>NC_054852.1:770000-1373767 GCF_016861625.1 Aspergillus luchuensis
ACGTCGTATTTGCGTTGATGTCATGTGTTTAATGCGAGTTTGAGGGCTCCGAAGGCGTTCGGGGCCATAATTTTGCTTCAAAAGGTGAAGCACCTTCATAGCTGGCATCTAACTAAGGCGGCTCGATCGGGTATAAGAATACTAATTGAATTGAATTGAATTGAAGGTCATAGGTCTACAGAAGGTAACCCTCGCTCCGCACACCCCTCGTCAACACTCGCCCGCAGACTTCTTATCGCAGCTTCCCACGCCATTGCAGTCTGTGAACTGCTACCCGTTCGGCCACTTGGGTCTGGCGTCTTGAATGCATCCGACTCCTTCGCATCCTGCTCGTCATCGACCAGCCACGCTAGCCAGGAAAGAACAGACGTCGCCTTGTCTAAATCCTTCTCATCCACAATGACACTTTTAAGATATCTTCCAACGGAGAGCACGTCTTCTTCAAAGGGACCCTCGCTGCTGAACGCCTCGTGCCACGAACTCATCGCATCTCGCAGGTCAGATAAATTCGTGAGCCTCTGTGAGGTAAAAGTGGGTCTGTCTGGTAATGGGGGTAGGACGAGCCGTTTCTCTGGTATTGCAGGCGGATCTGTAGCCGGAACTGTAGTCGAATCTGAGGTCATGGGTGAAGCAGCTCGCGGCACCGAGGCGGGGTTGAGGGCTGGTCGCTGTAGGAATTTTGTTCGTTGTTGCTCCTGGAGCACCTCGCGGCGTATGTCCTCCGGGAGCGCGGCGAGAAAATCAGCCGAGGCATCCGTCTGCTCGGGTGGAGGAGAGTGACGTTCGGCGGGAGCTAAAGATGAAGCCGTGGCTCTGGGAATGACGAACCGAGCCTGTGTGAAGGTCGGGTTGCCGACTGACTTGGTGCTAGGCCGCCCTCGTCGTTTCTTCGGGGGACTGGTGGGCTTCCGCATCATAAGACCGCCGGCAGAGGAGGGCCGAGACGGCAGCAAGGGAGCAGCTGAAGGTGGTGTGGGTTGCGGGCCGGGACTTACGGATGGCCGGCTGTAGTAGCCTAATATCTCGGCGCGCACATCCTCTGGCAAGGCAGCTAAGGCCTCTGGGTCGAGCTCTGACTGGGGAGGAAGTTCTGCAGGGGCGGGTGCCCATGTGCGACCTGTAGGACATGGTGACTCGGAGCGTGACTCCTCTCGAGGTCTGCCCTGAGCGATGAGGCGAGAACGGATATCGTTCGGCAGCTCAGCAACGACTTTGGGGTCAGTCTGTGAGGGCAAAATGAACTGAGTTCCCGAAACATTGAGCAGCCGGCTACTCTCACTGAATAAAGGGACGGGCTTCACAGACTCAGTCTCCCCTTTCCGAGGGCTGTCTAGAATATCAGGATCGTGATGTTCAATGCTTTTGCTGACCGGAGATGCTTTGAAATTGAGCTGTCGTTGGCTAGACTTTGATGGAGAGCCCGCCTGGAGATGCTGAAGTTTAGTCATCTGAACACCCAGCCCTCTCAAGTCGCCGGGTGATAAATTCATGCTTCGTAGCATGGCAACTGCCTCTTTGCCCAGAATATCGGCAGCATCCGTGGCCATGCCGAGGGCAACACTTTTGTTGAATACATCGCACTTGCCATGGCCCAGATGTTTCACTGGTTCTAACGGCGCGTCGAGTGCTCTGCGCATGACCTTGAGAGTCAATTGTTGGCCTTTTACAAGATTTTCGACCAGTCTGCGATGCAGTTCCTGGCACAAAGACCGCACGAAGTCCTCGGCTTGGGTCTGATTCACGAAACGAATACCCCAATTGACTTCGGCAGATACCGACTTCCTCAGAACTTCGTTTCCGACTTCAGTTCGATCGATACCCCGGGCATATTCCCAGATCTTGATTCCAGTTTTAGGTCCAAGGCTCGTCGTGAGTCTATCGCGGGTGAGTTCTCGAACATCTTTGACAATTTTGACTCCCAAATCCTCTAGCTTTGTACCCAGGCTATAGCCCACTCCGGGAAGATCTTGAACTGTCAAATTACCGATGTAATCAAGAACAGCATCGGGTTTGAGCTGAAATTGACCTGCCGGCTTCGCTTTCCGTAAGGCAACCTTAGCCAAAAGAATGTTGCCTCCAATACCTACGGAAACAGCGCAGCCTGTCTCTTTCTTTACAGTGGCTCGTAAGTCGTCGGCTACCTCATCCGCCCTTGCCTGTTCCCTATAGAGTGAACCCTCCGAGATGCCCCTACCATCCGAGCCACCAGCCTCCAGACATTGTGTAGTGATGTCCACCAGGGCCTCGTCAATGCTGACACTCTGCACGATACCATCCACCGAAAGAATGGCACTGTAGAACTTCCTACTGGCCTCTTCGTACGCTGGAAAATCATAAGGTACCACCTTTAACTCTGGGCAGGTTTGCAGCGCTCCCTTCATCCACATGCCGTTCTTGATGCCATGGGCTCGGGCTTCGTAGTTGCAACTCGCTATCTCCGAGCCTGAGCCAGTGCCGTGCGCCACCGCGACAGGCTTTCCCTGCAGCTCCGGGCGCTTCAAGGTTGACACGGCGGCAAAGAAGCAATCGAAATCTACATGCATGATATACCTCCGGGCCCCGGGGGCTGGCTTCTTGCGTTTTACCTGTGACAGCGATTTTTCTTTGGCTGCAGACTGCAACTGGGCTTTGAGATCGGCCTTCCATGTTGACAAATGATGTAGACGAGATTCGCTGTAAAACTGTTGGATGAATTGAGGATTTGCAACACTGGAATTCCTCATGTGTGGATCCGACAGCAACTGCGCATTGTATTCTTCGGAAGTCATTGCTGGTTTAGTTGGGAAGGATTCGCGCAACAGCGGCAGTGCTGCTGAAAGTGCCTCAGTTTGGTCATTTTCTTGTTTGTTTGAATGAGTATTGATATCCTCATCCTCCACTGGTGATTGTTTATCCGGCGTCTCCGCTCGAACTTCTTCCCGCGGAGACGAAATGTTGGGAGTCCTGCTTACTTCATCCAAAGAGGCAAAACTTAGAAACTGGCTGTAGTCCGACTGGGACCCATTATGGGGCGATGGATCCTCTCTGTTAAGTATCTCTGAGCGTGTAGGTGGTGACCGTTGTACATCTGCGTTCTCAACAGACAGTGCAGCCTCTTGAAGCTGGTTTGTATACCAACTGGTATCAGTTTGCTCGCGATAGCCAGATCGCGGACTATTCATCTGACTGACCATACGGCCGTCATCGAACCTGAGCACCTTCTGGGACTGACCCTCATCAACGACCCGAAACGAGTCCCATGGCAGCATGCGACCTGCCTTGACACTCTCGACGACCCATGCCGGCTTGACGATGCGATAGCGGCGAAACTCTTCGCGCTTCTTGGGGGTCAAGGCACTGGCAATGATGTGGGTAGCATCTGTTTTGCCGTTTAGATACTGTAGAAACCCCCCGCCATGGCTCACGATAAGGCGATGCAGGTCTTGTAGCGAGGGTTGGGTGTAGCCATTGACGTGCGCCACCACACCGCGGAAGATAGGCGGGCAGTTTGCCGCAGAGGAGCGGATCTCGGCATCGCGATTCTGTAGCTTGATCTTCTTGCGGCGCATGTAATCGCTGAACCCACCAAAGGCGGATGCCTCGTACTCCTCGCCGGCCTCATTGTCGAAGTGGTGGTTCTGGATGCGCTTGCGCACCGCGCTGGAGTTTTCGTGCAGGCGCGAGCCCATGCTGGGCGCGATAACGGGCTAGTCCAGCAGGCTGTGGGGGCGTTGGATAGATAGTCGGGGGGGGAATTCTGTTGCTCTTTTGTAGGCGGTGAGTCCCGGACGTGACAGGAACGCCACACGTGAGCACGTGATGCGTTTGCTCGGACATTCTGGTCATGTGCCTATAGCCTCGGCATTCTAGATAGATTCTACTGACTGGATAAGAACGCAGACCAAACTCATGGGTAAAAATTGGCACTGGATTAATATGTGTAATTCAGATAATCTGAAGGATTATTACCATAGCCCACATATATTGCTGCGTTACCGACTAGTCTTCAACCCACCTAACTCTACTGAATCACACTCTGGTTGCGATACAAATCGCAGGTATGTGGGCGCTGCACACAGTACTTGGGAACCAGGGCCTTCGCCTGCACCCCATTAGCGACCAAGTATTCACGGAAATTTAGGATTCGCTGCGTCATCAGCGTCGTGCGCTTCTGCCCATGCTCGTCCCGATTCCCAGACCATACCAGTTCCGCCAGGGCAGCGGCGCGCGGCCAAAACTGACTGGAGACAGTCACGTCATCTACTTGTTCTGACCAAAGCGGCGCCACTGCACCCACAATATGCTGCGCCTGGGCGTCAGTCAGATTCTGCGTAAAGTCATAGTCGTAGATGCGCTGCCATGTCTTGTATGGTGCACACCATGAGCCCCCATTTCCGCCATAATTGAAGTTGGGTGTGTTTGGATCCGGATTGCTCATGACATCGTAGCGGGGATCATTTGTCACAAAGCCACCCATTCCACAATCCAGATACATGAAATCTGATGATGATACAATCACATCATAACCCTTGGCCGTCAGCTGGTTAATATAATCCAGTCCGTTATTCCAGGTCTGCATCACAATATCCGTAGGAACATTATGCGCATGCTCTGTTGATAATACAATATCTTCCCACATAACCAATTGCCGTGAGCTACTATAATTCTGGAAGATCGGCACGGCATGATCTACCCAGTACTGGGCCAGATCATTATACGTACGTGTCGGATCTTCCGCGAACCACTGAGTAACATAGCTGCTGAAGTTGAAGCAGTTAGGCTGAATCTCATCTGCTCCCACGTGGAACCAATTATCAGGAAAGATGCTTGAGAGCTCATTGTACACCTCTCGGACCACATCATATGTGCCGTTGTAGATGATGTCCATCTGTCCCGGTGGTGGTTCAACTGCAGTGTGCAGGGCGTAATCATCATTAGACCACCAAGAATCCACGCAGGTCACCATCTGGGGATCAACCTGCTTCCAACCAGAAGCGGAGTGGCTGGGCATATCGATCTCAGGGATAACCCGTACGCCGCGTGCTCGGGCATACGCTACAATATTGCGCATGTCCGCGTGCGAATACACCTCGCGCGAGGAGTATGCATCGTGGATCATCTCTGGATAGGCATCAATCTGTACAGGCCATGATTGCGTGTCCTCCATATGCCAGTGTAGAACATTGAGCTTGGAAAGCGACATGCCGTCTAGCTGTTCATAGATCTTGTTAACTGAGATGAAGTTTCGGCCGGTATCAAGCATGATGCCTCTATAAGGATAGAGAGGTGCATCCTGGATCTTGACTGGCTTCTCAATGATCAAGCCGCCCTGTCCATCGGAGATAATCAATTGCTGGAGAGTAGTAAAGGCGTGGAGTGCTCCCCAGACAGTGGGTGCTTCAATGACTACTGAAGTAGCGCTCTCGGAGACCTCCAGTGTGTAAGACTCATCCACGCCATGCTGCAGGTCCGCGTCAACATCCGAGATGTTCACATCGACAAACTGTAGCGTTGGCAGTGCCTGCGAGGACCGTTTAACTCCGGCCGCAGCGGTGGGAAAGGGTTGGAAGGATGGAAAGGGGCCTTCAGTCGCTGCGGGCACCCATTGCAGGGAGACAATGGTGTCCCAAGCACGATTCCATCCATTGGCGAGAATGAAGTCGGGAGTATCTTCAGAGACGCGGAGACTGACGAAGCCGGCCAGCTGCTTGGGACCCGACGATGAAGCCCAAGTGATATTGCGTGGAGCTGGCAAGGGATTAACCTTGACGGCCGCGGCCGCGGCCACGAGCAGCGTGGGACTCGCCGGCCAGAGACGAGCAAGGAGCATGGTGATATTGACAATCAGAAGGAGAGCCGATGAAGTGTGGAGAAAGCATGGAGGGGGTACTGGGGTTAAAGAAGCAAATAGTATTAATGATCAGCGGTGGCTGGAGAGCCACACAAAGGGGGACAACAGAGGAGGGGGGGCCAGGAGGGGGCCATGGATTGGGAATGGATCAAAGCTAGTTTCAGTTGGCATTCCGCAGTTAGTCAATGATTTTGATCCTCGATAAGCGTGTCCCCGCGGGTGAAGTCCTATCCGTAGAGTTATTGGACCGGTCGCATGCTTGTTATCTGGCAGGATTCACTAGTGAGATAGCTACTTTAACTAGACAGTGAAGGGTCGGCAGGAATGACTGATCTACATCGCTTAATCGGTTAGTTCGGGTAGAGAAGTGACTGCAACCCTATTTGTACTAGAGTAGTGAGTGCAATTCTCATGAACAGCAGAACCTCTGTCTGTTGTGCGCTGCCAGGAATTTGGGCCCCGTAATCTGCCGTGGGCGTCAGTCAGTATGAATGCTTGGGGCCAGGGCCATGCTGTTTCACAGCCGAATCAGTAGACGATTAGTCTAACCATTATGGCATGGAGTAAGTGAACTCCACATCATCTTTGCCAATGAGAAGCGCGACTTGAGAGAAGTCAAAGAGTAGCCTATTTGCGAGTCCGTCAGCAGACCAGGCACAGACCGCAACTGGAGAGACATGGCAGCGCCACTTTTACAGTAGAGTGTAACCCAAGACCAGGGTGAAGCCGGGCGCCGAAACTGTCCTACTCGCGACGACCCTGTGATCTTTGTCAATGGAACGGAAATGGTGGGGATTACTACTACGGAAGTAGTGGTTACTCTGGGCGTCCTGTGTAGTGTGTAGTGTGTAGATTGACTAGGTACATAATGGCTGGGAGTCACATGACGGGCGCGAAATGACGTCGGCCCGACTGTCCACCGCGTCTCGGCGCGTCTTCCTCTCTGGCAATATTACTCCGTATTAACCCAGAGTTCTCTGCACTGGCTTCGACAGCCACGCAGACAGGGGAACGATCCCATCCACGATGAACATTCATCATGATGATGATGATGATCGCCCGTTGAAGAAAAGGCGTTTTTTTGCGGATGATGAAGATCTCCTCACTCCCCAGCCATCCACTGATTCTGTCACAGCAAGTCTCCACACGCCCGCTTCCTCGTCCCTGACCGATCAAGGGGCCCAGCTACAGCCTACACGATCTGAAAACGGCCCGGAAATTATAGATGTGCCCTGGCCGGGTAGTTCCTCGCGGGTCGAGGGTCATACCGTGCCGCAGGTTGAGCAAGAGGCTGTGCAGGGGGAACACAATGCGATTCCGAGGAGGACAGAGGATGCCTCACCACGGGTGGACTATGATGGCTTCGACGTTTTGACATTTACCAGTATTATAGGGGAACGTCTCTCGGCGGATTCGATACAGAATATTCGGAAGGCGGCTGGCGACGACCTTGAACGGGCGGTCAACATCTATTTCGATGGCTCTTGGAAGAAATCCCCAGCTCCTCGTGCTCAGAACCAAACCACTCTCACGGCTCGCCAACGCCCGCTTTCTGCACAGTCCCATAGGACCTCCACACCCCTATCAGCATCCTCTCACCCACGCACCCAGACTCCGACGCCTGACAAGGCCACAACTCGCCCTGCGGCTCAGCCTCCATTAAGATACATAGGTGCATTTGGTGTTGGAGCCTGGGCTACAAGGAGTGGATCTGGATTTCTCAGACATGGGGATCTCGTAAATATTGAGCGCACACGGTCTCAGCCGCTCTCGAAGCGGAATCGCGCCGGGAAGCTCGTTTCAAACCTGAAAAGTGATTTTCTCACCCGTTTTACCACTAAATCGGGCCAGGAAATAGGAAGATTGCCCCGGGAAATAGCTGAATGGGTCTCGACCCTGCTGGATCAAAGGGTGTGTACATTTGAAGGTGTATGCGTATACGTGCCGGACCGGGTCCGGGTGAATGACACCATCTATCTGCAGCTGCGATGCTACTTGCGCATCGAGGCCTTCCAGCCACGGATCTTCAGTCAATCGATGGACGACAATAGGTCCGTTGCATATTTCGAAGAGAAAGAAAGTGCGGATGAAAAGGCGCTGCGGCTCCGCCAGGTGGCCCTGGTGAAGCTATTTGATGAAATCCATCTCCAACCGACGTCCACCAATGATATGACGAGGAACCACAAGAAAGAGGGATTGCTTCGTGCAGCGGAGATGGCAGAACAACATGAGCGAGTAAAGAAAGAAAACCAAGCAAACGACGACTCCTCGGAGGAGGATAGCCCAGAGCTTGAAGAGGACCAGCTTGATACCCTGTATAAGAAAGCTCAGTCGTTCGATTTTAGCATGCCTGAAGCAGAGCCTGCCTCGTCATTTACCATGCACCTTCGAAAGTATCAGAGGCAGGCACTGTATTGGATGCTTGCAAAGGAAAAGGATAATAAGTCTGCAAGGGAGACGTCGCTCCATCCCTTATGGGAGGAGTACAGCTGGCCGTCCAGAGATGTCGACGACAAAGAACTCCCGGCTGTGGATGGCATTGACCACTTCTACGTCAACCCTTACTCTGGCGAGCTTAGCCTTGACTTTCCTGTTCAAGAACAGCATTGCCTTGGGGGTATCCTCGCAGACGAAATGGGCTTGGGTAAGACAATTGAGATGCTCAGTCTGGTCCACTCGCATCGCATTACGCCCCAGAAGCCCAGTAATCTTGTGAGGCTGCCCCAGTCGGCTTCCGGGGCCGTACCTGCACCATATACCACACTTGTGATTGCACCCACATCCCTCCTCTCGCAGTGGGAAAGTGAGGCGCTAAAGGCTTCGCAGCCGGGAACAATGAACGTCCTCATGTATTACGGGGCAGATACAAAAATAAACCTCAGGGATCTCTGTGCTTCTGGCAATGCCGCTGCCCCTAATTTGATTATAACCAGCTATGGCGTTGTTCTCTCGGAATATCGTCAGTACATGTCCGCGCTGCTCTCGTCTATGAGCTCTGGGGGCCTATTTTCCGTAGACTTCTTCCGAGTCATCGTCGATGAAGCTCACGTGATCAAAAATCGTCTGTCAAAGACAGCCAAAGCGTGTTATGAGCTCAAAGCAACCCATCGATGGGTACTCACAGGAACTCCTATTGTCAATCGACTGGAGGACTTGTTCAGCCTTGTGAGATTCCTCAAGGTTGAGCCATGGAACAACTTTTCGTTCTGGAAGACGTTCATAACAGTTCCTTTCGAATCAAAGGATTATGTTCGAGCTCTGAATGTCGTGCAAACCGTGCTAGAGCCTTTGGTTCTCCGACGTACCAAGACAATGAAGACACCCGAGGGTGAACCTTTAGTGCCTCTACCGCGTCGCACCATTACAATAGAAGAAGTCGAACTTCCAGACCAGGAACGGCAGATTTATGATCTTATCTATACCCGGGCAAAGCAGACGTTCAATCACAATGTCGAAGCTGGCACTTTGTTGAAGTCCTATTCAACGATCTTCGCACAGATTCTCCGTCTTCGCCAGACTTGCTGTCACCCTATCCTCACTCGTAACAAAGCGATAGTTGCAGACGAGGAAGATGCAGCAGCCGCTGCTGACGCAACCAACGACCTCAAGGACGACATGGATCTCCAAGAACTCATTGACCGCTTCAAGGCATCTACCGAAGCAGCTGAATCCAACGAGCCTCAGGATTCATCTGCGAAATTTACCACCCATGCATTGAAACAAATCCAAAACGATGCCAGCGGCGAATGTCCCATTTGCTCGGAAGAGCCCATGATTGACCCTGCAGTCACAGCCTGCTGGCACAGTGCATGCAAGAAATGTCTGGAGAACTACATCCGCCATCAAACCGACAAGGGCATGGACCCTCGGTGTTTTTCATGCCGAGCACCTACCACGTCGCGAGACATCTTCGAAGTGGTTCGTCATGAAACCCCGAACGCGACCCCGGAGGACGATATATATAGCAGTACTCCTATCCCCTCTCAAGCACCTCCCCGAATCACACTCCGCCGCATTCACCCGCTTTCGCCGTCTGCCCATACATCTGCCAAAGTACATGCCCTTCTCGCTCACCTTACACGTGTCCCGGCCAATACCAAATCTGTCGTCTTTTCCCAATTCACCAGCTTCCTTGACCTCATTTCTCCGCAACTCACACGTGCGGGCATCCATCACGTCCGTCTGGACGGTACCATGCCACACAAAGCCCGCGCCGAAACCCTGGCCCAATTCAACCGAGCTGAAACCTTTGCCGACCAAACCGACATTGACAACGATGTCGAAGCCAACGATTCAGCCCAGCTTCCTCTCTCCAAGTCAAAGCATGGACACTCGACCGGCCCGGCCCCTCCCACGGTTCTTCTTATCAGTCTCCGCGCTGGAGGTGTGGGCCTGAATCTCACGGCAGCTAGCAACGTCTTCATGATGGATCCTTGGTGGAGTTTTGCGATTGAGGCTCAGGCCATTGATCGGGTTCATCGCATGGGTCAGACACGGGATGTGCAAGTGACCCGGTTCGTGGTGAAGGACTCTATCGAGGGACGGATGTTGAGGGTCCAAGAACGGAAGATGAACATTGCAGGGTCGTTAGGACTGAGGGTTGGTGGGGACGGCTCTGAGGATGATAAGAAGAAGGAAAGAATTGAGGAATTGAGGTTGTTGTTCGAATAGTTTCCATCTTGAGAGAGAGAAAGGGATGGGGCCATTTGGCGCACATGTTATGATACCAATTTAGGGATATATTTCGGATGATACGTATAGCTGACCAGGTTTATATCACTGGCTCACACATTCACGTTGGGAATTATATGGTAATGAAGTGTTGCCCTCCCACTTTGGACTGAAGTGCTAGCAGTACTAAGTAGTATGCAGTATTGACTGCCGTTGCTGTCATAGCAATTCGTAGAACAGATCACTGCTGGGCTGACAGGAATGAGTTGCTCCAAGTCAGGGGCAGCAATGCATGCGGTAATTACTTCCAGTGAAGGTTGACCATCTAGATATTACACGCGGAAGCAAGGTTTAGAGGGCATCGAACAGATAAAGTAATTGGTATCGGTTCACCGCCTCTATCGTGTAGCGTGAACTGAATACTATAGCCCCATGGACGAAGATGGAAGCCTTCAACACCATAAGAGTCAATTCATTACATAGTTTACTGCGTATGCTGTATCTCACACGCTCCGCCGTAACATTGAATATATATGTTCTCCCACTCCGCCAACCACTACATTGGGCCTGCATGATATCAGTCGTGGCCCCTTAACCGCTGAGTTGGCCCAAGGGATGTGCCTTGCTTACGGCACCGGCAGGACCCGAGTTAAGAACTCGGTGTCGGGCAGTCGAGCATTTTCCTCCTAATCCTTCTTGTAAGGTGCATGCCAGTTCCACAACATGGCCAATCTGCCCCAAGGAATCCTTCCGACCCTTCCTTGTGCTCTACCAAAGGCCGACCTGACCAGTGATTCTGATGCTGTTGGTATCGCGAAGGGCCTTAGCATCCCGCTGAGTAGCTTGTCGCTCGAACAATTTACCCCAGATGCATTGTGGAGAGATACCTTTGCCTTGACTGGGACATTGCGAACGCTCTATTCTGCTGTTACTGTTTTCAAGGCATGGGATCAACGATGCCTCGCTCGCCAGGCAAAAGGCTTTCGGCTGAACCCTGATGCCGCACGGGCAGTATGCCCTGCACCAGGAATAGGCTGGATTGAGGTCCCTTTCACCTTTGAGACTGCAGCTATACCGGCAACCACCTGCTCGGGATTCGTCTCGCTGGTTCCGAATGAAAACGGTAGCTGGAAAATTTGGCTCCTGAGGACGATCCTGGACCAGTTCCAGAATCTGCCCAATGTGGATGAGTTGAAGCCTGGGCCAGCACCTACAAGACACCCTCTTCATGAGGGAGCAGCCTACGAATGTGTGGTTATTGGCTGTGGACAATCGGGGTTGAGTGTAGCTGGTCGACTGCAGGCACTGGGGGCGTCTTACCTGGTGGTGGACAAGGCGCCTCGCGTGGGTGACTCCTGGCTTCAGCGATATGAATCAATGAAATGTACTCCCTTACGGAATAAATACTTCCCCAAACCGCCTCATTCTCTCTTATACTGACGGAAGCAGTACATTCCGTTCGAGATGCCGCCCAGCTCCCGTTTGACCGCACCTTCACCGAGGATTATCCCGAATTTATGGGCAGGGAAGATCTGGCCCGCGGATATCAAGCCTGGGCTGAGAAATACTGCATCGTATGCAGCCTCATTTAACCAGTCAATGCGTGCGGCTAATAAGTCTAGAACATTTCATTCTCAACGGAGCTCACCTCAGGGGCCTGGGATGACAATAAACGTAAATGGACTCTCCATCTGCGCCTGAAACAAGACGAGCAAGTGACCACCAGAACCATTACCTGCTCTCATGTCGTAATGGCCATCGGCGCTGGAGGGCAGGAGCCCGTCCGACCCACTTATCCAGGGGAGGTAAGTTAACCCTCCATTGGGCGTCGGCCAAGTTAACGAAAGGTCAGGACATATTCCAAGGGGAAATCATACACACGGCTCAATACAAAAGCCCTCGCCCATGGCAGGGTAAGCATGGAGTCATCATTGGGTCCGCTAACTCTGGTATGTCTGCGTTCCACGTAAAATAAGCCCAATCTGACAAGACAGCACACGACACGGCAGCAGACATGGTTGGGACAGGAATGGCCTCGATAACTATGGTCCAGCGCAGTCGGACATGTAAGTAACCTGTCACTCACACAAAGTTTCATTGCTTGTCTAATTAGGTATTGCTTCAGGCATTATCCCAAAAGAGTTCATGCCGCAACGAGCCCAAGGTAACAATAGCTACCAACCACAAAATCAGACGCGATTTTAACCCCTATCCACAACGCAGGTACCCTCGCTGCGGACAAACAACAACTCTCCACTCCCCTAGCCGTAAGCCGTCTCATGAGCACCCTCACACTGCGTTCAAAAATCGCTCAAAACCCAGAGCGATTCGACGCTCTCGAAAGAGCGGGGTTCAAGGTCGATCGGGGCGCCGAAGTCGTTGCGCACGTTCATGAACGCTACGGAGGACATTACATGGACGTTGGGAATTGTGCTAATATTGCCAAGGGATTGGTCTGTCACATTACACCAAGTTACATCCTGCTGATGAAGTTTGGATTGCTGATAAGAGTTCTTGGAATGTAGGTGAAAGTCAAATCTGATAGTCCTCTCGTCAGATTCACTTCCACGGGACTTCTTTTCGAAGACAATACCCATATCCCTGCCGACGTGGTAGTGTTTGCGACAGGGTATAAGTGGAATGCGAGGGATACGGTCGGGGAGCTTTTCGGAAGGGAGGTGCATGATCGAGTTGAGGATTACTGGGGACTTGATAAGGAGGGTGAGGTTAGAGGGGCATTCAAGCCTAGTCCGCGTATGTGGTGCCTCTTCTTTTTGTTTTTCATTCACTCATTCTTTCTTTCTTCCCCCTTCCCTTCCCTCCCCTTCCCTCCCCTTCCCTTCCATCCCCTCCCCCCCACCTTTTCTTGGTTTTTTTCTTCACTTTCATTTGCTTCGTTTCTGTGGGGTTTATGAAGTTAACGGATGACGATGCAGATGGCCATATCTGGTTCATTTCCGGGACTACGACGCATTCGCGGTACTTTTCTCGGTTCATTGCGCTGCTGATCAAGGCAGATATCATGGGAGTGCCCATTGAGGTGTATCGGGGTATACCTGATGCAGATGAGTAGATGTCAGATGTGGGATGTAACGGTGTGGCACAATACATCTAGGCAGGTTTGAGGATCAAATAGATCGTTGACTTCAAACAATAGTAGTACCTCTACTCTGAAGAACCTAGGTATTTCCGCCCTCTCTCAACAACACTACCTAGTAAGGTTTAAATCTCCCCTTGTCCCTGTTCTTCTTCTCCTTGCGAGATCCCTTTGCAGCTTCCTCCGCCTGAGCAGCCCCCTCCCCTTCAGGCTTCCACGCACGAACGAACCCATCCTCACCGCAAGTGAACACAGAGTGCGACTGTAGTAGGTATTCGTCAGCCCATCTACCCGATCCCATACTCTTAGAACCCGGAAGAAGATACATACCTTCTCATCAACAAAAACGGACCGCACAACCTCCTCCCCATGCGCCCCGGGCAACCTCCACACCCCCTCCTGATCGAATCTCCAAGACGGCTCCGAAATGAGGGGAACGAGGTCGAGACGGTTTTCCCTGTAGGATTTCTTAATACATGTTTCCAAGCAGGTAAGGGATAAACCAGATTGTCTGTGAAGGGGGAAAAACTTACTCCTTATTTCCCGCAGCCACATACGCCCCTTGACCGCCCACACACAACTGCGCGATATATTCACACCCTAACGGCTGCCGCAGATCGCCGAATTGAATGGGGCTCGGCTCCTGGGTAGGATCGTCGGGATCAGTCGCTGGGTGCACGGAGAATACCTCGTCGTGGCTGAGTGCGTAGATGGTGTTGTTGCTGAGGAAGCCGGCGTGGTGCACGGAACCGTGGTTGATTACTTGTACCAGGGCCTCGTCCTCGTCGGTGATGGTCGTGTTGTAGATATTGACGAGACCGTCGGTGCTTCCAGAGAGGAAGAGGGTGGGGCGTGTGGGGTGGTATTGGAGCTGGGTTGGGTGTCAGATTTTTGAATGGAACGATGGGATAGGATGGTATGGGGTGCTTGATGAGAAGGGGGTTGGGGTATGAATACCTCTGTTACGTCGTCATTGTGGCTCTCGACGTATTGAAGACTTGTTTGGCCAGGGGATCTTGTGTCCCTGGGGCGTCAGTTAGCAGCTCGTGAATTTCAAGTTGTGGGTGGCCGTGCCCTTGTTGGTGGATAGCCTAAAAGGCCTAGGCAGTGGAATGTCGGTGATTGACTCACCAAAAAGCGACTATGGCTTGGGATGAAACCAGCTCAGTTCCAGCTGCGACTCCGTTGACTTCGGGGCAGCAGGCGACGGATAGTATGGGGGCTTGCTTGGCTGTTAGGGAAGGTTAGCTACGATCACCATGAAGGATGGATGCAGTGAATAGCAGAATTGAGAATATGGGGCGGGGGCAACTTACATGTCTCCATCTCTACAACAGCAGTCTTCTTGCCGCTGCGCAGATCCCACAGCTTTACTTTGTTGTCTCTTCCTGCCGTAGCCAGCACCTGCTGGTTAGCATCATATGTCTTCAGAGATGTGACGCCCTCATGAGCGCTCGCCGCGATGACAGATGCATGATCGAGCCTGTTAGCGTCGAATACGCGAAGCGAATCATCCGATGAGATCACTGCGAATGATTCCGGCGAAGCAGGCGCAATCGCATAGATGTAATGACCCTCCACCAGGGAGAGGGAGGAAGATGCAGTGGCTTTGAGCGTGTGCATAGTTATGAAGACAAAGACTTCTTGATAGAGGATACTGTCTCAATGGCGCTTCCTGAAGGGGAGTTTAGCCTCTAGTATATCATCGATAGACCTGTCTCAAAAAGGGTTCTACTAACAACTTGATATCTATGTTGGCCTTTACTGAAAATGAAAACTTTTATTGGCAGAGCGAATCCAATGATCAGAGTACGTGGATGACCCAACCTTGGGATATTGCCGTGTTCCCGGTGGCTGAATCTGATGGATTTGTCGCTGCCAAGCCAAGAAGGGATTCCCGCCGAAATTTTTGCGCAAAAGCGTTTTATGCCTTACCTAACGGGCATCAACTCCCTTACGGCACAGAGTGGAACCCGAAAGCCTCCCAATACTCACTTCTTATTGGTCTGATGAAGAACATTTGTTTCAGGCTTTCTATTGGCTGTCCATACTTTACTTCCTGTTTCTGCAATGCGGGGTCGTGGTACTATAAAATTGGATGTTGCTCTCATGGCAATGGACCATAGCTTGAGATCCGATTCTCATGCCCCAGAAACTTTACCTTTGCTGTAAGGATAGTAATAAATATGCAGTCAGACACACATTTTGTTCTTACGGCTGTACAATATCGCATTTACATTCTGTGACCTTGGATATATATTTAGATCATTTCCCTTTGATTTCATTACTACTTTACTTCTCACCTCAGAATGGAATCCGATTATTCGCTCAGGACATCGTTTTGGAAACAACATGTAGAGTACCACTCCAAGTACCCAATCCAGCAGTACACCCCTATATTAAAACTTTTTTTGACCCTTTGCGAGGCGCAGCGTAGCACAAACCAACATTGATGGGCTATAGCCCCTTCGCAACATGTTTACGGTTCAGTAACACTTTTACCACACATTTTTCAAGATTAAAAACAATAAAAATAAAAACACGTCCCCACAACATCATGATCGGATTTTCCACTTTGATCACCCTGCACACTCAGTCATGCAACAATAGCCCTGCTGCATCTGCCGCCCCCGATTCCGGAGAAGTATCCGAGATAGCGATAAGGAAGCGGAGATAAGATTGCAAATGGAGATGCGAGAGATATCCTCGGCGCCAGAAGTAGACCCGATGATAAATAGTGAGAAGGTCCCCCGCCCTTCTCCATCTGAACCACACTTCAACATGCCAGGTGCACGCTCTATTGTTCTGGCCTTACTGCCAGTTCTTCTCCTGCTTTTTGCCCAGCAACTCGCCTCCCACCCAACCGAGCATATTCAAGCTATCCTTGCTCCGTGGGTCCCAACAGCATTACAAGATGTCGTGCTCTTTAGTCGACCTCGCGTCATCATTGCACAGGGCACTGTTGTCGGTACCACCTTGACAGACACGCTCAAAACCCCGGTGGACGCTTTTCGAGGAATTCCTTATGCATTGCCTCCAATTGGGGATAGACGGTTCCGCCGCGCGGTGGCTGTCAATGCGTCGGACGACATTATCAATGCTACTGATTTCGGCCCGAGGTAGGCTTCCCCTTTGTATACTATACCAACATCCTGTTTAATCGCTTCTAGGTGCCCTGGGAAGCAACTCTTGAATCCGAAAGACATAGGTGGCGATGAAGACTGTCTCACAGTCAACGTGTTCCGGCCTCATGGTGCCCAGGGAAAGCTCCCAGTTGCTGTATACGTGCACGGAGGCGCCTACAACCGTGGTACTGGTGAGTGCAAATCCCTTCAATCACCTCCTTTATGCACCGCTAAATACGCAGCCTCCGGACATAACACGGCCTCGATGGTCGGCTGGTCCGACGAGCCCTTTGTTGCAGTCAGCTTCAACTACCGGTACGTATATCAACCTTTCCCCAATCCAACCCGATCACAACTAACAGAACATCAGTATCGGCGCCCTCGGCTTTCTCCCCTCGACACTGACCGCCAGAGAAGGCATCCTCAATCTAGGCCTGCACGACCAAATCCTTCTTCTCCAATGGGTCCAAGACAACATCGCGCATTTTAACGGCGACCCAACCCAAGTCACTTTAATTGGCCTCTCCGCCGGCGCACACTCCGTAAAACACCCCTGTCCCCTTCCATTCGCCCTCCACAACCTCTCCCCAACTAATACCCTACCTCCCAGATTGCCCACCACATCATGAACCACACCCCCGACCAAAATACCACCCCCCTCTTCCACCGCGCCATCATCGAATCTGGCGCTGCCACCTCCCGCGCCGTGCACCCGTACAATGCCTCCCTCCATGAAATCCAATTTGCCGACTTCCTCACCTCAACCGGCTGCACCAATCTCCCCAACGACACAGCAATCCTTCCTTGTCTCCGCGCCCTTCCATCCAAAACCATAACATCCGCCTCCATCGCCGTCTTCGACAAATATAACCCGTCTATCCGCTGGGCGTTCCAGCCCGTCATCGACCACGAGATCATCCACCGCCGGCCTATCGACGCATGGCGCTCGGACCAGTGGAACAGAATGCCAATTCTTACAGGATTCAACACAAATGAAGGAACCTACTACGTCCCTCGCAACCTATCCCTCTCGGAGGACTTCACCTCGTTCTTCCGAACCCTGCTCCCCGCATACCCTGAGAGTGATATACAACTCATCGATGAGATATACCCCGATCCAAACATCTACGCCTCGGCATCGCCATATCTAGAGACTAGACCAATCGCGGAGCTAGGAAGGCAATACAAGCGCCTCGAAGCGGCGTATGGACATTACGCGTATGCGTGTCCAGTACGGCAGACGGCGGGGTTCGCTTCTGCTGATCCTACTGCAAATCAGCCGGTGTTTTTGTATCGCTGGGCGTTGAATAAAACCGTCATTGGGGGCGCGAATCACGGGGATCAGATGGAGTATGAGACGTTTAATCCGGGGGTGCGGGGTATATCGGAGGCTCAGAGGGAGGTGGCGGGTTTGTTCCATGCATATTTAACTTCATTTGTGGTGTACGGGGATCCGAATGTTCTGGGGGGCAGGTATGAGGGGAGGGAGGTGTGGGAGAGGTACAGTGCGGATTCCGGGGAGGGGCTAGGGGTTGGGAAGGTGATGGTATTTGGGGAAGGGAATGATGAGCGGGCTGGCGGGGATGGGATTGGAGTTGCGGCGGGGTTGAGGAGGGATGAGTGGGGAGTTAGGGAGTGTGCGTTTTGGGCCGCGAGGAGTGGTATTTCGGAGTGAGGGCCTATTTAATTATACTAGCTACGACGTGATGTGGATGAGACTGTAGGAGTAGTTTGCAAAAGAGGGTCGGTGTACTCGTTTATGTACACTGAACCCTCTGAAAATACTACTGAAAGCATCCATATTGTTCAATTCGTCGATATCGTTACTCGTATCTGCTATATCACAATCGCTGTGGTAGCGCATGCTGAATCCAAACGCATTAAATGACATTATAAAGCCATATTCAAAAAAGGCCAGCCGGAGCGTACGGTCATTCAGCTCGAATGACAGGCACAATCCAGCTGACCCCAGCTGACGGCAAAGAAACAGAAAATTACAATAGTACAATCCGTCGTAACTCATCAAACATCCGAAATATACAGTCAAAATAATCAACCACAATGGTTAATGCCCCCCATAGGGGTCTTGATAGGTTGAATACCCTCCCGGCCCCGGAGCCTGGCCCCAGCCCGACATCTGCATGCGCAGTCGGCGATCTATAACAAGCTATTAGTTCTGGTCATCACACCCATTGGAGTTGACTTACCCTTTTCAAAGTCTCGCCACCGCTTCATTGTGATCTTGCTGCTGTCAAACTCTCCCTCCCCTGCTTCGTGCCCCTTGTCCTTCCCTTCGGACGTCTGCCGCGTGTCGCCCCAGCTGAAGTCGTCAAACTTCCAGTACGAGTACGTTGGTAGTACAAAGTTCCACACTGGCAAGGATAGCAAATATATAAACATCCACAGCACATACACAAACTTGTGCGCCGTTACCACAATCAACACTCCCGGCAATCCCAGGATCAGAGCAAGCAGTACCAGCGGAATCACTTGTACTGGCCTGTGCACGATCGAGTTTATGACCACGTAAAAGGTAAAAGCAATGGCTGCCGGAAGCACGAGCGTGCCAATCAACTCAATGAAGATGCAGAACTGCATACTGAAGCAAAATGTCCCGCACAAGTCTCGTACCAGGACCAGCTCCATCAAGTTGTGCACGGTACTGTTGATCCAGCGTCGTCGCTGTGAGAGTAGGACCATGAATTTGTCCGGCACCTGCGTCTTGCAGACAGCCTGGGGCACAAAAATCTGCTTTCGCTTGGGAAAGGTACGTAGCATCAGTGTCGATAAATACCGATCTTCACCTAGCAGAAGCAGATTCTTCTTGTGCAGCGTATCGACCACATTCTCCGAGTAATGCTCCACCACATCAGGACTCGCCAGAATCGGAACCCAATAGTTCTGACCACCCTTTGGTGCTTTGATCCGATACATCGAGAAGCACCCGGGAAGACACGTAACACCACCAAACACCGATTCAAAGGCCTTGGCTTGATGATGCGAGATGAAATACCTGCTTGTGTTAGTCTTGCCATCAGACAAAAGTGGAGGATACATACTCAAATACTTGGATCATTGTCACCCAGCTGTCTGTCTTGTTGGCAATCTTCGTTTCACCACACAGTCCCATTACCTCCGGATCCTTGACCATCGCAGCAATCATATGGGTCAAACTGTCGGGGAACACCTTGGTGTCGGCATCGACCATGAGAATGACTTCATAGAAATCAGGAGAGATGCCGGTCACCTGCCATAAGCCGTTGAACATTTCGTATTCAAGTTCTGTCATCCGTTCGTCGAACATGACCTTTTGGAGGAAGGACATCAAAATGATCTGACTGTCTCGCTTGCCCCGATTTCCCGGCTTTGACTTGTTTGCTTCGGATGGAGTGCCGCTTTTTACAATAACCATCATCGGGACGCGCTGCTGTTTTTCCTCTGGAATAACGGAGTCCACGCCGTAATCATAAAACCCGGCATACACCTTTGCCATGTTGTGACGCTTCGACCCGGTGGCAACGGCAACATATGAGAATGACTTCACTTCATCCTTGGGGATGATGGGATCCTTCATCATTCCTAGGACAATCTCTGGGGTGGAAAACTCCTCACCCTTTCCTTTGATCATTCCATCGCAGATCACGAGGATAGTCTTATGGCTGTTCGGATAATCGGTCATGGCGATGGAGTCCAATGTAGTGCGGATGCCCTCTTCACCTTCCGAGTAACAGGTAACCAGGCAGAGTGAGTGGGCAAGAGGAAACCCGTAGGGTTGCCATTCCGGCGGTGGCTGCGGGATCACACCCTCGTGGACATACCCGCCCATCCCCGGAGCTTCTGATTCGAGCATGGCAGTTGAATACCGTGAGTCCTGTCCGGGAAGGGCAAGACTTGATCGACTGGCTGATCCATTGGGCCCGATGCTCCCCCCGCTGCTGTTGTGGCTTTGCTTGTACATCGAGTTGGTGGCACCTGGCACTAGGCGTGTTGTTGAATTTTGGCTCGCCATCGTGACGTACTGATATTTCTGCTTGCCTCCGTTGCTCACAGTGTACGGGCTGGAGAAGCGAGAGGTAGTCGGCAGGAAGCTTGCCCGTTTGGTGCCCCTTTCCACCATACTGTAATCCGTCATGCGCGGACCAGGTCGATAAATATCGTTGGCCCAGTCCTCGATTTGCTGGTTCCGTGTCTTGGAGTCGGAGCCCATACTGGTCCTGGGTGCAGCGTAGCGAGCGGAGATAAACCACTGGAAGAGCAGAGCGAAAATGAACTTCACCACGACGATGGACAAGATGAAAATCAACGAGACGTATAGGACGACCTTTGAGGCGATACATCCAACCGTATCAGTGTCGATACTGCCGACCTTGATGATCTGCGACAGACACTGGCCGATCCTCTTTTCCTGGCCCGTTTGCAGATAGTACGTGAGGTCGACCCCACGGACCTTGGAATTCTCGCGAAGCTCATCGAATTTCGATGGCCAGTTCACCTGAGATGCGTTGAACCATTCCAAAAGATCCAGATCGAGTACGTCGCCATCGTAAACGGCAAGGTTTCGGCTCGTATTTTTGGTGTCATCCCACGTGAAGTACACGTCTCCGGCGCTGTTCAAGTTATAAAAGGCTTTCCGAGCCGTCCCCGACGTATGACAGGCCCAGCCAAGGTAGTAATCTACCGTCTTGTTCGGTTTGGACGACCCATCTTGATTGAAAGCGTGACAGGGAAAGTACCAGGCGAGGTCGCCGGCTGAATTGGTAGGCACATCCGATCCGTCGGCAAGGGTGATTAGATTCTTGCACGCCCCATTGACTTCTTGGAAGAAGAAACTTCCGTCCTGTCCTCCGTACTTGTGGGGCAGATCCCAGAGGACATTGGAACCGGCAGGAATGCCAGCAGCGGCCGGGTGAGTGGAGTGGGATAGATCGTAGGCCTTGCCGTGGAAGATCATGTAGTTACTACTGACCTCATTGATCCTCAGGCGTGTGGGAGGGGTTCCGCACACGGTCGCTGTGAATCCGAACGTCAGAAAACCGACGAATGCTCCGACGAGTAGGATGAGACTGATGAGGCCAATCTTCTCTCGCCAGGCACTCCGCTGGGCTTTCTTGGGCATTCCAAAGCACTTCAAGATGAAGTCGGGAGCCCAGAAGGTAATAATTGCGCAGTATGTTGTCCACGGGCTGGGTGGCCGCACTTGTTCCAAGGCCTCCTGGCGCTTCCTCTCCGCTGCCGCTGCTCTTCGGGTAATCTTGCGTGATGATCGCCGTTTCTTGATGCGACGTCGATTTGGAAGGCGTTCTAGGGGCTGGTTGATATTTCCCTCCGTCACATACACCCTATCCTTTCCTTTGTAGTCCATGCTCTGCGAGCTGTTTGTCTCCGCCTCCCCGTCTGCTCCCATTAGGGGCTCATCCCCGGTCGTCGATGGCTGCGTGGGCATATTCTGAGATTTCTGGCGATAATGATAGTGCGGATGGTTATGGTCGACCCGACTGCGTTCCGGCTTCGATAGAGTCTTCTTGTGTCTTGATTCTGCGCCCACTTCTCCCCTCTCTTCGTCCACGTCGTCGCGTCTTCGGGAGCTGCGTGAGCGGTGATGGCGATGGTGCCGGTGCCCTGATGGGGATTCGGCCGATGAATCATGGTAGCGGCCGCTCTCGTGGGTGCGATGCCGTCGGCGGGAGGACTCTCGAAAAGAGGAGTAGGTATCTTCTCGTCGCGGGGAGGCTTTCCCCGGACGCTGAGGTAGAGACATAGCCTGCAGGACGGGGATGTCGTAAGTTAGCAATGGTGTCTTTGCGCAGGCAATAGTTGTATTTTCTAGACTCGATGATCCATCTCATGAATAGCTCGATGCAACCGATGTGTAGACAATCGCACTGGGGTGAGTCGACTCACCTTTTTCTATCGCATAGGCAAGAAGAGGGTGGGCGAATTGATCGCGCGGTGGGTGGACTAGAATGCAGTGATTCAAGCGACTGAACGATTGACAGAGGTAGAGTAACGGGTGAGAATATCGGTTGAACAGCCTCGTATAAATGCGCGCAGCTGAGTGGCCGGTTCCTGGAAATGCTCCCGCAACCGCAGAGAAGAAACGAATGCGAACAGGGAGATCCCAGTGCGGTAGATGAGCAAGATGCGAGGAAGCGCTAGCTACCAAACCCCCTGCCAAGGCGAGATGTGGATGGTTTTAGTAGCGCACAAAGGATAACTGAGGGCGCGATGGATGAAGAGAGGAAAGGAAGGGGAAATAGTGCGGGCGCGAGTGGTCAAAGAGAGGATACTAATACTAGTCGAGCGGCGGAGATGGACCCGAACCCGGCCTGGGATGGTTCGAGGTGCACTAAGCGTCGTTAACACCCAATAGTAATGCCACCTTAACTTGATTAGTCGGAGCCGGCGAAGTTCTTTCGATGACTAGATAAGGATAGGCGTGGATGCGACGATAGCTGATCAACGGGGACTCCAGTTTGAGGATCTGCACCGGAACTAGAGGGTCAGGAGGGGTTGGGGAGAGGAAGTCGTGGTGCCAGGCCGGGCAATGGGTTGGAAAGCGGACTGGAAAGAGACAGAAGAGAAAAAGAAGAAAGAGTCAATGCTGGACAGATGATGAGGGGGGAACCGATGCTGAAACTGGGACTATCACGGGGTGTGGCCGCTTATCGTCGCCAAGACCCCAGCAAGTGTTAGTCTGAGTGTGGTGGGATGCTAGTGGAATAATGTCCGGGGGAGGCAGGAATGCAGAGTCCGATCGGTATGTGAAACTGAATCGTGCTGTCAGTGAGTGCATGAAGTGATCTAGATCAGGGCAATCTGGTAGTTTGACCAAGAATGTATTCCATACACTCACTGCTTGGAAGCAACTCACTCAGAAGAAAGCCTGGGGTAAATGACGAGGGCTCGGGTGTGTACACAAATAATTGCCCGCCCACGGGACAGCGTCGCTAGGGGCAATCAGCTTGTAGTCAAGTCACTAGTCAGAGTGCCGACTGGTCTGGCCCGGACCCTGACTAGCTGCTTTGGGGTTAGTGCCAGTCCGGACTCCGAGACATGCCTATTGCCTATGTGGGAAAATTTCCCTAATTCTCCTCTCCACATGATGCAATCATTTCACTTTCTTTCTTTCTTTCTTTTTCACTCCGTTCAAATACCTCTCACTACTTCGTAGTTATCTTGCATTTAATATAAATGAAAGCTCGAGGGTTACAGGGATATAATAGATATATATTCCCTCTACTAAAAAGCAACTAGCGGAATATGGGAATAGAGTTTATATCTTAGAGAATCAGAATACTATTAATAGCAGTATGTGATGTTGTAACTTTTGCACTTGCAGCCCAAAGGTGTGGCCTGAAAATAACTCAAAATGTTCCAAGATGTGCTGTAAGCCTTGGTTCCTGGCTTGCTACTTGCTAGGTTTTGAATGGCTGACCCTCCAGCTCGGTGAATCATTTTTGCGCCCCGCGATTGTCGGTGGACCGTTGTTATCGGCATCATGCAGGTAACGGCCGTGGAGTCTTAACATAATAAACCTATACTTTGTCGTGTACCATAAGCCGCAAAAGCCCATAACGGTAATACGCTGCAGCTACCCAGAGTACTTGTGTAGGTACAAGTATTAATTGCAAAAGCGGTCTGATACCTGCAAACAGGATATGTCACGGTCGAAATAATAGGCATTATTACGAGCTTTATCAAATAATTCCACCATGGATGCGTCACGGACACAGGCCTAATTAGTAGAGCTAAGTAGATGCTAATGTTGTTGAGTAAGTGCACTATTCTACAGATGAAAACTCTGTCTCTCAGTCTCCAGCAATTGTGAAGCTTTGAACGTAGGAGGATGACCCACATGGTGGTCGTAATTTCTTTTCTTTTCTAATTTTGTACCTACGATGATGCTCAAGCGGTGTTTATGTTATTTACTATAAGTCTTCAATGTTGGGACACATATCTTTCTGTCACCTGGCTAACTATTAGACGCGATATGTTGTTTTTGGTCGAGTGGTTAGTGCGTTGACAGATCTTCGTGATACTAGATACTATGCCTAGCAAGTCAGTCAAAAGCTACCCCAATATCAGATATATAGTTCACAAATATAAATTTCACGCCTGAAGACTCAAGAAATTTTTTTATATGTAAGCATTCAGCCCCATAACTGGTCAACAGCACAAGGCATGACGGTGAATATGGTGTAAGTCCAGCCCCTGTGACGGTCACCTAACCATTCCCACCTTCCTAACTAGTATAATTGAACCATCATGTAGCTAGCCTATATACCTGTCCTCCTCCTCCTCCTTCTCTCCTTCTTAATCATTATCATTCTTATCGCCATATGAGCCTCTCCATGTATTCATTTCTACAAGACATGACTTTTAGTCCAAACTCTGTATAGTTCAACAGAGGACACAAGAAGCAGGATAACATCATCCAATGCTGACACAATCATGGATAGTGACTCCCATAACATTTTCTGGCCCAGCCCTTGATCTATGCACAAATAAACTACTGACCTCATATCGCAACAACAGCGCAGTTTTATCATGGATTTATACAGTCTAAACCTCCCTCTCCCCAACACCCAGCTCAAGACTAACTGCAACCCATTCACATACCTTGCCCCCAGCATCATCGCATGCTTCCCCTCGCACTGATGCACTACTGTATCCTTCCTCGACAACCCTTTCCACTGCCCCAATACCTCTCCACCTACAGCAATCGATCATCCGTAACCGTCAGCAACGGATCCATCGCAAACACATCCACAGAAGATTCAGTTTTATACGTATTGCGAATCTGAGACCTCGGTTACATTTTCCACGGAGCTAGTTCATGGAAGATATTGGATTGCCTGACCACTAGTATATAAAGTTATCCACACTGTAATATGACCTTCTACTCCGGGTGTTACTTCAGAGCACAATAGTTTGGCCCCCACTAACCGGCCTGATTAGTGGCTGCAGCTTACACACTAACCACACTTGACTGATGACTGCTACTCGAAATATTCAGGTAACATGGTAGCTACAATCAGAAAGATATAAAGAGTAGGGGTCTGGAGTTGTCCCACTGAAGGCTTACTCCGCGTAGATTTTGTGCAAAGATACTACGCTTTGATTGCTTTCTTCTTCTTTGTCCGTTTTCTGCTTCCCGTTGTGGATCAACAAGCAAAAACAGACCGAACGTTATCGATCTACCCCACAACGAACCTCAGTTTCCATGCGCCAGCATATCACAAAACGCATGGAATGCCTCTTCGAACTCGTTACTTTCGGACACCCACTCCATCTCGCCTTCATACTCGAATGGCTCCTGCGCCTGACCGTTCACGATGGGAAACAGGCGCATGTCCAGTCCTCGAAACACGACCACGGCCCCCAAGCGGTCCGCGGGCAGGTCAGGGTTGGCCTCAAGCTCCACCCGCCATTGGGCCTCAGCACAAGCTGGGGCTAAGTCCCACTCGCCGTTCCAACCGGGTGCGTTGAGGTCAGCGTAGGACATGGGGATGCTGCGGTTATCGTTGTCGCTGTGGCCGTTGATGAGGCCATTGAGGTAGGGAATGGACATGATGCTGATTGTTTCAGGGGGTTGTTAATGGTGGGTTAGGGGTTTGGCCGTAAATGAAACAGTAACAGTGATGATTGAAGTGGCGGCAAAGCAATCTTTGGAAGGAGTGAAGTAGTATATAAACAATCCTATCGAGGTGAGATGCTTTTGTGGGTTGGGTTTTGAGGATGGTTCCGGCTTTTTGATGGTACTCGAAACAGACTTGACGGTTGGGGTTTGATAAGAAAGAAACAAATACAGGAGATGGCCCCAAACATAGTGTGATTTTCGGAGACGTTGATATAGATACTTCAATATACCGGAGAGCTGCGAACAGGAATCAAGGATATTATCATGCAGGTGTTACTGATACTGCAGGAATAATCCACTGGCTAGCAATCTCGACAAACTGTACATGTACCATGCAGCACCTAAGTGGTAGGTGAGAGGTAAATACCATGGAAGGAAAGCAGAATACTACGTTATCTCTGATATTTTGAATGGAATGATTGTTTTGAGTTCGTCATCTTACTCCTTCGGCTGCTTCCACGGATATGAGGTTTTCTTATCAGTGTCTTCTCTGCTTCTGGCCAGGGAAGTTCCTCCTCTTTGGAGCGATGGGTTAAATATCTTGAAGTTCAAATTCAAGGAAAAATCGTATGAAGAAAAGGATAATCTAGATGACCATATGGAGAATTTAAATTCTACGGCATCCCCTGAAGTTGAGGAGGGAGACTCTATGGAGCGTGAGGTCATTGATCTAGATTGAGCGAGACACCATGGTGTTTTTCTTCAACTTATAGAAGATCCGTACATAATAGCAGTCTCTAGAAAAGATGGTATGCAATAAACAATTTATTTACATGAGGGATTAACCTAGCCAATACACTTCATTCTCAGTATCATTTAAAGCCCAATCTCAACTTCTAAGATGGGGTATTTGGACCGGGACCAACCCAAGGGGTCCAGCAGAGCAATTTTCGCAAGTACCGCACCACTGATGTGCATGGGGAGAAGGCATCATCTGCACAGAAATCTCGGAATTTAATTGTAAACACGGACATCACAGAAATGAACATACACGAAACATCCTAGCCCCAGGAAACTCCTCTTGGTAGACTAATCATGACCTTAATCCGCCGCGGCTGTGACATCATACTCGCCGACGTATTTGATTACTTCCTGCCTCCTTTTCCCGAAGCATCTTTTCACTCAGTGCGCTACTGCTGTAAGCGACATTCGCCTGGTTGCTTCCTTGTAAGTCATAGACTCGGATCAAATAGTCTGCACCTTGAATCATCTATCCGAACACACTCTCATACTCTATCTGGCTAGCAACCGACCTCCGGAGTATAATCTAGTTTCCACAAGCACGGGTGTGGCCACGAGAAGCGAGTGATGAGATGCCTGGGTTAATCGTAAATTCTATGCCTTCTTTGAGGTGCATGCGAACATTCGGATGCTATGGGGGTCGTTTCCGGTGGGATGCCAGTGGAAGATGTGGCGGTTAGTCAAGAAACGAACAGGCTGAAAAGAACTAACAATATTGTAAAACAAAAGAGACAGAGCCAACGAAAGAGATCGAAGTGAGCCAAGACACTTAAGAGACGGGGGAAATCGAAGAGACGAAGCGAACGCGAGCAGCTAGTAAGAGGAGAAAACTATAGGTAAGCGTAGCACCTAGCATGGATGGCTCAGTCGTCCGCAGAAGTCCCTCTTCAGGCTTTCTGTAATATATGAGATAGACAGATTTGGGATTGAATCATCAGTATTGAATAGTGAAATTCAATCAGATGTAGACAGTGCTGCTATACTCATTTGATTTGGCTATTCCCAGTACCTACCAAGCGGCTGAGAGGGGCAGAAAGTGGAAACATCCGAACAAAGAAAAGCCGAGGCAGAACTGTTCGGTGAATCCAACGAAAGGACAACCACTCGCTGCATGCATCTGTGCACTTACTCACTTGCGATGACTCAGTCCTTCTAGTCTTCAGTTATATATTGCCGCTTCTATGGCATAGGAAAGGCGATTGCTGATATATTTCCTCAGCCAGTGTGGCACTACTTCAAGAGAGTAAACTCACATACCATCAATCAAGTCTTCATGCTAGTCAAACCACACAAGTTTTCCCTCGAAAATACCTCGCCGATAATGCTCGGGCCCAAAGGCTGGAGTAGCCTTGTTTCGTGTGTTTTAGTCACAGTATGTATAAGCCCTGCTATTGTGGCACCATTTTTGGCCAAAGATGCCCAGATGCCCCTCAACCCTCATGGGGGTTCGATATTGCAGTGGAAGGACTGCGGTGAAGCTAACAACCATACTCTCCAATGTAAGTATGCAGATGTCTTTTGGCCTGTTATAAATGGCGTTGACGCGACAGGAAGGTTCCCGACTGGATGTTCCCATGGATCATTTTAGCCAACCGTCCGACAAGGCTTTCTCGATACCTATCATTAGAATGCTAGCCAAGAATGCATCTGCAACCGGAGATAGACATATCTTCCTGAACCCCGGGGGACCTGGAGGTACGTTGAGAGTCCAGGTAGCGTGGCATTCACTGACATATTGCAGCCAGTGGAGTGGGCTTTCTGCGCGGATCTGCATCCGATCTCAATAAGCTCATTGGGGAAGACTTCCACTTACTCAGTTTCGACCCTCGTGGCGTAAGTGGATCAATGCCGAAAGCTGTTTGCTACGCAAGCAACGCCGAACGCACTGCCGCGTTCGCCAGCAACCCTTGGGACCTTCAGTTCCAAGCCGGCGAGATGTACACCAAGGCCGAGAATAAAGCAAATGCTTGTAAAGATATGATGGGCGAATATGGTAGATACATAAACACCCCACAGATAGCTGCTGATATGGACTTGATCCTCGACGCGATCGGACAGCAGAAGATGTTTTATTGGGGACTTAGTTGTACGTACCTTTCTGTTCTCCGGGCGAGGTCAATAAAATAACAGGCGCATAGATGGAACCACACTCGGTCAGACATATGCGCAGATTTTCCCAGAGCGGGTTTCCCGAATGGTACTTGACGGCATCAGTGATCTGGATGAATGGTACAATTCCTTTTTATTCGAAGAGTACTTAACCGACACGGACAAAATCTTCACCGGCTTTGTAGAAGAATGTTTCAAAGCTGGAGAAGCTTGCCCGTTGCGCTCAATCAAGGGAGAGCAATCGAGGTCGCCTAGCCAACTTCAGTCCCATATTGTTAGCTTCTTGCGCGAGCTTGAAGAAGAGCCAATTCCCGTTTACTTGAATAGCACGAGTTATGGTGCAATCACTCGACGAAGTCTAGTACGCAACGGAATATTATTCGCCCTATACAAGCCATCAACTTGGCCTGTCTTTGCACACAACCTGGTCGAGCTACTTAACGGCAACACGACCCCTGCTTACAACGCATACTCCGAGTCATGGGTTCTCAAGTATCTCGTCGATGATTCCACTACCTTCATTGGTTTGAATGATAACCGAAAAAGCGGGAAGGATTCCCCAGTACATGGTATCAAGCCGGTCTACAATTATGTTAGTTCCAGACCGGAAATGTCCTTTTTGGTATCAAGGTATCAAGGATCTGATATCTATGACCGAGCCTCGTGGTCGATTCCCACAACCCATGGCTTCCACCCTCGGTGCTATCCTGGGTCTCCCCGGGTGAAAACAGCTGAGCCAATACTGATATTGTCGACTACCTGGGATCCTGTGTGTCCGTTAATATCTGCAAAGAAAGCTCAGAACAGCTTTGAAGGCGCTCGCCTTGTGCAGCAGATATCGTATGGCCACTGTACTCTCAGCATGCCTTCATTATGTACCGTTGGACATCTGAGGCGGTATCTCAATGAAGGAGTACTACCGGAGCCCGAAGCAACGTAAAATACAACTTCTATAACAATTTCCTAACATATACTAACGGTGTAAACAGGTGTGGCATTGATGCTGACTATTTCCCATCTGCTCGGGGATCTGCAGTATCTACTTTGAGCGTGGAAGAGGAGGATTTGCTCGGTAGTCTTCATTAATTAGCGACTAAAGGTGTCTTCCTTATTAAAGGCCAAGTGTAAGGGCAAAGCAGAATCCCAAGGTCGAAGGCATTGGTCCCTTTGCTCAGTGTCAGCTATAGTTCTTGACACTCAGTGAGAGAAACCTCTCAACACATAGTGTGGCGGTTCGGCTCATCTTGCGGACAAGACTTATCGGTGATTCTCACACTAAAATTGTGAAGATGATTGAACTGGTTTCTTCTTGCCGAATCAGAATGGTGCGGTATATATATTTGAGTAATATCACACACGATACCTTTATGTATGAGGACAAGCTAGGGATCAGCTTGGTTTGTGCATTATGCGGTCTTGGATTCCAACCTAGGAATGAATTCAATCCCAGGATATGGCTGGTGTCTCAAAGGGTTGCACCCACAGCAAAGTTGTGCTGGCTGTCGAATGTAGTAGGCGTTCCATGCAACCACCAATGAAGGCCTTGGAGTATCAGGAGCCTTCGAGCGGCAATATTCTCCTTTCAGTATCCGTTGGAGTCCGAATGAATGCCTGACTGGGATATCACGCAATCATTGCCATTCCCTATTCCATAGGACGCTTCTTCCATCGTGCCATACGCAGGAAATTAGGCAGTTCGTCCGAGTGAATGGCCTTTGGTGACCCTTGACGACACCACCAAAAGCCACAGGCTGTATATGAAGATATGCGGTCATCGACTCATCTTTGTATCGCTCCATCAGCCAAACACCGATCATTCAGAAGCAGTCTGCCCGGCACTCTCCTCAGCTAACTGCTTCAACGACCTCTTCTCCTTCTCAATACCATTCCGTCTCTGGGCAACATCACAAAGCTCAACATTTCCACACTCACACTCCCCTTTCCTAAGCCACCGATACGTAAGACTCCACCTATCCTCCCTCAGCCTCACCGAGCCATCGGGTAAGGTATCTGTCTTCCGCTTCTTGATCCCATGCGTCCAATGAAGCCTCGCATCCCCAGCCATCGCCATCATCGTCCGCGGGGTCAAATCCACATCGATCCGCTCCTCCGTCTTGCCCTTCCGGAACTGCATCAAGACCGGCGCACCCAGCGACAGCGCATACAGCTGATCCCACGCCAGGTGCGCATCTACATGAGGTGGGATGCCACTTCCCGGAGGATAATACTGCAGACAGACCTGATCTGGAGGACGGGACTCCGTCGTGGGAATCAGGGGCTTCAGCCAATCTGGAAACTCCTTATAGGGTATCTCGGGGTCTACTCCGAAAGTCTTATAATCGAATGTGTAGCCGTAGTGGAGAGATGTGCGCCCGCTGCGGTCGGGCCACTTTAGTTCATGCCGGAAGATGGAGATTAGTTGCTGCTCGTGTTCGGGCGTGATAAAGTCTTCTTGCCAGAAGATTCCACGAGGGGTGATGGGCAGCTCTTTCATGCCCATGCTGTGCTATTTGGTCTGCTGGGGGTGTATGCTGGTTATAGATGGTTTACACTCTATCGGACAATTCTCATTTGGGAAGAATTTTCCCGGCCAGGCCCCGCGGGGTGGAACTAACCGCTTATGGTAGTTGAGGATGGCGGGACCAAATCAAATAATAGCTACAATAAGTGTTCAAAAGTCTCGGGACAACCCCCAAAATCACACCAAAACTCATCTATTTCAAATCTATTTATCTCGACAAATTTATATGATATAGTGGATTTTAAAACTGATATTATTATATTTAAATATTAAAAGATTAATATTCTACCAAAATATTTTTTTTATAATTTTTTTATGTGAAATTGTACAGATTTAAATATAATTAAAATTAAAGAATTATATATTTTGTATGGGTTTCCATACAAAATTTCTAAAAAAAAATTAAAGATTTTTATATCTATATTTTTAAAAAATCATGAAATGATCAATTTTGAGTTTTATAAGAAATAATATATATAAGAAATATTTAGAATCGATTGAAAAGTAATATAAAAATATAAAAAAAATAGTATATTATATAAAAATTTTAATATATTCGCGTCGAAAAAAATAGTAAAGATTTTAATTTATTATAGATTATTTCTTGAAAAATAAATATTACTTACTATTTATTATATTTATATATAAAGATAATAGTTATTCATATATACTCAGAATTAGAGACTTATATCTCAATATTTGAGAGAGTTATTGGTGTTAGAAATTGAAGAAATTTTGAGTGTCCCGAGACTTTTGACTACTTAGTGTATCTGACCTTGTAATAAGTAAGTACTTAGATATTGAATAACCTATGCTGTTGTCAATTGGTTCAGCGTTCACTCCAGGGTGAATGAGATATAATAGGCCAGACGCACTTTGTAGATGCTCTGTACAAGATCCGTGAAATTGTGTGTTGGCTTACCTAAGAAATCAGCCCTTGTTGAAAATAGTAAAGCGAGTCATGGTAGCATTCCTAAGCAATTACTAGTAGTAGTATTCGGTTGTACGTACCTTTTATGAGCATGTACATAGTAAGACTATCTAGTATTCTAACTTACTTTTAGACTGCTGGTTATGCCATCTCATTGACTTAGAGCTATATTGCATGGATTCAATTGGAATTGAATCCAATCACCTCCCTAAACGCACTTGCCACATACTCAACATTCTTCTCATTCAAACCACAGATGCTCACTCTCCCCGATGGCAAGAGATAGATATGAAATTCCTCTCGCAAGCGAGTAACTTGTTTCTGACTCAGCGCCGTATAGCTAAACATACCAATCTGGCTCTCCAAAACCGACCAATCCCCCGGCGTCTCCTTGCTTTCCAGCCTCCTGCGGAGCTCACGCCGCATGCTCTTAATCCTCGAACTCATAGTATCCAAGTCCCTTAGCCACTGCCCCTTTAGCTCTTCATTTCCTAGGACAGTTTCGACAATACTCGCCCCATAGCGAGGCGGATTTGAGTACTCTGCACGAGCGAGACCAAGTAGTTCCGACCGGGCACCCTGGGCGGCGAGGTGCCGAGGCACGACAAGATGGAGGACACCTACACGCTCGCCGTAGAGTCCAAAGTTTTTAGAAAAAGATTGTGCCACACAAAGGCCTGGATGATCAGGTTCCCCATTGAAAATCAGTTGCTCCACGAAATACCGAATAGACCAGGCATCACCGTTGACATCGCCTGTAGCAAAGCCCTGATAAGCGCTGTCAAAGAGAACGTATAACTTCTTACGCTTCATCACTTCCGCAACTCGGGCCCATTGCTCATGAGTGAGGTCCACACCTGTCGGGTTATGCGCACAGGCTTGCAGAACCACTACGTCTCTTTCTTCGGCGGTAGTCTCGAACACTGATAACATCCCTTCTAGGTCAACGCCTCTTGTTTCTGCAGAGTAGTATGGGTACTCTTCGATGTGGATCCCAACGCCAGCCCAAATAGTCTGGTGGTTGATCCATGTTGGCGAGGGGATGTACACCCGCTTTGGACGAAGATGCCGTGCTAGGAAGTGCGCAGCCATATGATTTGCGCCTGTTCCTGAGACTGTTTGAATAGAAGCGATGCTCTTGTCTAGATTCTTGGTCATATTGGAGCCAAAGGTAAGGGATTGAGCTACATTGATAAGGGCCGGCGAGCCTGCGATGCCTAGGTATTCGTGGTTCTGGTCCTGGGCGAGGCGTGCTTTGGCCTGAAATGGAGAAGGGTAGCTTAGTATAATCCAGGGACTATTCAAAGATAAGTGCTACCAACCTCTTTCACACTTGGGAGTACCCAAGGTTGGCCGTTCTCGTCGCGGTATGCCCCTGCTATTAGGGACACCTTGTTTAGGTGCTGGTCGGCATCATACTCTGCCATCAGCCCAAAGGCTGTATCTGCCGGCCCAATAGGTAGGCCAAGGTACTGTTCGGTCATGCTTGGAATCTTGTGAGGCTGATGTTTCCTGTGTCACTGGTAAATTACAGACACTAGTAAGCGATGAAGGGGATGATTGAGGTATCCAGAAGAAAGTGAACTGCTCGATAACATGCTAATATGTCAATTAAATGATCTTCGGCATTATACTCTCGGTCCGGTAACATGTTCACCGGTCTCCCAGGCCAGCTGCCAATGCTGGTGGTCGGCCGAAGGTATTCTTCCCGATGGTTCGGAACCCTCTGTGCCGACTATCGCCGAACTCACATCTACAGAGACCGTATATTTATAGAGCCGAAAATATTCCTCGCGTTGAAACATTTGACTTCTGCTCTGCGAGAACCCAAAGCGAACAGTCTCAGGCCTGCAGGGTCTACAGGGCGGGCGGGGAACTTTAAGACAGCCCAGCTGAGATAGTTTCGGGACATTGATATGAATCTAGAATCCTTGATATAATGATTTTGCTGACCGGAATTGCTTGAGTTCAGGTAGTGGTCAACCAGCCATAGCTGAATTAATCCTAGCCAATCTTAGCGACGTCTTATGCTGCACTTGAAAGCTTGTTTTCCGGTAATATGCTGGCTATACTGATTACTATATCTAGAGGTGCACTACATAGTGAATTCAGTTTTCATGTGACTTTATTACAAATATTCGAGACTGGTTGGAAACCAAGTAAGACCTTTTCTGTAAAAAGTAAGAAGCAGCAATGAATGAACATAACTATATGTTGCCTCGAACTACCCGACCACAGTTTTGCAGTGATAGCCTTATAACGAGATGTCGGCGCTTATATTACTTAGTATAAGACTAACCAAGTATCTCAATGGCGTGAGCAGGATTATATATGATACGCTGGTCGATCCCCAGGACACGGGACAAAATGCCACGTAATCCACAACCAGCCTGGACAGAGGGTGTAGATTTGGCGATACTCTCCCAATACTTCCACTGGTATAGTCCTTAATGACATATAAAATTAATGGAAAGTTAAGGAAGAGACTCCATACCTTTTTTCTTCCCAGCAAGAGACGAGGTTGCCTACTTGAGTATAGCGGTAAGAACTCCAGTCAGTCAGTCAGTCAGTGACCTGTATGGGGCTAGTCCCAAAGTAGTTTAAGTGCAGAATCCTCAAAGTTGCAGGCGGTGGAGATGGTCCCCTGTCCCTGTGGATTATTAGTTATCGACCCTGCTCGCCTCCACCTGGTTTGCTCTCTTGAGCGCGTTCTAGATCATCCATGATTCTATCCTCACCTGAACAAGTCCTCCTCTACCCTACTCGGTATTCGAGTGACTCCTCTCTTTTCTCCAATCCTGACTGATTCCCCGACCCTTTCGAATTTATCGCTGGTTGCTGGTTCAACCTCTCCCGTTCCGCGCGGTAGACGCATCTCCTGCCTTTCCTCCGACCGACCGGACGTCTCTTGAGCGGCACCATGTCGTCCTCCGACAATGGCCTCCTATCCCCACCGCCAGTCCATAATATTCCTTTGAATGACCTGGAATCCAATCATTCTCGCCGTTTCCCCGCTCCCAGTTGGTCCGATCTGACCGACCCCTCGGCTCTCGCTCCTCATGTCAAGCACCACATGGATAACGGCATCGACCGTCTGGACGACTTCTTCACCAAAGTCGCCATCTTCATAACCCCGAGTTACTTGCAACATCATGTTGGCGGCAAGTCGCAGCCCCCGTCTAGACAACATGCGATCGCTGCGTTGGATGGTCTGCGCGGCTGGGCCTGCCTGCTAGTCTTCAACTTCCACTTCCTCTTCACTTATACCTGGAAGGTTGCCGTGGGCTGGGGATTCAACAATGAGAATTTCAGCGTGCTGCAGCTCCCTATCATACACATGCTGGTCTCTGGCCATATCATGGTGGCTATCTTCTTCGTCATATCCGGTTATGTGCTCTCCTACAAGCCACTGAAGTTGATCCGCAGTCGCTCTTGGGAACAGACCTTCACTACCCTAGCCTCATCTACCTTTCGTCGCGCACTCCGCCTCTACATCCCATCTATCGTTGGTATCTTATTGGTTTTTATCGCGGTCCGGTTGGGCGTGTACAACTACTCACATAAAGTCCTCGTAGAGGGCCACACCATCCTCGGCACGAACGAACAGCATCCCCCGATCATGCGGTCTTTCTACAAGCAGTACTGGGACTGGTACCTGGCAATCGTTCATCTGATGGATCCTTTTAACTGGGCGCTTTACTACAACTACTACAACCCGCACCTGTGGACCATCCCCGTTGAGTTCCGCAGCTCTATCGTGCTCTTCCTCACCATTCTGGGCACTTCTCGTCTAACAACTGCCGTCCGTATCTCGCTCGTTAGCGGCCTAGTCTGGTTCTGTATGCGCTGGGGCCGTTGGGATATCGTGCTATTTCTATTCGGCATGCTTATGGCGGAGGCGGATCTCATAAATGGCACCTGGGAGCGACCTGCGAATGAGAGCGAGTCGAAGCCAAGAACTGGGCATCGTCACTTCCTTCCCAAGCAGCAAAATGCCCTTAGACAACTTCTTCCCTTCCGTCTCTCTACCCGCAATCTTTGGATCGGCCTTTTTGTACTCGGTTTGTACTTCGGTTCGGCCCCGAATACTGGCTACAAGTGGACTCCCTTCTACCGTTGGACCTGGGAGATTACTCCCAGAACCTACCCGGAGCCACATCGGTTTCCCCAGACCCTGGGCGCTGTTCTCATTGTGTTCAGCATCAACCACTCCAAGGATCTCCAGAAACTCTTCACCCACCCTCTGTCACAGTACTTGGGCAAGATTTCATTTGCCTTCTACATCGTCCACGGACCCATTCTCCACTCGCTGGGCTACTCTCTCATGCCCAACATCTGGGCCGTCGTTGGTAAGGAGACCAATTTCCAGTACTGCCTGGGTTTCTTGATTGGCTGGCTCATCTGCCTTCCTATCTCCCTTTGGGCTGGTGATGTCTTCTGGCGTGCGGTTGATATTCCTAGCGTGAAGTTCGCCCGTTGGCTGGAAGACAAGCTTATCGTGAAGACGACCAAGCCAGAAATCTCGGGCACTAACTCGCACCGGCAATAGCTGAGTATATTCAGACGAGGTGTTTGGTCATAGCATAGTACTGCGAAGGTCCCCCCTCCCCAACTTTGTTGTAGGCTCTAGCCATCCATCATCTCTCAGTCACCCCAACCCGCGAAGCGCGCTCGCAATGACCGTATCTTCAAGCTAGTGGGCAGACACCTGCCGTCAAGTGAGGAATTGATTTCTGGGACCTCCTCGCATGTCGTGAAACAAGTGGCATATAGCGATCACGGATTAATGGCCTACCACAGAGCGACCCTGACATGGTCGATAACGGAGTATGAGGTGCAAGTCTGGGGTCAGATGGGTCGCAAGTGAGTGTTCAGTGTGGATCAAGTAGGGACGTGAAACGGCAGAGGCAGCTGTAAATACACCGACGCAGTCACTTTGTATATTTCGAAGTGTTGTATATAGAATCGCCGTCCATCTGGCTGAGAAATTGGCAGACGGTCATGTGGCTCGGCGCCGGCCGCCAGCTACCAGTACCTCCGGCATGGCCCGCAAGGCGCCGAAACGGAGCAAGGAATGAAACCATGATCACTTAGATACAGGACTTGTGTTCAAAATGAAGATGTTACTCGACTTTCATTTTGTTTCTCCAGTTAACCCCCTGTTCTCCGCGCCCCCGCGGAGCTCTCTGGAATGGTCAGGAGTTGTCTCATTCAACAGCCTGGACACCTGTGCATACATTCATTCTTGCATTCGTGCACTTGACTGAGCTTCCAGTCACTCTTGAATGACCTGAGTCAGTTAGTAGTAACGGGATAAGATCGCTTTCTCTGTTAGCGAGGTTTGCTAGCTGCTTACATGTAGCGAGGTGTTGCTGCAACTGATAATCATATCCTCCCTGCAATACCTCCTCGCGATACTTCTATAATCCGGCATCTGTATGCATCAAGCGTCCTCCGTCCTACCAGGAGATACTTTCTGCTATCGCGGAGGCCTTACTCTATGACTGGTACTTTGATCCTACCGAGTACGCTTCGTACCCGCGTGTTTCACATCTGCATCATTTCATATGCTTATGTAGCCAACCCCTCAAATAGGAAAATGACGATGGAGGATTCGGCGAGATAATACTGCCACAAATTCACTGCCAATCATGTAATCGAAGACGATCCAGGTGAATTTGCTGCGAAACAGGATCAGAAGGTTTGATTAGACTCTAGCCACTAAGAAGATAGTTGAAGATCCCGGCAAAGATCAACAGGGCACGGAAGACAGATTGAACGAAACCAAGCACTATGCTTCATTCGGGTAATCCGTTGGTGGCCTGCATGAAGCAGATCGATGCTGCCTCCGCATATCGTCGCACGGGGTACTCAGTCTCGCTTCTGCCCTCGCACATCAGGCTATCGCTTCCTGGAGTTTGGGTGCTTGGTCCTTACGGGAGTTGTCATCGGTTGTGAGGAGGCTAGCGACAATCCCGAGATCTGAAGCATGGCAAGAAGAAAGGGCTTTATCTTCCCTGGGGAGTAATGATATACAAATTCCCTTCCCACCGGCACCTCTCGTTGTCTGTCACCCCAGTGGACATCTATCTCACCGCCGGATATATGTCTTAGCCCGCCTGCGCATGTTTGGAATGTCTTGCTCAGCCCTTGTTTCAACCCTGCCTGCCAGTTCCCCAACAATGCCAGCTTGAGTTCCCTAAACTCAAGCCAAAACATCCATCCCTCTGAGCTGTGTGCTGTATAACTAGCTTCTCGTCTCTTCTAATTATCCCTTGCTAGGTGTATTCATCAGCTAACAACCCATTGAGCTAGCTAGCTACATGCAAGGGCCGCTGTCACTGCAGGAGTCTCAGCATTGACAAATAGCATGTTATCTATCAACGTGAGGGGTCGAGGTACCTCAGCTGCCTCCAATACAATGCTGTGAAAGTGAGGTCTGTCCCCCGATTTAGAAGGGACATAAATACCCCCCATTCATCCCCGGATCATAGCTTGTTCTCCAATCATCCATCATCCACAGGATATCTTATTGAGATCCTACCAAAAGCCAAGCCAAGTCAAAACGACTCCCAAATCCAAAATGAAGTTTATCCTTCCCGCCGTTCTCTTCCTCGCCTCTGCCGTGTCCGCGCAGAACACTGTCCTCGACTACAGCGATGGTATCCCGCTTTGCTGCACCACCCACGACTACGTCTCCGAGGCCGACGACGAGGTCATCCAGCAGGTGACCAGCGCCTTCGAGAGTGACGGCGGTGGTGCCTGGGATCTGGGTGAGGCTATTGCGGGTGAATGTAAGTGAAGACCGAGTGCTGGACGGAGAAAAGTTTGATGGTAATTGTAATTAACTGGATTGTGCAATACAGGCCAGACTGCTTTCCCCACTGGCTTCGCTGGCGGCAACCGCACTGACTGCCCCGAGGATCTGACTGCCATCTGGTGCAAGAAGCACGCTCCCTGGACCGTGAGTACCATAACACGTATGTCTGTGAATGATTCAATGCTAATGCAATCTGTAGTTGACTATCAACGGTACCTCAACCCCCCGTGATGCCCACGGACAGTGCCACTACTAGATGGACTATACAACTTGTCAACGACGAGTGACGGAATGTGGAATGTGCTGAACGACGAAATGTTGGTTGTTGGAGAGAGTCTAATGAGGTCCAATGAGGAAATGATGCATCGTGGTACGAATAGATAGATAGACGAAATGAAAAAGCTTCATCGCATATCCCCGTCATGGAGTATTGTCGATCTCGAGACGGATCTTACCTTTGACGGAACCGACTTGTATTGAAATAAACAGAAAACATTTCCAAGACACCATTCTTGAAGTTCGGCTGTTCCGACTCCAAGAAGCGCTATGAGTGGTGTTCCTTAGTTCAAGCATGCAAGGCCCTTGCTATCCCTTACATAGCATGACTGGTGCGGGAGGAAGGGATGCTTCGTTGACTTGCCCCAAGTAGATAACGGACGGAGCTTGATCACTAGGAATAAAGATTAGGTTTGACCGCGACGAGAATATTACGGAATATGTTGCTGATCATAAATCTAAAAGGAGACTAAGTTAACTGCAGTCACAGTGGAAGTTTGATTCAATGTGAGGTATGTGAAGAAACTGAAGGAGATGTAACTTTGCTCACACCGCCAGTACAAGTATCTCCTAATGTCTCATAGTGGCTTAACCATGATGTACCACTGCCTCCAGTGCCATCGAAACCTCGCGTGAGGGAATTCGTTGGGTATGAGCAAACTGTACTCTTTTACAAATCGTTCTTCACTCGGACGCAAGCTGTGACACCATAACTATGATGCTAGTCAGAAATATTGGATTGAGCTGTAATTGTCATTAGCTGCCCCACAAGGTCAACAAATAATTGCTAAGGTTGTTAAACAATATCTATAGTACATCTCCTTCCATCTGCTATCAATCTATCAATTGTATACAATCTATCCAATCTATATATAATCTACCACACCAATCTAACAACACCTCATACCCTGCTCCCCAAAAAACCAGCAATCTTGCGATACATCTCGACTGGATTTGAATACATGGGAAAATGTCCACTCTCGACAATCATCGCCAAGTCCACTCCCTCTCCTTCCAACCTCGGCAAATACGACAACCCTTGATTCTCCTCCCCGAACATAAACATCTTTCTACACGGCAGCCTCAAAAACATGCTCATCAGATCCCCCTCATCTGACAACCTAACCATCGACTCAAAAATCGGCCTCACAGCACCCGACCGGACCCTCGCGCGCAGCGTACTCGCATACAACGGACTAGCATACGACTCTGCCGTCGCCGTACGAGCAATGAAAGCATCCATAAACGCCTCGGGATCATCAGCTGGGAACTGGAAAATCTGACGACTAAGGAAGCAGTCCTCGGGGGCAAGATTCCCTTTAATGTCGACGAAGCTTAGCACACGATCGGGGTGCTGATGTGCCAGTAAGAGGGCAGTAAGTCCGCCCATGGAATGGCCCATGAGGTGGAACCGATCAATATCGAAATGCGCGAGGACCGCTTCCGCGGTGGCGACTAGGAAGGGTATGTCAACGACGGAGAGGTCGTCGGTATGTGAGTGTCCGCATCCCGGAGCGTCGAAGGCCAGATAGGCATATTCCTGGAACGATGGATGCACGCTTATATCGGCTAGGTCTTCTTTACAGGAGCCGAAGCCGTGCAGGAAGACAATTGGTGGGTTGGAGTTGAGCTTGTTATTGTGGATGGTGGAGATTTCGAGTCGCACGCCATTGACTTTGAGCGGGATGGTTGAGTATGTGAGCGGCATGATGGTGAGGGGTATGTGCTTTGGCCCGAAGGTCGGGTAATATTTTGACTCGACGAGGAGGGTTCTTGCAGAGTTACTGCGATAGTAATTCGATGTTTAGTGAGGCTATATATGCATCCTGACGTCAATCCATGGGTTGATAAGCGTCGGCGAAATGTCCTTTCGCCGGTCCCGCGCCGTTGCGGGAGGGGCCGGATATAGATAGATCCCTTTGGCCCCGGCATGGAGTGCTGCTGGGGAGAGTCCCCTTTGACCGATCAATTGAGGGTATAGATATGGTATTCAAAAGTGTAAAATATGATTGTAGGCGAAGGCAGATGATGGATTATCGGTTGAACTCCGACTTTACCGTTCGGACTCTAGCTGACCCTCCCGATGCTTACTATTATATTGTTCTTATTGTAACTGCTTTCCGGCACATGTAGTTGATTATTTCCAGCTTGGCTGCCTTTTATCGCGAACCATATTTCATCTATATATCCACTAGTGTTCTGGAGTTCTACTCTATCACTTAACACCCTTCTAGCATATCCCAATAGAGAGAGCTAGCCATGACAATCGCAACTTTCAACCCGCAACTGCGACTCCTCAATGCTCTCCGAGCAAATGCAAAGCCCATAATGACCTTCCTGGGCCTTCCCTCTTTTCGCACCGCTCAAATAGTAGCCCAGACCGGCCTTGACGTCAGCGCCCAATCCTACCACTCACCTTCCCGCTAAGCTAATATGATTCAAAAGGGCATCATCATTGACTGCGAGCATGGTCACATAAGCGACGACTCAATGCACAGTGCAACAGCAGCTATAGCTTCTCTAGGCGTATCGCCGCTTGTGCGTTTACGAATGACTCACTCGGACTTGATTAAACGGGCCCTGGATGCCGGCGCGCAGTGAGTAGCACCGGTTCCACTTACCATTACTTCATAATATGCGCATACTGATCAACTTACAAGCGGAATTGTGGTCCCACAAATAAACACCGCAGAAGAAGCCCAAACAGTAGTCTCTTATTCCAAGTTTCCTCCACAAGGGCTTCGCGGACAAGGATCGGCATTTCCGGCATTTACACATAGTATTGACCTGTCGACGTATATCAAGACAGCGAATGAAACCTTGATTACATGTATTCAAATCGAAACTAAACAAGGAGTCGAGAATGTTGAGGAAATTTGTGCGGTCCCTGGTGTTGGTGAGTTGCGCCCATACTCGTTTCTCTAGCTCTGCATATTCGGCTAACTTGAGGCAGATATGATTTTCATAGGTCCAAACGATCTAGCTCTGTCAATATTGGGGTATGTCCCCGCGAGAGGTGACGAGCCTGAGTTTGTGCAAGCAATCGAAAAAATTGTTGCCGGGGCCAGGAAACACGGGAAATGGGTTGGTCGGCTGTCGAATAATGGGACGTTGGGCAGGGAGCACTTGAAGGTCTTTGATACAGTGGCGTTGAGCTATGACATCCGTGCTATGCAGAATTGGTATACTAGTGAGTTGCAGGTGGCGCGGTCGTGATGCGTTTGGGTGATTTGGGAGATTACTGCTCGGTTTGTGGATACCGTTGACGGTCAGTGAAAGACTTGTACTCGTATACTTACCCTGCTGAATGGATACCAATCTATTATTAGTTCATTGGGAGTTTATAGTGCAGGCGTTACTACAACAGTGGTGCCTTTGTAGATGAAGCGTCATCATGCCAAGAAACAAATATCAAAGTCGAGTATACGAAAGGCAGTTAGGGTTACAGGGTCTTGGAACTATGTTATAGCGATATGAAGCCCTTATCACTTTCAGATCATCATCATTCCATGTTAGCTTTGTAGGAACATTGGGGATCGGTAAGCAGTGAATTGAACGACACTGATGTTTCCACCCTTGGTGGAACCAAGGCATTGAGAGGGCAGAGTGGTATGGCACTCGAGCAATACGATTTGCATAATACTCACAGCCAACATTCGGTGTAGTATAGTTTTTATTGGCGTTGTTCGCAACTGTGGATATTGAGATTAGCGAAAACCTTGATGGTGAGGAAACAGAGGTAGCTGGGGACGCTCGCAATATCGACTTCCAGATTAACTGAGACATCGTAGCAAGCTTGATGACCGAAGGGGAGACAGTAGCAGGGCCTCTGTAAAAATCAATCTTATGGTGGAAATGGATGTAATGCACTATCTCCGTATAGGCACGAATAAAAGATGATTTTTCTCATCTTTGTGAATTGATGAAAAGGCTATTTCACAGACCAGTTGTGCTATGACAACTACTATCTCTTCAATGTGGGCGAAGTGCATTAAGCACAGAAGCAGATTAGGGCTATTAGTGACTTAACAACTAGGACCTTGAAGAACAAACAGACCCTTCATTGGCCTTACTAGGCAAAGCAAGCTAAAACAAGAAGGCTTGGCTGTCAGCATGAAGCTTGATGTATCAATCAGTGAATATAGTAACGAAGATAGATCTCTGAACGCCTTGATTATATTATGACTAGTACTTAAGGTGCTCAATTTCTCACAAATTTCAGTTATATGGGGACAAATTTGTTTCTCTGGTCAACACTTTATTATCACACATAATCAGCACCATTCCTCTACTCCTACAATTCTCATACACTTCAACAAACAACCCTGGATAACAGTGGTGACCACTATCACCCTGTCCGTTCTCGCCATGAGCATGCTTGTTACAGCAGCTCTCACCAGCAGCCCCTTCCAAATAGTAAGCAGCTCTAGCACCGACGATCTCAAGAGCACCAACAATATCCAGTTCCGCAGCTTGACCCTAGGCTACACAACGGGCTCTGGCAACATCCTTGAGTGGGCCCAGGGCAACTTCTATGCCTGCCACCATCAACTCCTGTACACCACGGAACCCGACTTACATGATCTTTGTCAGTCGACCTGGTGTCACTCTTTCGAGCGACTGCGTTGAGATCGGTCTACAAGTTGCTTCTGATAAAGGTTGATGCGTCGGGGTTCTGTCTTCAGAATTTGTGTGGAGAAATCGATGCTATATTAGAGACTCGCACGATCGCTAACATATTTAAGTTAGTGATTTACGCCCAAGTAAAAGATATTCATTGTCCACAGTATTGTAATAATTATTCGAGCTCTCTCTACGTAACCTGGGCTGTGGCACATATACATAATGTAAATCCATCGAGAGGGTCTAAATCAGGGAGCAATATTGTAACTCATTTCTCATTGTTTACAATCTCTAATTTAATTTTAGCCCACTTTATTTGAAACCATAGACAAACTCTTCATCATACAGGCCTAGAACCCCTTCCTCAAATTTTCTCATTCCGCTGCAGTGTGTGATATCCAAGCTTTTCCCGTGCCTCCCCAATGCTTGCTCCTCCCACAATCATTTCACGAATGCCCTCCTCGCTCTTCTCGATCTTTTGTGCAACTTCCGCGACTTCCCTTGCTCGATGCCGAGGGACGATGACAACACCGTTGGCATCAGCAACAACGATATCACGAGGGTTGACACGCACTTTGCCAATACCCACAGACTCATTAACGCCTCCTACCTGGACACGGTCCTTGCCAGTCCGCATCCAGCGACCAGCTGTGAAAAGGGGGTACTCGTCCTTGATTGCGCGGTTTACATCTCGGCAGACCCCGTCAATGACAGTGCCAGCAATGCCTCGCAAGCCAGCATATTGTGTCATAATATCTCCCCAAACGGTGCAATCCGTACGACCGCTATTGTCAATAACCACAAAGTCACCCTCAGCGACATCGTCGATGAAGTCACCAACACTGCCTGGGGGGTCGCTGGCAGGGACGTAGCGCACAGTGAAGGCCGGTCCTACTGTTACCTTCTCGTAGTTGGTCAAAGGCATGATTCCGAGCGCCTGGCCAGGGATACCAAGCTTATCAAGCGCGTCCGAGATGCCAGGTGTGTCTGATTCAGCAAATAGGGCAGCCAACTCTGCATCTTCAGGGCTTGCTTTCTTAGGGTTTGATGATGACGACGATGGACCAGACGGAGCAGACTCTTCACTAGAGCGGATAGCCTCAAATTGCTTATCATGCATGACCTCCGAGACGGGGTTTCCAGCTCTTACAGCCTGCACCATACGGTTTTGGCGACGATCGATACGTTCACCCAAGTCCAGAACCTCCTCGATGCGCGCAGCCGGCACAAATACCGTTCCACAGATATCAGCAATCACGTAGTCATCTTGGTTGACGGTGACACCGCGAACCTGCAATGCTGTACCGGACTCGAGCTGCACTAGTCGGTTACGTGCGCTAATCATGGTCACACCTCGGCCGTAGACGGGATAGCCGACGTCCTTGCTGCCGTCGATGTCACGACTCATGCCATCAATGATGGTCCCGCGAATGCCTTTTTTCTTCGAGGCATTGGCAATGATGTCGCCCCAGCATGAGATTCCCTCGGTGCCGCCCGAGATAACCAGAATGCGATCATCCGTCGTGACGGCATCGATGACCGGAGTGAGTAGATGAGTCGTAGGAGCCGCGTCGGTCTTGGGACCAACTTTGACTGTGCTGGCTCGTCCTACTATCTTTGGGCAGTCCCAGAGTGGTCGTAGTCCATAGGTGGCGCCCTTGAGGTCTAAGAAATCTAGAGCATCGGACACTGTGTTGGTGTCTAGGGCAGAGAGTCGGTTTAATATGGTGGATTCACTCATTGTGAAGATTATCGGTGTCAATCGTTTGAGTAGTATAGATATAAGATATTGGATAGTGGACGTATCGCTTGATTGAGGCAGAAGGATTATAAGAAGTAGATGATAAGGGAAGAACAGCCTTCTACTAGTAGGTAAGGGTCTGCATTTAATTTATCAGCACTGTGCTCTATAGTTCGGCAACCTAACCGATATGCGGAGGATTTCTCGGCGTTGAGGAAACACGCCGTTCGAGTGGCGGAGGTCCATTTCCCGCTGGTGTGGCTGCACTAATCGTCGGCACAGTTATTTTTGCCCGACTCCGCTGAAGATCGAAACGACTCGGTCCTCCCAGCTCCGTCGGGGTCCTATCTGTGGCCCTATGATGTTCGCTATTGCTGTAGCAAGACTGGAAACCCATGATATGTTCCTGATGCAGGTCGAGCACTCTGCGCCCTATGCAGAAGACAACCTCGTGTCTAGGAAGACACATTAATATTATGCATGTGATTTTCTAAATGGATCGAGTCTTACAGTTCGACCTGGAAGGACAAGCCAGATGGGTCTCACTACTTTCCGCCATTATTGAAGAGAGCTTCAGTCTTTGAGAGGCACTACACCACTCACTTGGCCGTCCGACTACAGACTAGTATCTTCACTCTTGATGCTGTTGGCCATAGCGAGATCCGGCGCTAGTCCCAACACGGACATGATGACACCGATAAGCACGTGACATGCAAAGCAATGCCGGAATCCACCGCTTTGGCAAAGGATCCAGTGCTCATTCCGGGAATGCTTCAATGTCTCTGTCCAAGAACTTACAATCCAGCAATCATTATGTTGATGCAGCATATCTCTCCGCCAGGCTCAGCGATCACAAGAACTCTGCTTCAGCTAGCTTCGCGCTGTTTCCGCCCCGATGACCAAAGCAAGTGAAGCTAAAGTCCAAACAGCTCAGGAACACTGCTCGAATCTTCTTCTGTGAAGTCTTCTTAATTACTACCACTTTCCAACTAGCAGCAATTCTAATACAACCATTTCTTTCGTTCTAGGTACTACAATTGTCTATCTTATATCCTCAGTATTTTCATTCCCAAGTTCCCGATGCGACCTCTTTCTACCCATGGAAACAGATCATTAGTATAATATCAACACCAAAAGAAAAACCACCACTGCAGGAGATAAATCGTGCATTCTGGATACCTATACAAATCGCTGGGATACGGTTGTGGCCGAATCGACTAGAAAGTCCCGATCTTTATATTTCCCAGCCTGAACTTCCCCGATCAGATTGGAAACTCCCTTGGAAAGCTTACAATAGTATGTGCACCACTGGCCGGCTATGCACAGTATGGCAAGGACCTTACCACATTCTTGTCATGCTTTGCTGTACTACAAGATATATTTCATGATGCAGAAGCCGAACTCGAAGACCGGGTGATTAGCTATAGTATGGGCAGACATCACCTGGATCCCCCTTGCTTCCATGACCAACTCCTGCATGCATCCAGATGGGCCTCTACTTGTTTTGGTTAGCCCGAATATATTGATGCCCTGATTTGACACCTCACCCCTCACTTTGGTCTACGTAGCCTAACATTATCAACATCTATCCGCCTGCGCAATATGGAAGCACTCCGCACATACCGGAAGGCCCCCTGAATGCACTACCTCCAATAGCAGAGACAGTACCATCTCGAGTCACTGCAGCTCATGCCAGGATTACTCTGGCCGCTCATATCAGAGCATGTATGAAATGCCGTAGAAGCCGGAACCGGCTAGGCCGCTTTATGATTGACTTTACTGACCACATACGAAAGAAGCTATAGTGTTTGTTACCCATCCAGCGTCCATTTGCCATCCACAGCTCGAAGTAAACAGGCCACGAACTACCTAAAAGTCTTGACGGGAGGCTTTGCCTCTTGAGAGGTTAGCCCCTGTCTTGACGCGTCGGAATTGATAGTTTTAGGGCAGTCAAGTCCTCGCACCCCGGAGCAAATTACGGACTTCGCCAGCCTACAGCAGACTAGTCCGAAAGAGCATTTCGTGGCTGAGACTGAGTAATTTGTATTGATGCATTTCTGCCCGGACTTGATGGACTAGGTCTATCATGCCGATGCACGATTGACAGTGAAGAATCTAGATTCACCACTAGACACTCTTGCATTGCACCAACGAGAGACAAAACGACAAAACCCAATGCGTACAAGGCAACTACTAAGTAGTAGTAGGTACTTCCAAGATATGCTCAATATTCATCCCGCTGACCAGTCACAGTATCAACGCTCAACCTACATACAATAAGCCCATAACATCAATATAGTATTTCATCATGCTAATGGCACCAGGCCACGTTCTCATCATGCACTCATCAAAGATACACACATCACAAAGTTTACTCCTTAATCTCCCTCGCGGGCCCATTACTAGGCTCCCCCATCAGATCCGCCCTTTTATCCAACATCGCCTCCGCCATAAACGGACTCCTCTCACGGATACTCTTTCCCCACACAATGAACGACAACGGTGCCAGCGTCAGCAATAAACTAATAAACGCCAACAACGTACTCGCCCACTGGAATCCCAACGTATTATACATACTGGAAGTAGCCAGCGGCAGAAACGCAGAGACAGTGTTCTCCCCGACCACGAAACAAGCCATCGCGCTCCCAGCATATTTGCAATACGCGTCTACCACGTAATCCGCAATGCCACTGACCACAACCACACTGCCCATGCCCACCATCCAGAGTCCCACGGCTGGAGCAATCCACGGCATGGAGGGGTAAGATGTCCATGCATACACGAACATTCCCCCCGCAATGCCGAAGACACCCCCTCCGACGGAAAGATAAAGCCTAGCCTCTGGAATGGGCGTCTCGGGGATTTCCTTATTACGTTTCGAAGAGTTGAAGTACAGTCGTGCGGATATCAGCGAGAAAAACCACCCGCACACTTCGCCGATGAATACCGCCGCCTGGACATACCCTGCCTCCACGGGCGTCCAGTTATATAGTCCCACGAAGACCTGCTCGACGGATTGCGTGAACAAGTATAATGTGCCGACAGTGAAAGCCGACCACAACGTGGAGAAAAAGACGACGTATTCGGTGAAGAGCAGCTTGAACGGCCGGCGAATGCTGGTGAGCAGGACCTGGCGGAGCGGCTCGGCTTGGAGTTCGTGCTGCGTGTATGCGTTCTCGCCCTTTTCGCGTAGCTTCCGAGCTCGACGTTGCAGGATCACAAATCCTCTGGTTTCCTTAAGGATGAGAATGTTCACGAGTAGCAATGCGCCTACCCAGATGAGTTGTAGGTAGGAGATCCATCTCCAGGACAGATGAGCGAAGATAAGTGCACCGACTAAAGGACCCGCACTACTTCCACCAAGGTAGGCGACGACCCAGAGAGCGACGGGTTTCGTGCGCGCCATTTCTGTTTCGAAGAGGTTGCCGATGATGCTTGCGGAGCCGTTGCCGAGGACGGCCACGCAGCCGCCGGCGAAGAAGCGGACGATTATAAGAGTGGCGAAATTTTGGGCGACGGCTTGGGGAATTATGAAAATGAAGAAGACGAAGTTGGTGAGGAGAAATGTGATGCGGGTGCCGAAGTCTTCCATGAGGGGCAGAATAAGGAGACAGAAGAAGACGCCTCCCATCGTCCAGGAGGCGACGGGCCAGTATGAGTTTGGAAAAGTGGCATCGCTGACATTGAATTCTTCGTTTATTGCTTCATGGGCGACTGTAATAATAGTGCCATTCATGAGGGCCACGAAGGTGGTGGTCAGAGCAGTAATGGTCATTAGCCATTTCCTGGAAGTGGACCAGTTGAATGGATTCTCGGGGTCCTTGGGACCATCCCAGTCCACGACCGTTGCATTAGAGCAATCACTGCAAGGGGCTGTTTCCATGGTTAGAATCCTAGTTCTAGAAGACAAGAGATGGAGTAGGAAACCTACTCGAGGACTTCTCCTCATCCTCGGCTGCCACCATGCTTGCGGGTTCGCGAGGATACACAAAGAATCGGCTGCGTGAGAAACCTTGTCTGTGCGAAGATATTCCCGGGAACCTCGAAGCTTATAGTCTAGGGGCCAATATTAAGACAAGCAGAGGGATTTATATGTAGATAATCATCCACGCGGCAATCGTCTTTGGTGTCAGACCAGGGTGGGACATTCCAAGCAGTTCGTAGTCTCCTTGCAGGAATATCGCAACAACTTATACACAAGACATTCACTTCTGGCGGGAAAATTGCATCCGGTTCACCAAAAAGGGTTAGGCAATGGCTCCATCGGAAAGAGCTGATGAGTGGAACCTTCCTTTCAAAGGATGGATATGAAGGCTGGTGGGGAGGCAGGCACGATGCTAACAAAGCTTGGGTGCGATTAAGGGTTTTGGAGGAGAGAAGTGGAGTTTGAAATTGCCGCTGAATTACATATGGGTCCCCGAGTGTTTAGCGCAGCCCTACCCCTCTCAAGACTTGTAAGTTCTAGAACGATTCATCAAGTTGTAGCTAGTAGATAGATCATTTGTAGATACAAGATGAACCCTGAGTCGAGGTCCATGTGTTGTGAGAACCGGGGCCATCACACTTGCTCACACCCCAGTGAATCGTCAGGACCTTCTTCATCTTGGTAGGTTTTTTGCAATTCCAGCACCTCCCCACCGGTAACTTTCGTCTGTCTGTTCCTAACCAGGCACCTCAAGCTCACCCAGTATCCGTTAGCGACCCAGATTTTTCGGTGGCTACCGCTGAGCTTTCTCCGTCGAGCAACCTGTTTGGGATTAGTGTGCGGCTCACGTGAAGGGGATTTTCACCTGCTTACAAAATGGAATTATGCGAAGGGTTGGATGCTCGGCTGATGAATCCGAATCAATGCCTGAGCAGATCTTTTCGGCTTCTCTGCGTGACTCATTGGATTTGCAAATGGATAGTATACCCCATTCTACGGATTTCACCGGCCTCCGATTGGCTGGCTGGCAATGTTACACCGATGAGCCCCGTCATGTTCAACGTGTTCCACAGGAGCTTGGGTACACTACGGAGTAGATCATAGACACTATGATATGTCTTCGGGGGTTATAATACCCGTACTATCACATGAGCCGCGACAGCCACGCGATGTGCATCATGAAGGGTACAAAAGCCCTCAAAAGGCGGTTTCCAGACGGCTCTCTATGTGTCAATGAATTTATCCTCCGTTTCGAGTCGTTATTGGTAGCGTCCACCAGCTAGCTAGCTAGCAGTTCACTGACTTTTCAGTCAGGTTCTGCTAGCCACATGATGTAGGTTTTTCTACCTCAGTTTGCAGGCGATAAGTTAATGCGCAGGCAAGATTACAATCCCGTCCTTGCAACAAAGCCAGAGGTTTAGAGCGAATGAGGGAAAATAGTGCGACAGCCTTATATCAATCATCCATGGCGCTTGTTGTAGAGATAGCTAAGAGGGTCCTATAGTGGACTATACTAAGGACATTGTAGAAGGGTTTTTGGGGCGCCATCTGTCTAGTCCTCGGCAGATGGTGCCTCAGGTACGAATTCCTATCCTCAGGCACTATCTAGGCTTTGCCACTGAATATCACTAAACCCAAAGTGGAATGGTTTGACTGGTCCGATGGTTGATGTTAGCTGGTACGAGGAACAGCATACAGGTTTGTGTTGGCAAAACTGTAAGCATGAGCGAATGCCGGTGTAGGAGACGCATCATCGGTGTGTCAGTTGCAATTCTAGCTTAGATCTACTGTTGTGTATATGAACCCGAAAGAGCTAACTCTTAAACATCAGCATGACATACCCCTGAATCTCCTAGTTGTCATATAAAGATAGTGAAGATCTGAATAAAAGAGAAGCCATAGAGGAAAGAATGAGGGCATGGTTACATCTCATCTCTGTCTCTCTGAATCGGTCACATTTTTCACATACAACTTTGCATAAACTTTGCTAATCAGGCTGATTGATCCAATTAGTGCCCCCGGATCCCTGCAAGTGGTCGGATTACATCACGGCGGGCCGATTTCCTAGTCGGGCGCATCCGCCACGCGACCGACATTCCTCCCTATTATTGAACCAAAACAGACTTCCAATTTCATGATCTCATCTTCATTTTCATCCCATTGATCCATTGACTAGACACAAGGAAAGAACCAATTGAGTCTCCTTCAATATGCTCGCGTGGTGAGTTGAACAACACCCACCCAATCACCACCACTGCCATCACCACCCCCGGCATTAACGATACCAATCCCCCAGGTACCAGAGATGTCTTATCCAGCGTCCTCTCTTGACGCAGAGCCTCACCACAGCGGTAAGCTTCAATCTGTCCTCATCACACTCTTTCAACGCAGCTGAGAAAGAAATCCCACCAGACCCTCTTCGCGGTAGGTGACGGGCTCGCCCAGCAAGCCGTCGAGAAGAAGGGCCTGCCCAATCATGATGTAACCCGAACTGGACGGATGGCTTTGTACGGGGGTGGTAAGTCCAGCCCAGCCCCCGTTCCCTCATCCCCCCTTCATTCTCTCTAAACAAAAGCAAAAATATAGCTGTTTTCGGCCCGGTCGCTACAAAATGGTTCCAATTCCTCCAGAACCGCATCCAGCTTTCAACACCAACCAAGACTCTTGCTGCGCGCGTTAGTGCTGACCAGCTCGTCTGCGCTCCTACTATGATTGGTGTCTTTCTCACCAGTATGTCTGTCATGGAGGGCGTTGATCCTCAGGACAAGCTCAGTAGGACGTACTGGGATGCCCTGCGCGCCAATTGGATGCTTTGGCCGGCGGTTCAGACGCTTAACCTTGCTTTGGTGCCGTTGCAGTATCGTGTGTTGACGGTTAACGTGGTAAATATTGGTATGTATCTTTGCATATTTCGTTTGTATAGGTTTGCTATGGTTGCTGGGTAGAGCTGATGGTTGTTTAGGATGGAATTGCTTCCTGAGCTTGGTTAATAGCGTCCCTCATGGGGATGAGGTTGCGCCGGGAGTTTGATAGGTTTCGCTCTTTGGCTTTCCTGTATCTATTATGTTGGGTTTGGCTGTTTACTACGGTATTGGTTGTGTCGGATAGATGGCAATTTTTTCTTGGCTTAGAATAGATTTTTGATTCCTGGTGTCCCCTTGGCCGAAATGATTATTCCCAGATATTCCTCTCTGAACCCACTAAGCCACTACATATATTCGTCTTATAATTGTGAAACTATTACAGACAACAGCACTATGTAAGCATATTCTCAAGAAATAGTAGTATTAGAAAGCGCTTCGTTTAAAACAGAAAGTCTTCATCCACCGATCCAGCTAGCCACGTAAATCTCTGAACGCGTCAAGGTCATTCTTCTCCAGCGCAACAGTGACAGAAGGGTCATGCCATTGGTGTGTTCTTTTCGCTTCGGTATCTCTCAACGACTCCCCGATAAACCGACAACTATCAAAATCGATAAGAATAAGCGTACCCTTCTCATCAATCATAATGTTTGCCGGGTTAATGTCATTATGCACAAGTCCGAACGAATGAATATGATTAATGGCAGACATAATCCCTTCTAGACCTTCCTTCATCTTCTCTCCCACCAGCTCACGAGCACTCGAAAGGAAAGTGATCTTGTTGAGTCTCTGAGGATTGACCGCTTCAAGTAGCGTGGACGTATATCGCTGGAAGCAAAGCCCAGAAACTCGGCCGTTAGTCTCCATAAAACCATAATAGGTCGCAATATTTGGATGGGGATGTTTGCGAAGAATTTCGCATGCTTCGACTTCGCGGGCGATTTGCTTTTCGAGGTCTCCATTGACATACGCCAGTAGACTTGGGGTTTTCACGTAGACTGCTGACCAGGTGGCTTTCACCTCTGGGCCCCTATCCGCCGTTGGGATCTGCTTGACCTCATCGAGATCGTGAAGTGTTTTCGGCGATTCAAATCGATTCGTCCATTTTCCAGAATATAGTATGCCATCTTGCCGGACGAAACATTCGACATAGGCAAATTTCATCTTCCCTTCAATCTTTTTAAAAGCCTCGTTCTTTTGTACGACTTCCATAATATCGCGGTGTATCAGTTATGAGGGACCTGGGGAACTGAGTGGACCATGGACGACGCGACATGGCCAAAGTAGATTGTGAGCTGGTCTTTTAAATCTGATCATATGGGGTGGGACGCGTGACTTCGTGCGAGTGCGGTTGCCGCCGACAATATTTTCCTAGTTGAGCTGCTATTACAACAAATCACAGATGTATCAATTCAGTTAGATTACCATTCGAACTGTTTGCAATAGGGAGTCCCCTATAGACGAGCTGACAAATTTTTCACAATTTCGCACCGGACTCGTCATAGGAATCAGTACATATCTTCAATGACTGACCATCCAAATCCACAGATCAAGATAATTGATACGAGACATAGCTTAAACCTGGACCCACAAATTTGTGCTCCGGTAATTTAGTAAACCATCGACCACTGTGGCTGATATATGTTTGATGCGGGTAGTACCTAGACAAAAACCGAAGTCTATACGCAGCGGAGAGGCCGAAGCTGACCCAAGATGAAGGGAGAGAGCCGCGAAAAAGTATCCCGCCCCATACTTGTGTAGCTTACGAGCAACCGAGGCTCAAGCGCTAATGAATCGAGTGTGTGCACTACTCACACTTCGCTACTAAAGAGGCGTGAAGCACGAATAGTATGTTGGTGGACACTTCGAGTCTAAAGAGCCTCGTGTCTCTGTCCCAGATTTACCTACTTTCAACCAATGATAGGCAGTTGTCAATATTTACAGTCCTTGCAGCCTGCATGTTATCTCTATACTCCCAAGCGGTAGTTCCGTAACCCTATTATTGAAGAGCCAAAGTGCTACAACAGGGTGCGTCACTGCTTATATATTAGATCTATCATATAGCCAAAGATACTAGAAATATAGATATCAAACATGGAAGAGGTCAAAGGATAATGATGTTCGTAATTAAATAAGACGTCTGGGGTCTCCGGATACAAGGTGAGAGAGACGCAGCTGTGGGAAGAGGTGATTATGCAAATCAGAGTGCAGCATCGTGTAGCTCCTTCACTAGCGTGTCAATAACTGCATTGACGAGCTCTGGCTCCACGACGCCTGTCTGCCATGTGATCCCCAAAACCAGACAGCCATCACCACCGGTGATTGACGAGACCTCCAAAGCTGCACCCAAAGCACTGGGTGTCTGGGAGAACATCGCCCGTGTGGTCTGCGGCCGCGACGGATCTTCTTCCTGTTTGGACTGCAAGACACCCACATTGGAAACTTCAAAGCTTTCATCACGGTCTTTGCCAATCTTTCCCCGGAAGAGGTCCTGAAAGTTATCTATATGTTTGAGCAAGCATGTGCCAGCATTTTTTCCTTCGCGACCCAGTGCCTGTTCGATGGTCGCACGAGACTTCCTGGCTTGATCCCATGGGAAGGTGTCGGGATATTGATTCACCTCGTTCCGATAGAAGCTTTCCGCAAAGTCCATGACCCAAACGCCCATAGACTGATCTTTAATTTCTCCTCCCTTCAGCCACCTTCGACATGAGATGGCGCCGTTCATTTGAACTTTGGTATACTTCACTGGCAAGTGGGTGAGAAGAGCGCGGGCAACCGCTGCCTGCAAAGCAGCGGTGACAGTTGCATTGTTTTGACGACAGTTCTTTCTGAAAGCTGCAGACACAGCTGCGGGGATGATGATTTGGCGTAACTCGGTCTTGACTGGAGCAGATATTTTGGCGCCTGTCCAGAGGCGTGGATCGCGATGAGACCATACTTTCGCTCTGAAAAGAGCATTAAGAAGAAAAGGTATGGTCGTAGGACATGGATGGAGCGCCTCCAGATTAGGTAGCAGAGGTGATGTGGGCGACTGAACGACTTGTTTAACCTCGCCTGGGGTCATGAAAGTAGCAGCAGCGTGCAATGCATCCAAGAACGTCTGATGAAATGCCTTCCCTGAAGTCCCGTCCCCAATCGCATGGTGGAACACATAGACTGCGGTAAAGCGCAGGTCATTCGCTTCATCTGTCAGGATGAATAGTCTCCAGTACGGCAAGGGGGCAGCAAACCCTGTACTATGTTGGACTCGCAGCAATTCGCATAATTCTACATCCGGTTCATTGTTGTCGGGAAAGTCGCGGGTGCGCCTTTGGAATGCCACCGACTGGCTCAGATCAATCTCCGGGAGGCGCACGAACCAGGTATCTTCGGTATCTTCACTGATGGGGATGGCGGACAAGATAGGATGCTGGCCGATCAATGTCTCACAAGCTTTATATACATAGTCTTTTAGCGGCAGAGTGAAGGTATCCGGCAAGATGTAGGTTGCCGACACCGCGACGTTAAAATATAGTCCGAGTGAATGGCGCGTGGTGGAGTATTTCTCCAGGGGCCCTGACAGCTGTCAATTCAATTCCCCGTTGGCCTCGGCTTCTCAAGTCAGGCACTTCTCACTCACCAACTGGACGTAGTCTTTCAAAATCAATCATTGTTGCAAGGATGTCGCATGCTAAGACTCTGGGCGCGATGAAACACGGAGGAGAAAGAAGAAGTACAATGGAAGGCCACGAAGAACAATAACTTGCCCTTTCAAGACCAATCAGCCGGGAAAATCAACGGGTCGCGCCGCCCCTGTATATTTTCCGCGTTAAATCTTCCTCTTTCGGACAACCTTGCGACGGCATACAAGGCAGCCATCAATACCATCCGGACGGATAGTACAGTAGATTCCTCCCCATTCTATTTCAAGTTGAAGGTGGGCATGGTGCTCGACAGGTACTGCTTAAGTATTATTATTTTTCCATCTTTCTCTAGTATTGTTAGTTAGGAGATTTGTCGGACAAGTAACTACTACTTCGTTTCTAACATCTACTTAGTCCACTCGGGGTCTGGAATCTATGTGAGTGTCAGTGGTGTATGCAGGCCAGGGTTCCATGCTACACTCAGGTATGTATGAGTTCGTTGCTCAATAACCTTGATTGATGATCAGAGCAGAGGCGATCCGGTTTCGGAAGCCGTCAGTCATGTGAGGAGCAGATCACATGCCCACTACCATCACGTGCCGTGACATCGGGCGCCCAAGAGAGGCGAAACACCGGAAACTCACGGAAGCCCGACTTAACTGACTAGTCACCGACTGTCTGTCCGTCTGTCTGTCGCTCTGTCGCTCTGTCGCCTCCGGATATGTATCCATGTAACTAGTCCCGACGCGCTTCATTCTTTCCCTTATCTTTATTTCTTTTCTCACCTGATTTCCCCTTCGTCTTTCTCGCCCTTCCAGAGCTCTATCATTGAGCGCTCCGATCCCCTCCTTCCACGGGCTGGAAGGGTCTCTCTCTGGTCGCGGTCTAGAATCCCCGAGTCCTAGCGCCCCTCCACCGTTCGTCCCCACAGTTAGCTGCGTCCGTTCCTTGGTCTTCTCGGGGTTCCGATATACCTCACCACAATCTCCCCAATTGTTCGCGTCGACGTCCTTGCAGCATGCTTGGAGAAGGACCTGAGGACGGCTCTCGTCCTCATGTCCCACCACTGTGGGAAACGGAAAACCGTCCCGTGGACGATACCCCCGACCTCCCTCAGCATGAAGAGACCGGTCTCCCATACTTACCCGTCTGGCTACGGGAGTCATCCAAATCCATTCGCTGGGGATGGGTTCCATTGCCGCTACGCAAAGCAGGCTGGGCGATAGCCGACTGGGTCAAGGGCCCGAAACCTCCGCAATCCCTACTATTGAAGCCGCTGTTCCCTCGCTATCAAGAATTGCCGGTTCGGTTACTCGAGCGCTTCTTTCCCAAACGCAAGCACAAGATCGCATTGCTGGCACTGCTGTATTTTGTCTGGTTTCTGCCCTGGACCATTGTCTTGCTGCATTCGCGACAGGGCGGTTACATCGAGGGCTATGGACGACCGAAGACACTCGCTTGCTCCACGAGTCTATGGCAGTCTGGCAATGACTGTGGCCTCAACGGCAACGACTGTCGCCCCTTCTCTGCATCAACTATGGCCTTCCGGTGTCCTGCAAACTGCCGCGACTCGAAATTGCTCCAGCCGCATACGATCGGCAACCAGACCTACAGCTACCAGGGCCTGGTAGTGGGAGGTCCTCAACCAGAATCCGATAAGCCTGCCGTGTATCGAGCAGATAGTTTCGTGTGTCAGGCAGCCATTCATGCGGGCGTGATCACTAATGCGGTTGGTGGTTGTGGTGTATTGAAGCTGGATGGCGCCGCCCATTCCTTCCATGCGTCAAAGCAACACGGGATTCGCTCGGTTGAATTTCCGTCAACCTTCCCCAAATCGTTCAGCTTTGTCGAGCTCTCCTCAGCACAGGCAACCTGCCCTCAAGATCCTCGCTGGCCATTGCTAGGCATTACCATTGGCGCACTAAGTCTTCTCTGGCTGTTCTGCGTCTCCCCACCTGTTCTGTTCTTCAGCACGTTCGTCATGCTATTTTGCCAGGTGGGACTGGTTTCTGATCCGCCATCGATCTCTCAGTTTGCCGACCTTTTCTCAACCATGTTCTCGCGACTCTTGCCGGCGTCGTTTGTGGCCTTCGTCCTCTATAAGTATTGCGCACGGCCGCTTCTGACCCCGCTTTCCGAGCCAATGTATCAGCTGACTAAAATGTTCCTCTACCTGCCACCTGCCTTTATTGGTGGTCTGAATAATTACACTTTCGCCAGGCTGATCCCGCTCGAGCGTTTGACTCCTCATGATATCCAGAAGCAGCCTGGAGCCAAGGTTGCACTGGCCCTGGTGATTCCCACGGTGGTCTGCATCATCTTGAGTCAGGCCTGGCAAATACGCATGGGAGGCTTAATGCCTCGCTACCTCAAGATCTATTGCACTATGGGTCTCATCCTGCTGATCTTACTCCCACTGCCAGGTCTGCGCTTGAGAATCCATCATTACATTCTTGCCATCCTTCTCATGCCGGGAACGGCCCTACCTACGCGCCCTTCGTTGATCTATCAGGGATTGCTATTGGGTCTCTTCATCAACGGCATCGCTCGCTGGGGATTTGCATCGATCATAGAAACCCCCGCAGCCTTGGGCGAGCAAGCCCCAGGCCCTGGAGGTTCGCACGGATGGTGGGGCGGGACCTACCCCAATGTCAGTGATTCCTCGGTCTCGGTCTCCCTTCCTGGTCCTGGGTCTCCCGAAACACACCACGGAAATGGAAACATCACGTTCAACCTCTGGGAACGGCAACGTATGGACAAGATGGGCGTAGATGGTATCTCTGTATTGGTGAACGACGTCGAGCGCTGGCGCGGCTATCTGGACGAAGACAAGCGTGGTGAGTTTATATGGCATCGACATGGACACAGAGGGCTGGAACTGCAACATCGACCCACCATCGAGAGTGACCAGCTGGACGTCACTGTGCAGGATGATGATTCTGAGCCGGAAGACCTTTTCTTTCGGTTCGCCTTCCTCAAGGGAGCGGAAGCCGGCAAATACGGTGGAGCCGGGGTTTGGCTACGGGATGGAAGATGGATATCGCCGCCTCCGCCGAAGTCGTAAACATAGATTTGGTGACTTTTTGGAGCTTGCTAAATTGTTGATTCGTTCGTTTGTCTCTTCATCTGGTACGAATAAACGTGGTCCACGCTGCAGATCCAAAAACCCGACTTTTTTATATTCTTACGCTTCGAAACACCTACTGTCAAACCTACCTCCTGCGCTTTCGTATCACCCAATCCATGGTTGGTGGTAATGCGCTATAAATGTTTGGTTATGTCGCCGCCTCGCAGTGACTACATTGACCTCCCGCACGTACATGAGCATGATGAAGTACTGGCTTGCAGCAGCTTCTAGTGACTCTTCCAACAAGCCATTGAAGAGCAAAGCATTCGTACTCTTCAGATTCTAACTCTATTTAGCCCATTATTGTCAAGCTAGATGCGTCACTTTGGGAAGCAATTTATGGATCGAAACGTCTTATTACGCAAATCCACGCCGAAAAAACGAAATGAAAAGGAACAGTCCACTCCGGACAAAACAACATTGGTTCCCTTATTTTGAGGATGTATCTGTAGATGCACGTATCCTAATTAGAATTATATAGCTATCCCCTTCCTACTATCTCACATGTCTTCAACTCTCAAAGGCCTCCCCGAGAAACTTCTACAGGGGTATAAATCAAGACAAATCCACCCTTGGCCCCGTGAAATTCTTCCTCCCGTCCACAACCCACTGTACCACCGAGATGATGACAATAATGGCAAATGCAACAATGCAGTAATCTAGAAGGACATTTCAGCACTGAACACGGCCCCAGACTATCAAGAAAAGAAAAAGAAAAGAAAAAAGAAAAGAAAAAACTTACTCATACTACTCCCCGTAACCGGCCGATCAGGCGGGAATAGGAACAGAACAGTAGTAAGTGCAATATACGATAGCGAGATCTAGTCAAGTTAACACATCTGCCACAATACGAAGACGTGTAAATGTACATACAGTATCGATCACCCATCCAATTGCATTAGGAACTTTCCACTTGCGATCAGGGAGGGTTCTCCGTCCGCGTAAACAATTCACTGCGATTGGCATGGCGTAAGAGAGATCAAGTGCGACGACAGAAGCGGAGACGATTGCGTTGAAGGCACTGCGTTTATCTCAGTATGTGTTTTATATTCTTTCAGGGGTAAAAGGATTTCGGGGAGGGAGGTACCTGCTTGATCCGAGGTAAATGCACCCGAAGATAATCACCACAAAGGCGGTTAACATTAGTGCGTTCAAGGGAAGTCCGAGTCTGGGGTGCACGCGCGCGAAGAATTTGGAGGCGGGGAGGCCGCCGTCTCTGTTTTGTGTTAGTCTTCGTGTCCATGTGCTTCGGGGAAGCTGGGGGCGAGAAAGGAGGGGCGACGTGCCTGGCGAATGCAAAGATCATTCGGCTGCTTGTTGTCATGACGCTGAGTGTTGCGAATAATAGGCAGACGAGAGGGAGCCTGTAGTCCGACGTTAGTATTGGTTGCATGGGATAGAGGAAGTGTATCATACATGAGCAGGCAGATGCCGCCCACCCGGTTGTTGGTGGCATGGATGAGGATTTCTAGTAGAGGCCCTGCGCTGGAATTGACTACCTCGTCCATGTTGCCCGCGACGAAGAGGAGGACAATGAGGAATACTGCCCCGGTAAAGGTACCAATGCCGACACAGACTACCATGATCTTCGGTCCTTTGATTGAGGGGTTGGGGATCTCTGTGTTTGAGGGTTATTAATAGGTTATTCAGCTGCATATTGGAAGTGATACCTTCAATCATATGAGCCACCGCGTCCTAGTTCATGTTAGATTGACATCATCACTGGTGAGTGGGATACTTACAAATGCGGTCACTCCAAGTCCCCCTTGAAGAAGCTGCGTCTGTTAGCGTCGTGGTAGACTAGTATAAGAGTTGCAGCTAACCCCCAGTAACCAAGCCACTCCATCAGGCCCTATCGCTCGTTAGCTTGGCTTGCAATATTCACAGGACCTCTCCTTCAGTAAACTTACAGCCAGTTTGATTGACAAAGTCGCAGAACACAAAGCTATATGCATGGTCAGCATGGTGTGCGGCCAAGACACGATGGCGGGAATACATACTAGGCAGAGTTGTAGTCCGGGGATGCACAAGCCAGCACCGTGATGCAGATCAGAACAAAACCACCGATGGACCAGGTGACTGTTCCAGTTAATAACCCGCTCTGATACATTTTCCGCAGGGTAGCTTACATGCTCCACGGTAGATGATAGGCAAGATTGAATTCATGAAGGCGTTGATGATGAATGCAAGCAGTGTGTATCCCACGTAGATCAGGAACTCTTGCCAGCGCTGCCAAACAAAGTCCTACCAGCATGGTATCAACATCCAGATGATTGTCCGGAGACACTAGAAGTCTTACCGGGTACACGGATGACACAATTCCTGCAATCAATTCGCAGGAGAGAAGGGCATTGGTGGCGACAAGGGCAACCTAGCTGGTCAGCGATGATCAGGCCATTTCTGCGGAGACATACCCATCCCGCCACATTAATCCACCCGGTTACCCAGGATAGGATAGGAACCCATTTTGGCCAGGATACTGAGAGACGTTAGGGGATACTAACGAGGTAGGGATAATCCTACGTACTGACTGCAAGTCAAAATCAGTATGGCATTCTGACAGGATCCTGCGGGAAAACATACCGGCTACCCAATGATACTGTCCTCCCGCCCTGATACATTCTTGTTAGTGACTAAGTTTTTAGCAAACCAAGCTGGTTTGATAAAAACTCACGTTGGATATGCGGACAAGAATTCAGCTAGCGACACTGCAATACAGAGGTTGCAGAACCCCGCCGTGACCAAACCTATGACTGGGGGTCAGCAAACCCAAATAGGAAACTAATTCCATTGGCAGCCCACCCCAGACGACGCTAGTGCTCCCCCCTGAGGGTAAGCTGAGGGATAAGCTCGCGGATAGAGCCGTCCAAGACTAATCGGCAGATTATCAGCACGTGTGATCGACCCGTGGGCAGTTGGCACTGTAGAGGACATACATTAAGCACCGCAAAGGCCAATCCAAGCATAGACCTAATCTCGGGTCAATAGGGTTTCTTCCATCGGGGCAACCAGGACCAGGCAATCAATAGTACACACAAGGTCGAAAAGTTCCGTTGCAGCTCGGGTTTATGCCCCATTTCGGCCAATTGAACATCATCTTCGGGCCCATCGTGGGCGACTTTCGATTTTTCCATGGCCGAGGGTCAGTCCAAGGGGATTGTTGACGGGAGATTTTGGCGGTTGATGGAGTTGAAGTGCGACATGAGGTTACTGGCAGCTTAAATCGCACTGAGAGGGGTAGTGTTGGGCTAATAGGAGCTATGGATCAAAGGGGTATGTCCAACCTCATGCGGGGAAGCTTAATCTACCCGCGGCTGGTCAAGCATCGCCCAATCCTCTTTGCGCGGCACTACTGTTCAACCAGAAAGGGCAGATCAGGATCTATCCGGAATGGCGGCCCCAGGCACCCATCGGTCCATTTCGAGGTGGGGATGCCTTATCTCCTTAACGCTGCCTTATCAGGCGTTACTAGCCAATCAGGAGGGAGGACCGCCTCACCCGCCTGGACATTCCTGTCTGGTGCAAAACCACCGGCTTATTCTGCTGCGCGGCTTTCATCCCTTGATGATTGCTGAATGGATCGCCTTCCAGAAGCTTGTCGAGGAATGTCTCACGTGGTACGCCCTCTTGCCTTGGCTGCCTGCCAAGATGCCTGTCCCGATCACAAGGCGCTCCCACCAGCCCTTCACCGATCATCCTTGCCCTTCCGTGCAGACACACTATTGATTTGATGCTTTTGCTTTTGCTTCCTCCCCCTTTGGGGTTCACGCCTGATTAACTATTTGAGCTGGCCCTTGTCCGGCTGACCAGCCCACCATGCCAGGTCCTGACAGGCTTGATTTGACCTCCCCCTTATCCTCTCTGGTGTAGCAGTTGCCGTTCTCACCACGGCCAATCTACTTACTACTACCAGTGCATAGCAAGCAAATCAGTCTAATGCAGAACTGAGTGAATATATACCATACTACTATTGCCATCCACTTCCGCTCTTCGTAGACGTCACTCACCTGCCATGCATACGATTCCCATCACCGTTTCTTTATACGCCTTCCTAGCGACGACCTTTCTGTTCTCCTGCTCCGCTTATGTTGCACAGGCACCGCTTAGCGATGACAAGTGCACCGAAACAACGGTGGCCATCTTGTAGGAGCTCCCCACTAAGATTAAATATCGCGCTGGAGCTTAGCGTCTAACGTTAACAGGGGTGGAGGGATGGCCGGCATTGCCGCTGCAGTAGGTGACCCTCAGGCCCCCTACCCTAAACCCCGACCGGCAATGCTCACCAAGACCACTAGCAAGCCTTATCCAACGCATCTATCGACGACTTCATTATCCTCGAATATCGCCATACCTTAGGTGGTCGTGTCTGGCATACCGACTTCGGGAAGGATAAGCAGGGCAAACCATATGTGATTGAGCTAGGAGCCAACTGGGTATGACAACCTACACCCTGTCAAATCAACATCCGCCTCACCATTAAAACAGCTCCAAGGACTCGGCTCTGAAGCCATCGAGAATCCAGTCTGGGCACTAGCCAAAAAGTACCATCTGAAAAACACTTACTCCAACTACAGCTCCATCCGAACATACAACGAGACCGGCTACACTGACTACCGCTATTTACTTGACGATTACGCCCAGGCCTACCACATTGCTGCCCGCAATGCCGGCCGCATCCTGACGCAGAACCTGCAAGACCAAACCGCACGCACTGGGCTCGCCCTCGCTGGCTGGAGACCACGCAAGAATGACATGGCCGCACAAGCCGTGGAATGGTGGAGCTGGGGTATGAACAATTACCGTTAAGAGGGGGAACACCCAACCCTTTTTACACCCATCGGGATAACACCAACCCTATCCCATCTCCCACACGGGACTAACGCATATCCCCTCAATTAGACTGGGAAGACGCACACACGCCCGAAACCAGCTCGCTGGTCTTCGGTATCGCCGGCGAAAACCTAACCTTCAACCAATTCGGCAAAGCCAACCACCTCGTCCTCGATTCGCGCGGATACAGCACCATCATCGAAAACGAAGCGCTCACCTTCCTAGCCAACCCCTCCGATAGCCGCCTACGTCTCAACACCCGTGTTACCCGCATCGAATACTCCCCAAGGGGCGTAACAATTCACACCAAGGACAACAAAAACAGCAACACCTGCATCCGAGCCGCCTACGCAATCTGCACCTTCTCCCTGGGCGTCCTCCAGAACAAAGCCGTGACCTTCGACCCACCCCTGCCGTCCTGGAAACAAACCGCCATCGAAAAATTCAACATGGGTACCTACACCAAGATATTCATGCAATTCCCGGAGACCTTCTGGCCCACAGACACACAATTCTTCCTCTACGCCTCCCCAACAACAAGAGGCTACTATCCCGTCTTTCAATCCCTCTCGACAGAGAACTTCCTCCCCGACTCAAACATCCTCTTCGCCACTGTCGTCGACGAACAAGCCTACCGCGTCGAACGCCAATCCCTGACCCAAACCAAAGACCAAATCCTTGATGTCCTGAGAGAGATGTTTCCCGACAAGGACATACCCGAGCCTACGGCGTTTACTTACCCCCGCTGGACGAACGAACCCTGGGTCTATGGCAGCTACTCCAACTGGCCGGCGGGAACGACCCTCGAAATGCATCAGAATCTGCGGGCGAATACGGAAAGACTCTGGTTCGCAGGGGAGGCGACTAGTGCCCCCTATTTCGGGTTCTTGCATGGGGCGTGGTATGAGGGACGTGAAGCGGGGGATAATGTTGCCGCGCTGTTGCAGGGAAGGTGTGCGGAGGATATCACTCGTACTGCTGGTACTAGTAGCACTAATGGGGAAGAGGAGGAGGAAGTGTGTGGGGAAAGGGTGTTTTATGACCAGTTGAATGGGACTACGCCGTTGGATGCGTATAGTCGGATGAATGGGTGGCCGGCGGTGAGTTACTACTAGTAGTAGCATGGTTGGTCTCTTGTACATCTGCTTCATTGTCGTCTTGGTTAGAATGGATGGATGAATGGCGTTGGGGTGGGAATTGACTTTGTTAGAAATCTAGTTTCAATTTGCGTTTATGTAGCCCAATTATTTGCAAAGACATATCAATTGGCCTGCTGGCCCAATGGTAAGGCGCTTGACTACGGATCAAGAGATTGCAGGTTCGAATCCTGCGTAGGTCATTTCTTTTTTATCATTTCTTTTTTGCCTGTTCGCTTAGCGGGTGGGTGGACTACTATCTCATGCCGTCTTGTGGTCTGGTGGGGCGCCTTCCGTGCGAGATCTATCGCCGGGAGAACGGTCAAATCTGAGAAGTAGTACTCCGTACAGGTGTCTCTCTGTGGCTTCACTCGTGTTCAGCTGTGGCACTATTATGATTATGTCAAGTAAATTGGCATTCCTAGACTTGTCCCAGTATACGTCCTATGCTTGTAGTCTTTTGGTATGGCGCTAGTGCTAGCTAGAGTAGTTCAATCTCAATTCAATTCGATCAAATTATATATATTTCTCGAAATACTCCTACTTATCTGCTACACTCGTGGTTCTCCAACCAGAACGAGCCTCACTGTCTGAAGCAACTTCATTTACCCTAGTCACTGTTGCATCAATCATTATCCTGTGTTCTCCGCTATGGCTACCTCAACCATTTCCGACCGCATCCTTGCATCATTCGCCATCTCATTCATAAAGGCACTCGGAGCACGCACCTCCTTCCTCAAAACAAACATCAATGTAGGAATACTAAGCGACAGTACCAAGCCAAAAAAAAAAAAAAAAAAAAAAAAAAAAAACCAAGTAGCGTACACGCCCACTGATATCGTAGCACCCGGTACATGGTCATACTGCAAGTGGCAGGAAAGCAGAGCAAATATTCTCTCCCGCAGCAACAGCACCCATGGCACTTACAGAAAACTGGCTGAAAAAATCAACCACGTAGTTCGACACTCCCGTCACGACGCATACATGGTAGAATGCCAGGCCACAGTGACTGTCCCGATATACATCGGTAACCGATTTGGTCCTGGAGCTTTCTTTGAGACTTCGGAGACTTACGGAAGATTGACTACTGGTATTTGGTAAGAAGAAGCATATTCCTTACAAGGAATGTTAGCCTTAGTCTATTGAGCCAAGACGGCTAGAACACCATCTTACACATAGAATGTTGGGGTTATATTGCAACAGTGTGTCCCCATAATTTATGACAAGGATGAGGACCCAAGCCTAACTTATTCTGGTGAAAGATTGGAGAACCGGGAAGAGATGTACAGATGTCCGCTTTCGGGTCGATGATCTTCACTGCACAACTTTTCGAGAATCCGACGCTTCAGTAAAACCCGAGGGTATCTCGGGAAGGGAACCCGAAGGCATACGTATTTTGTAGCTTGGGTCATTCCGGTGGACAGTCTGAATGAAATCCCGTGTCCGTTTGTCGCACCTGCTCTCCCAGGGATACAGTGAGCGTAGGGATAGCCAACTGACAGTTGGGCTGTGCACCGCCGGATTGGATCCGACTGTAAAATAGGCCGCAGAGGTGGAGCTCTTTAAAGTCCCCCTGAATGCCACTCTACACACCTAGGATACATCAAATTGTTAAAATTAATTGTCATCACTATATCATCCTTGTCATCATGACTAGCCACTTCTCATAAGCGTCATTACAACGGCATCATATCATATTCTGATGCTGGCTTTTCCCACTCTAGATACCCGCACCATAAGTGGCGGCACATCCCATGTGCCCCATGAACGAAGACCTGTGAGCCAGGGGCTGATATCATCAGATGCAAGTTCGCAGTTGAACTCTGTTGCGAATTTGCAGAATACTACCTTTGCCATGCCATATGCCATGCTATTTACATATCAACCAAAGTTCATGTATGATAGATAATAGGTCAACTCACTCTTGGCCAATACAACCCCGCGGTCCTGTCGAAAAAGGATGGCATGCCGCTTTGTTATCTTTCTGGTACGGGCCTTCTGCACCCTCTAGCCAACGATCAGGAACAAACTTTTCAGGGTTCCAGAAGTGGTTTGGGGAATGTGTGGCTGCAAAAATTGGAATATAGACTCGTGTGTTTCCTGCGACCCAGTGACCGGCTATGGGTGCCCCACCTGGAGGGGCAACACGATGTATAGCCCCGGGGATTGGGGGGTACATTCTTAAAGCCTCCTTGATACAAGCATCCAAGTAAGCAAGTTTCGATACCGATTCCAGAGAGACCTGGCTCTTATCGTGGAATTCTGTGCGAATCTCGTCTTTGAGACGCGCAAAGCACTCGGGGTGCTGGAGGAGGCACGCAGTCAAGAATGTCATGAGGCCCATGGTTGTTTCTGCTCCTCCAAGCATCATGATGTGAGCATTGGCACGAATGTCCTTCTCAGTCAAAGCTGAGCTGCGACTGTTGCGAAATGTAAGACCGATAAGGTCAGGCTCGTCGCTTTGGATTTGAAGTCGATGGTCTATGAGGTCATTCGAAGGCTTGAAGTATGCCTTGCGGAGCCATTTTGACATCCAGGGTATGGTCCACCGGAGCAAAAGGTTGATCCAGGTGAAGTCAGCGAGAGCTGATAGTAAAGTCGAGGCTTTTATCAGTGCGGGCTGGCTGTGTACCCACGATTTACGTGCTCCTGTTCGCAAGACGCCCATTTCCTCACCGTACTGAAAATGCCCAACAATTTCAAAAAGCGTGTAATGGAACATATCGCGTATATTCGTGATATGCCCTTCCATGCCGGAAAGGGTTTCAACGAGAGCGTCACCATACTTGGCTAGGATTGGTTCCTGGCGGGCTAAGGCTCGCCGTGAAAATGCTGGCGCGTAGGCTCGCCGAATTCTTGGGTGATCTGTCTCATCGGCTGCTAGGATAGAGGGCCGATTGTCATCATCTTCAAGATATCTGAAGAAATCAGACCCTCTCTTCATACTTTGTGGCACCGTGGGTGAACTGCTATATATATCCTTCCAGGCTTGTTCGTCGATAAAGCTCAGCTCATTAGGAGCGACGCGTACGACTGGTCCATACCTCAGATGAAGGTTGTGGAGCCACTGTGTTTGATTACCCTTCAGAGAGGCGTAGGTTACGGGGATTCTGCTGGCGGCTAGCGTTCGCGGGCCGGGAAAGTCTTTCAGTGGATGAATAGATAGGTTATAAGTAACCACCGACAAGTACTATAGGCCACCCTCGGACTTAGCTCTCTCGATCGCTTATGCAGCTTCGCGGAGATAACAGCCTCGGGCAACATACCAGGAGTATTACTGTTGCCACAAGGATGCTTAACACGTTGTCTTCCGCCATCTTAGCTCTGAGTTTAACATGCGCATATTCTCTTAACGATCCCATGAAGAAGCTATGTGAAAAGTTGAGCTAGGTAGAGGACAGACAGAGTAAATATTGCAGGATAGGGGATTGACCGCTCTGTCAAAGAGGGGAGCTTGACTAGATATTCTCAAGCCTGAATGACTGCACTTTGATAAGACATTGGACGTTATCAATATCTAATATACCAATGACAACTCTCTAACAGGACGAACTAGGAATGTGAAGAGGATACTGCCGTGAGGTTGTGCAACCAAACACATCACTCTCTTTACTCCTTGCAGAAACTACCACTGGGACCGCGAGAGATACCCTGATCCTACCATACTCAGGGCGGTATGCCGACCATTGAATCACAGTGCTTAAATAGTATGGATGCAGCTTTGTCATACAAGGCTCTGTATACCAGTGAGGTCAATCGCAACCCCCCCCCCCTTGCTTAATCCGACCTCAACAGTCATGCCGGTTGAACCACGATAATCATCATTATTAAGAGAATAATATCTGATGTATGATTTTTCTCGATATTCATAAGTCAAGCGTGGGAATCATTGTGGATAAGAAGCACTTTTTATCAGGGGAAATCTTTGTGGCTCGGAGACTTGCATCAAAAAGAGCCTCCATCGACCGCAAAGATCACCATGTTGAGAGAATACATATCTACAGATAGTCATGACCCCACACTTACTGATCTTTTTCTGTTCTCTGTATGCTAATTATGCACTTACTATATTTGACAACTATCGCATGAACACTATATAATGGCCCAATCGTTTCCTCTACATCGTCTCACACAGCATAGCCTTTTCTGCATGTCTACATTCTATTGACAGTATTACTCACACTCCGTCAGTGCAACACAGCTGCGTGCATATCCCTGGGCTCACCCCAATGCCAGTTGCATCAAAGGACATGGCAATACTGAAGTTTCCACGAACACCATTATTGTCTCACAGAATGCGCGATCAAACCGATATGACAACCTCATGACGCAACGAAATCCTCCTTGCAAGAACCCAATAGTACCGATTTAGGAAGGGCAGAACATCCACTATATGTAGATTCCTACAACTTATCAGTACCTCCCACAACCCCATAACTATCAGCACCGCATCGCAACAATGACAAAAGCCCAACCCCCAGTATCACCAGAAGAATTCTTTAGATTCATCACACCCTTCTTGAACGAAATCTGTCCCAACCTCCCACCCTTCGCGCCCGACGAAGCCTTCAAAAACGAAGTCTTCAACAAATTCGCGGCCGCCTCCGGCCTCCCAGAAGACACCATTCCCCACTTCGTCAACACAGGAGAAGTCCTAACACGGTGCTTCTACCCCAGCCTTCCCCGAGATCTACAGGTCTCCATAGGAGTCCTAACAGCATACGTTTTCTCGATCGACGACCAATGCGCAGATCCCGAATTCCGCGAGCAGCTTAAACCCTACCGCTCCGTCTTTCTTGGCAAATCCAGCACCAATCTGCAATACATCAAGGGACTATACAGCATCCTTCACGATATAGTTAGTCACTATGAATGGTATGCTGGCGACATGATCTTCAAATCAACCATGGACTTTGTGAGCATCAATATCGTGGAGGCAGAGCGGACGGGTGATTTCATGGTATCTCCTTCTACCAAGTTGTTTCCGGACTTTTTGCGACAAAAAAGTGGTATTGGAGAAGCTTATGCGTTTTTCTACTTCCCTGAGAGTGACTGGAAGTTGGGGGATTATTTTACGTTGATCCCTGATATAGCGGGGATTATTGAGCAGTTGAATGATGTGTTGTCTTTTTATAAGGAGTCTGTTTTGGGAAATGAACCCGGGACGTGGATCAGGCAGACTTCTGTTTGCAGGGGGATTTCTGAGTATGAGGTTTTCCAGGAGAGAGTGGATCAGTGCTTGGGTAGTATCCGGAGACTGCGTGCTGCATGTGAGGGCAATCCGAGACTGCTAAAGACAGTCAACGAGTTTATCAAGGGGTATCCTCTATTCCATCTTAACGCGGGGAGGTATAAGCTGGATCAATTTGGCAGTTATGACGGCTGGGTTGAATGAGAAAGCCTTTGGTGGAAATTAGAGGACTCGATAGACCGAAGCATTTAGGATCAATTGAATTTAAGGGTGGTGGAACTAAGTCAAAGACTTCAATTCTTATAATAGTACACTTCTGTCAACACCATGAAGAGAGACGTTCATTGCAATCTGGGTGCCCATCACGGCTTTATATAGGGACAGGGCCGCGATGCTCAAACTTTCACAGCAAGACTAGGAGACCGTTTGGGAGGCCTGATAGAGGGCAGCCCTTTGATTACATTCCTGATTATGAGGTGTAGGCAAGTGTCACACCTCCTCCAAAAAATAATCACTTATTTCCAAGCCGAGACTTAGATTAGGTGGGAAGAAAGACCCTATAATCTGCCCTGTGCTTGGATCATAAGGAAGGCCCTCATCGTAAGTATCCTGAGCATTGGTATCCTTGTCCGTTTGCATCAGACCAGGACTTTCTGGAGGAGGTTGGCACTTTACATGGGCTTCCAGAGTATTTGAAGAACCTAAAAATGGTGAAGGACCGCTTCCAAATTCACTGGGGCGCGAGTCTGGAGTAGACGAAAGTCCGGTTGGTCTAGGTCCAGGCGGAACAGAAATGCCGACATCACTTGGGATAGGGTGAATAGGTAGATTCACTCCTGCATATTTTTCGATACGGCGTAGTAGGCATTGGCATAGTAAGCGAGCTTTCTCTGAGGCTGCGTTGGTCTTTGCTAGTATAGCAAGCCATTGAAGGGCTCTTTCAGTCGCCTTAGAAACCATCGAAGCTTTCTCTGGAACGTGACAAACACCCAAAGACAGCTCTATCAAAAGGACTGTGGTTGCTTGAACAAGGAAATGCAGTATACACCACCACGGTGACATTCTGTACAGTGCAGCAGCATCTAGTCCTTCGGGAAATAGCCTCAGCATATGGCAAGCCGATTCCACGCACTCAGCTGCTGTTCTGTGACAGAAATCCTGCATTTTCAGGTCTGAAACCTTGCCTTCCTGCTCCGCAGGATAGCGGCGAAGGCATGGCCGTGTTATGCCAATTTTGGTGCTATAGAATAAAAATGCCAGGCTCATCCGGTGGGTAGATATCGAATGAGTGATCTGTGAGGACTGTGTCGATGTAAAATCATAATCTTTAGGAAGACTCAAAAGCCAAGATTCGATGTCAGAGGTGAGACCTTGTATGGCAAACTCTATCCCTATCCAAGATGTGCGCGCTGCTCCGGGACTGTAGAGCTTGGTCGTCATTTTCTTTGATATCAGCGTGAGCAGAATGACATGGAGGAAGTGCAATGATCCACAAGGAGGACTGGCAGTTGCGCCTGTAGCCTTTGGGGTAGCTATCGAGTGTTTGGCCTTCAGATCAAAAGTTAAACCGTTGCCTTCAGTCCCGTGTGACAGACGGAGACAGTTTATCACTTCATCCCTTTCGAAATCCTCTTCGTCAACTGGAACAGGCAGGGGTATTGTATATATAGTATCATCTATGAAAGACGGCCGTCCTGTGACCATGCTAAGTCGGTGATCAAGCATGTAAAGGGACCACCATACGCGATATCGGATCTCCCTGGAAGTATCCGAAGCCGACTTGCTCATGTTGCGCAGATGCAAACCAAGACCAAGGGCTCCACGAACAGCACCTCCACAAATTCTCCAAGCACTTGAATCATTTGTAAGCACTGACATACATGGGTAACTTGTATATACGGACATAGATGTACGTACCGGTTGATATGCCCCAAAGAAAGCATGTACAAAGCTGTTAGCCCTTCCACTTGTAATTGCTGTAGGTCAGGATGGTGAAAACTTCCATTATCCATACTCAAGACCGTTGCTCTTGAGAAATACAGCCAGTGATTATTCTTGTTCAATTGCCATTCTGCTTCAGAGATATAAGCATACCTAGCAGCGATTGCAAAGACTACGTTCAAGACTGCGAGCCACTTGTTTCCTGGGCGTAAATTGGCATTGTTGAAGAATGCACGGAACTGTGCTCCGAATGGTGTGGTCCCAATGATTGGAAAAGAAGGATGCACCCGGTCCAGATAGCAGTTATAGAGCTTTGAAGCTATATCCTTTGACGGCAGTGCATAAGGCTCTTGTCGCTCGATACTTGGCAGCTCTTGATCATCAACATGGTAATTCGAAGCGGATATAAGACTACCATCAGAGTTTTGCAGTAATATAGATTCTTTGGGAGTCCCATATCCAGTTCCATCGTTGACATCTCGTCCTAACGAATGTATCCATGCAATTTCGGAGCTTTGGCCAATGTAGCCCGTAGCCTGGGAAACTTCGTCCTTATTATAGTCTTCACTGATACAATCAACGCAGTGGCTGGAGTCAACGAATGGTGGCAACTGGGAGTTGGAGGTTGAAAGAGGTCTTTGAGTTCCGAGGAAGGGTGTTTGCCCATCAGGGGACAAGGCAGGACTGGGGGACTCCTCCTACTTCTAGTCAGTATAAGATCTTGGAGTAGACAGAGCGAAGTGGAAATAGCGAGCTCGATCGGAACAAGAGATATGGCTAAGGCTAAAGAGATGCGAGGAGTCTGTGTCCATACCACTGTCAATGCCAGGTTCATCAGCTGCTCATTCGTAAGCCCAAATCTGTTGCTCAGGTTCTTCAAAGCGTCTTCGTAAGTCCGTATTTTGGCCTCCAGACTAGCCAATTGCCTTGGTGTACCAATGCCTCTAAAATCAGTTGAGGATCTAGCTAGTCAGATGAAAACACACCTCTTGGATTTCTCCCTTTTACCATCTGTGTAGCAGCAGATGATGCCAGCCTCACGGCAGTTGCGACAACCGGACTTATCCCCTGTGCACTTTGTCTTTCTCTGTCTGCAGGATTCGCATGCCCGGCTCACGTGGCGACGATGAAACCTACCAGGGGTTGAGAATGTTTCCAAGCCTTCTGCTAGCCTAGGAATTGCCAACTTCCTGCTAGTCAAAATATGCTCCACTCTATGGGCGGACACCGCCTGAGACGCATTGCCCTTGAGATCCTCTGTTAAATTCGGGAATTGAAGATAGAGAAAAGGGTAAGTCGGATGGTCCTCACCACATCGCTGTAGTTGTGTGAATCGGTAGAGGATACCCTGAAGGTTGCTTGTTCTGGCCAAGGTGGATACTGCATTGTGTGGTGGAGGTTTAGGAATGAAGTCACAATCCTGTCCAGGCAATCATTAGTAGCTATTCTGTAGTAGAACCCTAAGGATCTCATCTTGATGTCACCCATTTCTGATACCTTAGAGGGCTAAACAATCGAATGATGATACACCAGAATAATTCAAGTGGAGTAGATAATGTTTACGGAAAAGAGTAGCTGAGCTGAGGGTGAATATATAGTTTACGACTGAGTTCTTCAACGAAAGTATAGAGATGTAACTTAGTCTGAAAGAGAGTGAAGCTAGTTCTCGAAAGAGTGATGTCTAATGGTTCAAGAAGAACCAAACCCTCAATCGGTTTCTCTCTCAACAAAATTTTACTAACAGAAAGCGCAGGTGGAAACCGCAGTCGTGGCTACCTTTCTCGTCTCTTTCTTTTTCCCACCAGCCGAGGATCGACCCGTCTGGTCTAGATGTTAGGTGCCAAAAGGTTGACCGGACAAGCGAGAACTCTAATAGGCCCGAAAGATACAATGATGCGTATTTGGAAGAACAGAATCAGTATCAGTTCGGTTTAATGAAGGTAAAGCCCTGCCAGCCTCGGAAAACCGGCAGGTGCAGACAGCGTATTCTCCATGATTTGCTAGTTTCTCTATGGGTATTGCTTGCTTCAGTTGTAACCGCAAAAGCCCATTCAACTGGCTCGAAGACAGTGTTATGTAATGAAGCTTGACGGGTTGGATCAAGATCGATTATGGAACAGTTCATCGTTGTATCCAGGCTGTCAACAGACGCGTTGGGAGTGTGAGATGGGCCCACGAGGAGGCTTTCGCCATCTTCATTGGACCAATAAACAGCAGAACAATGTGCTCACCTTGATTATCTCCTTTAGAGAACCACGGTCGGCCCCATTAGGGCCTGCACAGCATGTAACGTTCTCAAAGTTTCTCCGTTGTGTTAGCCGGTTTGGCCAAACTCTAGAAATGTCCCAGAGGATTTAAGTTTCCCCTGCGCAACTAATACGCATACAGAATGTATTTTCCACTCCACGGATGTGTGACATACTACAATCCCCAGTCTATCAAGGTGCCTATTCGGACCCGATATGCCGAAAATACTCCTGTATCCAGTTTATTCTCCCCTGGGTCAGTTACATGCAGCGGCGTAGGATGGTAGTAAAATGGTCCAAGAATATCCGCGTACACACCATGAAGATATCTTTTGACTATGGATACAAACTGGCGACGCCTTTCAAGAATAAGATAGTACTAAATGCATCACTGCCAGAGAAACAAATATGTTTAATGGTTTCAGAGAAGGAATACCCTTTGAAATGATTGTGTGGAAGTATTAGAGAAAAGAAGAAATGATCTTGAGAATTGCTTACTGGATGGATGGTACAATGCGCACCCACCCCGCATACTCACTAGTGTTTTCCAGGCAGCTACATATAATGAGCAGTACTACAGTGAAATTCGAGCGGGAGATACACTATCCGTAAAATCGTGACGTGTGATATTACCATAGCATCTCAATCGCTTCACGAAACAGCCTGTTAGTCCATCATTGTGGCCTCTCAGCCATAAGGAAACTTCATTGACTGTGCATAGTCTTGAGCAGAATGTTCTATAGTATGAAAATTTCTGACTTTACGTTACACTCCCATCTTACAATTAAAGCATTCCTTTGTCGATTGTCACCCTCCACATTTACCTAGTCAGATGCTACATTATCATGCCACTTTCCATGTAAAGTATGTTACCTAGTGCACGATGTCTGATCCACGGTACAGGGGCTGAGTTGAAGGCTCATGTTCTGCAGCCTTAGTACGCGTAAAAATGACGATGACATGATTATGGAGTATTATGCAAGGCTTATCATCAAGTCACAAACCTACTCTTATATGATATATTTAATCAATGCCTGGGAACTTACACGTACAGATGCGTCCACAGTTGCGACACTCATTTGTTGTATATCTTGCATTTTGTGTATATTTAGTTGTGATTAGCTGCGGCGACGACCTTCCTACGCCGTGGCCTGCGTTGCTTCATGTTTTACTGCGAGTTTTGAGGGTATTTCAGGCGTTCGGGGCCATATTCTTTGCTTCAAACGGTGAAGCACCTGCATAGCTAGCATCTTACTCAGCGGGCTCGATCAGGTATAAGAATATGAATTGAATTGAATTGAATGCGTCATCTTAGGTGATACTGATGAAGAAAGCTGAATCAGACAAGCATTTTTCTATATACCTAATTCACGACCAGGTACATAATACCCTCACAACCCAACAAACAACGTGGATGATATATACCATCCTGTTATCATATTATATCGATGTACTCATCCAGAACATATCACGTCATTGTAGAAGGGTGGGATAACCATAATATTGTACTTAAATGTAAGAAGCAAGTTCGCATCCAACCTGCCCAAATTACGCGGCATCCAAACGTCGCATATGCCTTGTTTGATGCCACCTTAGCAAAATCATATTTCCCGTCTGACGAAGTGGTTTCCAGGAGCAAGCTATGCACCCATAGTGGTATGAAAGGTCCCTGAGATCATCAAGGGTGTGCCTAAAGATTCTCCAGGCGTACCTTAACTTCAGGGCTTGAGCAGGGGACTTCCTCAGTTCCTTTCCAAGCACCTCCGGCCTTAAAATGCGGGCGTGGGCTGCTGAATTCTCGTGATCCTCATCCACTCGGGACGATGCATCTCAACTCAATCTGGACTACAATGGTGAATCATCTGGCATGCCGTCAGAGATGGTACAAGACTGAACAACAAAAGCCTGAAATCAGACCCGGGCTGTTGTCACTGCGCGTGCGTTGCAGCGCAATAAGCTTGGGTGATTGTATCTTCCAGTTGCACGCAAAGAAAGAAAGCACTGACACTGACGATAAATGGATCCTTGTTTCCAGAAGATCATTGCAGAGTAGAATGATAGCGAACGTTTATGGCGGACGTCAAAAATACGTATTCTCTTAATGTCATGCGCCAGGCAAGACCTGTTTGTGCTATGAAGTCTTCGCTCACGCCCGCCAACAGTAGCCCCGAACATGTTTCCCTCTGGCAAGAACAGTTCCATATTTTATATATCTCGTCGCACGGCAATCTCAGCTGAGCCTTCCGTGGAAGTTCTTCTCGCGTCATGACATAATATCGACCTGTGAACTGACACGCCATACTTAAAAATAGTTGGGCAAACTTCGTTATCAGCAGCCTCACTGAGATGGAATTGATAAGACACAAAAATAATTTTGACTTGCTGCCACGGAGGAGAAATCTACTTGGAAATATTCAGTCAACCTACAAATGAAGGACTGCGCAGAGCTGTGTCCATGCAACATCTCGGTCTTCGATATTCGCACGAAGACGCGGCTTCCATTACGATGGCCCAGTCTGGCTGAGCATATGGGTTTTTACAAGGATCTGAAAGCTCGTGGTTGAGGAGAACCATGTCTCTAGAGCATGATAATGTGAACTATCGAGAACGCGTTCGTCGTGCGCCTCAAGTTTAATGTTTGTCCGGGTCTTCAAGACTGTACTTCTGCCAGGTTCACATATACATGCGCTGGGATTGCGGAAGAGTGTACTATGTTCTTGAAGTATGCTTTCCCTGCGTCTTCAACCGAATAATTATGAAACAAGGTGGCAATAAACTACGGCATTATCCAATTACAAAACCATGCATGATGCTTGCTGCGCCGCGGACGTTGGCACATGCACAGAATAAGGCACAACAGGGGCCAGACTGGAATGTCCTAATGGCCATGACCTGTCAATGCCCTGACGCAGCCCCTTCAATAGAAAAACACTGAAAAAGATGCAATCTTTATTCTGGTAGCTTCAAGAACATAAATACAAAGTGAGCGAGCTCCGGAGAAATATTCCGGCTTTGTACAGCCACTGTTGCTATTCTTCCATGTGGTATATTCAACCGATGGACTCCTATGGCTGCCGGTGACGATATCACTACGCTTATAGTCTCTGGCAGGAACCGAAGCGGCCAAATTAGTTGACGAGTCAGTATGTCGTCAAAGTCTATATTAAGCCTGTGAATCATAATGATCCGTGGATAGAAGGAATTATCTGTGGGTTGAAGAACTATATCATCTATTCTCAGTTGCTATTGTTCTGGTTGCCGAGTATACCTTCTACAAGTTTCAACATTCTGTTCGACATTCATCATCTGAACACTTCGACCTATATACTATACTAGCAAGTTTATTACTTCATACTACAACTACACAACCACCATATCATCGGATACTCCACGGGAAACCATACAACGCTACTAAATTTCCGCCTGAAACACCTCAGACGCTGAATTCCCTAGAGAGCTCCTTCGTACAGGAAATTCTACTCTTCATCCACACCTACTCAACCAAACATCATTATCCATCTTGAAAATCTGCAAGATGTCTCCTACCCTTTCATACAACAGTTTCCGCCACTCCTTCAAGTCCTTGGATCGCATAATCCACCCCCGCAAGGGCAAAGATAAGGGCAAAACCAGAGCCCAGCACAATATATCATCAGCCCTAGAACGACTTTTCGCCAACACTGAAGAGGATGACAATGAAGAGTTATCTATCATTCAAATCACGGAGTCTACTTCTCAACTTCAGATCGAAGAACAAGATCCAGCCCTCAATACCCTCCTCCATACACTCTCCGTTACCAGAACTACCAGCACATCCGACAGCTCTACTCTTCTTCCACTTCTTGCTTCTGCCCTCAAGACTCTATCGACCTACACCCAGAACCACAAAGTCAACACTCTTCCAATCTATACCTCCCTCTTGCGTCATCTTGACACCTATATCAGCTATCTCATTTGGGATCATGAGATTCTTCTCACCGATGCAGAGATTATCTTTACTGCCTCCACGAGCCCAACTTCCGACCACCGACACAACATCATTCTCCAGCTGGAAGCTGTCTATGTCTCAAACTACGAGACATGCAAGACGCTAATGAATCGTCTCAATCAACTAGTTGATATAGAGATGATTGAACGTGCGGACTGGATATTCCCTCGCCAGACTGGCTGGGTAGAAGTGAGGAGAGAAGTTATAAGACTTGAAAAGACTCTGAAAGAAATCAGATGGGCTGGCAGGTTGAGAGACGTTGATTACGTGGATTACTAAATCCTTTCCGCCCAACTTCTCCCCGCTCTACTGCCTTTCCTGCTGTACCTCTCTCTTTCCTCATTTCCTTTCAACGGAGCTACTCTCTCTTTCTATGCCTCTGCGGCTTCAACTCTTTTCCCTTTATTTATCTTTTCCTCTCTTCTTCTTTCTGTCACTACTGCAGTTGGGTAAGCCATATACTGTCTCTCCCAGGGTGGGCGGTGGGAAACTTCCATATCATTTCTTCGTTTCTATCTTTTATTTTTTCTCTTTATTACTACCTCGGTTGAGAGAGCCCTATATTGGCTCTTTCAGGGTGGGTGGTGGGAACTTTTGTACTTCTCTCTTATCTTTTTTCTTTTTCTCTGCCTGTTCTCTCTGTTACTACCTCAGTTGAGAGAACCACATACTGGCTCTCTTAGGGTGGGTGGTGGGAAAAGTTTGTATTATATCTCCTTTGTTTCTTTGTTTGGATCTGACTTTCTTTCAATTGCCTGGTCTGTTGCCTGATACCCATGTACTTAGTTATATTGACACATCGATTGCCGAGATGTCTTAAAACACATCTACAGAGTACAGTCCACGCCTGGATGACTACCTCCTTATACCAAAGGCATTTGATAAAAGACGAGTACGCAATGTCCCGGTCACTATCAACGATATATACTTCAGCAGCTGCATTAGCAATGATAACAGTCATATTAAGCTGACATGCTACGTAGAGAATGAACGTGGTAGGATACAAAGAAGAATCATGGGGTTCGGCCAAGCCCTGGGTGTTGTCGCGGTGTATTGAGTGAGCCGGCGTAGCTGAAGACGCTTAAAATTGGTTGATGGTCACTATTTGTTGAAGGCCCGGGCTTGGTCAGCTGTGCACAGATATGAAACGATTGCGTGAGCGGTGTGACTTTAGAAGAACTCCAGAAAGGTTCGGGGTTTACCATGGATTTACCGGCACTGGGATTAAGTAAGATTAAGTAAAGGTCCATGCTGCAAAAGAAGGGGGTATGGGGCGGCAGAAGAAAATTACGCAAATAATGGATGCTTCAGAGTAGTCCAGGATCATACAGTGCATGCTATTGCTTCTGGTTAAAGGAAATTACTTCCATTCTGGATACATAGGTGATAATGAAAACGCTCCTGAAAGGGAAAAATATACATTATACATTAGAAATAGAGAGTGAAAAATAAAAAAAAAAAGAAAAAGTAAAAAGTAAAAAATAAGAGATAAAAAAAAGGTGGGGGGGGAGAATACAAATATAACGACAGAAAAAGAGCGCATCTTGGTGTATGAACCGATATAAGCAAAGAAAACAATTTTATCAAGACTAGGTTCTAGACCCTTTCAATGCCATGGTGACATATCATCTGTTACCAAATGGTCCGCGGTGCCTACCTCCACCCACTCTTTGTCTGTTCGAATGCTCAACTTCCACCTCATACGCTCACGGACATGTTTGTAAACCGTCCACGATGCCAAGCACTCATACCAAAAGATTTTCTCGGCACCTGGGGGGTAATACACGCCGCGACGGGCTTCACTGGGAGGATTGAGCTTGAGCTTACCTATTACCTGGACGCCTAAATGGCATTAGTTCGAAGATCCATGTATCTGGGGCCAGAGAGGTGCGACTGACGGTTCGGCATTTGCGTGAAACGACGGATAAGGACTGATTGTACACTTTGCCCAGCCTCCACAGCGAGCCACAAGTGGACGCCTCCCTCATTACTTAATGCGCGGCCCTGCAGGAAGAAAGACAGTCAGAAAGAGCAGACCTGACATGGGATCAGAACGATGCGTACCGAGTCAATCACACGAAAAGCATGTTTCCTTGGGGGTTCAAGCCCTGTTGCAAGTATTTCGATGACGGGTGCAGCCAATTCGTAACCCCAGATGCTCTGGTACTGCACGTATTCAGAGACTGTACTGCCACGGAGCGTCAACCCGTAGGATACGGCAGTGACACTGCCATGAATAGATTAGCACCGCAAAATCCGGCAAAGAGGAAGAAACCTACGCATCGTTGCCCTGTAGATGGCGCAGAGACGGTCGTTCGTCCTCATCAATATCCTGCAGGCGGCGTTCGATTTCGTTCCTCAGGTAGACTGACTGACTGAAACCACCCACGAGGACGACGTTGGTCACATTCCACACAGAAATGTGGCGCAAAATGGCTTTCAGGATTGGTCTCACAATAGGATCGAATGCTTTGACGAGTGAAGCCCTGGTGAGAGTGAAATGATTGGTTTGCTCGTCAAATTGCTCTGATGGATTATACTTCCATCTGGTCTTGTACTGCTGGGAAAATGGGAGGTAAACAATCATATCCTCGTTGCCAGAGAAGCCATGCTTGGCGTCAATGACCGCCTTCCAAGCCATGGAAGCCACCTGGCCCTTTGCGCATGGCAGACCAAGTTCCTTGCGGACGTGACCCATGAGCGATGTCTCTACCAAATGACTGCCGTGCTTCATCGTACTTTGCTCACTTAGCGGATGAAAGAGTAAGTGGTGCGCCTCGTTTGCCGTTGCGGATACGCGAAATGCAGTGTAATCCTGATCTAGGTCAGTTCAGGTCAATGATAGTTAAAGTCTCACCGAGAAAAGGGCCAAAGAGAGGGAGGGTGATTTGATAAAAGACAATGGTGCACTTACGCAGGTCACACCACCTATATCACATACCAACACACGGTCTCCAACCTGGCACAAGGAAGATCAGCCAGTAATTCGGTGGTCATTTAGGCGGTCATGATGCTACTGCTTACCTGAGCAAGGCCTTCCTCCTCGAGTTGGTTAGCCACCCGTATAGCGGCTGCTTTCGCTTCTGAAGTATAAGAAACCTGGTCGTCGCCATTCTCGAAACCAGCCTCCCGAATCGCACTTTGCATCATTATCTCGCCCTCTACCGTCCAGCAGTCAGGCATTGCAAAGTACCAGTCAATTGGGGGGAGTCGGTCGAGCCCAATTTCTTGAGTGACAGTTATATCGGCGATGAATGCCTTACGCAGGGCTTCCAGAAAGTCCTTAATAGCATCCTGGGGTTGAATGGAGTTTCTGCCGTTTCCGGGCACTCTGGCATTTCCAAATATGTCCAAGTCCATTGACTCCGCTGAAGGGACCCCAGCAACCTGTAACTTTAGCAGGACCAGATGGCTATCTTGTCGACCTACTTCGTAACCCCACGCACGCAGATTATAGGTACCAGGATAATAAGAGACCCAAGTCGGGATGATTGAGTCGCGGCCATTTGGACGCCACTCCTTGATACTCTGGTTCTTCCCGTAACGATATGTTACGACTAAGAAGAGCCTTCAGTTCAGCACCGGGGTGGATAAGGCCAGCGCGCGGCGGCAGAGTAAAGGGACAAAGGGGAAATAACATTCCAACCACTCACCACACTTCGTCACGCCAAAATCAACTCCTGCAACAAGGTGTCGCTGATCAGCCATTGTGCGCAAGGAATCACAAGTTCAGAAGAAGTAGGGACAAAGATGATAGACTGCATGGAGAAATAAAGGAGGATAAGAACTAGGGCAAGATTGGAAGTGGTATTTGCTATGATCTGACATGGATTGTCTGAAGCCAGTAACTGCAAAGAGTAGGCTCTGCCCTTTTTATAACCTTGGTCTCTTCAGGTTCTCCTATGCCGGCAGACTACCTATTATTTACTATAAGCCTGATCTAGATCGTCTACCGTGTCTCTGAATCTCCCTCTTTTGCCCGCCCCGCCCCTCGATCTCCTCGGTGTGGTCGTGTGTGTCTGTACTTGTCTCGGTGTGTAGAACTCTACCTCGTGTCCTGTGACCCACAAACTTCCTGGAGGAGTACTCCCCGTAAAGAGAAGTTTTTTCAGGTATGACTAGGAGGATGTTGAAAGCACAGAATAGAAAGAATGCAAAGAAACTTTGAAGTGAAAAATAAAATGAAAAGTAAATGGAAAAACAAAAAGGGAAATACAGTGATATCAAAATCACGAGTGGTTGATAAACATAACGACTCAAACGATGATAAGACAATATGTTGCTGAAAGGAGCTGTACTAAGAGGTAACACGAGAAAAGGAAAACGCCAGACCAAAAAAAAAGTGGGGGGTGCCAAATAAAAAAACGGTAAAATTGAAAACGGTAAAATTGAAATAACTGGTCTCACAAAGAGCACAGAAGTGGGTAAGAAATTGAAGAAAGAAATAATATCCCAATAAAGAATGCTCAAAACACGAAACCTTAACTGAGCGGAAGGCAGGCGTTCCTGATCTGTCTTTTGACCTCTCTCTGCTTCAATCCTCTCTCCCTATTACTTTTTCTGTTACGTGCAAGTCAAGCCAATATTCTCCCCTACTTACCCCTACAACTTGATTTCCTGTCTCATGATTGTTCTCCTTCACCGGTCATCTGCCTAGCAAACATGGGCAGGACGAACCAGACCCGACAGCCTGAGCGAAAGAGTGAAGAGCGAAAGCCCTTTCAGGAAGACAAGTCTGAAACCCAAAATCGTGTCTACGGCCCCGGTAACTACTTCTTATCACGGGAAGAATATTACGATGTGCTGGCACAATGCAATTTGATGGAGGAGAATGCATGCTCCCAGCGATGCATCCTTGATCTCGTCAGTGCACAGTTCAACCATCTGGACTGCACCATTCGCACTTGGACTCACGCATGGACACGTCGTGAATCAATGTCGCACCTTCAATCAGACGAAAAGCAGGACATCATCAATAGTCTTGATGGCTACTGTGTCCAGGAAGACTGGGACAGTATTCACCCTCTCCTTCCACCAGGAACCCGCGCAAATATGGGCCCGGTCCTAGGCGCTACAATGCTTTACCAATTCATCTTCTCTAAACTCATTGACTCTCCTTTCTGGTTTTTAGATGGAAAGATAAGCCCCACAGATGTTGATGGTGACCCGCAGTTTCACCTTCGTCTTCAATATTTGTACGAGAGAATCCGGGAAGCTTCTGTCTACAAGGCAGCCTGGTGGAAATCAGTCACTATCGGCGAGTGCAATGCCCGCAGCGCCTTCGATAACAATCCTGCCAATACAGGGCTGGCACAGGGTACCGCGGTTCAACGTAAAGCAACGGTGGAATCATTGACTGATGAGCTGCTTGGATGCCGGGTTTTCCAACTTCTTCTTCGTCCATTGGAGTATAAGAAGGATGTATCTCTTCGTCATGAACAGCTTCACCGAATCCTCCACGACGCTGTTAATACGATTCTCTACACTGAGGGAGGGATGTTCGGCAATACTACCATAGAACGGCTTGCGGATCTTCCTGTCTTCGTCCACGAGTCAGACAGAATGACATCCCATATGCATCACTTCACCAGCCCTCAGAATACTCCGTGTTTTGCGGCTTTAGATGGGGGTCGGACCCTGATAGTTACTCGCCCGGGCCTCGTTTACTCACAAATGCAAGCTCTGGGTCACGGTCGTATCTTCCCTCCTGAGCGAGTGGTCAAGGCGGAGGTGTTAGCGGAAGTGAAAAGGCCAACGAAGGAGAGGGTGTCTCGGAAAGGGTCAACATCCGGTGTTGCGAAACCGACAAAAGGGAGAAGGGCCCAAAGAGCAAAGAAGCTCAGCGCCAGTCCCAGTGTAGCTGATGCCAAAGATGACACCGGGGAACACGGAGAAGACAGGGAGGAAAGCGTACCTCTCGGGAAGCAGATTCCGCCGCGGAGGAAGACATTCTGGCGTCAGTGAGCGATATATGCCTTTAGTTTCTCTATCCATTGTTCGGTAATTGCTGTTTTTATTTATTTTTTCCTTTTTTTTATTTTCATATTAATTTTTATCTTTATTCGCATTTTATTTTATTTTATTTTATTTTATTTTTTTTTTTCGGTTTTGCTTCTCATGTATCCGTTGCAGGAGAGTCTTTTGAGATGTGATAAGCTTGCAGGTAATGGATCGTTGGATATGATTTCATGCTACTGTCTTGAAATTTATCGCTCATTTACTTCATCGTATACTGTGGTTTAGATCAATTCGAGCTCTAGAACTCTAAAGCATCATATGTAAATACAGGTATGTAGAACTAACATTGTTATGCTTCCTGTCGTTCCCTATGATGAGCACTGCTAAACCCCCCGTGAACGTCATGGGGCTATCATGGGGCAACCCGAGCGTTTCGCTTAGATGTCGCGACGAACAGTCAGGGGCAGGGCTTGCGAGGATTGATTGATTGATTGATTGATAATAATAATTACTATTAAGAGAAGGTGTTTATTGCCGAGAAAAACTTTCCTACTGGACGGTGCCTATCATACCACTGACTAACACAGTCCTATTAGAAAACCAGCATTCCATCTTCATGCTTGTAAAACCTTCTTTTGTCCCTCTGCTCTCTCTTTCCTGACAGGAATTCTATATCCGTTTCATTGCAGTGATACCATAGTTATTTAACTAGTTAGTTAGCTAGTATCGGATGACTAAACGACATACGAATACCACTAAGTAAGTAATCGCTCATCAGCACGAGAAGTATTGCCCGACTCAGATAGGGCTGTTACTTTACAGGCACCCGGACCCACTGAATACTCATATCGGAGAATTTCCGTCTTCAATAATTCCTACAACCTTACCAGATCTGAGAAACATCCGTTGCTGTCTTTCGATCGAATGAAATACTCTATTATATTCCCCCAATCCCTTCTAGGAATTAATAAGCGGGAAACCGGGCGAGTGCCTCTCCGGAGCCTATGACGTGTTGACCCGGTTTCAGATTTGCCGTCTATCCATCCATTCATCCATCCATCCATCCATTCATCCATCCATCCATCCATCAATCCAGAATCTATACTAGGAGTGACGCTAGCGACGGGAAATATCCCCATATGAGCCGTTAGAAAGGCTAAGGGAAAAACCAGCGGGCTTTCCTCAAGCACGGTTGTGGAAATGTACAAACCGACCGTGTTAGGCGGGAATGAGCGAGATAGAAAGAGAGAGAGAGGGAGAGAGAGAGAGAGAGAGATAAATAGATAGACTCCAGGCTTCAGACTAATGAATGCTCCTTCTCCCAGGAAGGGGGAATTAAGATGAAATAAGGTGGCTGACGCCCCCGTCTGATGCTCCGTCTCCAGATGCTGGAGGAGAGTATGCTTTTACTGTCTGAGTTGGGGGCATTTGAATCAGGGGATTGTAATCATCAGGTTTGCAACAGCTGCACCTCCCGAGCAGGGGTGAAAAAAAAAATTAAACAAAACAAAACAAAACAAAAGCTAACACCTATCCGCATGGCGTGCTTATACGGACAGATTTGGAAGCATTCCAGGTTCAAACACGGGAGAAATATCAACAAGAATCGTAATAGCGGTGACCAGGAGAAATGACAGCTGCCATGGATCGACAGCATGGCTGACAATATGGTTGCTGATCTATAAGACTCTATGCATTTACCTCCTCCAGAGTATCCATATCCAGCTCTTACATCATTCAATACTTCTGAGACCTATATGAGGAGTGTAGAAATCTTCTCTTTCTGCTTAAGTCTGTTCACTGTTCTCTTTATTTAGTTCTGTTTATCTGAAGGCCTAGGGCTTCTTCTAAATATTACTGGATAATGAAGCAATATTCAATCTATCATATAGAAGCCCAGGCCAGCCCACATGAAGTAGCACAAACTCCTGTCGAACCTTGACAGGACGGGAAGCTGCGATACCATTAATGAGTGTGGCGTCTGCCTCATACACTTCCCAAGGTCCCCGGAGATAAACATGCTTTTTGGCCTGTATTTTGAGGACACCCCCCAAGTAAGCCAGTAACATCGCTACAACTCTTCTTTTGCTAGCGTTTCCCGGACCTCAATGAGCCCGAAATCGTGGCGTCCCTCCCGTACTCGCCTTCCAGTTCAAAGGAAGTCTAGCTGACCAACAATTTCCTATGCAGAAGTGAGACTGTAAACCAGCCACAACCAAGTAACCAGATACTCTGTAATGTTTACTTTCTGGAAATAAGCCTGTAGTATTTGTTGCAGCTTGATCTAGAGTAGCATATCCGGTTATCAAGCCTGCTATGTTCTATTGACCCCGACAGTCTATAAGCTAGACAGTGAATTAAACAGAAAAGTCAACTTGGAAGAGTAAGATCTAAGGATGGGTAATGATCAGAGGTCTGGTCTCATTCAGTGTATGTCTGCTTACACTCACCCAGTCACCCTATCTTCCGTGCCCAGCGCCCACAACTTCACAACCATGAGCATTTTGCCCTTTTGTCTCTGCATTTAGCCATAATGACTCCATCAGTTTGTGGATCTTGTAGGTTTTGTCTTATCTATACATATTTTAGTAAGGGGCCATTTGCTTCAGGGTCTATAACCTATCGATGCGCTGATTACTAATCTGGAATTGAGAGATCGCATCCATGATATAATCAGCTGATGAGAGATACCTTCCAATCTAATTTATATTGCTGCCATATATACTCTAGCTTTGAGTAAGAGGAAGTGCTATCCACTCTAGATACATAGATGATCACGTCAATTTTGACCATCAAAAGTCATGATGAAGATACCCGAAAAGAATTGCACCAACCCCACATACGCAGTGCAATGAGTTATAAAAGCATGTTCAGCAATGAATGAAAACATGATTAAACATTAGACATTAAGTGATTGAGGTAAGATGAAACAAAATCAATAGATGAGGAGAGGGACCGGGAGGTCAGAGCATAGGGATAAAGAAAAGCTCAACAGAGAATTAGAAGGGGTGAGAGAAAGAAACGGAAAAGTTTGCAACCCACACCGTGAGGTAGCCAAGGAAGAAAATAGGAAAGACGCCAGAATGAATCGTCAGTCCTTTCTTCGCCATGGAACCATTTCAGCCACGGTATGGCTGCTGGAGCCCACCACCGCCCCCACTGTCTCCTTCCTATCATTGTTACGAACCGCCACCTGCAATTTCGATTTGAGGCCAACTCCTTCGATAAAATGCCATAACAAGTAGAGGTTGTAGAAGTAGACTACGACTCCTCTTTCGTGGTATTCGGCGCGGGGGGCATCGTCGGGGATCGTGAGGTGAATTTGGACCACATATTCAGCGTCTGAACGGTGTTAGCTTGTACGTCTGTGGTCAATAAATGTGCGAATAGGTTAGACCGACCGTCTGACGTTTCTTTAAAGCGATGGACATAAACATCTCCTACACGTTGCCCTCGTTCCACACTCAGTCTGAACGGCGTCTTCCCTTCCTGGAGGTTCTGCTGGTTCTGCAGAAAGAAAGGGTTATGAAAAAGCAGTCATCGGGGTAGGGTTAGAATGGAGCGTACTGGATTGAAAATAGGGAAATCATAACGCCTTGAAAAGGTGAGCCCCGTCGCTGCCAACACCTCGATGACCGGGCAGCTGATTTTGTATCCCCAGGGGCCGTGGTACTGCACGGGGTTTGGAATTGTTATTCCCTTCAAAGTTAATCCATACGACACGACGGTTATTCTGTGAGTGAATGTTAGGATCGATTGCTACGTTGCAAAAATGGAGGATGACACATACGCTTCATTACCAGGTAGGTAGTGAACTTTTGGCCTTTTGTCTTCATTGAATTCCTCCAAAACCTCCTTGACTCGTTTTCTCAGATAAGGAGACTTGCTGAACCCACCCACAATCACAATCCTGTTGACTCCATCATTGATGTGTTTCGTGAGTCTCTCAATGATGGACCCCACGACAAGCTTGAAGGCGTCCAAGAGCGAATCTTTAGTGAACTTAAAGAAACCGGTCGCCGGATTGTAACAATCATTCCGCGCATTTGGGTTCCTGGTTCTCGTAAGACCCGGGATACAAATCGTCAGATCATTATCGCCGGTGAATTGATGCTTGGCCAAAACGGCGCCGTGTCGAATCTTGCGGTTGATAGCCGGTCCCTGGCGCAACTCCAATTGAGCACAGATGTGTGCCATCAAGTTCGTCTCAACCATATGACTGGCATTCTCAGCTGTGCTCTCCTCTTTGACTGGGTGGAAATTCACATTCCGCGGCTCATCAGCATCCATCGCGAGCACTTTGAATTTGGTGAAGTCCTTGTCTTGTACGTCAGAGCAATGGATTCCCAATCTTCAATCCGGTTGGGAACAGAAAGAATTGGCTTATGCTAGTAATCCCCCCTAGATCGCAGAGAAGCACGAAGTCTCCCACCTGTGCCAAACAAGATCAGCAAGTAAGTTGATGTCCGTTTATTGAAATATGCTACTACTGCTTACCTGCATGTCCCCTTCGCGGAGTTGGTCCGCCGCTCCGATTGCCGCAGCTTTCGCCTCTGACATGTAGAATATGCGAGCGTTGTCATTCCCGTGCTGGAAGCCAGCCTCCTCGATGGCAGCACGCATCACAATTTCTCCCTCCTCCTTCCATGTGTTGGGCATCGCAAAATGCCAGTCAATTTGGGGTAGTCGCCTGACTTCGATGGATTCCGAGACTATGCGATCATCACGAAATGCGATGCGGAGGCATCTGAGGAAGTCGGCTATGGACCTTTGCGTCGGTACGTCGTTCCTGTTGTCTCCGGGCAAGTTGCCCTTGTCAGAGATAACTCTCTGGTCTACCGAGTCTATATTGGGGGACCCGACAATTCTCAGCTTCATCATGATTAGGTGTGTGTCGCTCTGATCTACACCATGGCCCCAAGTACGTTCACCTCCGGGGCGATAAGCCAACAGCGTTGGGATGATGGAGGACTCGTTGCCCCCAGGGCGCCACTCAAGGACTTCTTCCTTGGTGGGGTAGTAATAGGTCACCACTAAAGCACGGCCAAATTAGCGCCGTGACTTGACTAAAAGAAAAGGAAACAAAGGGGAAGTAATGGTCAAAGGGAACGGCAGTCACTTGCCCGTTTTTGTGGTCCCTATGTCCACGCCAACAACCAGGCGCTCCTCGTTGTTCATCATGTAGGGGAAAAAGAAATAATAATTAAAAAGAAGGAAAAAGGAAAACTGAAAGAAAGAAATAAAGAGAAATAAATAAAACGCAGTAAACGATGGGAATATGGTAAGTATCAAAGTGAGAGGGTAGGTGGACAAAATCAAGGTGGCGATGAATCAGGTTAGCAAAGTATGCAATTTCATGGAGTCATGTAAGCAGCCGGGGGGGGGGCAAATCCGTGCCTTTTATATCTGCTCTCTTACACGAATAAATAGGTATCGAATAGATTCACCTAACTCGCCGTGTCTCTCTTCATCCCTTTCCCCTGAATTTTAATTTCTCTCTGTCTCTCCTCTCGGAAATGAGAAAATTAGTGTGCCTAACTCACATACGCACATTCTCTGTCAACTTCTTAGAATAAAATCGAATCAAATTTGATGTAAACTAAATACAAGACAAAAAGAAAAAAGAGAAAAATAAAAAAAGAAAGAAAAGAAATAAAAATCCATATACATATATACATATATATAAGTATATGAATATATTAAAACAGAAAAATCACGACCAACTATGCCCCATTCATCTTGTGCTACCTGATTCCTCCCGGCGAAACCTAAAAGGATACTAGGTTTTGAAGACGATATGGGAGTGAGGGGAAATAGACTAGGCGAGAATGAATAAAAAAAAAAAAAAAAAAAAAAAAAAAAAAAAGAAAAAAGAAAAAAGAAATTTCACTAGAATAAACAAGAGGATGAAAGATAAAATGGGAAGATACGGAGTGCCGAAGGTAAGGTAAATAAGATAGGTGGCTGAGGGAATAGAAAGTGTTGTACAGCAGTTATACCAAGAGAAAAGCATAAAGGGAGGAAGAAAGAGACATTTGGAAGGGAAAAAAATTGACTAAAAATAGAGATAGAAGTTAAAAAACACAGAAAACCACAACCAAAAACGAAGAGAAAGAATAAAGAAAACGGACAAAAACTAGGTTTATGAAGAGCAGAGATAGAGGAAACGTATAATGAGCAAGGATCCACCGAATACGAATGACTTGGATTCCCAACAGATCATGTATGCACACTTCGATCAGTCTTCCTACTTCTTTTCCTCAACTCTCATCCCTCTTGCCTCTATTCTATCTGTTAACTCAAGCCAGCGCTGCATTGCCCCATTCAACGTGTCCCATTGTCTCAATAGTATTCGTCCCTTCAACCTTCTATCCGACAAACATGGTCACTGCCAGACGGTCTGAGGAGCCTGACGAGCCTAAAACAGACCCGGTGTCCTCTCAGGATGAGTCCGAGACGCCAAGGTCGGAGCGAGTCTACGGTTGCGATTCTTTTTTCATTACGCGCGAAGAATACCATGATGTCTTGAGGCATTGCAACGCCATGAAGCTCAATCCATCCCTCCGTCGATGCATTCCCGATCTTGTACATGAGAATTTTGAGTTCCTAGAATCTGCTATTCAGGATTGGGCTTACTCTTGGACACGATGTGACTCATTATCAGATCTTCCACAGACTGACAAGCAGGCCATCATTGAAAGCCTTGATGGCTACTGTGTACAGGAGGATTGGAACACTATTCATGCTCTCCTCCCCCCTGCTACTCAAGAGCATATGGGCCCTGTTTTAGCTGCTACCATGCTCTACCAGTACATCTTTACCAAATTTATCGACTCCCCTTTCTGGTTTGTGGATGGAAAGATCAGTCCCACAGATGCCAAGGGCGATTCTCAGTTCCATCAAAGACTTCAATATTTTTACGACAGATTCCGGGAAACAGACGCTTTCAACGCAGCTTGGTGGAAATCAATCACTGTCACCGAAGCCAACTCCTGCAGCATGAGCAACATATGTAAGACAAAGCTGTCGAAGGACACAAACGCCCGGCGCCCGATAATCCTCAAAGATCTTACCGAGGAGTTGCTGGAGCGCCGGGTTCTCCAACTTCTTCTCAGCCCGCTGCAGGATGAGGCAAAGATCACTCAGCGTAACAGCGCCCTTCACGCGATTCTCGAGTCCGCCGCGGATTATATCACCTACACTGAGGGTGGAATGTACGGCAACAGCAACATCGACCGGCTTCCCGATCTGCCTGCCGCCTTCCACTATGATTCAGAAACTATGACACCCCATACGCACCACTTCACTAGTTATCACCGCACGCCGAGATTCGCACCTCTCGCGGGGGGGCGGGTTCTGATCGTTACTCGCCCGAGCCTGTCCTATACCGATATGAGATCTTTCGGCCCCCGTCACAGAATCCCTCATCACCGAATTTTCAAGGCGGACGTGTTGGTGGAGAGGAGGAAACCGAGGACGAGGCAGGCCTCACGAACTGGGTCTGCAGGCGGTGCAGCAAGAGCAGTGGAAACAACAAAGGGCACGCCAGCCAAGGGAGCAGGAAAACGGGGCGCAAAGACCGGCGGCTCTAAGAAAGAAAAGGTGCCTGGGAGAGCAGTTGCCGCCTCTGAGGAAGTCATTCTGGCGGCAGTGAACGGCGTGACTCATTTTAATGGTTGCTATCGTCGTTCTACAATCGGTTCTCCTCTTTTTCATAGTCTTTATTTCTTTGATTAATGTTGTTTTTATATGTACCTACGTAACTCCGGCTATCCGTAGATTTACTAATATGCGAGTTCGGAAAACTATCTGTACGGGAACTTATGATGCTTCAAGTATAGACCTTATTGTCGATCTATTGTTATGCTTATAGATTCTAGCTACCTTCTCATTTCCACGGAACACAGGATACAAAGCAACGGTACCAGGACATCTGACTACCCTAAGTGACTAACTTCGATTCTATTATTTTATTTTTCATTGTGTTCAATCCGGTCACGACCGCCAAGTACTCAGTATTGAAGCCACTAACCCCTTCGTCGGGACATATTACTGCTGCTAAACTAGTAAAGCCCTCCCGTCAGCTTAGCATATCTGACAAGTTGTATCAGTTTGCTTCTCTGCAGACTGAAACCCCTCATACTCCACAGAACGCTTCACCTCATGCAAAGGGTTAGAAGGGACTCTAAGTGAGCACGTTTAAAGTGTTTATGAAGTGGTAATCCGGTTTCGGAAATGCCAAAGTCCATTGTCAATTAGGACGCTGGCGACGGGGCAATTTTGAACTGAGCGAATGGTATCACCATCACATTTCAAAACTGACTGCAGGTAAAAATGGCAGGGGAATAAACTCCTGGCACTGAACCAATGATTGCCTTGTCTGCTAGGAAGGATGCGTTGAGATGAAGCGAGGTGGCTGATGTTCCCGTCTGCTGATACCTCCATAGTGGCTCAATCATCCTATAATACTCTTACTCTCTAGGTTACAACTATTGATTCAGGGGGCGGTGATTGTGAAGGTTGGAGTTGCAGATACTACACTTCACCAACAGGGATGCCCTTGTTCCCGTCCCATCGTGGTCTGCAAGACGCCCTCCGAACAAAGTTTCCAACAGGAATACGGGCTGGCTGGAATACTGCTCCCAAAATACTGACCAAATCGCCCTCTTATATTATGGCGTGTGTATGGGAGGCAGACGCCACGCGGATTAAAGGTATCGCGAGTTTCACCGGATTGTAGTATCATGGACAAGCAGCTTTCCGTCTCGACGAGGCTCGACAGGCGTTTGTGGTAATTCCTGTGGGCTGACCTGTGTTTCCATGTGATACATTGAATAGTTCTTCACCATCCAGCACTGTTTGAAACAAGCTCCAGGCCCCTAGATAAACGAGACTAAATGAGGAAAAGGATAAGCAGACATAAGCATGAGGAGATAGTTTCTATACTCCTCGTATAGGTCTCAGACGTATTGAACAGTGTAAGAATGGGTATAGATACTCCGGAGGAGGTAAGTGTGTGAACTATGATAGATCAGCAACCATGTTGTCAATCATGCTGTCGATCCATGGCAGCTGCCATTTCTCCTCTCCCGTCTGTGAACTTGGACTGCTTCCAATCTTGTCCGTATATGCACGCCACGGGCACGGGTCTTTTCTTTACTTTTCTCTCTCTCTACTTGCCTTCCTGGTTCAAAAGAAAGTATAGCTGACCAGCAATCTCCCCATGCAGAAGTGAGTTCGTAAGCTAGTCACACTCTTATAACCAGGTAATCTGTAATATATGCTTTCTGGTAATAAGTCTATATTGTATATTATAGCTTGAACTAGGATAGTATATCCAGCTATTAAGCCTGCTGTATTCTATTAATCCTGACAGTATGAAAGCTAGATGATTGAATTAACAGGAGGGACAATTCTGGAGAGTGAAATTTAGGGGTCGAGGATGATCAGAGGTCTGGTCTTATTCTGTGGATCTGTCTGCTTACACTCTCCCAGTCTGTCCATCTTGAGTGCCCAACGCCCACAACTTTACAATGATGAGCTTTTTGCCCTTTTGTCTCTGCAGTTAGCCATAATGACTCCATTAATTCACTAGGACAGACCGTCGTCCCTAGTCTGTTGCATCCACTTGGCTTTTCCTTTCCCCGCCGTTGCTGCCTGCGTGGCGGTGGCATTAACAGCTTTCCCAGGTCGAGTACATCCTTCCGGTACGCATATCAATTTGGCCTCACAACTATCGAAGAACCAAGGGAAAATCAAGATCACAATACGCCTCTTCGCAACCGCTACTTTACCAGAGTTTCCTCAGAAAGTCCCACCTACCGGAACCGACACTATCTCTAGACAGCTACACTTGTCGCATGCCACATCGATCTCGTCACGTCGACCACGCCTTCGCTCTCCCATCTTATAGATGTTCCATGTATCCATGGGTTGGCCATGCGAATTCAGCCTCTCAACTCTACCTTAACCTTTATAATACCAGCTTTCTTCTCGTGCAAGTCTGCCAGGAGCAGACGGCTTAGGGCACCTTTTTCCTGGACATGCTCTGGATTGACGACATTGTCCGCCAGCTTACCCTCATGGAACGTCAGTCGTGCCTTGAAATCCATTCTATCGACTCTGATGATTGAGATATCCCGGGGAGGTGGCAAAGCCAGCCACGTTCATGGTAGAATGTCATGGGACTTTGGAAGGGCAACGCAGCAGATTCTGTTCGTGAGGGCTGGTCATTCCGCTGGTTTCGAGCTTGGAAAGGGGCTCGGAAAATCTCTGTACATATGTAGACATGTAGGCAGTTACTAAGATGAGGATTACTGCTGAAGTACCTTTGTGTTTGCATCTGGTTGGCTGGTCGTCCGGGAGATTGTCGCTGGCTCTAGTCGATAGCGCCGCAGAAATATCCAACTATTCCATAATTTATCACTTCGACTAATAGTAGTAAGTAAAGTCAGATAGAAACTGAGCTTTAGTTGGTTGCTTGGACAGGTTTTCAGCTAAAAATTTATCTTGACGACATGTATTTCGTACAGGAAAGGTGCACTCTGGTGTCTACCGTGTCTGACGGCGGGCCAAGGCAGGCTTGTTCTCCTTCAGCCCTAGTAGAGACGACCTCCTGAAATGTCCGAGGAAATTGTTTATCAGACGCGCCGGGAGAAAGGGTTCCCCTATTCGATCGTGCACCCGGAAAGACGGCAGCATGGTAGTGCATCAGATGCAGCCTGGAAACTCCTGTGATCATCCTAATTGCTTCTTACTTTGCCCAAAGGCCGCCTTGCGCCATGTGTGATCTCTTGGTGAGTAGGCATTCGTTTCACGAATATGTATAATGGAGAAGGATGATGAATCTTCCTCTATATGCTGATCAGGCTTTACAGCTATAAACATAAAAGAAAGCCAGCCACGTAGGTTCCTCATGATTTGGGCTGACAAGAAGCGTCACCCAGGACCACAAATCTATCGTAACCCATTCACTCCATCTTGGAACTGATGCAAGTCATACTCCTCAGGATATGTCTCCAGTATCCTCTTCAGCTCCTTCATCTGAGCCTCTGCCTCCTCCGTCAACTCGTCGTAGACCCCCTCAAATGCTTCCCTCAACGGGGGCTTCTTCTCCCGCTCTGCCTCTCCAAACTCCCTGAGCACCTCTTTGCGAATCTTATCACGCGTTTCACGTTCTAAATCCTCGCTCCAGTGACCCTCATTTTCCAACCACTTCCGCAACCGGATAATCGGGTTATCGCGACGTTTCCAGTCCTCGACTTCTACCCTTGCCCGGTATGCAAAGCTATCATCGCTGGTGCTGTGATGCGATACACGGTAGCTCATTGCTTCGATGAGGACAGGTTTACCTCCATCTTGGAGGGCGAGACGACGAGCTTCACGCATTGCCTCGTAGACCGCGAATATGTCGTTACCGTCCACCCGAATGGTGTCAATGCCGTAGCCAACACCACGGCTGGCGATACCATCGCCCCTGTATTGTTCTAGTGTAGGGGTGGAAATTGCATATCCATTGTTGCGGCAGATGAATACCACGGGACAGGACCGCGTCGCGGCTATATTTAAGCCGGCGTGGAAGTCGCCTTCGCTGGCGGCTCCTTCGCCGAAATAGCAGGCTACAATTCGCGCCGGGGTATCGGGGTTCTGTAGTGATTGTAACTTTAGAGCGTATGCAGCACCGGAGGCTTGAGGGATTTGGGTTGCAAGGGGGGAGGAGATTGTGTGCTAGATATATGGTTAGAATGCGGTTGGGCAGGTCGTGTGGAGGGGACGAACTGTTCGGGGATAGTTGCAGCCATAATGAACGGGCATGTTACGGCCTTTACTGTTATCGAATCTATTCGCAAACAGTTGGCTCATGAAGTCTTTCAGAGTGAAGCCGCGTTGTTGGAAGACGCCTGCTTCACGGTACTGGGCGAATACTACGTCGTCGGGGGTTAAGGCTGCGGCGGATCCAACGCTGATTCCTTCTTCACCGGCAGATACCTAACGAGATCAGACTTCAATATTATCGAGGTAATGATGGTTCTGAGCATACCATATAGAAGCTCAGTCGACCCTGCCGTTGCGCTTCGAACATGATGACGTCCATGACACTTACTAGATGCCGTCAGATCATGAAGTAGGTACCATGATAATATGAGATATCCCCAACCTGTCAACATATTCTTGTACCATGTCAAAATTTCCTCCTTTGGCACATCGATGGACTTGCGCGACTTGTCGACGAGTACTCCGTCGGAGTCCATGACTCGGTACGTAGGTATATTGGACATTTCGGTGGGATTGATGAAGGTCATGTCGGTGGTAAATTTGCTATTGATCGCGCCTGGAAATCGGACACTACTATTGTCAGCTTGCTATATGCTCCCAATCATCTGAGCTAGGCTTTTGTGAGTGACCTTACCGATCCGATCCAGGGCGCTGGGATATAGAATTGCTCCATCGCCGTGGGACCTTGGACAGCGGCTGGGAAGAGCGCAAAAAGCGCGTTGACCGCAATGACTGCATGTTGGAGGTAGTTGCTGAAAGGAGGGCCAGCCCTGGGTATTCAGGATATGCGATGGTGGCCTCTCCTCATGATAGAAGGGCGTTATTCTTAACTCGAGGGATGCTGGGAATGCGGAGGCCGGTTGGCGTCGGTCCTTAGAGCGGGTGATTTCCCCACCCGCCGATATCCGAGCCGGGGTAGAAGAAGAAGCAACGTATTAGGCTGTGTTCCAGCAGCTGCGATAAGCGACCTGATAAGTTCCAGATAGTAGTATTCACTCCACCTGATACTAGTTAAACGAGACCATGCTACATGACTAAGTAGTTACTACGTAAGGTAGTTAGTAGTACTGAGTACTTTACCAGCCCAGGCAAGGGGTCCCCTGCTTCTTAGTAAGCCTAACCTTTAGCTTACAGCATTTAGTTAGTAAAATTAACAATGGGTTAATTATAATAGCCATCCCATTTAGACCCAGAGTTCGTGTTCATTTTTCCTAGACTAGGCGGAGTAGTTTAAAACATTACAGCTAAATGAAATGACCACCAAGTTATTTAGTAGTACTATACTACTAGCCCCTACTTAGTACTCGTCATATACCCTTTGGTATAGCTCGGCCCGCACGTGCCATGTTCCAATGGCGGAAAGAACCAGCGGCCCCGAAGTATTAGTTACTAGTAGTTGCGGGCGGAAAGTGGAAATGCGGAGTAACGTCACGTGCTATGATGCCAGGCATCGGTTATCATCGGGCGCCGGTGTACCTGGATAACAACAGGAAGCATTACTTACATACTCCCCTCCCATCATCCATCCTGCAGCCGGAATGCTACATCTTAGTCCCTCCCTCCGTGTAATCTCCCTCTTCTATCTGTTGAAGCCGACACCGGGTTAACTATGAATATTTTGCGCTCAACTGGGAGCTTGTCCCGGGCTTTCCAGCTATGCCACGGGCCAAGGTCCCTGCCAGTGATCCGGTGCCAGGCACGACCTCTTCCTCGTCGAGGATTCCACGCCGCCGCCTCTCTGTGGGGGGTGAAGTCTCAGGTACTGAAAGATGTTGGCGAAGGTAAGTTCATTTTGCCCAAATGACCGTCTTTCCACCATCTTGTGGTCATGATACATATATATCCCCTTCATTGTCGGTTGTTTACATTACATTTCCCACAGGGATAACGGAGGTCCAAATAATCCAGTGGTATGTCGAGGAGGGCGCATACATCGAAGAGTGGAAACCACTATGTCAATACCAGTCGGATAAAGCCGTTGATGATGTTAGTTCATGCGTTCTTAGAGACACGCTCTGGAAATTCAGCTAATGGCTATAGATCACCTCGAGATACGAAGGCGTCGTCAAAAAGCTCCATTTCCAAGCAGACGATACGGTACCGACAGGAAAGGTAATAACAACTACAATACACCGCAGCATGGAATGTTCTTGCTAATCGTCCTCTTTCCTATAGGCACTCTGCGATATAGAAGTTGAGAACGGGAAATATCCGGATGATAACCCGCCGCCTGTTCCAAAGACAGAACCGATAGAACCAGCACCGGCCAGGTCTCCTCCTCTAGAAGCTCCGTCACCACACCCTACACAAGCTACTGCACCTGCACCAGTAAACGGCATCACAAATAACAAGCCGAGATCACCTCATGCAACATTGGCTACCCCAGCGGTCCGTGGCATGCTGAAGATCCACGATGTGAACATTGAAGATGTACAAGGGACAGGCAAGGATGGGCGCGTCCTCAAGGAAGATGTGCAGCGCTTCATCGCCGAGCGAGACCAAGCACCTTCAACACAGCCCACTGCTAAGGGGGTGCAAGAAGAGACCGCGGTCAAATTAACACCAATCCAGAGTCAGATGTTTAAGAACATGACAAACTCCCTCAGCATCCCGCAATTCCTCTACGCTGACGAACTCAACGTTAATAACGTAATGGCCATTAGAAAGAAGCTAGCCAACGACCCCAAAGACCCTCAAAAGATCAGCCTCCTCTCCTTCGTCATCAAAGCCATGTCCCTGGCTTTGAACGACTACCCACTTCTCAACGCAAAGATCGATACAACCGATCCGGCCAAGCCACAATTGATCATGCGGGCAAAACACAACATCGGCGTCGCCATGGACACCCCTCAAGGCTTGTTAGTCCCCAATATCAAAGACGTCGCCAATCGCTCCATCCTAGAAATTGCCGCGGAAATCCTACGGTTGAACGCACTCGCGAAAGAGAGAAAGCTCACCCCCGTCGACCTCAGCGGTGGCACAATCACTGCCTCTAATATCGGAAACATTGGAGGTACATACGTCGCACCGGTAGTCATACCGAACGAGATGGCCATCCTCGGCATTGGCAAATCCAGAACAGTACCCATCTTTGATGACGCTGGTCAGGTTACAAAAGGCGAGCTCGTGAATTTCAGCTGGAGCGCCGACCATCGCGTGGTGGACGGTGCCACGATGGCCCGGATGGCTAATCGCGTCCGGGAACTCGTCGAGTCACCGGAGCAGATGCTGTTGAACTTGCGATAGCTTATACATAGAATTAGCCCCCTGTCTGATGCCTGCATCTGCGGTAATGATTAGCGCCAGCTCAATGCCACATAGCATAGATGACTGCAGATGAAAACATGTATTTTCGCCCTGCTTGGCTTTGAGCAAGCTGGGTTGTCAGCCATTGATGTCCATACCATACATCCCACGCTTTACATCGTAAAACATAGAGCACTCAAATGGCACCACGGCCATGGTCAAACAACAACGTGAGCCAGTGGCCGATCGCATAACTAATCGTCGAGTAGCAAGTCGGTGAACTCTCATCTAGGTATTAGTGCCAAATTGGCCGCAAATCAAGTTTACATGCTTCTAAAGTCATTTTGGAACAGACTAGCCTGGCCGAACCGACTAAGACGCCTTGCTGCAGCATTTCAAAGGATAATATAGCAGATCGGTTAATTTTGATTTGCTTTGTTAATCTATTCTTCACCCCGCGTCGGCAGATAGCACGCCACATCGTAGGGTTCTGGAGGTTTTCTCCTGGCTTTTCAGCCAAACAACTCTATATACAACAAACGAGGCCACGGCATCGCAGTCTTTCACTGTCTATTGCATGATGCAGTTTTGCTATCACTTCATTGCGACATTCCAGCATCAGTGTTGTTGAGTTTGATCCGGTGCTGCTGGCTAGCAAGTTCGGTAATCCGGTGACTCGAAGGGTTGCTGGCACCAGCCATACTTGTTGTAAAATATGGTATGATGAACAGGGGGTGCTTCCGAGATCGAGTCGATGCGTGCCAGTGATGCTATGCTGTCAGAGACGCAGAAGCCAAACAATCTTCAAAATATGCCATCTATCCACAATGTACCATCATCTCACGTATCGTTTCTCATCACAGCTTCAAAGGGTCAATAGCAAAAGTGGGCAGATATATGTACTCATAATGAGAAGTACTGAGATCATTCTAGCATGCGCTGATGCAGATGCCTGAATCAGAAACCCTAGTATCGCGTCCTAAGCCCAAGCACCACAAATGCGAAAAGGGGATCAAAGAAGAAAGGGAAAAGAAGTATGAATACAAGAAACCGAAAATAATCGAGCATGGCGGTCGTGAAACAGCAGAAAGCGTTCAGGGTAGGTAGCAAAAAATCATTGCATGCTATCTACGAAAGCTTTCAGACGGGAGCTGTCCTTGGTCGCGATGAAGTAGGTACCGCCGACGTCGGTCCAGCTCACACTGTTCGACCAGTAGTTCCTCTGCTTGACCTTCAATAGGTTGATGGGCGAATTGAGATTGCGAGATTGGATTTTGTGTCCTGCGGGCACAAAGGATTTAAGGGATACGATTTGACACCCCTCCTTCATATCCAAGAAGTGGTTAATGAGCTCGTTATTCAATTGCGGGGTGAACGCCTGATTGTTGATCAAGATAACATCAGCGCGTTTCAGAACGTCGATAATGCTCTGCTCCTTTAGGAAATCACCCTTAACGAGGTGCGTCTTCCCGGGCGCGATGCCCCATAGCCGACATCGCGACCTAAACTCGGCCTGCTGCAGCTCCGCCAGGTGGGCTGCATTGTTCATCATTTCACAGCCCCAACTCTCACATCCAATCTCAAGCGCCGCCTGTAGGACAACGTTACCGACACCTGAGCCCAGGTCGACGAAAACCTGGCCGGACTTTAGCCCAGTCTCCTTGAATATCGTGCTGATGAAGCGCGGAAGAAGTTCTCCGTACACGTTGTCCGTTCCGTTCTCGTACTGGCGAAGAGACTCGACCCGAGGCGACACGGTGCGCGAGTAAATTTGATTCAGGATCCTTTCCACGTGGGGTAAGTTTAAGCGGCTCGTTGAATCCAGTTTCTTCGCGATACTGCCATCACGTCTTAACCGCACAATCGCACTATTGTACTCCGCCACGATACTCCGAAAATCCGCTTCTGATGAATGGGCAAGGGCGCGTCGTAGTCTGCGTTTTATTCCGGTCGATTCATTGTTAAATTCGTCTGCCTCTTCGTCGGGAATATAATTCTGTGACACGATGTCGAGGACTTGAACAATGTCGTCAATAGGCTTGAAATCGTCATGGTCTCGAGGAACCACAAGGTCGTATCTCTCCGGGGATGAAGTACTGGGATACTGCAAGAGTAGCTCCGGTAGTGGCTTGGCTGCCCCAAACGCAGGCTTAAAGTTGCCGGACTTCTGGCGCGAGGTAATGTCGGCAGCATGTATCATGGGAAGGGACCGAATGCTATCTTCGGAAAAAGCTTTTAAAGATCGTACGCGCCTAGCCGGGTCTGGCTCTGCGCTGTCGCCTGTCCTAGCCCGTTTGCGCACCTCAAACGAAGAGTCCGTGTCGCTCGCGTCGTCATCGCTCGAAAGTCGTAACTCCGGAGTTTGGCGCTTCCGACTCTGCGCTGGTGTGCCATATCGCCTTTTCGCAGAGGGAGGGTCACGGTCCCTGGAGACGGATCTGCTTGCTGATTGTTGCGCTTTGAGCTGAGCAGGAGGGGTTCGAGAGGAGGAGGGGCCTGGGGTCTGGGAGGTGGATCGCGAGGCAGGGGCGGTTCGTGTCTGAACAACCTTTCGGATCTGAGGCTTCTTCGGTTGTAAAGAAAAGGCGCCTCCTTTCTGGAGGTGGTCGAAAAATCCCATAAGGCAAGACGGGAACGGGAGAATCGTACTATAGGGGAGCGGGCGGTGAAGGTCAGGACAGCGATGCGCTGGAAAGATATACACAAGAACGGAAAATATAATATATACGGCGAGTAGGATATGTACGACAAGACAACAAACGGCAAGGGGAATAAGTTAGCAGGGTCTAGTGAAAAGAGAGATTCATGCAAGATGCACGCCCGAACCGCAGTGGCACCCACGAAGCGGGAGGCGGAGAAAGTCACTGTCCGATTCCGCCCGAGTCACCTGACCCGCCGCTTTGTTTACCCACCGATTCACTACGTAAGTATGAATTATTGGTTTTACAGTTATGCAAACACGCCAAACAGTGCAAACAAGCTCATGATATCAAAGGAATCGCAATTGAATCCATTATCACAATAATCACCAGTCGAACTCAATACCCATACAATTCAATCCAGCAATTGCGCTTCACCACCCTCAAACACCACACAATCATATATCCACCACAGTCTCTCGCCAACACCGTCTGCGACTCAGCCATTCTCCATTCACCCTCTCCACGCCCCTCCAAACACCTAGACACCATCCGCCCACCTCCGACTAAACCCCGAGGCCATCAATCGCATCACAACAACTCCCCAATTGATTCACATCCAGACCCCTCAAAATGTCACCACCACATGCACAACCCCCTCGGGCGCCTCCTCCGCCCCAAACATCCCGATTCCGAGTCCTACCCCCCGATCTAGCCAAAGCGCGCCGCACCACCCCTCAACCGCAACAGCCCCCGCAACAACACCAACAGCCACGATCCCACCCCCGACCTTCTTTCTTCAGCCACCTCCGCAACAGCTACGCCTCTCTCCCTCGTCCCTTCCGCTTCATGGGCACCCTTCTCCCCCTCATCCCCATCGGCCTCTTCTTCTCCGAGCACGTATGTCAAGTGATGTGGGTACGCGGACCCAGCATGACACCGTACCTGAATGAAGATTACGACCAAATGCAGACGAAGAGCGATATAGTTCTTGTGAACATGTGGGGTGGGGGTGGGCTGTGGCCGTGGGAACGGAAGAGGAGGTTGGAGAGGGGGATGGTGGTTACGTTTCGGTTTGTTTATCCCTGCCCGTGGTGGGTTTCTGTGGTGGTAGTCTTCGTTCTTACTAATGGTACATGTGTGGTAGATCCCCTGCGAACCCCCGCCACATGGCCATCAAGCGCATTATCGGATTGCCCGGAGATCAGATCACCACAAGAGAGCCCTGTCTGAAGGAGACGCAGATTGTGCCGTATAATCATGTTTGGTTGGAGGGTGATGCGAAGGATCCGAGGAAGACGCTTGATAGTAATTCGTATGGGCCGGTGAGTATCAGTTTGATTACGGGGAGGGTGATGGCCGTGCTGCATCCGCAGTGGAGGTGGTTGGATTGGTCGGGTTGGGAGAATGGGGTGGTGGAAGGTGATGTGGAGCGCAAGTTTGGGGAGGATTATAGACAGGAGGTGCGCGATCGAGTGGTGAAAGAGGCTGTGAAGTTGGAGAGGCCGTTCTTGGAGTGAATCTTGTGTGTTATGTGATGTATTAGTATTTGTCGGTATGCGCTGTACATAGACGGTTGGTTTATTTGCTCTGTACATTTACCATTTCTATAGAGAAGCATCATGAAGCGGTAGATCTGCCTGCAGAAATTTATACTATATATTATACTAGTTAACATCCCGTGTTATGTGATTATCCGTACATCCTCCGGTTGATCCTCCTGTAAGCGATTGATCTCAGATGCTATACTCAGCACCCAGCGGTCTTTCTCGACGCGACTGCGGGCTTTGAACACAATGGTTCGCCCGTGGACTCCGAGAGTCGACACTTGCTTAATCTTTTGCTTCGTCTGGCCCTTCACTCCATGCTCACGCGCCCGGAACAGGTTCTTCTTCAGTGGCTGCCAGATGACGAACGTGATCGCCGCATCTTCATCGCTACTTGTGTAGGCATCCGATGAGAGATACACGCGGGGCAGGGCATGGTGGCCTGGATGGTTACTGTCGAATGTTTGATTGGCGTATAGAAGGTCTGAGTCTGTCATCAGACCAGAGTATACATAACAGTCTTGGAGATCGATGGAGGTCTCCAGGTTTTGGTGTATGTGGGGAACTTCAACGCCGTTGCGCTTTCGGAGGGAGCTGCGGAAGATCAATAGTTTTCCGGCGGTTAGAACAACGTGAGTTTTCTTGAAGGTTGAGTGGCGACGGGGTTTTCGATATAGATGACCAGATATCTAGGGCGTTATGTTAGTTCTGTCGGAGCATAATGGAGCAGCATAGTATATACCTTGATTGGACGACAGTCTGACAGGACGCAGATATTGTGGAGTAGAGGCGACGCTTCCGCCTTCTTGACCTCCCATTTCTTAGCGAACTGGCCCATGATGGATTCCAACTCCTCATCGATCCCCAGAAGTTTGAGGTTGCGTTGCCGAAGAGCCTTAAGCTCAGCTGCATCGGTCGCGATTCTGCACTTCCAGTACTTCACTAAAGCTTCGAGCCGCCTCATCCACTCGGCCTTGGTCACGTCATTGTATGCCTGAAAGCGGACCACGAGGTTGTTGTCCAGAAGCATCTCAAAGGTTCTGTCGTCATTGAATTGCTGCGTTGCACCGTCATCTTGGCGCGTGTCTCTTGCGTCGGGATTGAATGCTACATCTGGCCCTGATTCAATGTTCCGATCGGCGGGGCAGCTATCACGTTGCACATGTCGGACCTCTTGTACCCTAGTGAGATCGATGAATCCATCAGCGTGCTCAATATTGTGAATGCTTCGCTGGCGCTGGACGTAGGCTTCTTCGTCATGAGTTCTTATGTGGTCCTTGTTGCCGCTCCGCAGCCAAGAGATATCCCCGTCTTCAAGCGGATACGGATCGACATCGTAAGAAATAGGTGATGCATCCAGAATCTGTTGCGTTGAAGGCATTTCAGTGCCATCGCGGCATAGTCTCGGAGGCGCTGGGGGTAGTGACCTGGACGGCCTGCAGAAGAACAGATATTGATCCTGGGTGAAAAAGTACAGCCGCTTGAAGAACATCCTGTTCATCCGCTGATGTACACCCCGCTGGGATGTCAGACGCACCAAGAAGCCTTCTACAGGCTGAGGCTCGTCTTCTCTCTCGCCATCGTGCTTTATGTAGGTGTGATAATGCTGCCTCGGGCGTAGTTCAAGCTCGTGAGTCATGTGCATAGCAAGAGAGCCATACATCTTCTCCTCGTTGGCGCCCAGGATCCATTCCAGGCGATCGTACCGTTTCCAAGCAAGCCCCATGATTTCAGTTTTGGACCACTGTTGTAAGACCTCGGCCCATTCAGGACGATTCTCCAGCATCTTCAAACACCCACGTACTATAGCCATCGCTGGTGATTCTTCCTGAGCTACAGCCCGACTGAGGATTCCAGTGCCCTTTCCCTTCGAGTCCAGAGCAGCCTCTAACTGTTCAAAGGGGTTATGGAACACAAGAGATACGCCCAAGTCGGGAACATGGATAGGCAGCGAAGACGGCCGCCGCTTTCCCATTATCTGGCTGAGAAAGGTAAACCATTCCACAGCATGTGTGGAGGACTTTGGCCGAATTATGTAGATCTTAGTCCCACGCTTACAGGGACCCCAGAGCACAATTGCCTTGTCCAGATGCGAATAGAGGTTCACATTCATTTTCTTTCGCCCCAAGGGTATTTGATAATGCGGGGCGACTCGCGTGCCTGTCTTCTGCACTTCAGGTATAACACGGGTCTTGTACATTTGGAGACAGAACGGTGCATCTTCGTCGGAAGCGAGACGGCATGCCACCAGGTACTCTCGCCATTGATCCACAACCCTGGTTTCCATCTTCAGACTGTCATTCTCCGAATAGTCGTCTGGAAGCTTTTCCTGCACCGTCTCCTCGAGTCGAACGACCATCTTCTCGGCTTTTATAACCTCCCCTTCTTTCATCTTCCGTCTGTACGGCCATGTTCGTGAAAGTTTAGCATGCGTCCTCGACACTCGAGCCAAGATCCTTTGTTGTTTGTCCAGCAAGTTGTCATCAAGGTTATGCTTGGCTGCCCGCTTCGAGAACGAATGTAAATGGTCCCTCTTCGATCGACGGCGATGTCCGTTCCCGAGGGGCTCCTCTTCTGACGTCTCGACCTGAGGCTCCTGTTGTTCAAGGTTGGTCGACGATGGAGCAGAGAGTCGTCCTTTCCCTTTGGATCTCGAATCTGGCCTTAGCAACGCGGTCGTGGATCCATAGTCACTAGCAGGTACCATGGGGCTTGACTGACTGGCTCCATTTTGGCTAGGTATACTTAGCGTTTGCTTACTTAGTCCCTCCCCGGTCTGATCCAGGTCCATTGTACCGGGCCTGGAGGAGGCTTGACCGGCGTCGATTGGCTCCTGCTCCCTGGCTGTATAATATGCGGAACTCCCATCCTGTCTCCTCATTGACGAGGCCAAGTCGCGTTCATGTTTGTTGTCGCCCGAATCCGAGGGCACAGCTTCCGAATCCGTAGTAACACAGGAGATATCATGATCTTCTTCCAGGGTATAAGGCACAGTACGAAGGCTTTTCCGTGTCGGTGCTTCTGCATCACTGCTCTCTTCCTCCTGATCTCTGTCCGTCCTCTCGTCCTCCGTGGTATCTGTAACCGGCTCCTGTTCCGGTGTCGAATCCTCACGGTCGGTCTCAGGCTCCTCTGAATAATGCGCAATGACCGGGTCCGCTGAGAACGTAACCGTCTTCGACGAATATTTACTGAACTTTATGCGCGTCTTCCACCATGATTTGCGGTGATTCTGCAGCCAACCCTGGGGGATCGGTCCGATGAAGAACCTCCTATTGGTCATGTGTATGTGGTGTGGCGAAGCATGATGCTTCACGGATCAGTGCCATTTCAGAATATAGCCTCGGAATTAATAGAAGAACGTACAAGCTTTTGAGCAGTGTGCGACTCCGGATCTAGACCTTGACACTGGTCCAGGTGAAATGCGACGTGTGGGTCAGTCGCCATGTTGTTGTCGCTGACGTTCGGGCGTATTCATTTAGCAGAATCCTCTTCCTCTTTGCATTGCTGCTAGTGACTGATCCCACAATGAGGTTCTCATTGCGGAGACAGCACTGCTTTGAGCGTCCCCTTTATAAAGTTGCCTGAAACCGACCACTCCCCTTCGTCATAGGGAGAGGCCCGCTTCTCACATGATCTTGACACGTGATTTCACTGCAGCTCTGATAAGCTTATCGGAAGCTGATGGATTATGATGATCAAACTACTACAGTACTTCATAGCAGCAGACTGTGACATCTAAATGGAATTCTTGTCTTCCTTGCTTTCGAGCTTTTAATTAGACCAGTACTAGTTGTATGTTTTCTCCTGTTGGTAAAGGTACTGCAGTTGCAAGACACGATAGCATTAAGCATGGGGAACAAGCTGAGTCCATGTTATGCGGGTGATGACGTCATAGTAACTGCCAGCTACAAAAAGAGTAGGAACCTGAACTGCCAAGGCGCCTCTAATTTCCTCGATCCACCACAAGACCCACCCACGTTTACTCCTGTAGTAGTTTATGTACTGATTGTTTATCTATCTATCGATCTCTGTTGGTAATCATTGTCATATACGACTAACGCGATGGGCTAGACCGCTCCTTGTCACACAGATGTATCCTACTATCCATTACATGTATGCCATGCACCGAAGTTGGTACTTCCTAAGTCGGCTGACCGTGATCTGGGGGACCCGTCTTCTGATGGCAGCATGAGGTCTTCAAGCCCAAATCTCCTATCGTGCCCTGAGCCCAGACAAGGGGAGTATTCGTTGGGGGACACTTTTAGCCGTTGGGGTGAAGGAAGGCATCATGGAGTCCAACGCGAGAGGGGGTTGAGTCTACTGCAAACTCTATTTTCTCCTGATGCTTCCATGCCTGGGCTCGCGTCTCGACCGTCTCCGCCGCGCGATGATGAGTGCGGGCTCATTACCGACTGTGGTCCTCTTTGCTTGTCAGCTATCCGTTATGGCACTGCCTCCGATCACAGTAGGAAGCCATGGAACTGCAACCACAACCAGGAAGTGTCACCCTATCCTAATTCCTTGCCATGTGAGTTATCGGTGGTTGAGCGAGTAGAGTCTGTCAATCCATGGTGACTTGGAGGCCATGCATTATCCCATGTTACCCCACGTGCTGGCTGGACTCCAGAAAGCGCCCGGGTCAGAGTCCGCTTTCATGAATACAAAGAACCAAGGCAACATACGCGGGCTCTTTCAGCACATTGTTGTTAATCTGCAGACCCTCGGGTCGCAACTACCAATAAATCGACGACGGTTTTCGGCTGTTTAACATTAGGTGCTACTGTGATGTAAGCCACGTTACATTGCTATCCAGGCGGGCTATCCATCTCGCTGGCGCTGCTGAAGTTCTGTGACGTTGAATCGGACGGTTCCATAGTTTACGTCCCATTCATGGCATTCAATAGTACCTCTTCGTGTCTAAGCGGGCCAGCAGATGGTCGAAGACTGTTGCAGGCTCCTCCCTGGCAGTAAACGTCGTATCCCACCGTTCTAAAGATTTCGACGTCGACTTGATGCCTTCGATACTGCGTAGATAGCCAACAAAGGCAGAAGTTTGTTTCCGAAAGAGATTGTATAATCGACGAACAGCAGGCTCAGCCTCGTGCCGTACACCATTAATCCCGTCCAGTTGCGACAGCGGAGCGAAGGTGAGAATCGTTCCGAAGATCTCATCAAGAAGTATTGCGACCTCGGTATGCTTTTTGCTGAGAAAAAGAGCATAAAGCATCTGATCTAAGACGTCTTCATGGTAGTCCCGCAACCTAGGTACTGAGCTGGCCGCTTCGATTGTACCATCGATGTCATGTCGGTCAAGACACGATTCAATGTTAGAAAGCGTCTCCTGGAATCGTCGCCATGTAGAACCAATGCCGACATGAAAGCAGTAGTCACTTAGAGCCAGCACAAAATGCTGAGCATCGACCCGAAATTTCTGAATCACATTCCGCGTATCACCTGATAGGGAGTCTCTCGCAGTTGAGTCTCGAATGAGACTTCTGACAACTGAATCCATGCGTAGCAGTCGAAGCAAATGCTTGAAGAGACGGTCATATTTGTCAAGAGAACTCGGAGTCAGTATGGTCTCCAGGACAGGCGAGGGTTTATATTGTAGACGAAGGAAATCAAGCGCCTCGATGGCATTCGGGTCCTTGCACTTCACGACCTCTTCATCTGTAAGGTCACGGATGGAGAAGCTTAGGCCACCAGGTAGTTCCTTTTCATTCCATAGGCTAGAGTTCATTGACGGGTCCAGGCGTTTCTCCGCATCATGGCACTCATTGAGTAGTCCCATGAGCACCAGCCGTAATTCCGAACTAGCTGGAGGCCATGTATCCCTGCTTCCCAAGCGCAAACCAGCGTGAATGTCACTCCTCACTACACCAGCCTTTCGCTCACCACTTTCCATGTCGGGATCGAAAAGGGAATCAGAGAGGCGAGAGGTGAAATAACCATCACCAAGGAGCTGGAATCGCCATTGGAGGTTGAGGTGGGTTCGGAGATGATGCTCTTTGAATAGTAAATGGAGACACGAGAAATCGATCAATAGCGCCTGGGAGCAGAGAAGAGGTGCCAATGATAGGTAATATGATGAAGTTATTTCAGGTCCGAAGCTGCTGTGAGCTGCAGGTTGTTCGGCATGGCAGTGGACATTTGCGTCAACTAGACAGCCAAGCTTATCCCGAGAGCTTCCGTCCATTGGTAACAGCCCCGTGGTATTTGGCATATTATCGAGGTCAAAGAGTTCAAAAGTGTCCGCGAGCACACCTGACTCCCCAGTGGGCTCGGAAGCCTCTGTAACGAACATTCTGTCTGACCCTTGATTCATATCACCACGGTTATATCTGAGTATCTCAAAACGTAGTCTAGCTTCGTACTCGGCGGCCTTCTTTTCGATCCTGGTAATATCAAACCACGTACCTGCGCATTCAAAAGTGGGTGAAGTAGAATGATACATCTCGTGATTGGCGACTGGATGTTGTGGGTGATGTGTTTTGAGGAGCCTGAGGCTTCGTCCACTCTCGAAGATCAAAGACGCCAGATCATTGGGGACGAGGGAGGGCATATTATCAGGTAGATATTTGTAGTCAACCCTCGGCATCTTTGTGGTCTTTCTAGTTCTCTCCTGGGTCTCCGCGACAACAAAGCTCCTACCACTGGAAGCCAGCTCTACTGATGCCGCTGTCTCTGGACGAAGGCCAACCCAGGTCTCTACTTGCCTCAGCCAAGGCTCGGCCACTCGACTCACAATCTCGCGTAAGAGAGGTTCTATATGGTCGAATAATTGCGAGAAGTGGGCGGCTCGTTCAGAAACAACAGAAATTATCTGTGCCTCGGACATTGCAATATCAACTGCCTCGATCACGTTCGCCAGGACGCTCACCACCTTGCCGCATTCACAAAATAGCGCCTTGATCTGAAGGAGAGAGGTAATACTAGCGAACTGTCCGACAAGCCGCTTCTCGAGTGTATGAACAACCACAGCCGCGGCACTCGCAAAGGCCGACCGGGAAGAAAGTTCTTTTGTCCTGCTCGGCACTTTGTTGGCAAAAGCCCGTATTTTCTGCATGTTTGTGCCGCACTCAAGCAGCTCCTCGATAATTCCATTTAGTGCAACCGATGTTACTCCAGAAATCCGAATATTATTGTGCACTCGTTCGAACCGCTTATTTTGTTCATCGTAACGGAAAAACATGGAGCTCCACCCAAGCCCAAGCTTGAGCAACGCCTGGAAGAACACATCTCGCCGGACCATGAACCTCTGGGTTTGTGTTCCTACCTTTGCAGCTTGCCGTGCCAATGCAGCATCAAAGCCTTTCGCACCCGATTCGCTGAAATATGCCGAGACAGGTTCGCGATATGTCCTCTCTCGGTATTTCTCCCATGATTTCAACAAGTCGCAGCGCTCTTGCTTGATATCCTGATTTCCAAGTGCCCATAGATCCTCCAGTTCCTCTTCAACGTTCTGCTGATCAGTAGTTGCAATAACTTCAGTTTCACTTGAAGTAGCAGTATCCAACACTAGCGTCTGATCCGCATCTGATAGCTCAGTACCGAATGGATTTAGGCTAGTAATTTCGGTGCCGAACTTGTCGAAGATATTCAATGGAGACTCGAAGAAAGCACTCGAAAGGTCAGGCAGCTTCTCATCCCACCCCAAGGGCTCCAATGGCTGTAGAGACTGTAAAGTAAACTTGGAGACTCTCCACAGGCCGTGACTGGAGAACGGGTCTGCAAGAGAGTCCTCCGGATCCATCGTCCTCACGCGATACCAAGTTGTAGATGCTGTGCAGGGCAACGGGTCGCAAACGATCGCGTAATCGCGGGAATCGGAGAGACCGGACCAGCACTCCGGTAGAAGCAGGTAAAGGGTATTTAGGGGCCGGCACAGCTATAAGATGCAATACTGGGTCAGTACGATTATCAAAGGTCCTTCAACGCGGTAAACAACGTGCGATGACATACGGTGAGAATGTAGGTGTGGGGTCAATGTGGTCGCAAGTGAGTACAGGCGTTAGTGAGTTGATCCATATAGCAAGAGCACCATCTTAAATTTGGAAGCGCGGCAACTAGAGGAGAACCGCGCTCGCTGCTGCTTGTATGGCTATCGGTATTGTGTATAGAAGCTGGCCGTTGAATTGGCCCAGAAGTTCGTAGGCAGTCACGTGGCTCGATGTGACTATCTGCTGATAAAGCCGATAAGGATCACGATAAGGATCACTTGTAAACCATCTACTATATTGTACGAAGGTCTTGGACTCTGGCTAGGATGCACTCAGTTCACCTCTGCAGGGGTGACACTTATGCCGAATGTGATTATGAGGAAGGATGACTGTGCCGGTCCATCGCGCTGGTTGGGGCTGCTCTCTAATTCTGTACACCGAAACTCATTCGACACTTCATGATAGATTCGGCTCTCCACGACATTATACCGAAGGGGTGGATTACCCACGATGTGCAGCTCTATACAACTACCTCGTCCGATATGTCTGACTCGCTGAATGCCATCCACTGGTCAACCGGCAAGACTTGGACCCAACTTTCTCCAGGAAGACTTTCTGAGAGGGGTACGCAAATTCATAAGAAACCAGTCACGAAGACACGTTATCAAACAAATACCTTGTCCAAGTCATACTATATAGAATCAGACTCAACCCTTGCAATGAAACCGCTATTGGCCTATCAGGGCACAGGGCAGACATCCACTGTAAGCCTCCTGGGTTCAAATATTGTTGTTGTCTGTCAACGAGGTGGCGAAGCTAAACATAAAGTCTGGACGACTACTGAGGTAGATAATCTCTGCACCACAGAACGATGTGTCTCATTCCTCGGTTTCTGTTGCAAGTGTCTGTGCAGAAGATACCTGATCCAGGACAATGTCGTAGTCAAAGTGAAAGCTGCTTGAAGGTAAAATCAAAGAATTTCTTTCTATATTTTTATTTTGCCTGTTATAGATAGTACCAATGATTGTACCGACTGAATTTACTGCTCAAAAGTCTGCCAATTCTCCGTCACGATAATAAGTAGTTGCATCATATAAAATACCCATGTTAGAAAAAATGGTAACGTAATATATTATTACTACTGTATGCTAATTATATAGAATATTGATATATGAATAGCTGAGGATATAAGTGATAACCGAGTCTATCACGGATAGAACCGGAGCGCTTGCTGAGCTTTGACTACTAGTAATAGTAAGAACTGAACTACTCAGGCAGTGAGCAAGTCCCTGGGCGACCCTGTTATAGTGGCCTCATCCACATAGAAAAAGTCTCGTTGAAATTGTGAAAATCATGTCTGTACTATAGGTACATATGTACACCAACCTCCCGACATTGCTTGTTATCTGATCATGCAGCACCTGTTTACTATATTTACAGTCTTGAAATTTTGAATTTGGTCACCTGCCCTGCCGCAATGTATGCAGCTCTAGAAGCCCAATGCCCTGTGCACAAATATCGGTGACTCAGCCGGAGAGCGCATGCGTCTTCAGCCTCACGGCGAGAAATCAATGCTTCAGGTTTTTCGGGCCAGGGTGCCTTCGGCGTTCTCATATGGCTGACGGGCGTTGTAGAGGCTGCATCTGGCATGCTAAAGAGCTTTCTTCCTGTGGGTTGTGAACTCCCTGGATGGCATCACCTAGCCATAGCAGGCTCTGGCAGGGTCGATCATTGAGTCGGTATACTCGGGCTGATGCCAGGCTTGCCATTCAAAATGGCTTGTTCCTTCTTCAGATTCCTGATCATTGCTTCCAGCCGGCGTCGTTCTTCTTGTTCCGATTTCAGGATTTTCATGTTTTCAATACGCGTGTCCCGCATCATCTTCTTGAACTCATTCTTCAGCACCATCGTCGATGTGCTCTCATAGTGGCCATCGCGTCCACTACCCATCCAGCTAATCCGTTCCTCATTAAGCTGAGTCTCGAGCTGCTCGCAACGATCCCGTAGAGCGTCAATAACGCTCTCGAATCTCTCGCGTTCTTTCTCGAACTCGATACTAGCCTTCGTCATTGCTTCATAATCGTCAACTGTCTCGCGCAGTTCCTTCTGGAGTGCATCGACCCGGTTCTGCAGGTCGCTGCTGCCAGGCTTTCCGGCCTTAAGCGCTGCCAACTCCTCGGCCAGTTCCAGGTTTCGGGTGTTCAGCGCATCAAATTCTCTTTGGATGGCAGGGTTGGCCGTAATGTCGGCCGCACGCTGGGCTCGAGATCCATAGGCACCGTCAAGCTCGGCCTTCGCCATTGTCAGCTCGGTTTGAGTGCGTACAACCTCGCCTTCCATCTCGGTCAACTCCGCCTGCAAGCGCGTGGCGTTCGCTTCGGCGGTGGTGCGTGCCTCGGTAGCTTGTTTAAACTGCGACTCGAGCACCTCCACATCCGCTCGAAGCTGGTATAATAAAGTTTCCAGGCGTGAGACCTCACCCTCCGCCTGCGTGCGTGCTTCAACTGCTTCCTTGAGCTGGGGCTCCACCTCGGCGCGAAGTTGACCCAATACAGTTTCCAGGCGGGCGACCTCGGTCTCTGCCTGTGTCCGGGCTTCCGTAGCCTCCTTGATTTGGGCATCTGATTCATTACGAATCTGTTGCATGGTCTCCTCGAGTTGCAAGATCTGCTGTGTCGTGTGTTCGTGCGCTTGAGCGGCCTCCGCCTTCGAAGCTACCTCACTCTGCAGTTGACTGATGGTCTCTTTCAACTGTGCAATCTCACCGTCTGCCTGCGCGCGGGCTGAAGCAAGCTCTTCGGCATGGGTATCAGCTTGAGATTGGAGGTGTTCGAGACGGACCGCCTCAGCAGCTGCAATTTTGGCATCGATTTCACCTTGAGTCTGGTCAAGCACGCCTTGCAGGCGCGTGATTTCGGCCTGGGCCTGGGAGTGCGCTGCAGTGAGCTCTTCCGTGCGAGTAGTGTGCTGAGACCGGAGTTCGTCAACATGAGCTTCAAGTCGAGAAAGTTCGTCCTCTGCTCGGGCTCGCGCGTCGTGAGCCTCGGCGTGCGACTCCTTTTGGCGCTCGAGGTCCTGAATAATACTTTGCAGGCGTTCGACTTCCTCTTCAGCGTGCGCGCGAGCCTCTTTTTCGGATGCCATAGCACCAGAGACATTCTCCATCTTGTGCTCTTCCTTATGGCCTTCTAGCTCCTGCTGCAGAACCTTGAGCTGTTCCAAGGCCTGCTCTAGCTCCGCCCTCGACTGTTGACCTTCGCTTTCTGATAGTTCAAGGTCTTTGCGTACATGGGCCAGTTGTTCGACTAGCTCAGCAATGTGCGCGTCTCTCTCCGCGTCCGATTTGGAATTGAGTTCTCTCTGTTGTTGGATTTGTGTCGTGAGGATGCTCTTTTGTTCAAGCAGTTTGTCGATCCGTCCTTCAAGCCCACTAATTCCCGCACTGAGATAGGCGAGGTGTTCTGCCGCGTCGCTTTGAGATGAGTCTGGTGGAGGAGGCAACGTTTGAGCATGCGGTATTCCAGACTGTTGAACAACGCTGTACAATCGCGCGTTAATCTCTTCCAACTGCTCGTGATCGTAGTCGACACCCCTGGTCTGGGACAGACCGCCGGAAGCGCTCGAGCCAAGCATGTCTAGCCCTTCTTCGATGTATGCGAGGTGTGCTTCGCACGTTGCTGTAGGATAGTTTGGGTCTTGACCTGGGGAGGGTTGCGGAATTGGCGCCAGACCACTGTCTGGGTTCGACTGGAGGATCATGTTCCGTAGCCGTCCACTTAGATACTCCAATCTTCGTTCTGTGTCTTGGATAGCCTCTAACCCAGCGCTGCCCAAGCCACGTCCATTCCGCGCCTCGGATCCATAAGCTTCACCCATCTCCTCGATCGGTTTGTAAAGGCTGCGCTCGTCGAAGTCGTGCATGCTACCATGCATATTAGGGCTAGCGAGGGTCTCGGGCGTATCGGCTATATTGCCTTGCAGGTTTTTCTTCAGGCCCTTATGTGTCATCTGCAAGATCCCAGCTGTATGCTCCAACAACCTGTTGTTGATTTGCTGTACTCTCTGCTCCAGATTCCAGACCTCCTTGGCCAGCTCTTCGCATTTCCGAGTGCTCTGCGCGAGCTCTTCTTCTGTCTTATCCGGGGAGGAGCCGTCGGGCCCCAGAAAGCTCCGGCGAGAATCGGGGGACGAGTCCACATCATATTCCCTGCTCGCACGGGAGCTCTTGGTGGTGTAAAGTTTGCTAAGCGACATGGCCGCATCGCGGAGCTTCATTTCCAGGGCCAAATTCCCCTTGGCAGCGTTCAACCTGCTAGACAAGAATTTGTGCTCCTTCTTCAAGCCCTCCACTTCCTCCAAGGACAAGATCTCGTAGTGTGTGCTGTCGGTCATGGCGGTTTCGGTCAATAGGTACATGGCGACGGGGTCGTGGGCATTGCGCAATGTTGATTTTTGTGGGTTTGTGGGCTTCGGATAATTGTAAGGTGATTTCTCCACGGGTTGCGAGTTCAGGGCGTTGTGGTAGCCATTCATCAGCACGGTGGTTGGCGGCGGCTGCGATGGTTCGCCATAGTAGGAGGCGGTGTTATACTGCGTCGGTTCGCCATAAGACGACCGGGGAGAGTGTACGTCAAACGTACTCATGATAGCGATTTCAGCGTGAAAGACGGACTAAAGAAGCAAGCAGGAGGTCGCAATGTTCAATCAATCTGGCGGATCAACAAACAGTCGCCATTCTCCGCGGCAGCCGGAATACCTCCAGAGAGATTTCAGGACTAAGTGATTGGGAGGTAAGTGGATAGATAATGATAAAACAATCAGTTCATGCGACAAAGACAAACACTATTTGTTGACGAGTGGACAAGGAAAATATAGCGCACAAAGGAGGTGATGTTGGGAGCATGGAACGGAACCTCCGCCAACGAACGGGTCCCCCAGTCATTTGCTGTATCGTTCTTACCTTATTAGTAGTATCTTCAGCCCCCGGACGGGAGCGGCTTATGTCACGTGATTGATTCAGGGGAAACCCACGGGAAGCAAAGGGGATGGATTTCTAGTTGCGTTCACTTTTCTATACGTTAGCTGATCCTGACAAAATTTTCCTTCTATTTTTTATTTTTATTTATATATATATATATTTTTTTTTAAAGTGTGCCGTTGGCGCGTATTCCCGCAGCCATTCGTCAACCCGGATAAACATCACAGACATTCATTTAAATACTACTTACTACCCAGCCACCAGCCACCATCAACGGTTGGCAATAGTACAGGGGGGATTCTATTGTATACTATGTAATAATTGTATATGCCATATGCCCCGAGACGTTCGTCTGCAGTTTACTGAAGTGGACTCCCGGCCACATGGGCAATCCAGGGGTCACGGCCCGAAGCAGCCCCACAATCAACGGTATTTTCACAGCTACATACGTAAATTCATCCAGGTACAAGCTACTATTGGAGGGCTATCATGATGTGTTGCATGCATTGTCATCCATACTACCGTGACCCTTTCCAGTAGGATTGATTATACTATGAACAGGCAGCTTAGTCTGGTCGTGGACACCTGTTGACTCCATTGCATCGTCAGAATCAATTTGTAGCCTTGAGGACCAGAGTACATATATATATATATTCGCGCCGTGGCTGAGGCCAAAGCAATTGAACTTGTGAAATCATGCTGATACTTAGCCTCCATAGTAATCTAGTCGTAACAGTTTATGCCAGTATCATTGACTCGAAGCAGCCACCAACGACTACCAGGCTATTACCCTGTAGCCCACCGAAACAACCGATTCTCCATCAACGCCCGCTGATGACTTGACCGCAGACTAATTTGCATATCCCAATCTCCCGTCTGATCTGCAGGCAGCAAGAGGCAAAAGCCTTCAAGCAAACCAAAATACAACCGAAAGCCCGTAGTCTTGCCCAGACTCGGACCCCAATCGAGGTCGTGAACCTTCAGGTGTCTAATGCTAGAATATGAGAAGTCTCCTCCCTTGATATTCATCTGGCTCCAATCGCATTGTTTTTGCATATGAGCCAGTAGCCCTCGAACATAACCGTCATCAATCCCCTGCAGCTTCTTGCGCATGTTCATAGCCAGGTTTGTGACCTGCACTAGCTCATCTTTGTCGAATCCCAGCTCACGTGCTACAAGATCGACCTTTGTCTCGTCCACGAAATTGATCAACTCGGATTGGGAAACAAGCACCATGGTGAGCAGGACGCCGATGTAGTGCTCAGGCCAAGGTGGACGCATACGGGAACGGAGATTTGCGACGAATGCGACGGTGTAATCGTGGTCATCGTGCAAAGCGGCTGCGGCAGTTCGCGTCTGCTGGAGACAGATAGATAGCAACGCGGTGAGCACATCGTTGCTCGAAACAAAGTGCCGGAGCTCCTTGCTCAGCATGTTGTCTTCTTCGGGATGTGATAACAGCACAGAAGTGCAGATGTCCTTCAGGATTTTGATCTTCCGGGTAGGAAACCTGAATCGAAATGTATTCAACTCGGAGGCCATCGAGGCAGTGGCCGTGGACCACGTATCCTTTTCCAGACAATGAAAGGGCTCCTCAGGGGTGTATGTCTCCCAGAACGTCTTTAGCGGTTGTTTTCCTGCAACACAACTGGGCGATAATAACTGACGGCGCAATTTCAAGTCGAACCGTTGGGGGCCAAGGTGCTTGCGTTCATTGCGGCAGCACTCCGCCAGTAGCTCCAGAATATTCCCAATTCCTGTGCCGTCTGCAGCCATGTGGTTGAAACTAAGGGATAGAATGACGCCATCGACCATGACATTCGCGACGAAGCGCAGTATGGGCTGGCTTTCTTGGGGATCCATTACTGTTGGCAATGGGGCATATCGTTCGGAATATTGCAGGTCTTCGACCCCGGTACATGATGCAGTGGCTAGCATTGAACGGACTGATTCGTTCAGGTGATGTCTAATTCGAAGCATAGGTATGGACTGGGACTTGGCTGACGGGGGCTGAATGCAGTGGACGTTGTCATGATTCTCAACGTGGGAGGGTGCCACATCCTTTGCTAGAAATGGAACTCGATTGATCAGGGTTGTTAGACCCTTCTGGATAGACTCAATGCCGGCCTGTGGATCCTTTAGGAGGAAGGAAACATAGAAAGTGAAATACACCTTGGGGACTGTGTGATCCACCGGGGAGAGGAGCTGGGATGATGAGTCTGGAAATGTCATTTGCTCGGTGGACCTCTTAGGGCTTGGAGTAAGATTGAGAGTCCTCACACTCGAATGCGAAGGGACGGTGCGCCTCTAAGATAATAAAAAGGCCAAATGGGCGCCGTGGCATTTCTGGTCAAAGGCGGAGCTAGGTATGTACTTTGGTTCAGACCAATCCCATGACACTATACGATGTCGTGATCAGAGCACATGCAATGCCTGTCTACATTGAGAAACAGGTTACAGTTGTCCTTGTGGCTGGCTGGTTGTTGGATACATCGTATTGCGGGATCTGCATAAGCATGAGAATATTGAAATGCCGATTTGATAGGATGTTCCTTTATCCTGGAACCAAGCGGCATACAGCTCGCAGAACAGTTGCCTGCGCCTATTTGGCCATTGGCCCCCATTGCTGGTTTTATGGTCCGTGGATTGATGTATCAATAGAATCAGCATTACGACCAGCACTTTAGAGCCCTGTGTGAATATCACCCATTGTCACGACTCTTTTTCAGATAGCGAACAGGTAGTACTATTTTATTGGTCCCGTGGAAAACCCTACCTGCAGTTTCATCCAAAATCCTGATTGTATGTCTGAGTTTGCCTTCTGTATAAAGCTTATCTGTACTGTCCACCACTCCTGGGGTAGTATTCACCTTACCTTTTGCGGGCTGTGACTGAAAACGCGCTGTTTTATGTCATTGATTAAGCCACCAGGAAGCAAGTAATGACGTTCGGAAACGCTTGGACGGAACAATAATATTCAATCGGTTAGCCAACCCAAATGGGTCAGAAACATATATGCTGATATGGCTATCAAGTGTGAGATCACAGCTGTTATCAAGCAGGTTTCTACATGAAACCTTATCCCGGGCATGATGGTGCCCCCAACGTGTCAGTTCCATGGGTCTTCTTGACGTAGACAGGATCAACAGCAAGCCGCTTGCCTGACTTGGAATCTCGGGTATTACGTTCCGCTTAGTATTTTCTGTGCTTAGGAGTTGGATCAAAGTTATGTATTATTCGAGGAATATAAATATATGCAAGCTAAAAGAAAATATAAGGAAGGGTGTAAAATGTTTTTCCGGCCTAGTTTTCTCACCAATCCAAGCATCCCCAAAGTTGTAAAAAGAACGGTATACGGGGATACCATAAATTACAGATTTCCTCAGGCCGGAACGTTAGGCAAGGGGACTCACGTTTCGGGTATCATCTGGCAGTAAACAAAGGAAAGCCAGGATGGCTGAGAATCAATATCCGCCATCAACTAGAAGAGATCACTACCACCCAAAGATCTCTCCTACGCTCAAGGTGCTCCACCGCACACCAGCCACGGAGAAAATGATGAGAACAATGTCCACGACTCCTAGCACGGCGGCTCCCATCATGAAACGAGGGCTGAAGATCCGATACAGCATGAGATGCCGGCGAAGATGGCCAGCCCACATGGTGGTGGCCAGGTTAATAGTCGCAAAGTAGAGAATGTAGGTGCATGCGGCTCGCACAACATCAGAGAGGAGTCTAATCGAAGGGTTGTTGGATTTCGGAGACGAAGAGGATTGGTCGCTGAGTTGAAGAGGGCGTTTCCAGAGAACGGTGAGTGGAACAGCGATTGCAGTAAGAATTTGTGCGCCGAAGGTATTGAGGATCACAACAATTGGGGACCAAGGATATTGAACGGAGGAGAGAGGGATGAAGGCAGTCTCCCATTGGATGCTGCTTAGTGTAGCCTGGTGACCAGTCTTGAAGTAATAGAAGGAGCCGAGAAGAGCCAAAACTATCGGCCCAATAGCTGAATTGCCAAGGACGAGACCATTGGTATCCAAAATTTCTAGCAGTGAGAGAATTTGCCAAAGCAAAAGACCCATGGCACCCTGACCCATGGGTTTCTGCAGAAGGATGATCCCCAAACAGAAATTGACCACGAGGAGGAAGTAGCGAGTTCCATGCACGTTGCCAAATCCGAGGATCGTAACGGTGGTGCGTCCTGCTGGCTGGGGTGGCGCGAGGTTTTTGCCTTTGCTTTCCGGTTCCGTGTTCCCTTGACTGACATTAATGCTGATGCAAGGCTTGGAATAGATGAAGGCTGTTGTCCCAGCGGCAAATGCGAGAGCTAGCACGAGCTGGGCCAAGAACACCCTAACTGACTTCAATGTCTCCTTGCTCAAAGGCAGCCACTCGCCATCATCAGCCCCCTCAAGCACCCAGAAGACGGAAGTTATGAAGAGTCCCAGTCGGAACCCTAAACCAATCCAGAGAGTAGCGGCGCCTTCGTAAGACTTGGATCCGGCATAAAATGACCGTACAACAGTGGGAAGGATAAGCGCCACAAGGAATGGTACAGCGAGCTGCCAGGGTGCAGAAGTCGAAGAAGTGGCAGATGCGTAATACGTCGAACGGCAAAAAGGCATCTGCTCCTCGCGGCACAAGCGAGAGAAAGATGCAATCCTTCCGAGGATGACGAAGAGGATGGAGTGGTAGACGCCCAGAACCCTGTCGGCAGTTGATTTCTGTCGCATCGAGGATACACCCGCAAGGACACCGAAGGTGGAGAGGAAAAATAGGAGAATCTCATCCTCCCAGATTGTGTAGGAGTTGGAGGCGAATCCGATGGACTGCGTGATCGTGAAGGTAACAGCCAACCAGCCCCAGAGACTGCTTGGTAGAGGCAGGGACACACCAGCCGACCCGGCAAGAATGGTCCATGAAGCGCCAACTATGCTTCCCGCGGCGGCCAACAGAGCGGATGATTCGACTACTGGCATCTCCACAAAGCCCGAGAACGACAAAAAGGCACCCACGACGACACCGACAGCAGAGCTTGTTCCAACAGAAGTAAGAAGAGACTTGGTAATGTCCGTCTGATCGGCTTTGAGGCTTCGTGCATAGAACACCAGCAAGACAATGCCGGCAGAAAGGACCGCAACACCTTGGAGCATGCTCGGTACATCGAATTTAGCCCACAACGAACGACAAAGCTGGAGAGTGTACCGTTGATAGTCCTTGTAAGACTCGGAAACGGAAAGCAAAGTTGCCTGACTGGGCCGACCGATCCTAGGAAGCTTCTGCCAGCTGTTTTCAGCCGCGCTCCAAAGGTCCTCGGACTGGGATTGGTGGCTGTCCTCGGCACCTCGCGAAGCTGTGTACTCCCGCTGATATCTCTTGATCTGAGCGGAAGTCAACCGGTTCACAGACATCACGTTTTTCCAATCGTTCCCCTTGGGCCCAATGAAAGCCTCCTCGATCGGCGAGCCGAGGTTGTTAAAGGGTATAGGCATTCCGAGAAGAAGGGAGAGCGTGGGCACAAGGTCGATCTGAGGGACAAAGCGATCGCGAGCGAGCATGGGAGGTTTGGCTGTTTCTGCACTTGTGCGGCCGAAGATGCCCCTTTTAGAGTACATCCATAGAGCCGCATCGACCTCATCATTGGATTCACCGCCGTGGTCTCCCTTGGAGTCCATGCCGTGATCACCCATCACCACCAATAGCGTTTTGTCATCGAGTTTGGCGATGATTTCGCGAATGACCCGGTCCATCTCATCGAGCTTTGCGGCCATAGCTTGATGATTCGGGCCATATCGGTGGCCAGCGTGATCGACACCGAGATAATGACCGAAGATGACATCCCATTTCGTAGAATTTTCAGGATGCAGAAGCGGGAGGAGGTTTGCAGTCACGCCGTTGTCAACGGTGTGCAAGTCCCAGACATTGAATGAATCAAATGCGCGAGTCAGATTAGGATCGAAGTAGCCGGGGAAAAGTGCGTGCCAGGTGTCATCCCCAAGCTGGACCAAGTTCTTGCCTGCGGCGCGCAATTGCGCAACCAGATTGTCTTCATCGATTGCCGTACCGGCAAAGTTAGAACCAGCGTCAATGAACGTGGGAAGTGTTCCAGTTGTGAGTCCCTTCAATCTCTGCAGCGTCGTCGTGGGCGGATCCGCGATAAAAGGAAGCAGGAAGGCATTTTCGGGGGTATTGACAGCTGTCTCATATAAGACGGGAAGGTGGTCATGGAACAGCTGTGCCGACTCAGCCTCTGCGCTCGGAGCAAAGGGTACCGTAAAGTCGTAGCGTAGGGCATCGATGATGATCACAACGGCTTTCTCGAACGACTTCTGGTGCCAACACCCATCGACTTTCTTGCTTACAGTCGCTGCCTCGTCGAAGGGGAGTACGTCGCAGGAGGACTTGTTCTCCAACACCATGCGAGTTAGCAGGAATCCTTTAGTAAAGAAGAATATCCCGACAACATGCAAAAACCTAGGGAACCACAGATAGGTTAGAAAACTCGGGTCCCCAAAGAAGAAGCGGCTTGGACGCAGAGACAAAAGCATACAATATCCACCCTAGCACACCAAGCACACCTAGATGCTTGAATTTGAATTCAGTTTCCAAGCCTTGTATATATTTGTCTTGCGCACTGCCCCCAGCCAATGCCTTTGGTACCTGAGGTTTCCGATGTTCATTGCGTTCCGGAGATCGTGACGATAAGGCCGGACCGGCGTTTCGCGAGTCGGATAGGGTCGGGCTTTCAAGCCCTGGGCCCCCACTAGTGACGGATACCATGAGGAGGGCGTTGCAATTGAATGTAATTAGTCGGAGCTGGTCGAAGACAAGCTAAGAGGGAGGTATTTCGCCGAGCGCAAGTGCCAGGTCCCTCACTGCAATTGGGCAGGGCTTCGGCCGCTCTAGCTGTCGAGCTGGCGTTTCAAGGAGAAGATAGACGATGTGAGAATCGATCGGTTGAGAATTCAGCGGCCTGAAGGCGAGCTCATTGAATTGAAAAGGAGGCGAGCCTGGATCGTAGCTTTTCCTTTTTCCTGAATTTTTCTTTTTCGCCCACCGTGGAGCTGTCGTGCGGGTTGTCCGGGAACTGTATTCAACAGAGCACAGACATAGTTACAGTAACAGCTCCATTAGACGTGGGGAAGCATCAATTCCAAGATAAGAGGTAGGCCATCCAAGGACAGCCACGACGAGAAGCACCAAAGAGGGGTGAGAGGAAGACTTGGGGAAGTGGAAGCCGTAGGTCTCCTGGCACCGCGCCGGAAGATGCGCTCCGCTCAGAGGGAGTCGGCGTTTTCGGCATCCCAGCCCAGGAATTCGGACATCGTCATTGGCCGAAGCGGCTCGGAACATTTTGAACCCTGAGGCAGTGGGACCTTACCGCTTCGGGACAGCCATGCTATTAGGTAAATCCACAGGAGACTAAACTAGTAGCTAGCAGAGTTAACTAATAATAACTAGGGAGTTGGAAATGATTTCCACGAGGATTAGGGGATGATCGTATTCCGTCGTGATGTGTGAAATGTATCTAGATACAGGGCATTGCAGGGAATGAGGTAATATGTAATATATACAGCTAGTCATAGAATGAAAGGAGACCAGAACATCGCGCTAAACACAAATCATCGCCCGCTTTCTTCATTACCACATGGGGGAAAAAAATAATCAAACAGTTGCTCCGGATTGCGTTGGTTACAGGAACTTGGCTACCGCACCGCCGATGTTCTTCAAATCCAGAAGGAACGTGTCATGCCCAAAGAGCGAAATGTCCTCTCCAAGTTCAATGTGCTCGACGTTCTTGTTTCCGGTAGCCCGAAGGGTCTGGGCGATTTCTCGCTGTTGCCAAGCCGGAAAGAGGATATCACTGGCAACGCCCATGACCAAAACCGGGTGGTTCTTGAGCGGCGCAAGGCCGGCGACAAGATCCTGCGGGGGAGCATCTGCTCCAATATCACCACCACCCACAGCCTGGTCCATAGCAGGAGCGGAGGCGTTTACAGAGGGTTGCTCCTCGTAAGGTTTCTCTGGGAGAGTCAGACTACATGAGATATTGCTTTCGTGCAGGGCCTTTCCGCCGTCAGCAATTTCAGCCTCAAACTCGGCTCTTCGAGCTCTGGTCTCGGTCTGGTGAGCATGGCCGAGATCAAACAGATCCATGGCCTTGGAGATGTATAGCAGACTGTTAGGATCGTATTCCAGGCAGAACTTCTCTCCTGCGTGATCCAGGTATGTCTCAATCAGGAAATCCGGGCACAGAGCAGGTTGCTTGTTAGGGTCTGCGCGTTTGCGCCCGAACCGCTTCTCCCACTCCGGACCGCTTCTGTATGTCACGGTTGCGATCTCTCTCGCCAGCTTCATTCCAGAATGCGGAGGAATCGAGTCATAGTAGAAACCACGGGCCCATTTCGGGTCCATCATCAGTACTTGTCGCTGGGTGTGTCGCATGGCGATGCTGTAGGGGTGGCTTCGCGCACAACCACTGATACTGATAATCTTGCCAATCCTTTCAGGGAAAAGAACACCGGCAGCAAGACTCTGCATACCGCCCATGCTGGATCCGACAGAGGCGTAAAGTTTGTTGATGCTAAGTGAGTCCAGGAGACGAAACTGTGCCCGAACCATGTCGTCAATCGTGAGGATAGGGAACCGAGTAGCGTATCGCTTTCCGTCAGAGGGGTCCACTGACGAAGGCCCTGTGCTACCATAGCATCCTCCAACGACGTTGGTGCAGATGACAAAGTACTTGTTTGTGTCCAAAGGTTTGCCAGGCCCGATAAATTTCTCCCACCAGCCGGGCTTGGGGTTGGCCTCCGTGCTATGGGCGTGACTGGACGCGGACAGACCGGTGTGCAGTAAGATAGCATTCGACTTGTCAGAATTCAAGTGGCCCCATGTTTCGTAGGCGATGTCGAACTCTGGAAGTATACCCCCCCAATCAAGTAGTAAGGGTTGTTCGCAGTGAAACTTTTGGTGATTGCCAGTGGTATATGAAGGTTCGGGGCCCGACTGGAGGGATCGTGCGGAGAGCTGGGCAGACTTTGCATCCTGCGCATCGAGACACGGAAAAGACATGGCGGGATTGGACGAGTCCCTCGCAGCAGCATTGGTCGACTTTTGCGATCGGGTAGTATGCAGGGTCCTGTATGTTGCCGGACATGATGCCGATAAAGAGACCTGGGTTCGCTGACTTCCAGTAATTGTAGACAAGCTCGTATGCTGATTGAGAAGCCGAGAAGCTCTTAGAGCTCTCGGAAGTGTGCGGCCTGCAGCCATTGGATTCATCATAAGCCAACAGCAACTCTCTGACCGACAGGGAAGAGATGACACGGATAATGTCAGTAGAGGCAGTACTTGGGTTAATAATTTATCTTCGGCATTATTGCGGAGGCGGCGCACGTGGCAGCCTGAGGCACAGAGTCCAGCAGCTTCCCATGGCGTCATCTTTACAGCCTCTGATTGGTTGACTATGCCCAGTGGCTTATTAGTAATACAGTCTATCCCAGTCTAGAATTACTGATGCCTACTAAGTAGTCGGAGTACTACTACGTGACAGCATACCTCAATGTTAAAGAGGACATCATGAAAACTGTTCCAGGATTTTATCTGACTTCCTTGTCAAAATCCAATGTGAATTGACACAAAGTATTACAGTATTAGATTCCTATGGTGAAACTTGCGCAAGAAAAGACGCGGAAGACTTAGTATCAAGGAGTTTGAATGACGTGTTCGGGGAGACGCTTGTCTCTGACTCTTACGGTCGTTTTCTCTCTTTTTTCAAGGGAGAGAATCCGCCGAAGCCACCAAATCCACGAGGCGGCCCACTTTGGGCAGTCTGTAAGCTGCTGGTGTGACCTGTACTCAGACCAATTTTCCTTCCCGGTTTGCGAATATTCTCAGGCTCTAGCTCTTCTTCCTCATCCAATATAGTCTTACTCTGCGCCCCCAACTTGCGGCGTTTCGTCCGGACCTGCGGCTGATCCGCAACAAGAGTGCTAATGGATCCGATATCACTGTCATCATCAATATCATCTAGCCTCAAACCGCTTGCTTTTCTAGAATTCATTGCCGGCTTAAATTTATCCAAGCGCTGCTTGGGCTGTATAGGGCGGCGTTCTCGTGGCTCGGCTTCAGATTCCTTGACATGTAATTTGTCCTCGAGGTATGAAGTCTCCAGCGCAGATTCGTCATCGCTGCCGAGACGATCAGCACCCGCTCTATTGTCTGGAGTATCGCCAGAGGTTTCCTGGTTTCCATTGGTGCGATTGAGAAATGGCGTGATAGAGAAGGCAGATTTCTGGCCAGGAACTGCAGTGGGTTGCCGTTTCCCTTCCTTGACACGGACTGCTCCCGGCGTCGCGATATCCAACCCAGGGTCAAATCTGGATGAGAAGTCTTTAAGGGGGACTTTTCTCGTTTGCTCTAACGGACCATTGCTGTTGCTGGTCTCAAATCGGCTGGTTTGGTTGCTGGTTTGAGCTTGACGCAGCTCATCCTTTAGGGTCCGTAATTTCCTGTTCAGTGATTCGACTTTGTCTTCCAGGGCAGCTTTCTCCGACTGCCACATGTTATTCGGTTGCTGAGTAGCAGGCACTTTCCGAGCCTCTGCTGCAATTTGTTTGCGTTGCTCCTCAAGCTTTGCAGTCAAGACAGATATTTCATCCGCTTGCTGTGCTCCCTGCGCCATAGTGGATCTGTGTGCGCGCTTTTCATTCTCGAATTCCACCTTAAGTGTATTCAACTGACGGGCAAGCTCTTGTTTCTCAGTAACCAGTGCTTGGAAGGAATTTTCCTGCAGCTGTAGTCTGTGGACCTCTGACTGCATGTTAGCCAGCTCCTTTGTCAGGCGCAGCTTTTCGGTAACGAGATTTCTAGATTCGGCGGTTGTGCTGTTCATCGATGCCAATTCGCGCTGTGAAACCCTTGGTCAATAAAGGCTATTTCCGAAGACGGAGGGTGCTGTCATACTCGAAGACTCTCAATTTCGTGAGTTGCAGTATGAGCTGAGCTCTGCAACTGATCGCGTTCCCGGACGGCATCCTGCAACCAATTACGAATATCCGACTCGGCATTCCTAGCTCGTAATAGATCTTGTTTAAATTGATTCAGTTGCAGTTGGAGGTTTTCGTTATCAAATCGCAGAAGAAGCTGGTCGACATGAAGGATGCGGCGCCTTTCCTCATCTAGGAGTTGTGCTGTTTTTCCGAGTGTTCTGTCATATTCGCGCTCAAAGAACGCTGTTTTGAGAGCCATTTGGCACTGCGCGTGTTAGCTCACACAGTTGCATTGGGCATTGTAGGATAGGGGTAATGTCCACACATCTTCTATGGTATAGTCTGTCCCATTATTGATAAGCTCCATGGCGATGATCGAGCCAGGAAAGATAGTGAGGGGGTGGAGGCCGGACTAGCAATGTGGTATAGACGGAGGATCTCGTGATAGTAGTAGTTAATGCGGTCGCGGCAAGTTAACGAAACAAGCAAGATAAACAAACAGGAACAAACAGAGCCTCCTCCCCGCTTTCAGCCGCAGGGCGCGGAACAATGCACGGCCCGGATGACAGGCAAACAGGGTGAACCATAATGTCACGTGCCTGGATAAGCGTCATCAGTGCACCTGCCGAGTAAGAACGCAAACGACAATTTGAAGCCAGTACAGTAGAATGCTTGAGGCATATGCTGATATTAAGTCTTGTTACCTTGCATCTGGCCCTCTATGATGGCGAGTCGTGGGCCCACTACTCGCTCCAGAAGAGCCGGAGCTGCTTCGAACCATTCTCGGCGGCAGCGAGAAGACCAAGATCATGAGATTCCAGAGATCTACCGGGAGATGTTGGCGGAGGCTGAAGCTAGAGAGTCCTCCAGACCAGATGGTACCCGACTACCCAAAAGAAGAAGGCTTACCCGCCCCGATCCCGTATCCGGACCCTGGCCTTTACATCAAGATGGTGCTAGTACTCCAGAAGCCAGCTATTTTACAGAACAACCTGTCCAAACGGTGTATGATTCACCATCATCATCCGAAGAATCAGGTATGGAATGGGAAGAAGTTGATATTCAGCAAGCTCCACATACAGTTCACGCGGACGATACCTCGATTCAGGTCACCCTGGGTCTGCCCGAGGATCAGAAGCGCAAGGTAGTTACCAAGCGGAGGGGCATTACCGCTGCCGAAAAGCAGTTGCGATTAAGTATCCATAAAGTTCATCTACTTTGCCTTCTGCGCCACGTGCAGATACGCAATCTCTGGTGCAACGATGAGGAATTACAGGTACGTCCGATTCCGATTCAGCCACCTTTATCCGGTAAATAGGCATACATGCTTGAGTCTTGAAAAAGAACATGTGGGAAAGCGGCCAAGGGAAAGGCGACTGAATGAGAATGATAGATAGGGAACTAATCTTTACCTGACTTTGTTTCCGTTATATAGGGCTTCCTCAAACGGACATTGCCGAAAAATATCATATCACTATTGCATCCGTCCGAGAACAGGCCACAACAAATCAGGTCAACAACTTTCGTTGATGGGTTGAACCATGCTAGTGATATTTTCAACAGAAGGTTTAAGGTAACCAAACCAGGACTGAGACGACCTTCGTGGATAGATGATCTTAATGGTATCAAACAACGAGTGGTATTGTAACTGACTTCGGTGTTGTATATGTCACAAATGTGTCTGACCTCTCGTTAGCAATCCATAATAAGTGATGCCGAGGTCTTCCTCTCGAGGAAGGATTTTGTGAAACAAGCACGAACAATGCAAGGTTCTCGTGATTTCGGCGCCCAGTTATTCTGTGCTTTGTTACGGTCCGTGGGCGTCGAAGCAAGACTCGTCTGCTCATTGCAGCCATTACCATTTCGAGATAAAACCAAGGACGCGGCACCACCTGCTTCGGTGTCTGAGTCTGCAGAAAGGTTCACCCAATCAACTGCTGAGGAATCGCAAACGTCACAACGGTCCACTGTGAAAAGATTAGCCCGGCCACGCTTCACACCAGCCAGACGCCCTGGGACTCCTACTCAAAGTAAGTTCGGCATCTATCGTTCCAGCTAGCATGAAGCTGAGCATACCAAAGGTTCCCCCCGGCCCTTCCGTGAATCATCACACCCCGTATTCTGGATTGAAGCGTTTAACGAAGCAGTAAATAAATGGATACCTGTCGATGCCTTGGTTACCAAGTCTATGGCAAAGCCTTCTAAATTCGAGCCTCCAGCAAACGATTCGTACAATCTTCTGAGCTATGTGGTAGCATTTGAGGATGATGCCTCTGTTAGAGATGTCACCAGGCGCTATGCGAAGGCCTTTAACGCCAAAACTCACAAACATCGAGTTGAGTCCGTGGGGAACCATGCTAACTGGTGGAAGAGAGTGTTGCGGTTCTACGAAAAGCCATTTTTGGAAGACCGGGATCAACTGGAAATTAGCGAGCTTACTTCCAAGACAGCGGCTGAACCAATGCCCCGGAATATCCAAGACTTCAAGGACCACCCGGTCTATGCCCTTGAAAGGCACCTTCGGCGACATGAGGTTGTCTTTCCTAAACGGATCATCGGGCAGGTTAGTCTGGGTAAATCAGCGTCGAAGAATCAGGTCTTGGAGCCCGTATATCGCCGATCCGATGTACATGCTCTACGTAGTGCAGATCGCTGGTATCGCCTGGGACGCGACATTAAGACAGGCGAGCAACCGTTGAAGCGCGTCACCTCAAGGAAGCCACAGATGGGGAGGCTCAGTGACGAGGAGGATAACTCTGTCTCCGACACACCTCTGTACGCTTATTATCAGACACAAGTGTATCAGCCCCCGCCAGTAGTTGGAGGGAGAATACCCAAGAATATCTATGGGAATCTGGATGTCTATGTACCCAGCATGGTGCCTCCAGGCGGTGTGCATATCGCTCATCCCGACGCCCGTCAAGCTGCTAAGATCCTTGCAATTGACTATGCAGATGCTGTCACCGGTTTCAGCTTCAAGGGGCGCCATGGAACCGCGATCCTGCAGGGGATTGTCGTTGCCACTGAGTATCGAGAAGCACTTGAAGAAGTGCTAAACTGTCTGGAGGGAGAAAAGTTGCAGGCTGAATTAGATAGGAAGTCTGCTGAAACACTACAGGCTTGGAAGCATCTGCTGCTGAAACTGCGCATTGCGGAGAGAGTCAAAGGCTATGCAGTAGAAGGTGAACGTGAGGCAGATGAGCCGGGAAGGATCGGAAACTTGAAGGAATCCGAGGACCCGGAAGAGTCAGGCGGCGGCTTCATTCCGGAGTCGGAGCAAGAGATGAACAGTCCGGCTTCTGTAATGGACTGGATTGGCCCCTCTCGAGATGAAACATCAGGACCTACAGGCACTACAGGCAGAGACATGTCTCTTTCGGCTACAGAGACGGATATGCTTGGTGGAGGCTTCATTCCTGAAGCCAGCGTGGACCAAGTGTCTTCACCTCAACCAAATAGTAACGTCACAGAATTGCAAAAGAATCGCTCGGTACTCCCTCAATATGACCTGGTTGTCACTCCAAAGCTTGAATCTGCAGGCCAGACAGCCCCGAATCAAGACTTCAGGAGTAAGGATCCGGGACTGTTGTCTGACGGGACGAAAGAGGACCTGGGGCATATCACACCTCAGATTGCTCCTCAGAATTCCGAGGCCGCCATCATCAGATCCACTACAGCAATTTCGGGCACCACACATCCTCAGATCGCTGTACAAGCAGATGATTCCCGCTCTCCGACCCCTAGCATCACCAGCCAAGAAACGCACAGCGACGAAGAGACCTCTTTACTATCACAAGACCCCGAAGACGATGACGCTATCCCGGAGTGGTTGATGTCCGATTAACTGTATCATAGCTAGACTTTGTGGGTTAATCATAGCCGCCACGACAACGCGATTTGTATTACTACTAAATAGCACGTCATATTCTTATGCATGTAATACTAGATCATCATCATCATCATCATCATCATGGTTCTACAGTCCTTTGTAATTTATATGTTGCTTTCTTGTTCATCGTAAGAATAGCCATTCCGAGTTTTTCAGGCCAATGAATAAGGGTAGAGCGAGAGTTACTATATGCTAGCTTACAGAAGTCCGTGAAACTGGAATAGCAGTTTTCTCTTTCTTTTCTGATCCATCACTAAACCATCTACGGAGGCCTGCGTGCTATAGAAGCATACCGGCGTCTATAATTACCTCTGAAGTTCACCAAGCTATATTATAACCCTAAAGTATAGAGATGTCAGTATGTCGAAACACATCGGACTCAAGGATTCAGAAAAGGTGTATTTGTTGTGATTTCGATAACAGAGCACGCCATTGGAAAGGCGACAGTGTCACTAAGAATGGCGAGGCAATCAAACGAAATTTCACTTAGGGGTTTAGGCATTGTGCCTTGAGAGATATGATGATGCCAATGCAACAAAAGGTTGTATCTCAACTAGATGGATTCTTTTCTAAAAGGTATTAGGCCCAAGTTCCCACCAGAAGGCGAGGAAGGGCAAATATTCAGGTGATCGGTGCATCGTCAGATCGAAATATTGTATGTGGCCGTATGACAGGTTGATTGTTAATCAGGCTTACTTCCTCAATCCTTTGCATCCTTTAAGGATAGTTTGCTAACTCGGGTGGGTTTAGCCTCTCCGTGCTTTTGTCAATCACCATCGGAGCTCCGGTTGTTATCAAAGTAGTAGTAGTACTCTTGAAAGTGGGGTTTCCCCCTCAATTGCTTATTGCAGTTGTCCCCATTCCACTCTTGTCCATCTCGTGCGGCCTGACTTGTTCATCAGGCACTATCACTCTACTATCATCGCCTTTCACAATGTCGAAACATTCAAAGCATTCAAAGTTCTCTCCTGAGTACGCATTCCCAGCTGTTAGTTTAAACAAAGCTTGGAAGTACCAAGCTCTAACCACAGGCTCGCTAGGTTATTGATCACCGCCCCAAGGCCATCATCAGCAGTACCGAACGATGAGGGAAAAGTGGCGATCTATACTGTCTCAACATACGATCTTGACACCCACGCAGATTTCTCTGAGGTCAAGCTGCTCAACTTAGAAACCGGCGAGTCCACTCGGTACACCAATGATCCCAAGGAGTCTTCGTTTCGCTGGCTGTCCGGTTCGTCACTTCTTTGGCAAAGAGAAGGCAAGAACAACACCGAATTATGGATTGGCGATGCCTACCACAACACCCGGTAAGACTGTCTTCTCCATGACGACTTGATCTTTCTGACAACGTTTCTCAGACCATATTTGGCTGGTACTATTGACGCTAAACCAGGGAACTTGAAGACCAAATCATTGGACAACGGTGACATAGCACTGGTCTTCACAGCACCCGCAGATGCCGAACAGAATCTGTACAACATCCTCAAAGCAGACAAGACTCATACGACCGCCCGGGAATGGACTCATAGTCGTCCCAAAAGATGGGACTCATATGTTGACCAATATAGATCGGTTATTTGGTATACAGTCCTGAAGCTTGACTTGGATTCCAAACAGTGGCAGCTTTCTACTAAAGGCCCCGTCAATGCTCTACGAGGAACAGGCCTAGTGGTACCCCTTTATTCCAATTCACAAAGCTCCCCGGATTTCGACATCTCATCTTATGGGATTGTCTTTGCAACAGCAGATCCAGTGGATATAGAATGGAGACGATCGCAAAGCTGCTTATATTTTATTCCATTGTCAACATTCGAGGAGACCGACTTACCTGCGCTGAAGAAAATAAAGGTTCCCGATCATGCAGATATCGCAGCAGCCCCGAGATTTGCGCCTCGGGACCCAGTGATCGCTTTTCTAGTTGACCAGGACAGCGAGGAGTGGTCGCAAAAGAGCATTGTCTTGCTAAACACAGAGACGTTGAGTATAGTATTAATCCTTCGGACGGTAAGTTCATTCGGTCAGAGTCAGAACTGGGATGTCTTCCCAGACGACATTCTGTGGGCAAATGACGGCGCGTCTTTGTATCTGATTGCGGATCATCAAGCAAAAACTCGTGTGTTCCTAGTGGTTCTCCCGACCACTACTGTTCAAGACAGAGCACAGAGTGTGGAACCAGTTGCTTTAGAAATACCTGGCTCCGTCTCATCACTATATCAGCTGGGTCGGAGTTCCTCGGAGAACCGGTTACTGGCCACCTCTTCATCATTCATAGATCAGGGATTGTTCACAATTGTCACTCCTCCTGTATACAATGATCCTGCATCTCAAAGCAGCCGAGTCATCTACTCGTCCTCCTCTCACGGAGCCTATTTCGGAATTTCGGACAAACAAGTTGAATCAATAACATTTCCTGGCGGCCCGGATGGCAAGACTCCAGTGCAGTGCTGGATCGTAAAGCCATCTCGGTACGACGCCACGTCCGTTGAAAAGCATCCCCTATTTATCTTTATGCACGGCGGGCCCAATTCCGCTAGCAAGGATGCCTGGACCTGGCGCTGGAATGCAGTCCTCCTAGCGGAACAAGGGTACATCGTTGCGATCCCCAACTTCACTGGATCCGACTCGTTCGGGGCCGAATTTGCACGAGCAGTCGCACTGCAGTGGGGAGGACACCCTTACCACGATGTCGAGCGCTGTTTCAACTGGATTGAACAAAACCTGTCGACCAAGTGCGATGTTGATAGAGCCGTAGCCGCGGGCGGAAGCTATGGGGGATATCTGGCACTATTCTTGGCAGGACAGCCTCTCGCCAAGCGGCTCAGAGCTCTGGTCAGCCACGACGGCATCTTTGACGTTGTTTCCGAGCTTCTGAGTGATGATCTGGGTCAAGTGCAAGAGCTGACGCGCTCCTTCGGTTCGCCATACTTCTCCAATGCCCCGGATGCTGGCCGTGACGAACCCAGCGTAAAGGAGATCTGGCGACGGTATAACCCAGCCGAGTATCTCAGTAATTGGTCAACACCATTGCTTCTGATCCATTCGGATCGAGATTTCCGGTGCCCTATTACGGCTGCATCGGCCGCTTATACCGTTTGTCGAATGAAAGGGATAGATACACGGTATTTAAATTTTCCGGATGAGAACCATTTTGTCCTGGGGAGGGAGAACAGTTTGGTCTGGTATCAGAATGTGATTGGATGGTGCAATAAATATGTGGGAATGGAGGATGGGTTGGCGTTGCAGCCAGCTCGCAATGAACCACAGTGGCTGGGGAGAAGGGAAGAGGGGAGGGTACTGGATGTTGATGTCTAGACTGTAGAGGCATGATTCCTGTATTTTATTTTTTTCCCTTCTTGGTTGCAATCTTACAGGTATGTGGTCAGTTGGCCTGAGGCCTCAATAAGACCGACAGACCGACTGATGACTGACCGCTTACCCGCGGAAGCAACCAAGCAAAAGTTGAACGCGGGTTATGACGCCATGGCCCAGCAGGGCGTAGTGCGATCGCTCCATGTGATCACCGGCGAGACTAGCTGCATGTCCGACACCACTGGCTATACTCCTTCTGGCTTGGAGCGCGTGATGGCCTGTTAGAGGAAAAGAGCGAACAAATTAATAATTTTTTTTCTTTTTTCTTTCTTTCCCATCAGGCTGCTCCATGCCACACACACACTCTAAGGAGGAGGGGACGAGCTGAGGACAGTCCTTCTGAATCTCTACTTCTTCCTTTGTTATCACAGTGTGGATGTCCCTTACCCATCTATCAAGCTCGTACAACGGATCCGATCAGCGTAACTCCACCGCTCAGAAGCTGGGGACATCCGCTAGTTATCTATCCACCTGCTCCATTTGAGGAAAAGATCCAGACTCCCGCCCTAGCATCAAATCTAGTCTGATAAACCCTGCGATCCCGCGAGCACGCCATCATGGAATCCTCTGATTTGACCGCGCCTTACGCCAGGCAGGCCAACGTCTTATCTCCCACGCAACGATCTTCATCCCATTCGTCTCATCGTGAGCCACACCGCATGGCTGCCTTCGAAACGGTCACCGTGCCTGACCAGGGCCAATCGCAACCGGTCAACGAGGTCACTCCGATCGTGAGCAACTCTGACACATCTCGGCGCAACTATCATTCTACCGACGGTCTACGGAACAGGGACTCGGGATCAACAAACAATAACACGGTCTCACGGGATCCCGGTCAGCAGAATTCTCAGTGTGACTCGGAAGAACCGCACGGCTCGTGGTATAGCCGGCTGGCAGATCGATATGGAAGCCTGGAGTTAGAAAATAAAGGCAGTGTGGCCCGAGATCATCTCGCTCTGGGTATGCTTAGTCCGTTGTTGCTTTGCTTTTCTTTTCTTGCTTTTTTTCTCACCCCGTCCGTGTACGACCTCGTTAACCGGATTCCCTTTCTTACCCTTAGAACGAACCTTTTTGGCATGGCTGCGGACATCGTTAGCCTTTGCATCGATTGGCATCGCAGTAACCCAGTTATTTCGTCTTAATAGTGCCGGGACGAACGCAAATGCCAATCTTTCCGCTCAAAATTATCTTTTGCCATCTGCCGCTTATGATTCCACGCCAATAGGGGTGACATCTGCCTCTGCACGCCTTCGGAGCATCGGTAAGCCGTTAGGGACCACTTTCATTGGAGTTGCAATTTTGATTCTACTGGTTGGATTCCACCGCTATTTTGAAAGCCAGTATTGGATTATTAGGGGCAAATTCCCGGCCAGCCGTGGCAGTGTTGCATTGACAGCCTTTGTAGCTGCTGCTCTGATTGTTACCGCTTTTGTTGTGATCCTTGCCATCTCCCCCGGCGCGGTTGAAGCGTAGGGGCTTAATTTCGGGATAAGCAAGGGGTTGCACGTTTTCTATACCGTTTTGCATTCTAGTTTTGTTTGTATTAAAGCGAGCGAAATGATGGATTTGGCGGTGTTGTGCTGTTCATAGGTACATAGCAGTATTTAAGTAATAAACATGGCCGAATCGACCGAACAAAAGAGCTACTCTACTATAGTCATCCAGATATCATACAACGAACTATCATTAGTCCACGCACTAACACCCCTACGGAGGCAATAAATGACCTGCTACTTCTTAACCTGTAGTATCTCGTAAGCAGAAAAATCACCTGACACTACACGGCCCTTCCTACAGTACTATATCAAATCAGAAGTACCTCAACCATACACATACCAACAGCCTACAATCTATAACCTACAATCTACAACTACATACAAGAAACCAAACTGCGAGTGAGATCCTTTTTGATTATCTCTTAACTCAAGAGTAGAACTAAAGGCTAAGGCAACCCCCCCATTCGGGCAAACCTGATAGGCGGAATCCAGGGAAAACACCTACCACCGTCTTTAGTCTTCAGTGATATAGGATGAAAACCTGGACCGGGGTGCACGACGCCATACATGACAATAGACAATAAGGAAATGAGAACATGCTTCGCTGAATCGCCCCCACAAAGATAAGATAAAAAGAGTAAAAAGGAAATTACAGGAAGAAGATTGATCCCCAAAGTTTCATAGATGTTCCTCCGCTCGGGCCTTGAGTTCGCCCCCTTCTTGGTGACATGCTGGTACTTGTACGTCCCCACAAATATTATAATCAAAACAAATTCATGTTATACATGGAGTTCCCAGATTTTCTTGAATTCCTCCGCTGGGTGTCCTTTAGACTTGGTTGGTGTGTTGGGATGCCTAGGATATATTAGTATGTGTGTATGCAGGTTGATGAAGATTGAGGTGGGTACTTACTGCCTTAGAAGGCTTCGAGCATCATGGAGTCGCCGTCGAAGTCGACGGGAAGGTTGGTTATTGGGTAGCATGGTAGCTGTATCGGTTGGAGGACGGGTAGATTGACTGGGGTGGGGGCCATGTCGAGGATGTCGAACATGGGTGTGTCCCCATCGAGGTCCTTAGAGAATGGTCTCTGAGGGGCGGTCTTAATGGGTGTGCCGCGTCGGTATTGGGGAGGTGTATTGGTGTGGTTGGTGTTGTTGAGTTGTCTCTTGAGATTCTGAGACATGGGGAATGCGTCGAGCATGATGGTATCCCCGTCGGTTGATTTGCGGTTGTTGATGTAGTTGATGTAGTTGGCTTTACGGCCAGTGTTTGGTTGGGTCTTGGTTGGAGGAGGCTGCCTCTTTTGAGGTTGAGGCTTGACGAAGACGTCAGTCATGGAGATGTCTCCATCGACGTCGCGATGAGGCTTTCGAGGTGCTGGCTTGGAGATGCCAGAGTTTGACTTGTAGTGAAGGTTCGGCTGCCTCTGATGTTGAGGAGCGTTGGAGGGGGTGTTGTTGGTACGGATGGATGGAGGAGATTGTTTTGGTCCATTAGGTCTGAATCGACGAGGAGGAGATCGGCTGTTTTGTTTGCCGGGGCGGGTGTGGTAGAAGAAGTTTGAGGCGGGAGGAGCAGCCATGTTGACTGGTTCAAGGAGGCGAATAGAGGGAGATAGGTGATGAGGAATAGTAGAGATAGTAGAGGTGGGTAGAGATATATGGAGAGACGTTTTCGGATCTCTCGAGGAGTATGAGGTGGATGGATGATGTAAGAAGTATAGGTTATAGGAGAGACTTGTACGGATCTCTCGAGAAGTAGGAGGTGGATTTCGGTTGTTTGAGTATAGGAGAACAATAAAAGCAGATTTGTAGAGATGTTTTTCGTATCTCTAGAGAATGGGGGTGATTTCGGAGTTTGTAGTATTAGGGATTTGTTAAAAGCAACGCAGAACAGTTAAAGCAGATTTGAACAGTTGAAAGCAGATTTGGTTTGAACGTTCCAGTTTTTTTCGGAGACGTTGGAGAAAGGAAAGATTTCAGAATGGCCCTGGGAAATCGGGGGGCCTACTTATACCCCCAGAGTCTCCTGAAAACTTCGTATACCTGAGTTCAGCATTACAACGGAGCGAAGTATAAGGACTATTGTAGAGAATATCTAGATAGTCTACCGTGGGTCCGATAGGGCTGGCCTCCAGGAACGGGCTATTAATATCTCTTCCGCTAACAATAAGGTTTCTGGATATAGTACATAGGGCTAGCCAATAGTACGACCCAATGGCTAGGCCCCTGCTTGCCGAACTCAGTTTGCCTGGCCCTTGCCTAAGAATAGTGGTGAGAAAAGTGTAGGGGTAAGTCCGGGGTAATCTGGGGTTACACATCCGGACTTATCATCGGCTAACGATTCCACTTCGTCCCAATTCTAGCCTTCTTCCTAGTGTGTTTCGTCCCGGTTCTGGCCGAAGATGTGCTTCCGTTAGATGTCAAACTGTCCCTCTTGCGTTTGTCCACTTTCGAGGTCTCCCGTCTTTTGCGTTGTTCCTCCTTGATCTTCAGTCTTCGCTGTACCTCCTCTGAGATATCCTCGGTCTCCACTGATAGAGGTGAGGAACGCCTTATGTCTTCATCAGCTCCAGGAATAAATTCGTCGATACGTTTTCGTTTGCTAGAGTGGACAGCTAGGAACCTTGCAGTCAGGGGGTCTTGGATTCCCGCTGCTGCTGATGCTGCCCCTCCGTCTTCTTCCGGGTCATACATGTGGTCGGCATGACGTTTGAGTTGCTCTTTTTTTAGCTCCTTTCGACTGTTTGACGTCGACATGGATTCTGACGAACGAGTGTCCGATTCCGGTGTTGTTGTATTGAGCTCTATAAGGACGGTTACTTTTCTTTGTACTAGGCTGTGGTATTGTATTATACCCGTCAGAGGAAGCGGGTAAGCTTAGAAAAACTCACTTGGCACCTGCCAGATTGGTTAACCACAGCACGGACAGAAGTAGGCAAGAAGGAAGTAGCTACGACCTACCACACGTTTCTTAAGTATATCAAACTGAGCAATCAGTCTCTTAGTTTTATCAACCATGTTGGATACCAGTTGGAATTCCTCTCCGTGTGAGTGGACTTGACTCTTCAACTGGTGCAACATCTCTAGATGCGACGACAGCATAATATCATGTTGTTTAGAAATCTGATAGTAATGATAGACAGTGTAAGCCATCTACAGTTGTTCATGTATATAGGAAGCATAACATCGCCATTCAGGACAAGGCGAATGGTGAGCTCATGATACATGCAGAATGTCTATAGTAGGTGCGCCGTGCACGGGAATGGTTCACCCACCTCAGGCCACGAATGTTGGAATAGCTTGGTTTCTGGGGCCTTCCAACTCCCCCCATTGGATGATCGCTCATCTTGTTGGTCCATTTTGAAAAATGGAGTGGATTTATGGCCCGCTAATGGCATTGCTGCAGAATTTGTTCCAAGAGGTGAGGTTGAAATAGAGTCCGAGTGTTACTGTTTTGGGGCGGTGATGCCAAAGGGGAAATTTCCCCGCCCGCGTTGTGGTGGCTGGCTTTTCCTTTCCTATTTTTCTCTTTCTCCCTTGCATACTGTAACAGTAGGGGCAGCGGTAAAGCCTTACGAGGGGATATGGAAATGAGTTCTAGCTGATGCTTCAATGAAGGCTTTCGGTATTTCGCAATGTTGCTGCGACCGGATGCTGAATGGGGGGTTGGCGTCAGATCACGTGATCATACAATATATAGCGATGGGAAGGTACAGTGCAACCACCTTGTCTCTGGTTGCAAGGTCACTTCTGTCCTGGTATCTAGAGGGATGATATCATGATGCTCCTGAGACTAGGACTCAGATCTCCGATCCATCACTATTATCTCCATTGTGGCCGACGTCAGCTACTGACTATATGATCTTACGGCAAAAAGTGAGCGTCGGAAAGCAGTCCGGGGGAACTCCGATGGTTCGGCTCGGACCCCGCATTTCACACCCCCCTCATTCTCACTTGCGGTTTCCAGTTCTGTTTCATTCTTGTCTCTTTTGATTTCTCACTTCCCCCGGAAACTTCTCCCCCCGCCGGATGCTTGCTGCACGTCTCTCCACCCTTGAAATCTGGGGTCGGCTTGTCTCGCCCAGTCCCTCCGTTTCCTTATTCCTCCTCTCGCGGAAAAAGATCCAGCCTTATCTACCGTTCATGTCTCAACAGCAGAGTCCACCAGAAAGTCCCGTGTCATTGGATCCATGGCCACAGGCCTGGCAGCAAGAGGGGACAGTGCACTGTCCCCAGACGCCCTGATAAATTCTGGGCGTCGCCTCTCTGATACCGAGGATTCGATCCCCGCAAAACGCCCAAGAAGGGCGTCGGACTCCCCAGTCAAGGCCTCCAATGGACCGCGTCAGAAGATCACACGCGCCTGTGATCACTGCAAAGAGAAGAAGACGCGCTGTACGGGAACACTTCCATGTGTCAGGTGCATGCGACTGGATTTGTCCTGCCAATACAATGCCGCTTACTCCCGGGGGTTGCCTCCAGAGCCCCTCCCCACACCGCCGTCAATGACGGACGGTCACTCAAATAGTCCCGGTTCCAAGAGAAGGCCCCAAGCAGACGGGGCTCTGGGACGTCGACGCTCGTCGTCTGCGCGACAGTCTCCCAGAGTACCTGCCGGTTCGCCTCAACAGCCTCTATGTCTAAACGAGGTCTCTCAGCGCAACTCCCCTGATCCAGCGGTGACCGACTTCGAAGGCAATTATCTAGGGCCTGCCTCGGGAGTCTCCTTTCTCAATCGAGTTTGGCGTCGCCTACATCAGGATGAAAGGCATGCAATCCCAGATAGCCTAGAGAACGAGTCCTCTCCGAGGAACACCTCGGTGTTCATGTTTGGTGATAAGCCATACTCCGACTACCGCCAGGTGACTTTTTCACTTCCCCCGTTTGATAAAGCACGAGAGCTGGTCAACATCTACTTCGACTTCTCGATGGTGACATATCGATTTCTTCATCGGGGAATCGTAGAGGAGTGGCTCTGCCAGGTGTACCTGAACAATGTCTCCTCTGCAAACCCTCCCACGGGTCCCATGGTAGTGCGGACAGCCATCATTCTTATGATATTTGCTGTTGGCACGCTCTACGAGGAGCAGAAACCGGAACGTCCGGTTGATGGGTGGTGTGGAAGGTAAGCTAGTCAGTTGTGTTCCTCTCGGGTCTATTGTACTGAGTCATCTCAGCGAGCAGTGGTATGCAGCGTCCAAATACATGACCTCCCTGGAGTCGGGCCCCCCTCGACTAGAGACCGTTCAGGCTAGGCTAGGTCAATGCCTTTACTTGCTGTCTACCTCTAGAGCGAATGAGTGCTGGTATTCATTCGGTACTGCCCTCCAGCTCGTAACGGCGCTGGGCCTGCATCGAAAATTCCCAGGCAGGCTACCTAAGGGCGGGAACACCTACATGGAGCGAGAGCTCCGCAAGCGCATCCTCTGGAGCGCATATATGTTGGACAGATATCTCAGCGTGATGTTTGGTAGACCACGGTTATTACACGATGAAGACATCGACCAAGACCTTCCGGATGAGATCAATGACGAAGACATGCTCCAGGAGGACCCGGAAAGACGCACAGGATCCGCCGATTGCATGATGATCGCATCCATCCTACATTTCAAGTTCGTCTCACCCACCCCCTCTATATACATGGGTACATGCCGATACTGACAACACAGGCTTGGTCGCATCCTGGGCGACATCTCTCGTCAGCTCTACACAGTGAATCCATCGTCTCGTAGTCCACCACTCGAGACGGCTGCCCGGCTCACGTCTAGATTGGAGGAATGGAAAGCGACAGCCCCGCCGATCTTCAACGGAGTGCGCGCAACCAGCCTCATTCCTCCTCTTTGTAGGCAAAGCCAGGTATTACAACTGGCGTACTCGCATGCGGTCATCCATGCGACCAGATCGTTCCTGCTCAACGACATTTCGGATCTGAGACGTAAGCCACCAGCTCCTCACCCCGTAGCGTCCAACCTAGTACGCAAATGTGTGGAAGCCGCCCAGGAAGTCATGGAACTGGTAGAAGGCCTGGCCAAGCAAAACATTCTCATCCATTCGTTCTGGTTCACACACTACGTATGCTTCTGCGCGATCACGGTGGTGTATATCTATATTATCCAGCAACACCGCGACACATACCCAAAAACCTTATCCCCGGGCACCGGAGACGTCTCTCTGAGCTCTCTCTTCAGATTAGCTGAGACCTGCCAACAACACTTGGCAGAGGCTACACGTAAGAACTGTCCCAGTCGTCGCTACAGCATTATCCTAGAAGAGCTACGAAAGGAGGTTCACCAACAGATTGGGCCGGACGCCGACTGCTTGGTCGATTCATCTGAGCAACAACGGCCTAAAACCACCACGCGTCGGGATGAACTGCCAATAGAAGCGCAGCAGATTGGCCTCACCAACCTCTACTCCCCTATCTCACTGGACAACTCGATGGCGTATTCCAGTAGCTTACAACCGGCGGCAGATTTGGCCGCACAACCATTCGGACCTGATAGTGATGTTGGCTTCATTGAAAATTTGGAAGGATCAGTGTGGTGGACAGAGTTAGACTCCTGGGTGAGTGTCCTTTCATCTACTTTGTTGTCAATATTTGCGCCTCATAACTTATTCCCTTTGCTTCAGGCATTTACCAATCTTCCTGGTGACCCTTTGACACTCGGGTTGTAATATATGATTAGAATATTAGCGTTAGATATAACAGTCATTCTATGCTATACTACTATTTGGAATGATCTCCCGTTTTTCAGCTCTTCGATAATGATGTAGAAACATAGGTTTTGTTTCAAGATGAGAGATTAGATACATTTTTTCCATTTTTATCTGATAACTTTAACTTGTCCTGACAGCAACCGAGATTCGGGTTTCCCCCCGCATCGGACCTGGCCGAAAGTAAATTTCAGCGCCAACCGTGGGCAGTGAGTGACATTCAACTCACCAGGTAGATTATTTCGAAGTTTTGCTGTCCAATATCGATCCTACAATCATGCTAATATGCAAAGTCATTGACGACAAAATGACTAATTCGTCATGCTCCATTGCTAGGGCTTCTCTCATTGGCGAAGGAGACTAAGCTCCGATCTCGCCATCGCCTGTGCCGCTTGCGACAGCCGTCTTCAGCGGCCCTGGCCGCCCTATTATTCCTTCTTTTCGAACGTACTCATGCATCACGACATTTCCATGACCTAATATAGCGCAACATAGAACAGACTATCATCGCTTCGCTTGCAAAAAATCCTGGCACAACAAAATGGCGTGTTCTTGCGGATCATACATAACCTCGGCGAGCTGCCGTCCCTTTCTTCTATTCTCGCCCTGAAGTTTTTTTTATTTTTCCGAACAATCCCACGAATAGTTCCAGTCTTGATCTCAGTTCACTATGGCGGACGCTGAGAATGGAAGTGGCGGCAAAGTGCCACTCAAACGAGTGTGGTACCGCACCTCCCTTTTCAATGCCTGCGTGATTGGTGCTGTTGGCTTTCTCGCCCCCGGGCTATGGAACGCCATGAACTCCCTGGGAGCCGGAGGCGAAGAGAAACCTTTTCTGGTGAATGCCGCCAACGCACTGGTTTTCGGGCTCATGGGCATTTTCTGCATATTCGGCGCGCCTATCGCCAACCGGATCGGACTGAAATGGGCCCTTCTCCTCGGCGCCGCCGGCTACCCCGTCTACGCAGCCGGTCTCTACACTAACAACCGGTTCGGCAACGTCTGGCTAGTTCTGGTCGGCGCCGTTGCATGCGGCATTTCGGCCGGTCTCTTCTGGGCTAGTGAAGGCGCCATCGCAATCGGATACCCTGAGCCATCGAAACGAGCCCGATACCTCAACATCTGGGTCTGGTGGCGCACCCTCGGACCCATCATCGGGAACTCGATTGTCCTGGCCCTCAACATTAAGAACAAAGACAAAGGAAGCGTGGGATATTCCACTTACATTGTCTTCATCGTCCTACAATGTCTCGCCGTCCCCGTCGCTTTACTCCTCACCCCGCCCAACAAAGTCCAACGCGCCGATGGCTCCCCGGTCATCCTTCGGGTCGAGGACTCTTGGAAAGCGGAGTTCCAAGCCCTCTGGAAAACATGCAAAAACCGCACCGTCATCCTTCTTCTCCCTGTCTTCTGGGCCGTCTACTTCAATGAGTACTCGAGTAACTTCGAAACGTACTATTTTGGGGTCCGGGCTCGTGCGCTCATCGCTTTCCTCTCCGACTGGGTCACCATCCTTGCTTCGCAGATCATTTCTCACTGGCTCGATTGGAAGCGTGTCGACGCTAAGAAACGTCTCACGTACGGCTGGTATTGGGTCATCATTGTGCATGTGACGGCGTGGATTCTTGGCTGGGTTGTGCAGGAGCAATATACATCAGCCCATAAAAAGAACCCTGATTTGGGGACGATGGATTACACTAGTCCGGGGTTCACCAAGGGCGCGTTTGTCCTCTTCATGTGGACGTTTGCGCAGCAGACGGGCCAGAATTGGTTGTATTATTTGGTGGGAAGCATGACCGATAACATCGCCGAGTTGACCAGGTTGACGGGTGTGTTGCGCGGTCAGGAGAGTTTTGGTGAGGCGATCTCTTATGGATTAAACACGAGGGATTGGTATGGTGGACGGGTACCGATGGCTGTGAATACTATTTTGCTGGGTGAGTTGGATTGATTTCTGAAGAAGAGGCTGAATACTGACTGGCTTTGTCTAGGGTTGTGTGTTATTCCGACATGGATAGTTGTGAAGAATCATGACATGGAATCCACAGATGAAAGGGAGTTGGAGGTGGATCGACGTCCAGTTGTGGGTGAGAAGGGGGTGGTTGATTTGGAGGTGAAGGAAACGGGAGTTCATTGATCTATTAATAGCAGATCAGATTAGATGAGTAGAATGTCCGCGATTATACTATGCACTAATGTAATATTCTCCTGACAGTGCACTTTAGTCCACTGAGGATAATAGATCGGAGGAATGGTCGGCCAACGGCCGGGCCAAGTAACGGACCCTAACTCCGTGTTGGTGGTTCAAATCCTAACCTTCAGGGGCCGAAGCCGATCCTTCCTCCGCTGGCTTACGTCCTGTTCCCCACAGTGTCTGTCACACATAGATGATGGATGGACCCTGAACCTCCTATTCAATAGTATCGCCATGCTATGCAATTCGTGCCGGTCTATCTACCGGCCTGTTTTACCTACCAACGGCAAACCCGCAGGGTCGATCCCAATTTCCCTAAACCGACGAACAATGAGAAAGGTCGGCTAATCGACCGGCCAATGGACCGAGCATGAATAGTATACTTAAAGCAATCCCAACCAGGGACCCCTACAGGAAAATGTCACAGAAGCAGAGGGAAGCATTGCGTCTCAACCGAGAATCCAAGGATGAAATTGACACTACCGGTGGCCTTCTGCTCGCTGGCGGCAGCATTCGAGGTTTCCAGTCATGGACCGTCTCAAGTCTCCCACCGTGACACATCCTCATTCATCCATCCAGGCCTCCTCCAAACAGCCTCTGATTTCTCACGCATCACCTCCAAAGTATCCAGCAACACCGAACCCTGGATAACAGGCTGGTACAAACTGACCAACAGCTCCAACATCAACCTAGACTACACGCCCTCCCCGAAGACAATCGTCTATCGCGGCGCAGATGGCACCCACACCGAGAACTATCCCTCTCTGTACCGAGACATAGCGGCCGCCTACGCGATGGCCATCTATTGGAAAGTAACTGGCAACTCGAGCTACGCCGACGTCGTTGTGAACATCCTCGACGAATGGAGCTCCACCCTGACCGAGATCTCCGGCACAACCGACATGTACCTCGCCGCGGGCATATACGGGTACGAATTCGCCAACGTCGCCGAGATCATGCGCACGTATTCCGCATGGCCGAGTGCTAATTTGACCCGCTTTGCGAACATGATGGTCGACGTCTTCTATCCCCTTAATCATGATTTCCTGCAGAATCATCATGGCGCCGCTGTTGACCATTACTGGGCGAATTGGGATTTGTGCAATATTGCCTCCGTCTTGTCTATTGGCGTGTTGACTGATAATCAAACTATGTTTGATGAGGGATTGACTTATTTCAAGTCTGGTGAGGGAAATGGCCAAATTGAAAATGCCATCTGGAAGCTATATGAGGTGGATGGGGAATCTCTGGGTCAGGGTCAAGAGGCAGGGCGTGATCAGGGCCATTCGATGCTGGATTTTTCTCTCCTGGGGCCTATTGCCCTGACGGCTTATAATCAGGGGACTGATCTTTTTGAGTATTTGGATAATCGCATTCTGGCTGGGTGAGTTACCTCCCACCCATTTCTCTCTCCTATACTTGGTTTATCTTCTCCTTCCCCTATCCTTCATCTCAGTATGGAATACACTATGCTTACAGAAAGATGACTTTAGTGCGGAATACGTCGCCAAATACAACCTTGGCAACGACGTTCCCTACACGACATACAACAACAGCGACGACGTAAACCAGACGGTTATTAGCAATTCCAGTCGCGGAGATATCAGACCCATCTGGGAGCTGCTGTATAACCATTATGGTGTACTCAAGGGGCTGAATGTTACTTACACGAAGGAATATCGCGATTTGGTCGTCGAGGATGGCGATGGAGCAGAGGGCGGTGGTGGTGATTATGGAACTACAAGTGGTGGGTATGATCAGTTGGGATGGGGGACGCTGTTGTATACGCTTGAGTGAGATGGGGACCTACTGCTGCTAGATTTTTCACCTCTTCATCCCCAGGAATGCTTGATGTGTGGATCTTCGGGACTCAGCGTCATGTAAATTTGTGAGGCAGTGATTTGACATGCGAAAGTCGAGGTTATCATCAATCGACAGTACTGATGGTTTGTAAAGGTTGAGGTTGGAATAGCTGGGCCAGAAACTTGCGACCGAGATGAGATGTAAGCGAAAGCGCTAGCTACCTTACAGTATGGACGCATGGTTTCAAGCTTCTAAATCCCAAGGAGTCGCCACGAGGACGCAGTAATCACAAGCCTTGGCATCAGCTTCACCATCGCAGTAATAAATTACTAGAAAAGATGCAGAGGATATGTATTTCCTCACTAGTAAGCTGCCCACACTAATGGTATCTATTACATTTCAAATATATTGAGGCTATACGACCTCCCAGAAGACGCTGAGAGGCTATATATACGTATGTGTATATGCAAAATGACCAACCAGGGCCTTGGCTCTGCCACCCTCCAGGCTAGGTGACTCCTCACCCCCGTTTCATATCCTTCAGCGCCTCCTCTACCAACCAGCAACTCACGTCCTGCGCATCCTGGCCTACGCGCCAACTGCCCAGTACCACGCCTTGCTTTTCCAGAAGTTCCTGGGCGCGTTCCCAGCGACGTCGCCATAGTTCCTCTCGTTTGTTGGGCAAAGGAGCTGCTGGGACCGCCGTTGAGTTCGGAGTGCTACTGTCGGCGCTGGTGCTGGACCTGCTTGCTGAGGAGTTTGGCTGGGCCGGTCGGAGAATGTTCGATGGGGTTGGAGACCAGTTCAAACGGTCGGAGGCGTATTGTAGCGCTGCTGTGGCTGCTGTGGCTGCAGATGCGGGGTATGATTGTTTCGGGGGAAGGGGTGGGGGTGTTGGGCGGTTTGTAGTTTGCTGTGATGAGATAGAACCCGGGGTTGAAGTTCCTGTGTTGGTTCTGCGTGGTGGAGGAGGTGGCGGTGCTTGCTTTGAGCGTGTCAGCCTTGTGCCAATCCCGTTGTCGTTGGGGATATCTTGTAAGCTAGGCTTAGGACGTATGGGCATTGGTCTCGCTACATTATTCACAGGCGTATTGTTTTCGGTATCAAGTATGTTGTCGGTTGAAATATCGGGCTTAGTGGAAGAGCGGCGTGGGGGTAGTGGTGGCACAGGTTTTCGTTTGGCTGTTAGTTGAAGTGAAGGCTGATCGTCTTTGCTCATGTCTGGATTAGTCGAAACTGAGCGCAACGCGGAGGGCTTGGAAGGTTTCGCGGGTGGTTCGCGCCCGGTGGAGGGCTTCTTCATATCGGCCAAAGACATCTTCTGTTCCACCTCGTCGCTAAGATCGATCAAGTCGGCGTTGTCTAGGCTCACGGCATCCGCGGACGAATCGGCCGTTTCCACGGGCCGCCGAGGTGGTAATGCCGGACGTTTAGACACGGCATCAGAAGTTTCCACAAGTTGCGGACTGCTGCGGCTCCGGTTCAAATCATGTTCTAAGTGGTCCACTGATTTCTCGAAGAATTTCTGTCGATCGGTGGTGGTAACGTCGCGAATGAAGATTCCAAGAATCCGTCCCGGGTTTGCTAGAACGATGTCGGTATATACCTCCAAATCCGCTTCACCGCTGTCTCCAACGAGAATGAACTTGCGGGTAGGAAAGTCTCTCAAAATCTGCTCCAAAGAGCCCCTCTTCCTTTCCGCCGTAGGCTCGAATATCCCCTGAAGCATACCACTGTATTGTTTCAAGTGGAAAGAACCCGGGGGCAGGCCGGCGAGCTTGAAGTAGCGTTCCAGAAGAGGATACAGTTGCCAGGGGGCATTAGAGACATAGTGCAGGTCGACTCCCATCTTCGCCAGCTTGCTATACCAGTCAGTAACACCGTCGACCGTCAACTCGTTCAGTTCACGGACGAAGGTGTTGCGAAACATCTCTTTGGCTCCGCTCGCAATAGCAGAATGTTTTACCGTGTCGTCGATATCGCTGATCAAGCTAACGCCCGTGGGCTCGATGACCTTGACTTCCTTCACGGCCGAGAGATCCTCGGAGGCTAGCACGCGGGCGTGAGTCGGGATAAAAGGTAGTGACGCTCGTAGGCGAAAGTGACCGGACTCATCGGTCATCACGCTCCTCGACTGGCTCCTGTCGTTGTTGAAGAAGAAGACAGTGACGGGGATTCCTGTTACCGGGTTCGTCAAGAAAGGGCGTAATCGCTCCAGAAGGTGCGCATTGGCGACGGAGAGTTCATCCTTGCTCAGCGGTGCCGTTGCTGCCCTCTGGAGAGGTCGTCCGGGAGTATTTTGGGCATCACGATCTTCTGCGCTGTCTTTCCATACGGGATCAGCCTCCTTTTCAGCCTGCTTAATGATCGATTGTGCCTGCGTATTGACCAGCTCTTCGTCCCCCTTCTCAGTCCTAGAGTCATTTGCATTATGTTCATCACCATCATTCGTGCTGTTCATAGGAGCTGGTACTCCGCTGAGCTTTCTAGCGAGAGCGACCATCAGACGATGTTTTCGAGTCATCGGCCCGCGATGAGGTGCGTATACCCAGCCACGCACATCGACTGCGACGATCGCATTCTGGTCTTCCAGCTCGTCCCATATCGGCATGCCTGTGCCAAAGCCATCGGACTCGCCCCGATACTCCTCAATGGTGGCATTTGATCCTCGACGGCGGCTATAGTATGAATCCACATGCTCATGTTTCACCAATCGTCTCGCATAGCTCGGGAATATCACCATCTCTTCAAATTCGGATCGCGCAATCTCAACGTCCGGGAATGCGCCCGGGGTATCACGATAGTCGTCATAGTCGCTCTGGCCACCGATCTGCGCCGACCATTGCGCAGCATAGGTTTGGCGCAGCTCATTGGCAGCCTTCAAGTAGTCAAAGACCTTCTTGCGGCGCGCTCCCCTCTCCCGCCCAGTACTAGAGCCCCATGCCGACGAGGATGAAGGCTCGTACTGTGACATTGGCGTGAGGCCTAAGCTCTTGGTTCTTCCCGCTCGCAAAGCCCCGGTGCTTTGCGCCAGCCTTCTATGTACAATACCACCCGTCGAAGGAGCTGTCCGACCAGCCAAGCGGTTCCCCTTTCTGTTCAGGTAACCAAAGATACCCTTCCGACCAGATTCCCGATTGCGTGCGAGTCTCGCCTGCCGCTTCACCAAGGCCCGGTATAGCCCCGCCTGTGCTCGATGTCGAAGAGCGGGGAGTGTTTCGTGACGCAGACTCCAGAGACGAGATTGTGCCCGGGTAGGGGCGTGCGGACCGAACAGGAAGCGAAGGAAATGGCGAAATAATTTGCCTGTTCGCGAATGACGAGCTGCAGGGAAGCGGAGGGGCGGAGGAGGAAGGGGTGGCCTGATGGGGGCCCGGGGGGGGCGCCAGCGAAAGCGAGGGAGTTGTTGAGGCGCCACGGTAATTGAATATGTTCAGGGAGATATATGGAAGATGATGGTGGTATGTGAGTGAAAGAGAGAATGGACGATGGGAGGGGGAGAAGTGAGGCGTTGTGGGCTGTTCCTGAATGACTTCATGTCGTGGGAATCCTCCACTCCAGGCAAGGCTAGTGCACGTGATCGGGTGCAGCTATACCTAAGACATGTTATTATTATTATTATAGGTATGCCATATAACCCTCCCAACACTAGTGAAAAGTAGTATTCACACTTTAGAAGCTGCCCAATTTGTATTATCTCCTCTATTTCATTGGGGTGTTTCTGCCAGCCCCAAATACTTTAGCATCTGCAGGTCCCAGCTAGCTAAAACTTCCGAATGTGATGATCTCTGCAGAGGGACAATGCGGCCAGTCTGAGCTCGGCCCGATCTCTAACAGCTAACAGTACAGAGTAGTTTAGTGAGGAAACTAGCAGCTAGCTAGCCCCTGCTCTAAATAGCATTACCTTGTCCACCTAGATAGACTAGACCCTAACATCTCCCCGCATTCTGGACTCAACTAAACACCCACTACTACAATTGACTACAGCATACAGTATGTCAACAACATCATCATTGTACCAGGTCGTAGCAGACCTCGACAAGCAAGTCTATCCACCCATCCAATCCAATCCAATTCAATTCAATTCAATCACATCTAACCTCCCTAACAGCTTCCCCTATCCTACCGCCAACGATGCCGACAACCCCATCCTGCAAAACTACCACGCCTTCCGGATCACGGGCATCCCCCAAACCCTAGGCTACATCCCCAACGAGCTAATAACCACCTTCCCCTGGCCATCAGACACCTGGGCCATCAATACCACACCCACCAACAAAACAATCACCCTCCTCACACCCCCCACCGCAACCGCCTCCACCCGCACCGCCATCCTCTTCCCCACCCTCCAGCAACTCGCCTCCCACGGCATCCTCCGCGGCTGGCGCAACGAGACCTTTCCCCTCTACGGCCCAGACGGGACCGCCATCCTGGAAATAGAACGCGCCGCAAGCGCCCTCTTCGGGATAGTAACCTACGGCGTGCAAATGCTCTGCTACACCGATGATAAAGTCTCCAACACACCGCACCTCTGGATCGCCAAACGCTCCTCCCTTAAACAGACATACCCCGGTATGTTAGACACCACTGCCGCCGGGGGGCTAAGTACAGGGTTACCACCGAGGGAGGCCATCATGCGGGAAGCGAGCGAGGAGGCGGAGATCCCGGAAGAGTTGTTGCGGAAGGAGATCAGGTTTGTGGATCGGATTTCGTATTTCCATGTTAAGAAGGAGAGCGTTGGGGGGATAGGGATGGTGGAGCTGTTGCAGCCCGAGGTGGAGTATTTGTATGAGTTGAGGTTGGGGAAGGAGGTGGTTCCAAGTCCGGCAGATAGTGAAGTGGAGGATTTCAGGCTGTGGGGGGTAAAGGAGGTGAAGAAGGCGCTAGGGGAGGGGAGGTTTAAGCCGAATAGTGCGGTGGTGGTGGTGGATTTCTTGTTGAGGAGGGGGTTGTTAGATGGTAATGATGAGGATGAGAGAATCCGGGTGAGGTTGCATAGGGAGTTGCCTTTACCAGTGGTGGATCATGAGGTGGGAAGAGTATAGTAGTCCGTATATTAGTATTAAAGATATGATTATGGATGCATTTTCAATCCATTAAGCCGAAATCTATGTATAGAATGTAGTTCCCAACCATCTATCTACTTTATAATGCACCGTATCAACCCGAAAAACGAAACCGAGAATGAAACACATATTATCATCAGGGCATCAAGTAACATGCTCCTTCTCCTCCTTTGGTATCCTCACCGACGTAACCGTAACCAGCGCCGCCAGCAACTGACACGCCAGTGCGAACCACCAAATAGCACGCAGTCCAGTAAGCCCAACACTCCCATCGGCCTGCTTATCGACGCGTGTGCCAATCGCATCTGCTACACTGGTAATAATCGCCGATGACAAGTTCTGGTTCGTAACCAGCAGACTCCCCGCACTGCCCTGGTACGAGCGCGCCACGTTACTAGTGATGAAGATGGAAGCAGCCGCGAAAGCCAGATCGGGGCCAAAGGTAACAAGCGCCACACCAGGCAGAGACAGTTCCCAGTACGTAGTGGTAGGGCTCTGGGGAAGGAAGAAGGCCGGTCCGAGCGTAAAGGCGAACATGGAGATGGTGTAGATGTAGTGGCCCGGTACGAGGTGCAAGGTGCGGCTGACCACCCAGGTGGCGATGACGCCAAAGATGGCGTTCGGGAGGTGGTATAGCGCCACGTCGATGGGGCTGGCATGCTGGATGCGCAGCCAGAACTGGATGGCGTAGAACTGCCAGGCGCCGAAGAAGGACCCGAAGCCCAGAAAGTAGGCGATCATGAGCGGGGTGAAGCCCTTGGTATTCCAGAGGCGGTTGGGGATCAGAGGGCGTGGTACGTAGCGCTCCACGATAAAGAGGCCAATGAGTAGGACGATGCCTACTGCGGTGAGCACGCAGGTGTATACGGACCAGTCGGTGACGCCACCCTGGGTCAGTCCAAAGAGTAAGCAGACACAGCCGCCGACGGCGAAGGCGGCGCCAAGGTAGTCGAACTGGCGCAGCGAGGGCACCTCGCCTCCGGCGGAGTCTGCCATAGGGCGCAGCGGGGGGATGGAGAAGTAAGCACCGACAGCACAGATGGCGGTGATGATGGCGTTGCAGCCGAAGATCCAGGGAAGGTTTTGGTAGAGGAGACCGCCTTCGATGGCGCCCAGGGAGAAGCCAAACGGGGCGCAGGCGGCCATGGCGGAGAAGACGCGGTTCTTGCGAATGCCTGGCTTGTAGACGCGGCCGAGAATGCTCATGCTACCGGAGACCAAGACGCCGATGGCCAGGCCCTGCATGGCGCGCACCACGAAGAAGAGCACATAACGGGAGGGGTGGATGGAGAAGGCGCCAATGATGTTCCAGACGCTAAGCCAGAGGAAAGCCCCGACCATAAGGGCTTTGGGAGGCGTCAGGTCGGTCAACGAGCCGGACACCACGACGGACAAGCCATTGGCAACGTTGAAGGAGCCGACAAGCCAGGGTAGCTCGGTGTTGGTGATGCCGAGGGCTTGCCGGAACTGGAGCTGCGGAGCGAGCACATCTCCGAGGAGGAAAGAAAACAACATCAGACCTGCGGAGCAGACCGCGATCAACACGATCTCGGCACCGAAACTGCTGATTTCTGGCGGACGGCCCTGGGTGGGCTTAGGGGGTGGGGAGCCGGCCTCGTCGGGGAAGTCCCTGCCCTGAGCTGCGACCATAGAAGGCCGGCGGTAGCTGAGATGCTGGCCATCGGTAGGATCTGCATCGCCGCGACTGTGTCGTGCCACGGGCAACTCATAAGATTCGTCTTCACTGTCATCTCGCGCGTGTGCAATAACCTGGGGGAATTTCTTGAGCGTGTCGTCGTGGCCGGCGAGGTGGGCGTACAAAGGATCCGGGGTTTGAGCTCCGGTCGCGGGGGTGGAGGCGAATTTACTACTGCTGGCCTGGTCGGTCAGTGAGAGCGAGGATCGCCGAGACAATGGAGCCGAGTCCAGGCTGTTCTGCGTCACTTCAACAGTGGTCTTGTTCTTGTCGTTGTTCGAACTCGGGGACCGGGAGGCATCATCCCGGGTCGGGTAGGGCTGGTCGGACGGCATCCTCTGTAGAGACACAACCACCGGGGTAAGAAGAGAACGATTCGGCACAAGGACTACTGCACTTCAGGGTTCTGATCCGCCTGCGGTCTGGTGATTGTTTTTAAGAAATTTCGGGATAAGGTCTCCGTCACCGCTGAGGCAAAGTGGACCGGGCCAGCGGAGTATCAGGGCGATTCTTTTGCTTTTTGGCTCTGGAGATTTATAAGGCGCTGAAAGAATGGGCAGCAATGAGCCGTCATCCATCGTTGTGAACTCGGCCTCCAGCCAGTCCCAGGCCGTTTGATAAACCGGGCCGTGGCCACACAGTGACGCTAGCGATAAGATTTTGCACCGCTAACAGCAATGGTGGGCTGGAATCCCTTGCGGTGGTTTGCGCGTCGCTCATCCGTGTGGATCCCAAGCATCCATGGTTGATCCACGGCTGATCTGGCCCAGTTTTAATCGGATTTCAATTTCCAGCTGGTTTATCGCGTGCTGCTGCTGTCAGTCGCTCTGTTGCCACCTAAATGCCCAACTCGACAAGATGGCGTTTTGCGGTGTGCGATGAAGCCGCAGATGTCGCCATATCAGTGACTCACGATAAGTGCGCGGTAGACAGCTGTGCCAACTGTAAACGCACTGACCACGTTCAATGGGATTCTGGCTGGCATGTTGCATCGCACAGCTTTTGCGTCTGGCTTTCAGCATTCCCTCCCCAGGTTTGATGATCGACAGGGCCGCATCATCGTGTCGCAAACTGATCGGTCGGATCGGCGGAACTATTCGAGGCTGGGGACAGGATGTTTGGGATTGCGTCGGATGATTGCCCGGCTGTGCATCTCATACTTGTCGATCATCCAGGTCATGCACATGGAGTGGGAGCTCCTGAGCTTGCCATTCGTTTGCTATTCTCTGAGCTGGGTTTTCCATAGGCAGGTACCAGCCAACGTCGGCATATCAGCTTAGGCAGCAATGACCGGCATGCCGGGGCTCTGCTGAGGATGTTAAGAAGTATCTTCCATGAAACACCAGCTCCCCCGGGCCGCGGAGGATCAATACACTGGGGAGCGAGGGCTCCTGGTTGAGATCGACCATCCCTGGGTTAGCACTATCCCCTTAAGGGGCTCCCTCTGCAGTGATGTGATTTCCCGCCGGCGATCAAAGTATTTCGGAGTCGCCTGTTTTCTTGCTTGTTTTGCTTGTTTCGCGCCGTTAGCGAGTCAATGGTCGGGTGTTGTTGCTTTTGGGTACTACTAACGTGCGTCAGCGATCAGGGAGAAGCTTGGTACGGAGTAGTCTCTGGCATTTATGATACGCACTCGCTGCGGTCGCGGGAACCGATCCAGCCACTATGCAGCCACTGTGTCGTCTAGAAGCAAGGGATGATAGACAGTTAGGAGGATTGCGGGAATTTTCATGGTGACGAGTCCCACTGGGGATTAAAATGGCACTCAGAGGAATTGTCGCAAACTCACATATCTTCTTTGCCGTTCCGTAGATTTGTCCCATGCGAGGTGGCTGTTCCTGCATCGCACAAGCTGCCATCATGAAACCCCCCTGGGTTTGTTTGCTTTTGATTCCTTTGGCTAATCCGCACTACTGCGCATAGCAAGTTCTCGTGTAGCCATCGAGGATTCATCATTCCGAACCGACCGTGCGACTTGCCGGATGACATTCACTACAGTTCAATATCGAAAGGAGGCCTTCTCTCGAAGGAGTAACTATGCTCCGGTTGTTCTCCTTATTTGTCAAGTCGACAAAGCAATGTATGCTCGGCTTGTATGGATGTCTTCCTTGGTTCAATGCCTACAGCGGACTACCGGCCTGAAATGTGACTAGCAGAACAAGCGGAGAATTGCCTCGCTGGCCATAGACCCAGCCCATGTGCGCGATGACATTTGCGATCGCAGCAAGTCATCCGAGTACTTCCGATCTGCTTGGGTCCACGCAGGTGATATTGCTGGCATTTCATCTTACCGATCGGCCTTTCAGAATTTGTCACGAGTATATAGATCTCACTCGCATTAAAGGGGTGGCCTAGTGGCCCGGTGAAGAGAGTTGGCCTAAAGGGCATATATAGTAGGCCCCATTGCTGCATATCTGGTCACCTTCGACTTATATCTATGACTACCATTGCTTTTGCCGGAGTAACTGGCAACTTCACGCCCCTAGACTCGTTCCTGATGGCTTACTATTCCTAGTGTTGCGATAGCATGAGAGCTAGTACCCTACAGCTCGTTACCCGATGCAGGGATATCACCTCCGCTGCTCATCAACAGGTCAAAAAAGGAAGATATGACTTCCTGGCTTTATCGGCATGATGAAAGAAGGGTGTGACATACTATGCAGACGGAGCAATGGTAAAAGCTTTTGGTCACAGGAACCCCGGCTCACTATCACACATTGACGGCTGTGAGTCCATGTTTGCTGACCGAGGCTGAGGGCTGTTTTCTTTGATAAACCATGCCTTTCTTTCCTGCAGCATGTTATCTTTTAGCTAGGGCCAATGGGAAAATAATGAAATCAAATCCGATATGGAGTTTCTCTTTCTGCACTACAGTTACTTAGGGTAGCCAGGCCACAACAGAGAGCACAGCAGGGGGAGAGAGATTACCATTCCTAACACCGCACTAATCCGGCTATCTCTCTAACCAGATAATGGCAGGTTTTGCTGCTCAACTTCATCCTTCATTCCCCTCTTCTGTGTCGGTTACTTCCCAGACCAATATTCAGGCCTACATTCTCCTGGATGTTCTTCGCGCCCCATCTTCAGCTCCTACATGGTCCTTAAATCCTCCCTGTGCTGCTCCCGGGCGGGTCCTAATTAGTCTGTCCTCTTTGTGCCTCCAATCTCATCATCATCTCGCTGCATCTGCTGTGATAGTATATCACCTGCGTCGTGTGTCCTTGTTCCAACATTGTGCTCACTGATTGTCCTTGGGAGCTCGACCGGATCCCTATGCCAGCCAAACTACGTTGGAAAAATTTCAAGATTTATCTGATATTTTCCCCTTCCTGTATACTCGACATACTCTATGGCATTCAGAGCGTGAGACTCTGCGGTGTGACATATATGAGCTCTAGGGAAATTAAGGGCATCCTCCTCAAAAATAAGATGGTTTAGTCCTGGCAAACTATAGACTTGAATTCATGGTCTATGCTTCTGCTAGAAATTCATCTATGCTCTCTGCATTTCTTCCATCATCTGGTATGTATAAACAGTCCTTTGGTGGAATATCATAAAGTCTGAAGCTCTAAGCCACTGTCGGACCAGCGTTGATAGCTTCTTGAGCAACTGAGCAGCAACATTATCTTGGAATAACTTATACCATAGCTCTTGATGAACGGTGCTCTCACTGTCATCATGACAAGCTCTCATGGGCAGTTTCTTTCACTTTTCGAGCAGAGCTTTTGGAAGCCTGAGTCAACGAGGATTTTAACCACATTTTCAATGATCAAGATCAAACAGTGGCAACAGTGCTGTCCACAGAAGCCATGGATAGCATATCCCACATCTTCAGGTCAGTGATATGAAAGGTGCTTAGTAAAGCGACCTGTAAATCTTATAGCTGTGTCACTGCCCTGCATACGCTGCCTTCTATAACTGCTGCTCGTATGTATCCCTCCGTCTGATACGTCAGTATGATATTGAACGCACTGGTTTGTTTATAGGACAAATCATCTTTCTTCGGGTCGCTCGAAAGGTCTACCTGAAAATGGAACCGCGCCGTACTAAAGAAGATAGCCAACATTCTTAAAGAGCCCTTGAGTCTCAATTGTACATTCCTACGGTTGAGAATTAGATGTCTATCTGCATCTTGGGAAGCACATCGGTTTCAGATGGAACCGTAGCGGCAAGGGCGAAATGCAGGCTGGAAGAACTTATCCGCTGCAGCAAGGTGAAGCATGTTGCATGGAGTCAAATATAAGTAGTCTGTTAAGCTAAAGGGCAGTGATAATTAGGGATGACGTAACTACTAAGGTACACGGATAAGTACTATACTCAAATTTTCAACTGTTATAAACTGTTGAGGAGTAGACATGCTCATCATGCCCACAGAAAAGCAGGCCGTGAAGATACGACTATCTGAAAGGTTTGTTCTGGAATCTTTCACCAGGAACTCTTACGCCTTAGAAACCATAACAAGGTAGGTTTGGTCAACATATAGATTTCTGTGAAGGCACATGCATGACCTGATAGAGCATTTAGCTCAGACCAGTGTATTGAAATTACCTCAACGAGAAAAGAACATCTTGATCCTGCGAGTGGTCTGGCAGCTGGCATAATACTGAGCATGAAGTGTGCTCTACAAGGGATGGCTGAACTTGGCCTTCAGACTTTGTACCGTAGTAAGATTAGACTTGCTCGATTCGAGATGGATAGTCATTCTCCAACTCTTAGGAATAATGTCATTTTCACATAAGGAAATCAAAGACTAAGGTTTATATCTTCTTTGGCCTAAATAAGAATGCTATATGCGATGCTAGCTATGCAGGTATTCAGGTTTTGAAGCATTATTTGGTTCTGGATACTGTCGGTCGCCGGATACCAAAATGAGATCGATTCTTCGATAATAACTGCTAGTATACATTATCGAATTCCTATATGGGCCTTATCTTCCCTAACGCCTGATGGTCAAAATTATACTCAAATGTACGCATGGTATAAATTTCCAGTATACTGTAAAATCGACTGAAGGAGGGATTAGATCAGGCTAGCTGGTAAAGAGATGGAAGCAGTCCACGATGGCTTCTAGAGATCACTTCATTCCCGTGACTAAGAGACAATTTGTGGACATTTAAAGCCCTGGGTAAGATGACTGACAACTCATCTATCATGTTAGCATTACAATACCAAAGACGGAGTTTCTTTACTTTGTCTATTACCTCATTCATCCCACCGGTCTTGATATCTAGATATCATTCTATTTTAAGCCCACACATGAGTGTATAGTGAAATGAAAGAGTAAGCAAGCAACGGGCAGGACTAACTTGAGAATATTGACTCTACTTGAGATCTTGCTATCTTAATAATAGGCCTTTTCCTCTAAGGGTGGATATTTACTTGACGGTACATTTGCAGTTTCAACATGATGCTACTAGAGCTAGTACTAGTGGCGGTGCTCATAGTACTAAGCAGTTCTTTTAGCGGTAACAAGTTTCACAGATAATATTAATGTACTTCTAGAGCTAAACTGAACTAGGTAAGCTGGCATAGAAGCCTCTCCAGGCTGTTTCGGGTTAGGACATGCTCTACTGTATGTGATGAGTCCACAGCATCGAGCACTACCTATACTTAATTCTCAGTAACTCCACAATAGAAGGTGTTTAAGATGGAATGATGCACAAACCTAATATATCATATCGCCGGGTTTCTGAAATGGTATGCGCAGGGGCCTGCAGATAAAACAAAGAAATATGAGGCCAGGTAAAACCTACCAAGACAGAAGAAGGGGCTTTGATTTATATATACATCCGTAGTCGATACTTAATATCTTCCAGTAATGTGCTTAGAACTGTAAAGAAAATTTTGTAGAGGTTGCCTTGCATGCTTGTAAACCTCCATTAATGCTAGTTGGTGACCGCCAGTATCGAGAATAATACTCTCATGGGATATGGCATTGTCTGATACCTTCAATTCAGGTGCGATGCTGATCTCTATTTGCTCTTATTATGTTTCTTGATAGTATTAGACTGACGTTCAATGTTTGGTGTCTGTGACGGATGAACATCATCCCGCATATCATAGTATATATATAATTATAGATGACGACTGGGTATGATACCTACTATTGGAAACTGATGTAGTACATGTCACTGAAGAAGATATTAGGGGGGCTTCGTTAGTAAGGAATGTAGTATATCACTAGATTGACAATATATATATATATGTGATGAAACACTATGTGTACAGTAGTAGCTTCGTTCTATACTATTACTATGTTATTTTCCCGAAGCCCATTCCATCACGAACGCAATCAAGGCTACGATTCAAGTCATACGACTTATAAATGATCCTCTGGTATAACGCGCTGTAGTAGCTTTCATGCAATACATGAGCATGAAGTCATATACTAAGAGTCAGCGTTACGGATCCAACGCACGATCTCATATTCTACGCTCTATAGACAATATTCTACTGAACGGCGATATCCCAGTGAATGAACTTGTTCTTTACCCGAATGCTAGTGAACGTTCATACTACCTACAGATCGTGAGCAGACAGCGACCGATCGGTGGCTCCACAACTATACGTATGATCTTGAGGTGTCGCGACACTCGCGCGAACCCGTGATCCGTCTCCCGTAACACGGAGCCGAGGCTATAACGATGGGAAAAAAAAAAAAAAAAAAAAAAAAAAAAAAAAGGCACTAGCCATGTTAGGCAGCTGAATCTACGATGGCGGTGTGGCAAAAGCTCGTTCCTTTGCAACTGCCGTTGAACTGGCTGGCTTTTACATGTCTCAGTTCCCCTCAAATTCGCCATTAGTACGGGTAATATAGCGTCGTGAGGCGGAAGCGTATTCCTCCAATCCGCATTCGAGCGAACTCAACTTGGCTATGGGGCTTGGCTAGGCATGGGGCCTTGGCCATTAGGCTTGCTGCAACGACGAGTCCACATGTGCATGTGGAAAACTCGCCTTTTCGTTCTCCGGGTCGGTTGGGTACCGCGAAAACTATCATGACATCGAACGATGTCTTTGCATCGTACGTCCTGGATTTGCTTTTTCGGCATCAAAGGACGGAGGCAGAAATGCACTGTGTAGTAGTAGAATGGAAAAAACTTTATCCTGAGTTTTGATTGGACGGCCACCCGGGAGGGAAAAAAAGAAAAATTCTTCTTTTGCTGAGGTGATAATGAACTGGGTGTGAGCAATGACGACCCCCTGGTCAGATGATAATGGAGCACCTTTTTGAGGCATATTAACTCAGCACCGGGGCAACATGGAGCCTGGAGACGAGGGAGGGGACCCATTTCTTGCCCCGGCCCCCAAAGGTGGGAAAGTGCCACATGCGTCCGCCCGACCAACTCATGCGGTCTTCTCCGGGTTTCGGGTTGACGCGGCTGTGGGGGTAATTTGGAGTCATACCGAGACCCATGGCTGAACCACGCTCATTGGGCCAGGGATGATCGCACTCTCGCGTGGACAAAAACGAGGTCGTGTTAATTTCGCGCTGTGAGGTGCTTTTTCTTGCCAGACCCGTTCTCGGCAAGTTAGCCTGCTGCACCCAAGGTGCGAACTCAGGTGCGTCAAGTCAGAGTTTTGACCTCGGAAGGATTGCGGCGATGAACCAGGGAAATCCTCCTTTGAAGAAAAGACCGTTGTTAGTGTTAATATCGAACCATTTTGGATCTTTTGGCGTGGATTACAATCAGATGACAGTGTCGCTTCTGCGATGTCCATGAGGTAAGTCTGCCGATGGATGCGACGGGGTTTCGAAGTAGGGCGAGGCTGGCAGGGATCTCAAGAGATACCCCAGGGGTCAAGGCTTTCGCTCCGTCAGCCGTACAGTAGTCGTAGTTTCAGGTTATCCCAGCAGGTCCGTGCCTTGTCGACGTCATTTGTGCCTGTGCCATGGGGTTTTTGAGGCATTTGTTAGAAGAGTCCAGTCTCCTATTCGCAAGAATCGAGACGCGTGTTGGAAGGTAGTCTAGCTTTTTTTTTCCCTGCGTGAGCGACGATCGTCGGGCGCGACAAGCGTGGCGATGGACGGGCGCTTTTTGTGACAGTTGCGACGTCAGTCTGGGGTTATCTGTGTGGTCGGTGCCTGAGGCGCTGGAGTTCGTTTCCTGTCAGTGCGGTTATTCGGCATCCCGACAAGTAAATACTTATCTCTGGGGTCTCATACAGTTCAATTTCGCGGAGTTGCGATTCAAGTATGCTGTCGCGGGAGAAGAGTCGAATCCCCAGCAATTCGTCAGTACGAAGAACTTAACGAGTCTGCAGGTAAAGCTTGCAGCAGGTTGATCGAAACAGACACGTGAAACACGCGATGGGATCGTCTGAGGTCAGACCAAAGGGGGGAAAGAATAAGCACAATTCCATTATATGTAGGCAACTTTTGAGTCCATCGATCATAATCGAACTGAAGTAATAAAGTGTCTCGGAGGAATTTCGTCCATAGTAATAATACTATTGATTCCTATTCATGTCGTAAACAGTAGTACTTAGCTGGTGATCATCATCCGCGTATAATAGCTACTAGCTGTATAAATATAGTAGTCTCAAGTAGTGTGTACTAGTAGTATATCCTCACCAACAGCCTCCATTATGTACGACGCGCCCCCGAAAAATTCAATAGTCATTTCAAAGATTCAATTACTGTCAATCCATAACAGTAGTCCAGACCGTGCTCTCGGCCGATGGCATATCTCATCAAACGTACTATTTACATATGCACTAGCCAGCTGAATTCTTGCAAGCCACATAATTGCCGAACGATGCAAACATACCTATCATCGAGGCCGGCCAGACCCAACCATCCCATCAGGGTTGCAGTGGCTCGACGATCAGCAAATACGATGGCAACACAAACGGCTGCCTACATTGCCTAAAATACGCTGCGTGATCGGAGCTGGATACGAATTGTTGAGAATAAACGTGCTTGCTTTTTTCTCCCCACGCCACACTAGTTGACTCGTCCCGAAGAGATGGATACATTTGATACTTGCCCCTGAACTTGACAGACAATAAGTTATACTTTACTGGTTAGATAGTCTCAAAAAAAAAGTTAGACACTAGGGCAAATCTATAGATAGTTACAGTAAGTTCCCCATGCAGTAGTTAACTTCCGTTGTAACTATTAACATGACTATCTACCGAACAGAACAAATATATTCCGCTTCTAGTACTAGTACTAGTAGTCACACCCAAAAGCTCAGTACCACCTAAGCAAGGAGCACAGAACGGACCCGACCAGCCGGCTGAATCTCAGATAAGGTTCGACAGGAGAGTAGCGGCATTCCAATAATTAAGTTATTCATTTATTGGTACTACTACTTACTGGAGACAGCGAAAATCCGTCCATCTATCGAATACTGTGGCTGGCTGGAATGTTGTGTTGTGGCGTGATTCTAGCCTGGCATTCCAAGGGGGGTTACGCCGCGGGATTATGTTAGTTGTGTTCTTGAACTCCTTGCGAAGGATAGGTTATTGAGGCAACTACACATACCTCCTGCTGGATGTCTGATACGTATATCCAACCCCGAGATTGGTCCAAGTGAGGTCGCTTATTATCCCAAGTAAGCAAGGAGTCAAGAGACGGGTGGGAGGTAACACAAGACATCGGGTGAGCCCTGCAATAATTTAAGGGGGGGTGGATGCCAATGATGGTGTGAAGACTCTGTCCGTGTCTGCCCTGTGGCTGCATGCATTCAGGTCTTCCGGATGAATGCAGTGTCACCTACCGATCGGGTCTTCGAACAGTCCAGGAATGCACTGGAAGATGAGACTGCGAGACAGGGAGGAATAAATACTTATCATATTAGTGTTAATTTTAGACTGAGTTCCGAAGTACTTTTCTTCTTCTTTTTGTCTAATCAGAGAAACAATGCCGAGTTCTCGCAAACAAACATCAAACTCCACGGAGGATTTCATCTGCACATTCAGCAAGGTCGGATGAAATGTATTAAGTGTACAAAGTATTTAATGTAGTGCCTGTGCATGGTTATGTAATCGACATTCAAGGTGGTCCCAATCAAGGTCTACACGTGGGTAGTCCAGCAAATGAGAAAAGCCGTGCCTCTCGTGTGTCCAGACATGGAACGTTCGCAGTGGCTCTGGATTTACTCCGAAAATACGAAGGTTCTAACTACAACCTAAGCCACTTAATAGCAAATGTTATTATTCACCAGTAGATAATAAGTAAATACACACAAGACAAAGTACCAACAACACATACATTCATACATACCAAATCACACCACCGACCTGCCCACACCAGTCAACAATCGCCTAGGCTCTTCCTGGTTTGACCCCTATCTATCGACCAGCTCTGTAAGCTCAGAGGGCGTTCTAGAACCGTCGTAGCTGTCATGCGTACCCTTTCGCGCTTCTACTACAACAACAACGGGATCGCGCCCATGCCCTGTTTTGATCCCAGGTGAAGCCAGACGCAGTTAGAACCCCCCTCCCGGAATAGTTATTATTGGCAGTCAAGTCTCCTCCTTCGTTTCCATCCGTTCTATCTAGTTCTCTTCCGTTGTGGCTGTCCTCGTGACTCGACCCTCCGAGACCTCCGGCATCCAGACCGAGATGGCCTTTTCTGACACTCGGCACCGGCGTGCCGAGTCCGCTGTTGTGTATAAGAAGCATCGGCCTCCCGATTCCCCCTTTTCTCCCTGACTGAAAGCTGGGAGCTAGAGCGCAGTATAAATCCTTGGGGCTTTCCCCTTCAAATTCATTGCTGCAGTTATGTCTTTCTCTGTTCGACTCACAATTGACTGCTTGGTTATAACTTGTCGCAAAGTGCCAAGCTCGGCTCGCTACACGGATGATTGATGACTAACAGGCACAAGGCTGCACCGGTGACACAACAGCAAAATATCTTCAAGACAAGCCTTCGGTGTGTGAACTTGGTCTTGGGTGAAGGAAGGGAAGAGCAAATTCTGCTCTCTTTCTCCTTACCTTTTACTTAATCGAAAAACTCAGTCAACAACTCGACCATTGTGCCAATGTCCACTTGTGCCCCTCCAATAACCTCAGGCCGACCTTTTCTCAGACCAAGACGATGACTTCTTACGTGATACGAGTGAATGGCGGGAACGGTTGTTTCGCAACACAACAAAACCGACCCAAAGCAACGATTTTAATTTTCTCCTTTCCGCACCTTCGGGCGGGCCATCTTCCTGAAGCGTCAAGGTTTCCGTCGAACTTCCCGACTTGCGTTGAGAGAGCCAAGGCCGACCATCAACCCATCCGGTCTCAACAATCGGGCCGTCTGCGTCGAGATGTTTTCAGCCTGATTTGATTTTTTTTCCCTTTGATTTCCACAAAGGGAACAGGAAAAAAGAAAAAGAGGAAAACGTGGTCGGCTAGGTACCGAGTATTTCCCAGGAAAATTATTCGCCCAATATTGGACGGCGACTTTCCGTTCGGCGCTGTATGCGTGTGCGTATCTTAGTAGAACTGCGACAAATGCACCCACTCGGAGAGATGGGCATGAACCAGCCAACCCGAAAATCCTCGTGTTTTGCCCGTCCACTTGGAGGTAGGCACTACGGCGTTGATGCCTGCAGCTAATGCTAGAGCTCTTATTTTTCCACAATAGGTAGACAGCTGATACAGCACTGACTGACAGTCGCTTCGATGTCATCATCATCGGCGGTTTAGCCCGCAGAGACTCATTTGACTAGTGCATCCTGGAAAAGCGTCGTTCGCCGCTGTTTAGGCAGCAGATACGCTCGGACAAAGCAGAGACCAACCCGCATGATGATGCAGCGTCATTGTCCTCATCATCACAATCATGAACTATCCAGCAAACAGCATGTGCCGGTCGCTTAGTCGGCTGCGAACTCACTCCTGAGTGGTGTTACTCTACTTAGTTTTCCAGGTCGTTTCTTTTACCCGGTTGGTCTGTTCGCGCCGGCGCAAGGAAAATTATCATCGTCATTATTCGACCCGAGCAACAGCTTCCACGCAGTTTGACTGCTTAGGTGGACCCTTGGGTGGTCGATTCCGTGCCGGTGATTCGTTATCCGGGAATCCGCCGTGTTCCGGAAAAAAAAAGCGCGAGTCGGCGAAAGACACACATGTCTCTCTAGGCTAGACTCTAGTCTAGATAGCTAGATTCATGCAGTCCGTCTCTTGGTCGGTGAAAATAATTTCCCCTACGAGCATGCGAAAGGAATGGGGCCATGTGCGTGATGGAGACCTACTTTTTTCCGTTCTGGAGAGAGAGAGGAGAAGGGGAGGACCCAGAAAAGTCAGATTGTGCTACCCTCGAATGAGCCAATCTTGGGTTTGGTTCTGACACAGGAACAGTCAACCGAGTTGGGAGGGAGCCAATGGAAAGGCTGAGGGCCGAGGGAAGATGACGATTTTCGGTCGGCGCGCGATGTTTTAGCCCCCCCGACCGCATCCACTCGATCTCCTCGAAAAACCGGGCCCGCCTTTCTGCTTCCCCCCACATGCTTTTTTCCCTTTGCGCCAGAGCCCCCACCCCGTTTTTTGCCGAGAAAGACTTGTCGATTCTTGGTCGACTCTTGTTCCTATACCAAGGCGAAATACGATGAGCTTCGGTATTTCTTCTCTGGCTTGTCGCCTTGGCGCCGAGTTTTTGCGGTCAGTGCGGGTATACCGGAACGCCATTGACGTAGTTGGTTCGGCAAAAGATGGGGGACTTCACGCAGGGTTTTCCGGGGGGTGTGAAGAGAGGGGGGCAATGATGGGGATGGGAGGGGTGGAAGGATTCGCCACGAGCTCTCTGACAGGCACGTTCAGCTGCGCGACCATGGGAAGGAAAGACGATGGCAGATCCGGGCGCATAATTTCCTTACGGGACTACAGGACTGTCAAGTGTCAGAGTTTGCATTATTGGGAGAGAGAAAAATGGGAAGAGTGATATCTTAGATCCAATTAGCACCGGTGGAGACCATGAGGTGCGACTATGTCGCAGGCTCGCAGCTCACCTTGCAGGATGTCTGTCTGTTAGGAGAGATAATAGTAATATTACTTTTCCACATCTGTCGCTACGAAATTCCGCTGCCTGCTCTTGGCTTGTCTCATGGGGGAAATAAAAAAAAACGAAGGATGGATCGATGTTTTTTCTAATTCTCATGCAGTGAGCCACGGCTAATCATATTGCTCTGCGCGTGTTGTCGGAGGGAAGGTGTTAGGACGGGCCAGCGGACAGTTTGATCTAAGTCTTTTTCCGGCATTCGGTGGAGATGCAAATTTGAGAATCATTGGATGAAGGCATGGAATGCTAGCAATTGGCAGATGTCGCTGACAATCGGAAATGGAAGGAGGAGAGAGAATCACTTGACGAAAAGGGCAAATCAACAGGAGGGGAAAAGGAAAAGGAAAAAAAAAAAGAAAAAGAAAAGAAATTGCTGTCGCGGTTACATCCTTCTCTCACCCTCGGGACGCTAGTTCCATTCGGGCCAAAATCAGAGAGATGATGGAGATGGAGATGGAGACGCGGAGAGAGAGGGTGATATTAGCCCATAGTATAGACTAGTTCACTTAGTAGGAGGTGGGGGAGAAGAGAGAGAGAAAGGGAAAAATTGGGGAGCTGGAGACACCGTCGCGGCCAGAGACGGTGCGGGGTGGAGCCTCCCAGCCGATGGTGGAGGATGGCGTCGAATCACCATGCAAAGCCTCCCTCCTAAAGCACCATGAAGGAGGAGCCTTTACCCTACCATTCCCCTCCAGGTTAAACCTCTTTGGGCCAGAGCTTATTCATACTGTTGTAGATATCATTATTAACTTCATCTTTCCATTGGCGCATGAGGTGTCTCGCCTTGCAGGATGAGGGACGCTAGGCGCGGTCGGGAAACCCAACGGAAACGGCTTCCCGAACGACGGCCGAATCTCGTTGCATTCAAGCCGTCTGCTTTTCGTGACGCGAGGATTCGGGACGGCAGAAGGGCAGGAGGGTAGGTAAGTTCGCTACGGTATGAGAATATGCTGCGGTTTCATGCTGGAAAAAAAAAATAAGAAGGTGGTGAACGGCCCCATATGATTGACCCTTGAATGACGGGGGATGCGGTTAAAGATGAGTGGACATTTGGCGGCTGAAATGCTGAAAGCACAATGGCGCCCGCATTCAGCCTGGCTACAGTGCAAAGCACCCGACGCACACATAATACGATGGGCGAAGATTATTCAGCCAACATCCAATCTAGCTTAACTAACTAACTCACTGAGAGTTAGGCGAACTTCCCCGTGGGATTCTGGCGATGCCTTTCCTTCCCTCGCTTAAGTTGCTACCTTCGGACAACGAGGGTTACCAAATAGGCAGGTCAGCCCTGCGCGGTCAGCTCCACGTTTGGGTTCAGGTTCCCGTAACGATGGACGGGCGCGGCAACGATTGGCCAGGGCGTGCGCGCACGTCCGCTCTCATAGGCTGGCGGCTTTTTCAGGGCAGGATCATGGAAAAGTGGAGCCGCACGGTGTCCTCGGGTTGGTGGTAGTTGGTTGATGATGATGATGATGATGATGATAGTAGTGGATGGTGGTGGAGGTGAAGATGGTGTGAAGCCATCCATCAGCCCAGAAGGGAGGGATGGATATTGAAAGGAGTGGAAAAAGATTTCTTGTCACCTTGGTGGTAGAATAGGAGAATGAGAGAATCTGACCTGTGCTGTACTTTGTACATTGTAGTACCTAACTCACTTAAAGGACTGAATAGCCAATAAGAAGATACAGGGGCCGACCCGAATGTTAGACTATCTGTGTACAATCCATGGATAAATGACCAGTATGTATGGTTCCCCCTTTTTTCGCTGTGTTCGAACTTTTTTTTTTCCTTTTTCTTTTTCCCGAATTCTGCTTTTCTTTTTCCGCTGGTTTAATAAAGAAAACAGAATATTGGATTAAGTTTTTTTTATTTATTTATTTATTTAATTTCCCTTTTAGATTACCCAAGGGGGAAAAGGCACCAAGACCGGGCTGCGTGATGTCATTGCTCACTGCATTTCCAGCGCATCCACAAGTGGGCCACGGGACTGCGCCAAAAAAGATGCTTAACCCAGCGTTATTGATGCATCCGGTCCCCTGCTCCACAAAACAAACAATGGTACGGCTCACTATGGGTCTGCGTAGCTTGGTGGAGCTCTCCCTCCTCCTCCTTCTCCTCCTCCTCCTCTCCAGTTAGTTAGTTTTAGTTCAGTTCGGGGGATAAGAGATTGTCGGCCAACATGCATGCTTGCCACAACCGACAGGCCTGTCGTCTTCGAGAAAGTAGATAACCCCCCTTCTTCCCCCCGTCTTCTCCGCGTTGGCTCCAGTCCTGTTTTTATTTTTTCTTCTCTTTCTTGTGTCACATCACAACTCCTCCTCCTTTCGACCAGGACACATCAACAAAAGGAGCAACGCAACAGGAGTCCTCTTTTGGAGAACTGAGCGAGTCAACTTAAGTGTTCGATCGCTCCCCAGATTCATTGACCATTGTTCCTCATCCATTGGTCATATATCTCGACAACAACAACAATACTCTTTTCGCATAGCATCACTTCACAATGGCGCCGACCTACGCTGGCCTGTCGGGCAGGAAACTGTCCCTGGCCGTCTCGACAATTGCGACGATGGGTTTCTTGCTGTTCGGTTATGATCGTGAGTTCCTCTCGCCGGCCATTCCCGATCTAGCCATCCAGATCACATGCTAATCTTCAAATGTCTAGAGGGTGTCATGTCCGGTATTATCAGTGATACCGCGTTCGAAGACCTCTTCACTGCCACCAAGAACAACTCTACCATGCAGGCCTTGGTTACATCCGTTTATGAATTAGGTTAGTCGCAAATATCACCCTAACGAGTTACAATTGCGGGCCTCCAATTCTAACGCGTCTCGTCGCATAGGTTGTCTGGTGGGCGCTATGTTCGCGCTCTTCTTCGGTGACAAGACTGGACGTAAATGGATGATCTTCTCGGGTGCCATTGTCATGATTATCGGTGTCGTCATTCAGGTCACCTCGTATGCCGGTCACATTCCTCTTCTGCAGTTCTTCATTGGTCGTGTCATCACCGGTATCGGTAACGGCATGAACACTTCCACTATCCCGACCTACCAGGCCGAGTGCTCCAAGACTAGCAACCGTGGTCTGCTCATTTGTATCGAGGGTGGTATCATTGCCATCGGTACTGCGATTGCCTACTGGATTGACTACGGTGCCCACTTCGGTAACAAGGACCTGGTGTGGCGTTTCCCCATTGCTTTCCAGATCTTCTTCGGTCTCATCATCATCGTCGGCATGTGGTTCCTTCCCGACTCCCCCCGTTACCTCATCTCCAAGGACCGCGTCCAGGAGGGTGAGTACGTGCTTGCCGCCCTGGGTGGTTGGGAGATCCACGACCACGAGACCCAGCTCCAGAAGCAGCTGGTCATTGACTCCATCAGAGCGTAAGTTTGCCAAGGAAAAGAAAGGTGGATGACGCGTGGCACAAGTCGCTAACACTCAGCTCCAGTTCGAACGCCGCTGGCAAGGACGTCGGATATCGTGACCTTCTCACTGGTGGCCGCTCCCAGCACTTCCGTCGTATGATCATCGGTTCCTCCTCGCAGATTTTCCAGCAGCTCGGTGGTTGCAACGCTGTCATCTACTACCTGCCTGTGTTGCTCCAGGATTCCCTTCACGAGACTGAGAACTTCTCCCTGGTCATTGGTGGTGTCAACATGATTGTCTACGCCATCTTTGCCACCTTCTCCTGGTTCTTCATTGAGAAGATCGGTCGTCGCAAGCTCTTCCTGGGTGGATCCTTCCTTCAGTGCATTGCCATGGTTATCACCTTTGCCTGTTTGATCCCTGGTGACCAGGAGACTGCCAAGGGTGCTGTCTTCGGTCTGTTCCTCTACATGGCCGCTTTCGGTGCCGCTTGGTTGCCTCTGCCCTGGTTGTACCCTGCTGAGCTGTCCCCCATCAAGACTCGTGCCAAGGCCAACGCTGTCTCGACCTGCAGCAACTGGCTCTTCAACTTCCTGATTGTCATGATCACCCCCGTCATGGTCTCCCACATTGGCTGGGGTACCTACCTGTTCTTCGCCGTCTTGAACGGTCTGTTCATCCCGTTCATCTGGTTCTTCTACCCTGAGACCGCCAACCGCTCTCTGGAGGAGATCGATATCATCTTCGCCAAGGGTTACACCGAGAACATCAGCTACGTGCGCGCTGCCCACGAGCTGCCCAAGCTCACCGACGACGAAGTCGAGCAGAAGGCCATCGAGTACGGCTTCGGAGGTGCCAGCGACGAGGAGAAGGTTACCACCGCCGAGGTCTCGGGCTCCAACTCCGCCCGCGAGTCGGAGTAAGGGTGAAGCATGGAATCTTTTGCATGGTCATGAATATAAAATGTTTGGAAGCATTTTCACGCTTTTTGATACCTGCTACGCGATTTTAAAGCATAGCCGGCTCTCTCTGAGACCACGGTCTAGGGAGTTCTAATCGTTATTATTCCCCCCTTGCTTTTTTTTACTCTTCTGTTACTTAGTTTTAGTGATACCAGTGCAAAACAGGATGCCATGGGGCATCCTTGCGTGACAGAATTTAAACACTTGTGCATTCACATCACATTTTCCTTACAACTTAAATAGGTCCATCTTTCTGGGCTCTTCCTAGCACTCTTCCAGACTTTCAACTTATAAACGTAGCCTAAGGCAGTTACTATCACCACCCCCACAATATTCCCCTAGCCTTAAGCATTGCCCAGCACACAATGTGGACTGAACCCGCAGGCAATTCCTCAAAGCCACACCCACCCTGGTCAGGCAAGTGGAGAGAGTCTACTTGCTGCCATGTGGCTGTCACACTTGCTCCACGCCTTCTATTGCTGTTTTTACTTCTTTCTTTTTTTTTTTCTGTCTTTTACCCCTCTCTCTGTGTCGATCAACGGACTAGAGCCATACCGATAGGTCAAGTGGGAACGTGCAGCTGCAAAGCATCCCGTTGGAGACAGTTAATCGGTAAAGGACACTTAGAGCTGCAGGTCCCTTCTCCAGAGTGGACCTGGAAGATCCACACTATGGTTGAATCGCACAGTATGCACGGGTTAGCAAGTGCGGGGGCGAATTGATCGACCTGATGGTTAGTCAATCCATTTCTTGTGGATGTCGTTGCTGTAGCGGCGGTGAGTTGTACTACGCCATAGGCTTAGACAAGTCCTGAGCTCGGAAGATATCACACACACACTTCAGGTTATCGCAGGGAATGAAAGTGAGAGGTACCCACCCAGTCAAGCTATGAACGCATGATATCCATGGTATGGATATGATATATCCAAAAGAAGCAATAGAATGCATACGTACATACATACATATAATTCGTCGATGGAGTCAATCAATTAATCCTTCTTCACCTTCAAGCTCTTATCCAAACACTCCACCACGTCCTCGACCGTCTTCCCCCGCTGTCGATCATCCGGCTTCTCTTGCCCCAGGATAGGATCATCCGCGACGGTCTGATACACCTGAGCCACGGCGTAGAACCTAAAACACAGAAGTTGGCCAGTCAGCCTCATAATCACTATGACTATACCAGGAAGGATTTGGATCACACATACAAATCACTTTCAAACCCCCCGTCATCCCTCATCGTATCCCCAATTTCCTTCATCTCCCTCACCCACCGATACGCCTTCGGCGGCATCCCTACCACCCCCTTCTCCGCTATCCGCAGCGTCGCCGCATTATGCTCCTCCATCAATTCTTGCAGCTGCGGCAGCACACCCATAGAATGCGCCGTAGTAAACGACTGAATAGCCAACGCGAAAAACCCCTTCGTCAGAGAAGCAAAGCACATCTTCAACCCGGTCGCTACACCAATCCGGTCCGAGATATGTTTGATATTCAGTGTGCGAGATAACTTCTCGTCTGGGAGTTTCTCAGGACCGGAGACTATCAAGCTGGCACAATGCCAGGCTGGTTCGTTGGGGTTGGTTGGCTGCAATGGCCGCGGTGGGCCACCCACGATGCCTCCGTCGATGTACCGGAGGTAAGATGATGACGATGTCCCACTTGCTTCAGTAAAGAGTGCTTCCATCTCGCGCGCTGTCTTTGGCGACACAGCATTCAGATCAATTACCCATAACGGGGTATCGCGGACCGTGGGCCGCGCGGACGATGCTTCCACGATGCGCCGGGCGGTTGCGAGTGCGTCCCGTGGTGGAACGATGGAGAGGAGGCAGTCGCTTTGGTCGACTAGGTCTTGCATCGAGGGACGGAGCTCAATGCCTGCTTCCCATGCTCGCCGTTGGGTGGCTTCGCTGTGTGGGGGCTGTGGTTAGCTGCGATGACAATGTGGAGGGGGAATACTTGATTATAGTACCTCCGATCGGCCGCATAGGTCAGGACTCGGTAATGATGGGCGATTAGGAGCTGGGCTATGCCCAGACCCATCTCCCCGATGGAGATGATGCCGATGGCTTCGAAGGGGTATGACATGGTATCGATGATTGTGATGTATCAACGATGAGGAGTTTGAAATGATTAGAAAAGAGGAGTGATAGTGAGGGGTAGATTCGGGCCCTGATCATCAGCCCTGTTCCCCCCGCGGGCTTTTATCCTCCGTGCCGGGATGGTGGCACGGACTGTCACGTCACGCCATTAATATCACCACTCGGCAGACAAACAGCGATGCTGACTAGGTGTAATAAGACGTCGGGTGACTGGGGTATGGATTGGCTGTTTCTTCATTGTTTGAAAGGAGGTTTTTTTGAGGGTGTGGAGTGATTGCCATTGAACGGTCGCATGGTCGTCGCGCAATGGAATCTTGGATTTGGCGGTTTAGTCGCATTGAATGGAGATAGCGCTATCTTTGGGTATGACATCGGTCCTTCCTATCGCTTCAATTCCATCCAATACAGAGGTAGCTTATCGTGTGTGGGTGGCTAGTGCTGAGGATGTGCTGTAGGCAGATAGGCCACTTAGGCTTTTTTTCTGTATTTGTCTTCGTGAAGTAGAACCAAGTTAAACTTATCTCAATTCTCTGTCATCTAAGATTTGTTGGAAGGGCCTTCATCACATCAATCAGAGGGTCCTATCCGTTGTTCATAGGCTCATCAACTAACCCGATCACCCGCAAGTCCCTGCTATTTTTGACGCGCTCCAAAGATTACGTTGGAGAGCCAAAGCATGCCACGAGGCATGAATTGAAAGTAAAGACGCCATAGCCACATCGTCGAAGCTAATAAGGTGCAGATATCGGACACAGACTATCGCTGTGTTGTTCCCGGATAGCCCCTTGCATCAGCCGCGATCCTAGCGTGTTGTTGAGGGGAGATGAGTAGGCATGGATAGAGAGATCCACGCCCTTGCAGCGCGAAGCATGATGCAAGGGGTGCACTTTATGAAGGACAACGTAGCGGACATTCCGCCCTTCAAGGGGCTCTCCATACGAGTGGAGGTGAGAATTTCTACACATTTCAGCGCTACCACGTATTTCTTGTAACTGATGCCCTGTTGCGCACGTTGCCCTGCTGGGGTTTAGCGGCGCTTCTAAGTTCGCTCGTATAATCTGCTCGAGTAATCACGTCGATGTATGCTAATATAGTCGAAGGGTTTGTTAGACCTAAAGTGCCGTCGAGGAATGTCCCCAAGTTGGCGATTTAAGAGCCATCACTGATAGCCTGATACGATATTCCAAAGAAAGGCTAGCACTCATTGTTATTAATAACATTTGGCTACAGCTATGGTTTTAATGGCTTATTTTCACTGTTGTACGTATGATCTTAAGGACCATATATGTGACAGTTGGAGATAGCTTCTATCCATTCATGAGAATCTTGAGAGCTTATGCGGCAAGCTGCCACATGCTAGCCATGTAGAGCTATACCTAAGATGCATAAAGCATGGATGCAGTGGCTTTTCTTTACTTCATGCATACATCAGCTGAAACGCAATCAAGGCTAAAATAAGAGCAGAAGAATTCGATAGTCTCTTCAAGATAGTTTAGCGGCATCTTGCCAAGATGTCATGGCACCGTATCTTCGAACTTATTTTGGTCAAAGCAGCACACTTCGAGCATGCCATAATGCGCCAAAGCAAGTTTATATAGTGTGAGATCTTTTTTCGGTAACTGAATCATTGGCTGTTCAGTCTGGAGTACGCCAAAGGAATGTGGCATATTGTGATTACCAGGAAACGTCATGCCCGATTCATCCTGTGCCCAGCATTCCAGAACAGGCGCCGTCCCTGAGAATCTGACCAGGAGGCCAACCGATTGGCGGCTGGGCTGCGCCAATACCAGAGACTGCGTGCGGTATCCACAGATTCTTATATGGATGGGGACATCTAATCAAAAGCCGAAGGATCTGGCTTACGGACTTCTGCCATGGGTATATAAGTGATGCTATAGTACCATTCGGGGAGATTCCCATAACCCTTGACTCCAACACCAAGTGATGCTTTATAATTAAAGTAGAATACAATGCGTGCATGGCATTCTGTACTTCTTCTCCCGGTCCTGGTGGCCTCAACTGCAACCGACCGATGCCGTCCTTCACAGGCCAGCAGCCGCAAAGACTGGTACATCCCGTCCTACACCCTTCCTCCCACCTCAAAGCTAACATCAACAGGGGTGACTTGACCACTCAAGAGAGAACCGACTACATCGACGCAGTCTGGTGCCTACGAGGGCGTCCAGCACTCCTCCCCAACGACCAATACCCAGGGGTACGAGACCGCCACGATGACTTTGTAGCGTAAGTGTACAACCCCCACCACCTATTCTAGCCTAGCCCTCATCTAACGAACATCCAGCACGCACATCAACTACACCCTGCACATCCACAACGACGGCCTCCTCCTCCCTTGGCACCGACACTTCCTCCACCTCTACGAGAAAGCGCTCCAAGACGAATGCAATTACCAAGGAAGTGTTCCGTAAGCTCCTTCCCCATCCCTCCCCAACTAAGCTTCCCTCATAACTCCCAACTCATCCCTCCAGATACTGGAACTGGCCCCTAACCACCAACTTAACCGCCACCCCCCTCTTCGATGGATCCCCCACCTCCCTCTCTGGCAACGGCTCACCCCAAAATAACACCTCCACCCTATGCCCCTTAAACATCTCTCCCTGCCCATCGCCCGGCACCGGCGGCGGTTGCGTAACCACCGGCCCACTCTCGACCTGGGTCATGCACCTTGGCCCCTTCTCCCTCTCGCAAGTAATCCCCTACGGCGACCTCCCCGCCAACGCCTTCGCTTACAACCCACGCTGTCTCACCCGGAACTTCACGACGGACTGGTTGGCTGCCCTGAACACCCAGGAAAAAGTGGACGACATGATTGCGGCCGCCGATCTCCAGGAGTTCTTGGAGCTGATGAGTCCAAGTGCGAATGGGTATGCGGGGGCACATGAAGGCGGGCATGCGAGTGTGGGGGCGAATATGTTGGATACGTTTGCGTCGGCACAGGACCCTGTATTCTTTTTGCATCATGCTATGGTGGACAGAGTGTGGACGTTGTGGCAGTGGGGTGATTGGGAGGAGAGGAAAGGGGCTGTGAATGGGACGACGGTCGTGCATGATCCGCCTGGGGCGCCGCTGGTGACGCTGGATACGGTGATGGAGTTTGGGGTGTTGGATGAGCCGAGGAGGGTGGAGGAGGTTATGGATGTGTTTGGGGGGGACTATTGTTATCGGTATGATTAGGATGTCTTAGTAGGTTATGAGTGTGGGTCTGTGATGTATACACTCAGTATATGGAGCATAGTATAGTAAAGGAAGTGTGTTCTCAATACACAGTCGCCTGCTGAACATCAACATGTCCCGAAAATAGCTCCTCCTTGCCCGGATCTTCAGGCAACTCGACACCATAGAACTTCTTCAATACGTCCTGGATCACATCATAGCAAGCGCCATACCGCACGAGCTTCATATCCCGAAAGTTGATGATTGTCGACGACGCCCGGGGAACGCTGAACGTTCGCTTCCCATAATCGATGACGATATCCGCAGCCTCCACGATCTCGGGCTCAATATCCTCAATGCGGACCTTCATCCCCGACCCTGAGATGTTGGCCGACGAACCGAGCAGTGGTAACCCCGCTGCATGGCATAACCGAATTAGCTCCTCCTGGAAGGGTCCTCCATTGACGAGCATGGAAAGGGTGCCGTCGTGCGTACAGCGCGAGAGCAACTCAGGGCCGAGTTTCTGGATGATTGGGTGGTCGGGCCGAAAGGGGGCCGCGACGCCGACAGGCACATCCAGATCCACGGTTAAGGTCCGAACCATGGACTCTTCGCGGGCCGGGAGGACGTGAATTTCTTGATGGAGCGCGTAGCTTCCGATCATGGCGTGCTTCTTGTGTGGTTTGCGGCGCTTCGTTGTGAAGAGGCGGTCCAGGGCTGCTGGGTCGCTGGCCACCAGGCCGTAGCCGATGCTGCCGGGGATGAGGGCAATGCCTTGATTTTTGATCACTTCGAAGACGCGCTGGGCGTCGCGGAGGACGTCGATTGGGGTAGTTGAGTAGGTCATTGTGCTTATGTTTGGGGTAAGGGGAGTATAGTGGGGAGAAGGATTCTGATGCTGGTGTTGGTGGGGAGAAGGATCCTGGGGCGAGGATCCGGGGGAGCTTATAAGCTCGAGATCTTACGTGCGGGGTGCAGTATACGCGAAAGGGGAAGAGGAAGACTGTTCGTGTGACTGTGGTCATGCTGACGCCACTTTCATCATGTCTCTATACCTGGGTATCTGGGGATAATTCTCCAGCAATCGGGCGGGCAAGTGGCAACAGGCAGCAGAGGTAAACAAAGGAACCAAGCGCAATTGCCTCGGGTAGAAGAAATACAACATACCGAGCACCGATTTGAAACTGCCTCGTTCGGGTTCACTCATAATTTCCACCTGGTGGTTGGTCGTTTGACTGATCGGACCCTCTGTTGCTCGGACGGTGTAGCGGTGACCTTGGATGAACGGAACACGCGGCAGCTCGAACAAGGTTTCATTCATGCCGGTAGCCGGGATTTCAATTAGATCGCCTGGGCATCTGCATTCGGCTCTTCGGAATAGACCAGTTCAGGAAGGTGATGGGGTTGTTGTTGTTGGTCTTGCCTGTGTTGTGGACAGTCACTAATGGTGACGTACCCGATGGGGTCAAGTCGGGTACCCATTGCTTTTGGCTTTTGCAACTGGAAGCATATAGAGGATACGGGGAGTGACAGTCAACCATGAACGTCGAGATGGCCAGTATGGGACCGAGGTAACATTGATAGTGGTGGATTATCTTGATAACGGGTGTGGGATCGCCTTCGCTGTGTCACTCCACGAAAAGCATAGCTCGACTACTTATTCAACAAGTAGGGGCTAGAAGAATCTGTGCTGCGAGACTGAGAAAGACGTTCAGAATGCATTCAACAACCAACCAGTCATACTGGACAAGTGATACTACTGTTGAAGTATATCAGTCCCTCAGAGTATACGTTTCTATTCGAAGGATGGGTCAGTACCTCCGCCATTAATCTGCGGAGCACGGACTAATCTTGACATACTGCAATGAGCGAACTGGCTAGTTCTCCAGCTACATTAGAGCGCTCACCACAACTTTCAGGCATACTTGGACATTAAGAATGCTTGTCCTGCCGCGCTGTCGGAAAGGGGAGCTGTAGAGGGTTTACCAGCTCACTATGCGCTGCAAAGTATTTTTACTGGGCTCCTTTCAAGGTTAATAGCAGCCTTTCGATAAGAGGCAGCGGAGTTGGAGCACTGGGCCCTGGTGTGACTAGCTGAGAGGCTTTCGACGAGTTGGACTTGGCGGACAAGTCAGGGAATACGCCTTATCTGGGTCTTCTACAGCATATCTTCATAGAGCATGGGGCAACCATTGGGACATGACAAGAACCTCGGCGTAGGAGAGTACACTAAGAGGGTAGTCTTAGATGTCCTGAATTACGAAGCATCAGCACGCAACCCATGTCCACAGTATACGGACTCTTGCAGCCTCTCCATGGCAACGACCCGTAAAGTCATGATGGTGGGCCACCGACCTGCACAGCAGAACAAATTTGAGTGATACGATACAAAGCTACAGTCTAGATCCAGCCAAAGACCTACTAGGGCACCGGCTTCAAGTGACAAAATCATTACTGAGGATACAGCCGGTATAGTCTCTGGTTCTCCCTGGGATCGGAAGTAATCATCAAGGCAACCAAGCATGTCGATCACGATCTTGTTGAGTCCGTAAAGGCAGCATGCGCTAGCCTCCGGTGTCGACTTTTTTTTGCATGCTGAAACAGCAAACGACCCGCAGCATTGGCAACAGTCCCCGACACAAAGACCGACCACTCTGATATTCTGGCGGTGAAGTTGTAGACAGGGATTAAGCTGGGAAGAGGAAGGGGAGGAATGTAAACTGTTAGGCGTAGTTAATGTGTACAGTTTGAGTTCCATCTCTGGAACTGGGGGAGGTATTGGATAGGTCGAGTGCGAATATGTTTTGTACAATACACCATAGGTTCGCAATACACAGTGTAGGATTTGTGATTGCACGCTAAAAATACTCAGATGAAGTTGATGGATCCAATGGAGCGCGGGGAAGCACATCGTCTGATAAGCTAGGCGGGAAAGAAAAAGGTGGCTGGCTCTCAACTCCAGAGCCAGATGGAGTACCCTTGTCCTGGAGGGGATTGATTCGGCGCAAGAATTTAGCTCGGAGCCGCCCATGCCGATGTTGGAACAGGGATTGTGTGCGATGAATCGTGCAGGCCGGGGTGGTGGGCAAAAATATGTGCAGCTCGACTCGCGGGTTGCTTCGCGCCGAGTCGCTTGCTTCCTGACTCTCTGAGCGAAGCAGCTGCTGGCTCGTTAAGTGGCATTGGCTCGAATATTGGAGGCATAACCACACAAGGAAGATGACAGTAGAATAAACTCAAACAAGATTCTGTCATGCAAGCCGGGCCGAGATCGGGCGGACGCTACTTTTGCCGCGGTCGAAAGCGGCCCAGATTCAACTCTCTATAGCCGAATTAGGGCCTGAATACATTATAATACATTATCACCTGCTAGGAGAGGTTGGTGTAGTACTTACGTATACGGAGAGTAGCTGCTACATGGTACTTCGTACAGTAAAAATTAGATGCATGTCGGAGTTTCTTGGCTGCGTTTTCAACACAATCCCAAGCAGTGATCGAATTGAGAATCTGCTGTATTTTGCAGAAGACGGCTCGATCCGGTCCATGATGTCCGAAAGTCACCGGCCTGTCAGTTTGTTCCTACGGCAGTTACTGGTGGAGTTACTTAGTAGTCGAGAGCCCACTGATATGATTACTCACATATCTATAGGGTTTTGTTCCCTGACACGGTCAGTACTTAGTCTATCGGATCAGTTGAGGTTCAAATCATTGAATCCGATTTACCGACTCTGCCTTCCAGTCAGTCAGAAGAATCATGCATACAGTAAGTAGACGACTGTTGACATATCACTCAGCTTGAGTCCTGCAAGCCCCACCAATACAGATCACATTCATGAGGATGTTTCAGTCCGGAGTACCTGCTTGAAGACCCACTTCCCGACTCAGCCGTCAGGTAGGAAGACCCATTCATGGTATATCGGATATATCACCCACAGATTTTGCTCGGTGCCTGCGTTTAATCTGCTCACCAGTTGGCCAGATCACAGCAGACTGCAGTCTGGGACAGACATCGCACTTGTGTCTTTACCAGCCACCCAAAGCAAGTAGGTCGATGTCTATACATCAACTTAAGAAAATGTAAAAGTGCTTTTGACTACCAGGACTTCCCACATCGTGTGGGCTGGAAAGCTTTCCTCGGGCTACCATATAAGACACAATTCGTACCCGTTCAGTTTTTATTATTCACCAAGACTTGACCATTCGTTAGCCTTTCTCAACTCCCACTCTCTTCTCGTGGTAAAGCCACCTGCATATCACTATGCCCCGAAACTCTTCGAGACGGCAAACCAGGAACAGACCTGAGACGCCCCCGCGCACCCCATCAGTAACCAAACGATCTCCGATTTCGTGGAATTACATGGAAGATTGCCTGCTACTGAGAGGAATGATCTTAGCTTTGAACGAGGGAACCCTCCCAAAGCAGGTGTTCGAGAAGCTCGTGAAGAAAAGAGGAGACGATCGCTATTCCGCTGATACTGCGAGGTAAGTTGCTATCTACTTTTCCTGTTCATGGTCCTGTAAACCATACTAACTTGATGTTCAGAAAACGCTATAGATATCTCAGCAGCATATGCACAGCAGTCGAGAAGGACCGCCGCAACCTCTTTCCACAGTTGGTTATGCCAAAGCTCGAGGCGGACAAGCACGCAGACGATGCGTATATGAGTGGTCAAGAGCCAGAAGACGATTATTTCCTATCACCAAGCCAAACACCATGTTCCAATGCGAGCACTTCTCCTTCAGTCGAGTCTTCTGTTACTCTGGCCCCAACTCCCCGCCGCAGCCGTCGGCGGAGCAGCCCTGAAGAGCCTGGCACACCCACCCGCCCATACCGCCGTAGAGGAAGTGACCGACGGCAGAGCAGTGCTCCTTATCAGCGTGGTGGTTCGTCGCGAACGAATCCTCAACCTCCTGCAAGAACTCCCGCTCCGCCCAGGCGTACTCAAGGACCGAGTACCTCGCGCGGTTCTCGCCAGTCACGATCCAGGTATCGAACACCCGCGGCCAACCAAAATGTCCGGTCCGAGAGCCAACATTGGAACTTTGAGGCAAGGTTCACCCATGATTGATTGCCGATCTGTTCAATGAATCCTAGTTTTGTCTTTCACTCATTTCGGCTCCCTGTTATTCGTTTGTTGGAGGGTTCCAGCAGTTGTCGGACCTGTCATCCGTTAGCTTATGCTTGGCCGTCTGCTCAATGGTTCCTGTATCCGATCTTGACGTTGCTGTTTGAAACGGGAAAATGGAAGGATATGTATGGTTCAAATGGTTGTGCTCTGATTGTGTTTAGCTCTACTTTTGTTTACCTTCTTTTATCTTTCCTGGGCCGTTATTTTACTATCATGTGTCCATTTGACCTGATTTCAGTTGCAAAAAAAAAATGTATGACAGAAGATAGATTAGTTAGTTTAGTTTAGAAAAATGCCACAAATACATATAGAAAGAAAACCTAGCTGCATTATTTGAGCCTCCTCCTTTCCCTTCTATATCTTTTCATTATATTTTCATTTTGTTTTTGTTTTTTGTTCGATCCTGAGATAATCCTCTTCTTGACTTTGCAGAATGCTTCCACAACTATACTTCCTGAGCAAAGCGATTCTCCCAGAAGTGGTATGGATACATGTCCCTCCCTATGTGTCTATCAATTCTATACAATAGCTTTTATTACAACTCAAATCTGTATTAATCGTTGTAACGAACTGACGCCTTTACGTTATCTCATCTCTCCGGATCTCGCACTCGGGGCTACTTCTTGATAACTTTACTATTGGTATCGAACCACCACGAGAATTTTTCGCTTACATAGTATTTATCTCATTGTTCTTGTTACTAATTTTATCTACGATCTATCCGTTCGAAGTCTCTGGTCTTGGTAATCTTCATCATCTGATCTACCAAGTGAGATGCTAACCAGGTGGTACAGCAGCGATTCAATGCTACTTTCATCAGAATGCTGTCAGGTCACAAGATCATCCTAACTATGCGCTATCTCTATCTATTCCTTCAGGCCGGCTTTTCTCTATATGGCTTATGCTGGTAGACTCCTGCTATGGAAGACTAGGATTGTATGAACTGGACTAAATGGGTGTAATCAAACAAAGTAGTTCATTATTACTCAATCCCTAGCTACTAGACTAAGTCCATACGAAAACGATGTCCAACATACCAAACCATCAACCGGCACACCTGTCAAGAACCACATCAAGTCATAATCTCCCACATCGACCATAACCTTACAACACCCCCACACAGATGTAATATCCCAACCACAAATTAGTACAACCCGTCCCCACTGCCGGGTTCCAAGCGATAATATCCGTCACTGACACACTCTTCTTCTGCGCCACTGTCGTACAGGTATCCCCAGAGGCAACCAGATAGAAGGCATCGCAGTTACTCACCATCCCCGATTGAGTGGGCAATGGGGTGGTAACACTCGTGGTGGTGGAGGTGGTAGTCGTAGATGTGGTTGTAGTGGTGGTAGTGTCACTCACTCCGGTACAGACATAGTACCCCAGCCAGAGAGTGTCGCAGCCGGAGCCAACACCCGGATTCCACGAGTAGAAGTCGGCAAGTGTGATACCGGCGCTGGAGGCAATGGTGACGCAGGTGTCGGTGCTGGATACTAGGTGGAAGGAGTCACAGTTGCTGGTCATGCCGGGCTGGATTGGGGAAGGGGTAGCCACGGCATTGATGGCTGCGGCGGCTGTGAGGGTGGTGGGAGTGCCGTCGCGGGGGATGTGTGCTGCGGCTGAGGCGAGTGAGAGGAGGGTGAAGAGGGTGATGTAAGTGAGATACATGGTGGATATTCTTGTAGTTCTCAATATCTTGAGAGGAGAGAAGATGTTTCTGAGGATGAGAGATGAGTCTGAATGGTAGGATAGGGAGGTGGTATATATAGTCTTCCATGATGGCAAAGCTACCTCTATGGAGGCATCAGTGAGATACTACTAGGAACGCCTATCTTGCCCTGGGCTCTCGTCAGGCAAGTCATGTCTTGGAATGATCCTGGTTGGTGATGCTGTATAGCGAGGATAGTCTGCAAAAGTCTCACCACGACGGACACTCCGGGTAAATCGGGTGACGAGGGTCTCGCTGCCGGGTGTTACCTTGTGAGGTGGAATTCACCTACTCAGTAGGACTCTTCCCTTTCTGCACGACGTCTCTTCAGATCCGTCGTAGTATTTCCGCTCCCAATGGCCAAGACCGGCTAATCCGTTCTAAAACGAAAGATGGTCCATGTTTTCTAGAGCCTGAGACTAAAGTTATTCTTCTTCTAATGCAGCACCAGGTTTGTTCCGCAGCTGACCGAGACAACGGTGAACCACTCGGGAGACAGGGAAGTGGTATTCAGGCGTCCTACCGACCAGGATCGCTTGGAGCCTGAGAGGGAGGCTCGACACTGAAGGTGTATGTCTCACAAGTACAGAGTGCTGACTGGAGAGGTTTTATCGGACCCTGTTCGAACTCGAACTAGTTTTCGATAGTTGATGAGCTTGCATCCGGCTTGACTCTTTCTGATCCCCGCCAATTGCCTGATACTTCCTGATATGGAAAGCGTCGCTAATGACCAGACTAGTCCTCCTGCGTGTCGCTGCAATGCGACAACGCCACTCCTGCCACTAGGGTCTTGGTGCATTGGAGGGCTTTCGGAGAGGAGGGGGGAAATGCGGGGGAATGGCCGCGGGGAAGGGGGCCGGACTGATTGATGAACAGGTCAGGAACCACACCAAACATCGAGAAATGGCATCTTGTCCACTAATAGTCCATTATGCAAATCGGATTGTCTGCGGAGCAAAGTAGTATATTCAATCTCATCCGACGGTTCTTGAACCACTTCAACTATATTCGGGTACTGCTTGGACATTCGATACGATATGACGTGAGATTGTAATTGGTGGCGTCGGTAGTATTGCGGAGAAACTCCTGCTTGCTTGTTTGTTTGCTTGCTTGCTCAGTCGTACAACAGCATCAAGTCACCTCTTCATCGCATCAACCCATCACGCAGCTGCTCACATGGTGGTTGAGTGTCTGAGACTCACGGGCGGGGAAATGAAAATGTCTCAAGCCACGACGAGTGGCATGTCTGACTTCATGGAACAGTTGAACATACTATAGCAGATGCTGACTGACTGGTTTGAATCAATGATTATAGTAGCGTCTATAGTGGAAATGAAAGTGATCGCCGTGGTACCCCAAGGCCACGAATAGTAAGCCCGTCATGGCTATCTCCAGCCTAGAGGCCTATGATGAGATGTCCTGGGATTTTGTCTCTGATGGGATTGGCTCGACCAAAACTAGGAGCTGTGTCTCTTTCAATGGAGAGTCACTGCGCAGACTAAGTATCCAGACATACTAGATTGTCAACCACTGGCACTATGGCGATCATGTGGCAGTCTAAGAGGGTACTAAGTTAAGATATATAGTATAGGAACGAGGGTGGACAAGGGCAAGGGTAATACAACTACTAGTTCTCAACGAATATCGGCCACGCGACCATTTATCATTCACTCCAGATGACGGGCTGACCATCTAACATAATCTTTGTTATTATGTACTATCATGAAAATAACTGGGGATTTCTCTTGACCGTAATCATCACGTGACCCACACCGGGGATCTCCGCCGCAATTTGCGGCCGGATAATAATCCCCACTGATAAGAAACACCGTACTATCTTAAGCTCTCTCCGAAAGCTCCTCCCTTTGGACTCGTTCCCTTCACGCCTAGTCAGTCGACGCGTATTAAGGGACGATTCTGGTGTCTTATTTTACAATGATGCTATAGCCTACTATTCGCGCCAAATTAACTATTCTCCAAACAATGATTGAACTCCTATGGCGCAGTCAGGGAGCTGCGCCGCTTTTGTCATCCCTTCGCTGTCCCCGCAACTATTCAACTCATCACGCCGCCAGATTACCCAGCTGCAACCCCATATTACTTATTGGTAGGTAAGCTATAGATTTACTGAATGTTTTCTATCCAGCATCATGTGTCATGCATGAACTCCTTCTCCGCTAACAGACACCAAACAGATAACCCATCATTGCGAAGCCAGCATTCTTCGAACTATAAGCCCACTCCCTCCATCCCCCGCCAAACACCAGGGCAGCGCATCCCACGATCATACCTCCCCCAATTGAGACACCACCACACCTTGCGTGCAAACAACAACAATGAGTCATCCACCACCATCACCAACAACAACACCCAACCTATCTCCCTCCCCACAACCCCGGACCCGGACCTTCCACACCTCAACGCCTCGCAAAACGTACACATGACCAAAATCACCGAAAAACCCATAACCTCCCGCCTTGCTACAGCAACCTGCCACATCCAATTCTCCAACCCGCGGCCCTGGGAGATCCTGCGCGACGGCGGGATGACCAAAAAGGGGGATGTGTTTAGTGTAGCGCGCATCGCGGGGATTATGGCTGCGAAGAGGACACCGGATATTATACCCCTGTGTCATCCGGGGATAGGGATCACGGGGGTGGAGGTGGATGTGGAGTTGGTTGGGCCGGAGGCTGCGTCGGCTAAGCATGGTGATGATAGCGGTAAGTGGGATTTAGGGCATGGGGGAATGAGGGTCGTGGCTAGTGTGAGTTGTGAGGGACGGACGGGGGTGGAGATGGAGGCTATGACGGCGACAATGGGGGCGGCGTTGACGGTATATGATATGTTGAAGGCGGTGGATAAGGGGATGGTAGTTGAGGGGGTGAGGCTGTTGGAGAAGAAGGGGGGGAAGAGTGGGCATTGGGTTAGGGAAGATTCTACGAGTAGTACTAGTAGAGGTGGTTCTGAGAAGTGATTATTTATCTATATATGGTCTATTATAGATATGATATATGGCAGATGTAGCTGGTGTACAGATGGCGTATATTATTCTAATAGAGAATGACACTGTCCAGGCTGGAGAATCCGGTGGCAACGCCTCCCTCGTTGACGTCTTTGCCCTTGGTCCGCATGAGCCAACCGCCCTGTTCGTTGTGCAGGATTTTGCCTCCAGCCTGGTCCCAGAGGATCGTGCCGTAGATACCCAGTTCTCCGATGACATTTCCGCTGAGGACCTCTCCGTCGGGTCGCAGTGCTACGTTCTTGGCCTCGGCAGGTGGCTGGATCAGCTCCATCAAGATCCATCGCTTCCATTCCGTCTCAGGGAGGGATCGCAGGAAGTCAGGGATCGCCTCTTTGTAGATGTTGTTCCCACCGCCCTCGCGCTGGGGTTTCAGCACGTGGTTGGCTGCTGTTTCGGGAGTTAAGGCAAGGCTGCGCCCACGGCCACTTGAGGAAAGGTCGTATTGCGGAGCAAAGGTCGCTCGTAGCCTCTCAATCGTAGATGAGTCAGTACCGGCAAGGAACTTGGCAAGATGATCCGGCCCCTGGGCTTCCGCGAGCACCTGCTGTACGATCTTAGATCCCGCAAGCTGGTTCAAGACAGTGGGGCATTTGATGGCGGCGGAACGCTCCAGATGGATACGAGCATCCCAGTCTCGCTCGGACTTGTAGTCGGTCGGCGTGTAGAAAGAACGGAGGTACACTGTTGTAACTTCAAACTCTACTCCTTCAGCGTGAGGGGGGCGGTAGATGAGCGGCCGGGAAGGATTGGAGGCAGGAATGTGAGTGTGCATGAGGACTTCGGAGCTGAGCAAGCGGAACACGGGAATCTTGTGAGTTTGGGTAAGTTGCCTCGAGAGAGCTAATTGATCGAAGACGTTCCGTTCACCTTCCTGGACAACAAAGATGATGCATGTAGGCAGAGCTGGGGATGACTTGGATGATCCATAGGCAGTGTGTGCTGCAGCCAAGCCCGCGGAGAGGGTCTCCACAGAAGTATTCTTTGGAGGCTGGCTCGAGCTAAGCAGAGGGTGCGACGGATAAGCGAGGGGATGACCCGGTGGAGAGTTGAGAAGCTCAGTATGCAGTGAAGTCACGAGCGTTGACAACCCGCCGAAGGATGATGAGATGGTGTTGAACTCGACCTGCTTCAAGGAGGGAGGAGACGAGGCAGACGGCATGTGAGGCATGTAATCGGACCGGTAGAGGCCAAGGGAGAGGTTCTGGACATAACCTTCCTTCTTAACAGCGAGGTGGACATTCCAGAGGTGCGAGATGAAGTCGTCCACGTCAATGAGGCTAAAGTGAAGAACGGTTTAGCATCTACATCTGGAGCTCGGAAGCAAATGAAGTGCAGCAGAACGCAGAAGTTGTTCCACAAATCTGAGAGCAGACTTATGGCTCAGAGGTGCCCCTTACTCTTCCATGATATCCCCAATCCATTGTTCATCACAGGTGATCGCGGCATAGAGTTGGTTGTACACTGTCTGGAGGGCCTGGGCCTCTTCAAAGCAGGATTTGGGGAAAGGACTAGGAAACAAGGTGACCGGGGCACTGGTCGCCACGACGCCCTGAGGATCTGACTCCTTGGAGATGAATGTCGGTGCAGGACGGATCATCAATCCATGTTGAACAGTCCAATCTTTCACTGTCCGGACCAGGAACTCCTTCTGTGCGGGGTTCAGGTGGGGTGGATAATCCGCGTAGACGGAGTCGGCCATTGCGAGGTATAGTTCAAAAGATGTGTCCGACAGTACCTGACGAATCCACAGTAGTGGTAATGTCAATCTAAGAGTCCAATTCGCAGAGAAGAGACGAAGAAATGAAGAAGTAGTAGTAGACGAAGAAATCTAGTAATCTGCGGGGAGGCCGCCGATCACGTAACGGCACAGCGCGGAGGGGCATATCGGCACTAGATTATTAATCCGCGCCGATTGCCAGTCAGCAAGTCAGGTGACTCCTCAAGGTTGTTGCGCAAGTGCACCGTCTGGCTCCCCTCAACCGACTAGCACTACGGCGGTCCAGAAGCACGACGGATTCGCAGGAGCGACTACGGGGCACAGCAAGCACCCCCAGTGTCTCCAGCAGTCACTCTCCATCTTTCCATCTTCCCCAACTCCCCTCCACACTCCACCCAGCTGGGCTGGCTGGGTTGCTATCCCCCCAGGCACTACCTCCACTGGGGAGGGTGTGTCGCCTCCCTTGTTCGTCCCGTCACCATGGTTTACGACTGGGATGGCAAGCGGGAGATCTGCTATCAGATGTATATCAAGGATAAGAAGGCCTTGGAGGAGATTATGGAATACATGAAGAATGTCTACCAGTTCGCCCCAAGGTCAGTGATTCTGCGCACACGCCATATTTGATACTGCTTGTGTGCTTCTGTTTACATCTCCCATCCCAAATAGCCCAAGTCTATCCCTTCGCGTCTGTTACTGTATCTAACCTCGCGCCCTTTCATAGTAAACGCGCGTTTCAGACTCAATTCAAACGGTGGGGCTTCCCTTCGAAACAAAATCCCGCGCATAAAAACGCCAAGCTCGTAGCACGAGTCAAGCAACTATGGGAGAAGAATACGAGTCAGCGGGACATGCTTCGCATACTGAATGAGGAGGGTTTCGAGATCAAAGAGCGGGAGTTGATGCGAGTGCGGGCCAAGAATCGCTGGCTGCTTCGGGTCCCCAACGGGATGAAGTCACAATCGCGCATTCAGACGCCAATCCAGCTGCCCGAAGATGAAGGACTCCTCGCCCTCCAGCAGGAAGTGTACAAAACCGAAGCACCGCCCTTTGACGAGACCGAGAACCTCCCCACCCCCACGACAGACGACCCTACCTCCCCGAACCTACCTCCCGAAGTTCTTGCCAAGCGCAAGGAGCGCCTCGAGCGCCTCAAAGCAGAAAGTGAAGAGCGTTGGGCGAGCAGGAAGCGTCGCCGCCGGACTCGCGGATGGGCAGGGCTGCCCGCTGACCCGCCGGGACCTCCCCGCTTCCCCTCCGAGACGACCATTGACGAAAGCAAAAAGTATCTCGGGCTGGACAATGCGATGTATCGCCAGGTACGGGATCAGTTCCAACGGATCTGTGAAGAAGCAGGCTTCATCAAAAAGACCGTTGCGGGACCTGAGAGATGGCAGGACGCCAAGAACAAACTGATTGAGGGATCACCACATCTCCAGCAGGTGTTCTGGCATGATCCCAACCAGCTAGAAGCCAAAACACTGGCCTTGGATGTGTTATGCACTGATGTGACGAAGAGGATGAGGACTCTGGAACGGCGAATGACCATTGCCGAGGCCAAGAATGTCCTCGGGATCAACCCGGAGGAGAGCCGCCAGATACGGAATGCATTCTACAACACCCTGAAGGCGGACCATTTCACGAGTAAGCTGGAGGCTGGCGACGAACATTGGAAGGAGTTGAAGGACCAATGGATCCAAAACTCGGAGCTCCTACGTCAGATTCTTGCGCCAGGCCCGGCGGACCCGGAGCACACGGCGAAAGTGAAGGCGCTGGAAGTGCTGTGCCGCGACGTCATGAAGCGGCTTCGCGACGACCAGACCAAGCGCGATCCCGCCCGCAAACCATCCGTCCCTCACGCCACAGCTTCTCAGTCAGAACCGGGGAGTCCTCCAGTCAGCAGCAGCTACGGGAGCGGCATTGCCAATGGAATCAGCACACTCGCCTCGCAGGCGCTGGCCAGTGCTCCGAGTGATCTCAGTGACATGCAAATTGATCCCTCTCTGCTGCAAGCTGCTAATGACCCTTCCTTCGCGACGGGCCCTTCCGATTCCGCAGCAGCTTTTGGCTATGTAGACCCGATGCTGGGGCCACCTGTGCTGCATGTACCTGTCTACCTTCGCATCCATCCCCAGAGTCCGCTGCACGGCGACTCGAAGACCTGGGTGGAGAAGCTGACGGCGCGATCGGTGGCTGAGCTGCAGCAGATTGTCGGCGAGAAGTACCCGGACGCCGTGGTCACGAAGATCGAGGGAATGGACCGTGATGAGAAGGGCAATGAGATTCCGTTTGTGATTGACGAAGATCATGAGCTCGATGCGTACTTGACCCACGTGCAGGGGCGGAAAGCCACCTTTGTGTTTTGCTTGAACTAACATACAACTAATCCGGACCCCCCTATTAACGGGTGGTCCTTATGCTTATACTCCATGGCTAGTGAAAAGTGTTACTATAATTGCCAAATCCAGAGACATAATACCCATGAAGCTATTCTTCACACAACCGCTAGACGCAGAAAACCGAGACATCCCTAAATTGATTTTGAGATTACTCTATTGCCGATCCGTAGCAAACGATATACATACAGAGCAGAGGATATAATTACATACTATGGACTACACAGGAATCCTAATCAAGTTCATCAATGACAAGCCCTCCCATACTTCCTCAACCTCAAATAATTATACGGCAACGGCGCCAAATAACCCGCCGCGATAGACGTAGCCGCAGCAGTCCAGAACATTGGGTCAGCCATATTCACCATCCCACCCGTGAGATGATAATCGACCAAATTCTCCGCCGTCTCCATGGCCAACATCGACACCAGGCTCATTCCCATGGCGGTGCGGGCAGCCGCTGGCCAGGAGAGTTGGTCAGCGCCCCGGCGGAGGAGGATGGTCTCGAGGATGATGGATGTGGTGATTCCGGAGGCCACTATGCTCTTCATTAGGCATGTTTTTCGTATATAAATATATATCTGTATTGGGGATAGACCGGAGACATACTCGAGGCACCCATAATAAGACCCATGCCTAGATGGGGATAGTAGGTTTGGAGAATCCATAGGGCGGAGAAATCACCCAGCGTGCAGCCAACGAGGCAGCGGAGGGTGTTGATGCTGGCGCGCTTCCAGGCGGATTTGCTTGTCCAAAAGTTAAATGTGAAAGGGTTTGTGGATTGTGGTTGTTCTGTGGTAGTTGAACATGATGGGGAAGACTTTCCGGTTGTTGTTGGCGATGGCGATGATTTGGAACAGCTCGGGGTCTGGGTAGTAGTGGATCGACAGGCTTGTGCTGGGGAGAGGATGGAAAAGAGGCGGCGAGTGTGGGGAGTTTTGTGGAGGATTGGACTTGTTCTATAGAGTAACATATTGGGAGTCATGGGTTAAATACTATTCAATGCTAGGGAAGTGTCTGTGGTAGGGTTAGTACTTGTCATCTTATATTGGGAAATTCTAATTTTCCCGCGAAAAAGACGCATTTCCTGATTAAGCTTGTCTCCGGGTTATCTCCGGGGGATGAATGGAGAGCAGCTCCACCAACATTCTAATGGTCGTGTCAAATTAGTATCGAGTAACTGAGTATTTTTGGAGACATACACGGAGTACTCGGATATCAATCTTTCCTGCTATGGTAGCATCTTATCACCGGTCCAATGCCGATGAATGTTCTTCCCCCCACAACTTGGGTGGATCGATACTATGTCCGATCATTTTATTTGTCTGATGGATCAGTGATATGGTGGTATTGCCGATCGACTTGCATATCTCCTCATGTCATTACTATCAGTACTATTATCAGTATTGGGTGAGGAGTAGCTGCATACGACGTATGCAGCTAAAAGTAGTAGACCCCGATCACACCTTCCAGCCCAACTACATGTAGTAGTACTAGTGAGTACAACAAGAAACTATAAAAGGCCGACCCCGCCCGAAGAACACCCAACTGGCACATTTCCTACTTACTATCAGCTCAATACTTAGTATCCAAACTAAATCCAGATTTACCTCATCCTTCTTCCGCTTCAAATGAAACATTAATACTATCTCCTTCCCACCACTGCCATGACGGACGATTACTTCAACCTTGGCCCGTACGGCCGAACCGTAACAACCAACTCCTCCGGCGCCCAGCTATGGTTTAACCGCGGACTGGTTTGGTCCTACTCCTTCAACCATGAAGAAGCCTCCCGCTGCTTCATTAAAGCCAGCAAGGCCGATGAGAGTTGCGCCATGGCGTACTGGGGTCTAGCCTATGCCCGTGGACCAAACTACAACAAGGCCTGGATTCGCTTTGACCCAGTGGACCTGGCCACAACTATTACGGAAATGAAACCCGTACTCCAACGCGCTCGGGCTCTGGCAGCACAAGGGGCGAGTCCGGCCGAAAGGGCCTTGATTGAGGCCCTGGGGGCTCGGTTTCCCAAAGAAGATGATGAAACGAAGCCAGAGGATCTGGATCTTCATGCGTTGGATCGGGCTTATGCAGACGCCATGCGACCCGTCTACGAGGCTTATCCGGAGGACCCTGATATCGTGGCTCTCTTTGTAGAGTCACTCATGTGCATATCCCCGCGGGCTCTGTGGAATCTGGACACCGGCGAGCCCTGCGGTCCCCATACTACTGAGGCTCGTCGGGTTCTTGAGAAGGCTATGGCCTCCCTCCCCGGGGCCAGTAACAATCCTGCCTACTGCCATCTGTATATCCATCTCATGGAAATGGCGCCATATCCGGAGGTCGCGCTACCAGCTGCGGATCGACTTCTTCGACTCGTGCCAGATGGTTCGCATATGCTGCATATGCCTAGCCATATTTACGTCGCTTGTGGTGACTATCGAGCGGTTATTGATTCGAACAACCAGGCCATGGCTGTCGACGACAAATACTTTGCCAGGGAGCCGGGCACCCTCTTGTATATCATGTACCGATCGCACAACATCTACGTGAAGGTCTATGGTGCAGTCATCTCTGGGAACTTTGCAGAGGCCATCTCCGGCATGAAGCGTCTTCAGGAAATCCTCACCCCCGAGCTCTTGTCTATAACCACTCCTCCTATTGCAAATTGGGCAGAAGGATTTCTGGGAGCCATAGCCCATGTCTTGATCCGCTTTGGACGGTGGAATGATATCTTAGATCTACAGCTCCCCAAGGATAAGGAGCTATACGCGTCCACGACGGCGATGATATACTATGCCCGCGGCATTGCTTTGGCGGTATTGAATCGCGTAGAGGAAGCCAAAGAGGAAAGGGAAAAATTTGAGGCTGCTCGCAAAAAGGTTCCCCCGTCTCGCCTGAACAGCCTGCCCGTTCGCGAGGTGGACGTCCTTGAGATCGGATCGGCTATGTTGAAAGGAGAGATCGAGTATCGCCAGGGCAACTTTGAGGAGGCATTCGATCACTTGCGGCAAGCGACAAAGTTGGAGGATAACCTGGTCTACGCTGATCCTCCGCCATGGATGCAGCCTGCACGACATGCCCTCGGGGCTCTGCTTCTCGAACAGGGTCACGTTAGTGAAGCACAGCATGTGTATGAAGAGGATCTGGGGTTGAGTGAAACCCTCCCGCGTCGGAAGGCAAGATTGAACAACGTCTGGAGTTTGCATGGCTTGTATGAGTGTCTGATTCGGCAGGGGATGCATGACAAGGCTCGGTATATTCGTGCTCAACGCGACGTTGCGCTGGCTTCGGCGGATGTTCCTATCAATGCTTCATGTTTCTGTCGTCTTTCGGCGGTTGAGTCGACCAATGTTTGCTGTAAGTAGACGAAGTTCGCAGAATAAGACCTTGTATGGAGGTTCTGAGCAGACATACGTACTCCCAGAACAAATAGTGAATGAGATTCAGTACTAGTATAGATCGCCCGACACATGGCTATGTTACTTCATTGGGACAACCAATAGGCCGGCGGACTTCGGCTTACCAAATACGGTAAGACGCCGGTCCGGACTTCACATTTTCCTGATGAGGATATGTCTTAACACCGAAGGATATCATCACTACTATTCTCTCTTCCCCCACTTCAGCCACCATACTCTCATTCTTGTCTCATTTAACTCTCATTTACTTCATATCCGACATTCTCGGACCCTGCTTTTACTACGTTTGTCCAACTCCAATTAGCGGGTCAACCACCCTCACCCCACGGTGTCATGGCTCCCGCGCAGCCGGACCACTTAAAGGCAACTAAGCAAAGCATCATGAGAGTAAATCCCCAACGAAGGCCTGTCCCTACCCGAAGACACCGGAAGGTCCTGTCATGCACTTCCTGTCGCGATCGCAAAGTCAAGTGCGATCGTTCAAAGCCCTGCGCGCAGTGTGTGCGCGCCAACGCCCAAGATGCTTGCTTCTATTCTTCTACTACTTCTTCTCCGTCGCAATCTTCTCCGGGGTTAACACCAAGGTCTGCCAAAAGGTCTCTGATTGTACGAGAAGAAGATGCGCAAACTGCAAATGCGGTAAGGCAACTGTCTGCGGGGCCTTCGCTTGGTACACCCCCGTCAACTGTCACTGCTGGGAGTACGTGCAATGTTGATGGGGATGCTGCTGCGAGAAGGTCTATCTTTCGGTCGTCGCCCTTGAGTGCAGTGGGTTCGACGAGGGGAATTACAGCTCCTCGATGCTTTGACGTACAGCCTCAACATGATAGAGGGCAGGCCTCATCTGCATCAGGGGATACCTTCTCTCAATATCTCTCGCCGTTGTCGTTTCGAGGGAAGCAGCAAAGAACCCGGTTTTTTGGACGGAGTCACTGGGCGACTACCCTTGGGATGGTAAGTATCAAGCTGTTTCCATTTGGCTCAATTGCATGGCTAACAAGTCAACTGCAGTTCCCCGATTTCAACGCCCATTTGCATGAGTACTATCGGAACAAGCAAACTCCCACCAACCCAGGATTCACGGATTACCTATCCCTAAGACGACTAAAACATGATCTGAGAGGACCTGAGAGACGACGACAGAGCGACCAGCCACCCTCGTCAAAACTGATTGAATTATTGCCTGATCGTCCTCTAGCCGAATACCTGATGCGATCGTACTTCTCAACCTTCGAGACAACATTACGCATACTGCACGTCCCATCATTCATCAGCGAATGGAAAGCTTTCTGCGATCGTAAGATGTCCCACGCTGATGGATTGCTCAATAGCAAGTCCGATATTTTTATCGCAAAACTCCTCATGTTAATGGCATGCGCCAGCTGCTTCGCCACCGAGAAGACAGAACCACTGGCATCCGCGGGCTTCAGCCCGCAGTCACTGATACAGACATGTCATACTTGGATCTCAGCAGTCACCACATGGCTAGCAGCCATGACAAGCCACACCCAACTGAATCTGGATGTGATCCAGATCAAATGCCTACTGCTTCTTGCACAGCAAGCAACCGCCCGAGACGGCGATCTAGCCAGCCTGGCGTCCGGATCCCTACTCCGCGAAGCGATGCTAACGGGTCTTCATCGGGATCCATGCAACTTTCCCAGCATTTCCCCGTTTTGGGCCGAACTACGCAAACGCCTCTGGCTAACAGTCATCGAGCTGGAGCTCCAAGCCTCTCTGTACAGCGGGATACCATTGGCAGTATCATGGGACGAATTTGACAGCCCCTTGCCATCTGACATTGACGATGAGGACATTACCGTCGACTCGCTCCATCGACCTCCCTCGAGGCAATCAAATACCCTAACCAGAACATCCTTCCAGATTGCTCTAGCGCAGACACTAGAGACTCGTATAGCTATATCCAAAATGATCAATCGGGTACGCCTGAGCGCGACTTACAACGATGAAGTCACCACCCTCAGCGAACGCCTGACAACAGGACTGGCGCAGGCTCCAGCAGACCTCCGAGACGACCCCAGTACATCACCCTCACCTAACGACAGCAGCGTCAACACAGAGTTCCGCCGCTCATTCTTCCTCTTCTTGCACTACCGCAGCCTCCTCGCCCTCCACCGACCCTTCTTCCTGCGCTTCACAGAAACCCAACTCGACCAGGAACCCTTCATATTCTCGCGACGAGTTTGCGTCCAGACCAGCCTAGCTTTGCTTTCTCAGCTAGAGCGCTTTCCACACCACCACCCCAACAACAACCAGCCATCAGCACCACTACCTAACAACAACAACAACCAATTCTCCCCACACATACACCACCTTAAAGGCGGGCTCTTCCGCGACGACCTTTTCCACGCGGCAGCAACAATCTGCTTCGAGCTACGCTTACAAACCAAATCCCATGGCCGAGTAGTCGATATACCTTTCCCTGGGAGGAGTAGTATCTCGAACTACATGGATCAAAGTGTGTATTATCAGCGCCTGGCGCTGTTCGAGAGCGTGGAGAACACGATTAGGTATTTTGAGGAGAAGGTGAGAGTGGAGAAGAGGGCGACGAAGATGTTTAGTATATTGATGATTCTTTTTATGGTGGTTAGGAGTGAGATGGTAGCTGCTAAGGATGGAAGTATAGATGGGGATGGGGATGGGGATGGGGATGGGAATGGGGAGACGGTGCCGTTGGGGGTTGATGATGCATGTCCGGTTGTTTCGAGGAGGTGTAGGGATGTATTATTGGAGGGATATCGATGCCAGGATGAGGAGAGGGAAATGGGACGACGTCTTGGAGAGGGAGAGAGTGGCGGGGTATATCAAGTGGTAGGTGTTATTCATTGTCTTCTGCTGATTTACTCTGGGTATACCAGCTAAGTTTAAGCAGGCAGAGTCTTCGCAAACGCAGGGTTTGGAATCGGATACAGCTGTAGATGCGTGTCATCATACGAATGCCCCGCGGCCAGTGACTTGGGATGATGCTGCAGCTGGTGATCTGGTGTGTATCTGCAGTTCTGCTTGATTCTTATGTGACCCGATTCTGACTACGTCTTTATATGTAGAGACATCTTGATTTCGACTGGTGTTTCGCGCTTGATCCGCTGTCGCCTTATCCGATAAATAATTGGGCGGATTTGGATCATCTGATGATGTGAGGCTGACATTCCAGCTTATAGCGGATATTGGCACGGCACACGGCATAGGGTTTACGAGATATACTGGTGGTTCGCAGCATGTAATGGAACATGGGATTGTTGAGTAGAGATAGGTACTACTGTTCCTGGGATTTCTGCCGGGTAGGAGCAACCCTCACCCGGACCCCGAAGCAGTGGATCATAACTTGGACAGTCTGCCCATACTGGCGGTGCATGTCTCAGTGGTACATCAAGGATGGCATACTACCGTGCTTGCGCATCGACGCAGCTGGTGCATAAGGAATGGCGGCCTACGAACCTCCCTGCGACATTACAGACTACTGTAGACACCCTCCGAGTGACCATTACAGCCACACAAAATCCCATCATATCCGCTAAGTGCCTTGATCACTCCAATGTGATCACTACTAACCGGTTTCTCCTCGGAGACAGCATTGTCGACCCAGTCTCGACTGTTGGGGGTTCAACGGCAAAAAGCGGACACCCCATCCACACGTGACGCCGGGGATTGCCGAGCGTCTCAACAAGGGAGGCGGGTGCCTGCACGGCCGAAGGGAAGGCCACCACCAACACGTATAGTAGTCCCCCTGGATGCACCCTTATCTGGTGCAAATTGGTTAGCAATGTAGTATATGCATCTCCCCTAGCTGCTGATCTGCCTATCTCTAGAGGTCTAATTCGACCAAAATGTGACCGATGGCGCCTTTGGGTGTCCGGTGAGTTGGGATGTTTGCACTGTTTGCATGGTTGGGGGTGGCATTGCCGACGAGAATCCCCAAGGAATTGCCGGCGGGGGGGCAAGAAAGAAAGGGAGTGTTGTAGCCAACTCAAAATACTCAGTATCCTGAATCCAAAAGACTGTCCGAAAGGTCACTGCGAAATCTCTCTTCAACATCAGTTATCATGGCGTCCACTGGCACAGGTACGTGAGCATCAGCACCAGCAGAATAGAACCATCCATTCTTGGCGTTTCTGGATAGACTCGCAAAGCGGCGGCTCCCCACAGATTTTACCTTTTCCTCATCTTTTCCCTCAACTTCCTCCACAGCGAAATCTCAGCGTGTCGTTGCCTCTGTTACTGTACCATTTTTTGTTCCTTCATCGAGTGCCAACTTGCAAACGTATTGATATCCTTGCGCTTCCATTTTGATTTCCGTCCTTTTTTCTCTGGGTTCCCCTGGCAGTGACTCATCCTCGTGGTGCTGCAATTTTTGTCCATTCCTTTGTCCTCATAGCCCCTTCACACCGTCATGGAGTCCACAAGGCTTGTTTCACGACTGCAGCGGATGTATTCCAGGTTTGGAATACATACTTCTCCCCGGTCGGGGGTGCAGTCAAGTTCACGAGCCAGTCTTCCTCTTCCCTCCCAGCGTGTCTCCTTTGTTCCACCACGACAAGCCGCCTGCTTCTCGACCACCAAGCCACCAGCTTGTGCTAATACAGACGCAGACCGCTTCACCTCTGCTCTGCATCAGAACAAAGACTGGGCAGCACAGATCTCCAAGGAAGACCCCTCACTGTTCCCAACGCTCGCGAACGGCCAGCAGCCCGAGATCCTCTGGATCGGCTGCTCCGATTCCCGATGCCCCGAAACCACTCTTCTTGGTCTTAAGCCGGGCGATGTCTTTGTCCACCGGAACATCGCCAACGTCCTGCACGCCGGCGACCTCAGCTCCTCTGCCGTGATCGAGTACGCGGTCCGTTACCTGCGCGTCAACCATGTAGTCCTCTGTGGTCACACCAGCTGCGGTGGTGTCGCCGCGGCCCTGGGTAACAAACAGTTGGGAATCCTGGACCCCTGGTTGCTGCCCCTGCGCCAGCTCCGGGCGAAGAACCTGGATCTGCTGAACTCGCTGCCGGCTGACCAGGCGAACCTTAAGCTGGTCGAGCTGAATGTCTTGGAGGGCGTCAAGCTGTTGAAGGAAAAGAGCGTGGTGTTGGAGGCGATCCAGGAACGTGGACTGCAGGTCCATGGGCTGATTTATGATGTCGGAAGCGGTGTTCTTCGGGAGTTGGACACGGACGAGTCAGAGGAGGCGATCAAGGCGCGGCTCACATCGTTCAAAGTGGATGTTTAGGAAGGAGAAGGGGTTTTCGTTTGGGAGTCAGTTCGGGTCGGGTTCAGTCCATCTGTTGTTTCTTTCTTGTGTTATTGTAATCAGCGAACGGCAAGTGTTAGCCAATGTCGATGCATTTTCATCATCTTTCATCTTTCCATCTTTCGATCATTCCACATTGCAGGAGTGATGAGCTCATCAAGTAATGGATTTTCCCTCATGATAGAAGATCAAACAAGTAGACGACGAGAGAGAGAGGGTATGTATTGTGTGTCCTACACAGTATATGTGTGTGATGGGGACAGCAGTGGTAGGTGTGGGATCAAGCAATCAGTAGTAACATTAAGGAAGAAGGTAGATAGATGGAAGGACGACGATGAAGAGAACAAGAGAAGAGAGAGAGGAAAGAGAGGGAGAGATGGATGGGAGGGGGGAACAACTGTTCCAGAGTGTCTCTCTCTCTAACTTCCCACTCCCTCCCGCATTCTCAATATTATTAGTTCGTCTGCCTCGCCCGGAAGGACCGCGGTGGAGCTCCCGGTTGTCTACATCGGGAATAGTCCCGGCCGAAGCGGGATTTGTTTCGGGACTCCCTTTCGGATTCTGTTTTCCTTTTTTACCTTTTTCTCATCTTTGACTAATTTATTGGTTTCCTTTTGGATTATAACATAATTGTTCGGATTATTATTTTGTCACTAGTAAATCATTCTTTTCTGCGGTTCCTTTGGGAAGAGTTGAGAACCTGAGGCAGCAATCTATCCCTTCCTGGGTTGTGGCAGGCATACGGCACTTTAGAGATGGTTGGGCTCACTATTCTGCACCCAAGACAAGTTACTGGCTACAGGCTACCTCTCGCATCTTATCAAGCACCTCTTACGATATGCCATCTACATTCAACGAGTCGAAACACTCTCACACGATCAAAGAGATGAACAGCAGATGAATCTGCAGGGATCTATTTTCCAATCCCACAATGGTATTCAATGAGACGACCGAAACCTTCTCCGGTTCATCATGCGATATTCTATATACATACAGGAGAGATTATATTATGACAGACAGTAAAAGTATATCCAAGGGGTGTAGGTAAGGAAGGAAGGAAAGGAGGGAAGGAAGAAAGGAATGGTGGGGACGTAGGTAGAATGTTCATGCCCAGTGGTGCTCAAGCGCACCACCACATCATTAAGGCGTTCAAGGTTTGGAAAGCTGTTCTTTCCGGAAGAAGAGGAGGAAGCCAGCACACACCAACAGCTGACAAAACAGGGCCACCCAGAACCACGCATTGGCCACTGCACTTCCTCCAAAGGTAGGGTCCGGCGACACAGGACCGGGCCCAACGTTATTCGGGGCAAACGCTCGCGCACAGATGGTGGCGATGGAACCAAGCACCTGCGAGCAGATCAAGGTGAACAGCATGTGCATGCGGGTCAGGGTCTGCAACAGGATAATACCGAACCCGAGACCCTGGATCGAATCCAACACACCCAGCCAGAGCCAGAGACTCCGTGAGGCCAGAGCTCCGCCGAGATAGCCTCCGGAGACCCAGGGAAGGTAGTAGCCAATGCCCGAGACACCCCACCAGATTTGTATGAAGCGAGGCGCCCCGAGTCCGCACGCAAACACGGGCAGGAACCAACTGTGGGATTTGAAATAGCGGCTGACAACGAACAGGAAGCCCGCCCAGACGAACCCGTAGAAGACGATACATAGGATGACGATTTGCCAGGCCTTAGCGTGGTTGGAAGACCAAAGGACTGCAGAGATAGAGTTAGCTTGCCAATTCGACAAGATATGGCGAAAAGAGATAGACTTACAGCCCCAGTTGCGACCGTAAGGTGCGCTAAGGAAGAAGTTTTGAAGGATGACGGCAACGAAGTTCCAGATGACGATCTTGCGGCGGAATACGGACTTGTAGAAGGAGGCCACCTTTCCAGGAGTCTGGCGATAGTAGTTGGGAAGTCCGAAGAGCAACAACAATCCAACAGCCCAGAGGAAGATTGCAATCGGGTAACAGATGGCACTGGAGATCATTGTTAGCGAGCCGAATGACTGACTAGATGGCTGATTGATCAACGAATCAGGGGCTTGAAGATACTCACGTCATCTTCCAGCTGTTGGCGATATTGTTCGTCGAGGTCAACAAACCCTGGCTGGATGCCTTGGTCAGGGTAGAACCCCAGTACCAGAGTCCGATAATATAAGCCGACTGGATACCCTGGATGAGACAGGCCCGGAAGATCCAGGTTTCAACCGGCGCACCACCTTCATCACCAAAGTTCAGAGCGAAGAAGATGGAACCGCTAGAGGAGGCAGCGGCGTAGCATCCACTGCCGATATTCTGGATCCAACCGCGGTTGAATGAATTGGGTTCGAAGTGGGCGGAGCCGATCAGGAGGAAGGCAAGACCATAGAAAAACCAGGGAGCCGAGAGGCAAACCACCGATTTGAAGTAACGGAACACGAGCCACCAGAGGATTGAGGTGATCAGGTAGGTGGTAGCGATACCATAAAGCTTCTCAGCCGTCTCACCGACCTCACCGGTAAGCAAGGTCACCTGATAAGAGTTTGCTGCAATGATCTGACCCAAGGCAAGGAACAACGAGTAGACTGGCCAGTCTCCGACACGAATCTGCATCCACTTGCGCAGACCCGTCGGAGGCACGTAATCCTTACCCAGGAGGAACTCGTCGTCTTCCGTATCACGAGACTCTCGATCATCGTCGCCACTCACCCGAGAGCCAGTGTCATCGTAGTATGAACCAACGGGGGAGGCACCATGTTTGTCCCGGAAGACGGACGAAGCGGGGGATTTCAGGCGACCCAGTCGAGCATCGCGGAACTTGTCGAACCATTCCTTTTCACTCTTGATGAGATATTCTTCAATGCAAAGCTGGGATTCGGAGTTCGAGCCGTTCAAGCCGGTCAGCTTCTTGTCGAATGCCTTGTAGTACTCGCCGGTAGAATCCGTAAAGAAGGGGTCGACCTTCTGCAGCTTAAAGTCCGTCTTGGTGCCAACGACCGAGTCCAGAGATAGAACAGATGCGCTACTGAGTCGGCTACCGGCATCCCCAAGCCTGGGTGGCGGGAGGAGGCTCTGTGTAGGAGTGGGAACGGGTCCAGGGCTGCTAGGAAGCTGTCGCGGATGCAAGGAATCTTGACTATAACGGCGAATGCCTGGGCTCGTGGGCATACCAACTCCCTGCTGCTGGACCGCCTGCAAGCGACGCCCTTCCTCGACCTGGGCCGGGGTGAGAGTGTACTCGTCGTCCGCGTCCTGCTGATCGCCAATATCCTCGTGGTCTTCTTCAACGTCAGTCATGGCCCCGGCGGTGTCTTCGTGTTCAGGGATACTGTCGCGTTGGCGTCCACGACGGCCACGGCGCTCTTGATGACCAGGTCCGGAGCGAACACCAAGTGAGAGCTGCCGTTGCAGACCGGACCGCGGCTTTTCAGTACCGCTGGGGCTGATATCGCGACTGTAGTTTGTTTTCGGATCTGTGACATATTCACTGAGACGGTTCAGGTTCGAATAGCTGCTGTCCCGAGAATGGGCCATGGGGGTCTGCATTCCCGGGGGCATCAGTGGGCTTGACGGCTGGCTCAAGATGCCATTCGGCGTGGTAGTTCCAGACGGGGTGAAGGGTCGACCATTATGTTTGACCAATTCCTTGTTGTGCACTTGGATGGCGGTGGTTTGCAAGATCTCCAAGTCTTCCACCCATTGGGCCACCGGGAAGCGCTGTTTGGCGGACCGGGCACGCATCATGGCACGAGTTTCCGTTTTCGAACTGAGCGCCGCATCGATAGCCAGCTTGAATTGAACGAGCAAATGAGAAGTAGCAGTCGATTCCACATTGTACCACCAACCTGGCATCTGGCCGAGACCACCAACCCGGGCACCGATACCCAAAGCTCCCTTACGTCCGAACTCGACGGCGACCAGACCAAAGGGCTCGTCACGAGAGGGAATCAGCGCGAATTCAGCACCAGAGAAGATGTACGGGGGCAATGCCGTGAATTCGGGTCTGGAAAACACTCGTCCAGGGTAGACCTTCATCATATGGTCCAGTTTGAGGGCCGCGAATTTACCGTAGAGATCGATAACCGGTCCAACACAAATGAGCTGAACATTGGGGCGCGCTTCCAGGACAGCAGGCATGACGTCGGCGATCAAATCAACACCCTTCTGCATCGACCAACGACCAACGAAGACAAGCAAATCGGCGTCAGGGTTTTGTTCCAGACCGGCCCACTCCTGAGCTTGACGCTTGAGGTCGCCTCGTCCAGCTTCGTAAGTCGGATCCACGGTCACATTATCACCCATGGCGCTGGCCTGTTCCTTGCTCCATTCACCGACATCGGACGGATCAGGGTTAGGTAGGTTTCCAACCTTACGGAGACCCCAGAAAATGGGGTAACGCGCGTAGGACCGCTTTCCATACTTCTTGGACACACCGACAGCACCGAAACCCTGTTGGTGAACACGAAGATAGCTAGCACCCGAGTGGAGCAAGTTGAACACCTCGCCGAACTGCACATAATGCCTCACGGTCTCGATATCCAGGTTGAACACGGAGCAAACTTCCTCCTTTTCTTTCTGCGTCCGCATGGGCCACAGACCTTGGAACTCGGCGTTGTGCAGGGAAAGGCAGGCAGGCACTGTATCTGGGAGTAGATACAGAGGAGCCAGGGAACCGTGGTAATCGTTGATATGATAGAGGTCGATCGGGAATCTCTTGCAGGCCTCAGCAATGCACTGATTCCAGGCGGAGTAGTAAATGGCGCTGTTCAGGTCGTCCATGCGGGCGGGGTAAGGCTCTGACTTGGACTGTTGACGGAACACAGGGGCATCCAGCAAAACGTAGGTGATGTTATTCAAGACGTGATACTGGACCTGGACTTCGTATGAATTGCCGAGAATGGTGACGTGCATGGGCTCTGCGGGTTTATCCACGGGGTAATCAACGCCCCCGACGCAGGGCACCACCCAGATCAAGTCTTGATGACCCAGAGTCTTACCCATGAGTTGCGCCATGACACCAAGGCCACCAATCTTGATCTTGATGGCCCAATCCTCAATGTCGTACTCCATGGTGGCAATCAGAACCATGCGACGCTTGCCGCTAGCAGCACCGCCAATCGCCGTGTCGGTCTGGAGGAACCCGGACTTGTTTGCCAGACGCATAAGAGGGTTTGAGTTCTCCTCATCCATGCCACGATTGCGCTTGAACTTCCGGCGCAAAGCCAATGGGATCATCTGGTGCTTCTCGCTCACACCAACCTGGTTGAATTTGACCTTGTAGAAAGACTTCATGAAAGCCCACACACCGGCTGCGCCCGTGATGACGGGGATGATCCAAAAGAGCACATACATGGCGATCTGAGTATTCTGATGCCCGACAGGGAACAGCTGGAAGCGCATGGTCCCGTCATCAATGAAGATATTCCACGAGATGTAGGGAGAGGGAGGATGTTCAGTGATGTTAATCAGTGTGGCGGATAGCGAAGAGGGCGGCATGCGATCGAGAACGGAATCATTGTCAGCGTCACCTAGGACCCAACTTTGGTCAGGCTCCCCGTCAGGGTTCATGCCCCAGATGTTCAATTGAGCCTGAGCAGGCCATTCCGCGGTGAAATGGTATTTCCAGAGACCGTCTACGCTGTCCTGCCGGACCACGTTGTCCAGACCTGCATCATATCCATACTGGTTGTAAGGACCGTTGAAAAAGACGTGAGGGAAACGGCGAGGGACTTTCTCGTCCCAGCCCGCGTCTCCCTCTTGGACGTAGTCGCTGCTGCCGGTCCACCGACTCCAATACTCGACGCGAACATGGTTCCCTTTCCAAGACTGTTTCTTGGTTCCCGACCATTCGAGTTCCTCAATAGTGTCATTTCCGCCCTTGTAGTCCAGCCAGTCGGAGAAAGTGGTCCCCCAATTGGTTGAATAGCGATACTTATCAGCACCAGCGGCGTGGTGCTGGATGAAAAGAGTACCGTTGGATTCCTCATGGAGCAAACTACTCGAATAGTTCGCACTGGTGAAAATCATGGGATTATCGATCTGGCCGATGCGGAAGAGGAAATGGTCGACCGCATTGGTGGTCGCATTCCCACTCTCTGTGCTGACATTGTTGACCGTTAGACGATGAATGCCGTTGTAAACGCCTGTCAGGTTGGCCGCCCACAGCCACACCCCGGGGATCTGGCCGGTCCAGCTGGTGTTAGTGGCGGGAACTGACTTGCAGTTGACGCTGTTAGAATCGACGGACGGGACCTTTCCAATTTCGGTCGACGATGAAAGGGTAATTGACTTTGTCACCGAGTCGCAATCCATTTCTTCGGAGAAGTAGATTTCGACCTCCACATTCTCGTCTGCGTTCGGTGCCACGGTCGAGCGGATCGGGACATCGTGTCCCGGAGTGAACTTCGTGATCATCGGTCTGGGTTTAGTAAAGCGGGTTTTAGGCACGTAGGCCCGAAATTCATATGCGTCCATGGTCATATTAGCCAAGCAGCCACTGTATGCAGTCGATCCGTTCAATCCCAACTTAGTGGGGGAATCAATCAGCTGGTGCTCGTCATACGGGTAAAACAGGTTTTTGACCCAGGTGCCACTATCAAAGGGGGCAATGAGAGCTGTATCATTATCCGAGCAGTCAAACTTATAATCAATGGTGCGATTCGTGTTGTGGTAAACCAACCAGACGGGCTGGTTGTTTGCATCCGAACCCAAATCTTGCACATCCGCGTTCACATCACGGAGGATGGACCAGAGTCCTGTCTCGGTGGCTGTGCCATTGGAACCGAGATAATACACATCTTCGGTGTGGTTCGAGAGCTTTTGAATAGTATAACCGTCATTGAGAACAGGGAACTGTTCGCGCATCTGATACATGTGCTTGATGATATTACGCACAGGATGAGACGGATCACGATGATCGTAGGCCACCGTGGGGTCATGGCAGCCCTGGCGGCCAGACTCAATGGGCCAGTTATAGTACTGAGACGATTCCAAGGAGAAACAGCCATGATCCCTCCAAGCGGTGGCAGGAGACATGGCCTGCCGACCGTAGATGTAGTTGGATGCCGTGGCATCCAGAACGTAAAACGCCTGTTCCTCGCCCCAAAGAAGGAGCGGGATTCCGGGGAGCAGAAGAGTCGTGATGTACAATCCAAGTAACTGGCGCTCCACGCCCTTTTCCACAGTGGGCCAACGGAAGACATCCTGGTTGGTAGCCCCGTACATGTGGCGGGGGTCGAACTTGCCGGTGTTCGCATTGACCAGATCATTCGACTGCAGCATGAGATTCCAGGCATCAACCCAGTCGACCGGCACATCGTAACCGGCAGCCAGATTACCATCCATGCCCAGGAAGCGGGTCAGCGCTCGGTAAATGGAGTAGTGGAAGGCTGCGCCATCGATCGCCTCATGTCCTACTTCACGCAGGAAATACTGGGCGTCAGAAGTGTTGGTCAGCTTCATGGCTGCCTCCGCCGAGTCAGGAAACTGATTTGGCTGTCTACCTCGGCCCAGGTAGATAGAACCAAAGGTATTACCACCAGTAATTTCGCCCGCAATGAAGAAGTTTTCCTTTCCAACGGCGCGGGCACACTCGCGGTACGCATTGGACATATCTCCGAGAGCGTCAACGGTTGCCTGGGTCGCCTTGTCGTACCGGAAACCGTCAATATCGAGGGATTGGATAATAATGCAGGAGTGGCGGATCAAACGCTCGCGCACCGAGGGAACCCATTCACGGAGTCGATCCTGAACGGAGGCGAATTTGGCCAGCTGACGTTGCCAATCGGGGAAGACACCAAAGGCCTCAATATCACCATACTGGTCGAAGTCGCTATTGTAACATCCGACCAGTTCCTCGGTGACTGAAGCTTGAACAGGGTAGCCATCCTCAAACCAGAAGCGGGGGTAATCGCATGTTTCGTTGTAGTCATTGCCAATGTCGAAGTCCACGTAGCGGCGGTCAGTCTTCCACACCGTCTGGTGTTCCTTCACAGAGAAGGGGGTAGTAGTGTTCAGATAGCCATCAAATCCGATCAAATCGCCCATCCTAAACATTGAAGGTGAGTATTTTTGGGGTGTGGGGGAGAAAAAGGCAGCGGTTAACTTACGTTGCGATGGTGTTATCGAAGATGACATACATCCCCCGCTTATGAATTTCCGTGATGGCGTTGCGCCACGTCTGCAGGTTACCATAGTGTTGATCGAGCAAAGTCGTATCCAAAGCCGAATAACCGTCAGATCCCCAGGGCTGGTTCATCAGGATTGTTCCGGCGAGATAGAGGCCCTAAACGAAAGTTAGTAGTTAATCGCAGCATCGCGCAAGCCACGGAGACCGACCTTGATTCCCATGCCCTGCAAGTAATCCAAGGTGTCCAGCAGGCCGGCAACATCACCACCATGGCGCATCTGATTCGAGCGGAGGTCGTGCTCGAACAGAGTGCCATTGATGTTGTCGTTTGTGGGGTCACCGTTGACGAAGCGGTCTAGGAAGAGGGTATAGACAGGGAAGCGCCAATTGTCCGGGGAGGGGAAGTAGTCCCCGGTGTGATTGGGCCATGTTCCCCAATAGTCCGCCGGATTAGTGGCGGACTGGTTCTGATTGAAGTTGTAGTCGACGAGGGACTCATCGTAGGGCCAGGCCGTTGCTGTTGTTGCGAAACAGGCGAGCAGCGTGCCGGAGATAGCCCACTTCATGCTGGGTGGGAAGGTCGAGTCGACCCGGGATGACCACCGGTCAACAAACCAGGAACAAGACGTAGGGCCAGGTCAATGCGAGATTGTTGAGTTGGCCAAAAGCTGGGGAGAAAGAATGGTTTCTGCCTCGTCACCACGGTTGACTGCGATCTCTCTTCGCTGGGCTGGGCAGGTCACTCAATGATAGTCGGTTGGGTGGATGATGAATGCGACTGATAACGAGCGATAGATAGCGTGCAGATAACGAGAGAAACACAGGACGCTTCGTTAACGAGTGAAATCTATGGGGAATCACAATGCAACAACAATCAAAACAAGAAACGATGCATGAGATCAGAGATAAGATGGATCCAGCGAGAGAGGGGAGAAGAGGAAGTGGAAGAGAGAAGGAGAAAGAGAAAAGATAATACGAGGAATAGGAGGAAGGAGAAAGTGTCAGAGGGGAAGGATGATGGGGACAAAGGCGAGAAAGCCAAATGGAGAAAAAAGCTAATCAGTCCAACTAATAGTAAGATACTGAGCTACTAGCAGCGATGCTGAGGCTCAGCAATGAGAGGCTGGATTGGGGGCACACATCGATATCCGCGATAGTGGATCGAGGGGAAGGGACTAAGGATCGATGAAATGAAAAATAGAAAAAAGAAGCAGACGAGACGTCTCGTCTTGTCTCGTCGATGTGTATTTTGCTAATAATAACCCCAAGCTGACTGGAGAACCACTCTGAATGGCTCCCCGGTGCCAGCTCACTCGTATAGGACTGGTTCCCCGGGGGTAAGTAAGTTATCGAATCCACGCCGGAGGGACTTCTAGCCTTGTCCAGAGCCAGAGGGAGGGGCGACTTGCCTTTGGCTATGACGGAATACTTTTTGCCTGCTGAGAGTGGACTAGACCGCGGCAGTGCGGTGCAAAGACCAAAAGAGGGAATTTAAAAAAGAAGTATTGAAAAATTGGAAATTTAGAAGGGTTAGAAAAAAGAGAAAATGAATAAAAATGAATAACGGAAGCGGACCATTGGGTGGTCCGACAGCCATCCCATTGAAAAAAACATGGGCCACTCTCGTATATAGTAGTAAGTAGGCTATTCGGAGCCGTTAGATACTTACTTAGTAGGTTTCCTCTCGGACCGGTAGGCATTTTACGGTGGAACTCAAGGGGCAGTTGGAACTGGATCACTGAATGTCTTGAAAGAAGGGTTCTTCCGCCCACTTGATACCGCCAGGCCCTCACCAATCCCCTTTGAGATCTAGTCTCGCGCCTCCCTTTAGTCCCCCCGAAAACTGGACCCTCCCTGGTCCCTCCGAGGACTTCCTTATTGTTCCCATCGCCCATTTCCGTACTATGGGAAACAGGCGAAGACCCCTTCATCTGCTACAGCAGCAGCAGCTGCTGCTGCTGCTTCTGACGGTAATCTCTACTAGGCCAAGGGTGCCAGGTCGTATTCACGCCCAAGCCAAACGATACCTGAAGAGGCAGCAATACGGTGGCGTGCAACCAATCTCGGTAACGATAAAACTCTATTGGCCCTCTTCTAAGACACTCTACACAATAGTGCAGGTGATGTCTTACTGTCATCAAGCAGCTCATTTTTTTTTTTTCCCTCGATTTCTTTAAGAGGAAATTTGGGTCTGATAAGGGCGGACCCTCCCGATTGGTGGTGGAGGGACTGGGATTCGGCTAGTAGTCTATTAGTGGTAGTATACTGGAGAAAAACGATGGTGCTGATACCGTAAGAGTGGTGGTAGTTGGTAGTCATTTCTCGTATAATTTATTTTTCTGGTGTAGAGGGTCAGACCTATAGCGTTATCTCCTGCCCTTTACTCGCAGAAGGGGGAGGTGAGCCATCCCATGCATGCAGCGGGCTTGGTGGTGTGTTTGTTCCTGAATATGGTGTGTGTGTATTTTTGGGGGCAACAGTATTCCCAATCAGCTTCAGTCCGCCAACTTCCGTGGCGTTGACTTCGGGCCTCCAACTGCAAAATGGTCAGAGAAAGAAAAGAAAGGCAAAGAAACGAAAAAAAAGTCCAAAAATACCGACAAGCCAGTCATAGCCCGGAGATGATTCCGTGGTTGATCCCGAAGCGATCCTGACCGGTTGAAAGTTTCCAGAAAGCTGTCACCGACCGAGAGCGGGCCCCTGCACTCTTTGCCTGCTATTTTGGCTCTTCTGCCCGGTTCGACTGCCAAGCCCCTGTGTCACTTTTTTTTTTTTTTTTTTTTTTCGCTCCCTCGCAGCGGAGAAGAGAAAAACACAAAAATAACAGGAAATAAGAAACAGGAAATTTTGACGCAGGCTTTGCCACTTTAGTTTCTTTTCTTTCCAACGGGCCTGAGGAATGATAAACATGTCATCCATAAACAACGCTCGCCCCTGCAGAAGCATACTACTAAGTACTTTCCACTCCATTGAGACCACACAGACCCGTAAGGTACACAACTCAGTAAGATGCCAGAAAGTTTTTTGTTGGAGCCACGGAGGCCATCCTGGCCAGGCGGGAGTGGGTCTCCGGCGAAGGATTTACGGGATCGCAGATTCAAATCTGGATGGTCTTTGGTCGGGTTCCCGTGAGGCTGGCAGCCACCTTGGGTTTTTGGAGAGAGGGGTCTACTAGATTCTACTAGATGGACCCTTGGCATCCCGGTGTGCTATCTTTTCACAATTCACACAGCACAGAACCGAGATAGATAGACGGGACTAGTCTTCTTTGGGTCTCGCGGAGGACTAACGAAGTACCTAAGTGGTGACTACTACTGATTTCTGCTAAAGGTCTGATCGGATACACCACACTACGAGAAATCGGGCCATGCATGTCTTACTTGGTTTTATTCCCATCCCTCGCGGGCCAATGGTCTCCTGCAAAATGATTATCAGCCAGGGCAGAGATCACCCAAGAGCGAACAAGAAAATTTCCGAGCAACACCACCGTTTCCAATAATAAGATTTCTTCCTGTTTTTTCTTGCTTCCTGGCCCCCACTTGGCGGTAAGGTACTGTCAGTATTGTGAAACTTGCAGCCTTCTGATGGTAATTTGAAATTCAGGCTGCTGATTCGGGCAACGCCGCTTTTCCCAATCCTGCCAGCCAAGCCCGCCGCCAAGACCCTGGCGGTTGGACCTTGGCTCGCCTGGAAAAAGGAATAATGAGAAGATAAATCAAATTTGCTCTCGGACAGGCTGTTCCTCTTATCGGGCTGCTCTGTGTGCCTGAACCTTGCATTAGATATGAAGTCTATGAAGTACAGTCAACTTATGCAGACGAGGAAAATATCTCAATCACTTATCTCCTGCCAAGCATCTGGGGTCACCCGTCAAGGAACACGGCGAGAAGAAATGAGCCAAGCTTTGCCCTCGTTCTCATTTCCCCTTTGTCCACCACGCGATCTCCGGCCCAAATTTTGGGGTTTGGAGCAGCTGCGTGCTTTCTCGGACCAGTATATCCGCTGTTGTCTGACTGTCTCACATATTCTCGAGTGCTTACAATACAATGTTCCCCTGATGAACTAATTATACTAGTTGGCTAGTCTTCACTTGGTCAGGGTTTAGCGGTGGAGTCCCTGGCCATCTTCATTGGATCACCAAATAGCCTAAAACGGTGTCTTTCCGGAGATTCCAAGTAGGGCAGACACCAGAATGGTTCTACTAAACTACTAGTCAAGAACATGTCTCACTGGCCCCCTCTTCTTCCCCATTTCGACCCATCGGAATGGCCGGTTCGCTCATCTGCCGCTCTTTGTGCCTGGCAGAAGCATTAGCCCCAGCTCGTGGCGGCGTGACAGGCTTGGTCTTGGAGAAATCAGAAGCCATTCCTTCGCCGGAAAACTCGTGCCACCGTTGACGCCAGTGGTGACATCTGCAGGGGGGTGGTTGAGGAGAAATGCCCCCTCTTGAAGCCAATGGGAAGGACAAGCTGGCAAACCAGGAAGTGGTATCTTCTAGTCAAATAATCTGGGGGAGCTGCAAGCAGGAACCTCGGTGCCACCACCGGCAGGGATCAATGGTTCCTGGTCCTGCGCGGGAGTCGCCCTGGGGTTCCGGGAAAATCTTAAAGATCAGGGTTCGAGGGATCAGGGCGACGCCTCTGATGCCTTTCACACATGGCTGAAGATGAGGATGGTGGTGATCATGATAAGGAGGATAATGGATTAATCAATCTATACCTTTTTCTCCGATTGGCAATTTCCCCCGCCACCTTGAGTAAGTAGGTTATATGATACTAACCCAGATGCACTGCACTGCACACTCATTGGTCCCCTCTCGAATTGAACTAAAAAGCAGGCTAGTTTACCTGTTTATCATCCCATCCAGGGGATCCGGCCTGAATGCAGTTAGTGAGGTCCCCTTACTGCTCGCTCCACCGGCATTTTGCACCTGCACCTGATGTTCAGTCAAGCTCTTCCCCAGCATTCCACTTCTTCTCGCTTCCCCTCTTCTCTCTCCTCCTCCTCCTTCTCCTCTCCTCTCTTCTCCTCTCCTTTCCTTTCCCTTCCTTCCTCCTCGCTCATTCTTTCGCTCTCGTCACATCAACCAATGCATCCATCACTGAAGTGACCCCTCTTCCTGGGCTTCTCCCTTGCCATTCATTCTTCCTTTGGATCTGACCATCGCCATTCTTTCTCTACATTTGGGTCCCACTTCTTTTGTCACTCTTTCATTTCTTGCCGAGCCCGTATCCTTCCTTTTAGCGTAAACGGCTATCTCCCAGCATACCACATTCGTCTTATCGTGTCTCTAATTCGGCCCCGCAGTTGCTCGGCAGGTACATGTGAGCATCTGTATCATTGATATAATTTACATTTTCCAGTGACTGTAGCCATGGTCTCAATGTCAGCCCTGCGACACGGGCTTGGGGTCCTCTATCTTGCTGGCTGGCTGGGGTCGTCGCTGGCCGCCACCACTGAGCAATGGAAGTCTCGGTCCATCTATCAGACCATGACGGATCGCTTCGCGCGTACGGATGGCTCAACCACCTCCCCCTGCAACACCACAGAGGGTCTGTACTGTGGTGGCACCTGGCGCGGCATGATCAACCACCTCGATTACATCCAGGGAATGGGTTTTGATGCCGTCATGATCTCCCCTATCATCGAAAACGTCGAAGGTCGCGTGGAGTATGGAGAAGCCTATCACGGCTATTGGCCCTTGGATCTATACTCCCTCAACTCACATTTTGGCACGCACCAGGATCTGCTCGATCTGAGTGACGCCCTGCATGCTCGCGACATGTATCTGATGATGGACACGGTCATCAACAACATGGCTTACATCACCAATGGCTCCGACCCCGCTACCCACATCGACTATTCAACCCTCACCCCCTTCAACAGCTCGTCTTACTATCATCCGTACTGTAAGATCACCGACTGGAATAACTACACCAATGCCCAGCTGTGCCAGACCGGTGATAACATTGTGGCCCTGCCCGATCTGTACACCGAGCATGCCGAGGTTCAAGAAACGCTAAGCAACTGGGCAAAGGATGTCATATCCACCTATTCCATTGACGGTCTCCGCATCGATGCAGCAAAACATGTGAACCCAGGCTTTCTGAAGAATTTCGGCGATGCTGTGGATATCTTCATGACCGGCGAAGTGCTGCAGCAAGAGGTCAGCACGATCTGCGATTACCAGAACAACTACATCGGCAGTCTCCCGAATTATCCCGTCTACTACGCCATGTTGAAGGCCTTCACCCTGGGCAACACCAGCGCCCTGGCCACTCAAGTCCAGGAGATGAAGAATTCCTGCCATGATGTGACCGCCTTATCCTCGTTCTCCGAAAACCACGATGTCGCACGATTTGCCAGCATGAACCCGGACATGGCTGTATGGACCCTTGAACCCTCTAACGCATTCGCTAGCTAACATTCTGTCCCATTAGCTCGCGAAGAATATCCTCACATTCACTCTTCTTGCCGATGGTGTGCCCATGATTTATCAGGGTCAGGAACAGCATTTGGATGGCCCCGGCAGTCCCAAGAACCGAGAAGCGATTTGGCTCACTGAGTACAACACCGACGCCGAGCTCTACAAATTGATCGGCAAGTTGAACGCCATCCGGAAGCACGCCTACCGACTCGACAATCACTATCCGGATGTTCAGACGTACCCCGTCTTCGAGGGTGGCAGTGAACTGGGATTCCGCAAGGGAGTCGAAGGCCGGCAAGTGGTCATGCTTCTATCCACGCAGGGCACCAACAGCAGCGCTTACAACCTCTCGATGCCGGTGAGTTTCACGGGCGGCACGGTCGTGACGGAGATTCTGAACTGCATCAACTACACGGTCAATGCCCAGAGTGAACTCGTGGTTCCGATGGATAAAGGAGAGCCGCGCGTGTTCTTCCCGGCGGATCTGATGCCCGGCAGTGGACTGTGCGGACTCCCTGTCGCGAATGTCACCTATGCTGCCTTGAAGACGCAGGGCGCAGCGGCAGCAGAGGCTGCTTTGTCGCTGGGCATCAGAACCGATGCAGCTTCCAATGCTTTGCTTTCTCTGGTGCTGTCTGTGGTGGCGGGTCTGCTTGTGGGGATGTGGTAATATGCTGATAGCTACAGATGGGATGAGATATATTATCTGTTTCAGTGTTCTTTGTATGTATTTGCAGTAACGATACCCTTACCTAGTATTTTGTATATATTTACTTCACAATATTCACTACCACCTGCATATACTCGCGGTAACCGCGTCTCGCTTTTTCCCACACTAGTTACTAGTCATCCAGCACTAAGCAATAAACAGAATAGAGACAACCAATATATGTAGATCACCTACATACTAAATTCCAGACAATGACCAAAACGGGTACCTGCATCCCACAGCTGTTGACGATCACCGTGGCTGGCTGATCCTCTCCCAACACTAATCTGGAGGCAAATCCGTTCGGCCTCGGTAGGGTTCCGAACACAACCGCCCGAGCTAAAAATACTCGGTCATCAGCGAAAAAAAAGGCCCACTTCAGGACCCATAGAAAATTGAACTGAAGTCATGCACAACGTGTTAACTAACTGACTAGCTAGCTAAGCCAGCTAATCTTAGTGTTGGCACATTAGCTATTCTAAACATTCTTTGTGAGCTCAGCTCCGTCGCTGCAATCTACTCTTCACCTACGATCCATCTTCCATCCAAGCTACATGGACACAAACACAGTAAACTCCTAGCTAAGCCCTCCCTCTTCGCCACAGTAAAAAAACTCCTCACCACCACCACAAACCCACAAAATACCCCAAAGCACAAGAAGAACAAGAACCCAAACAAACAAACAAAATGTTCAGCTTCCTCCCATGCTTCAAAACCCGGCGACAACGCACCAAATCCCAAACTCAATCCCAAAAGCAAATAGAGGGTTAGCAATCACCCAATCACCCCCAATTACCCAGAAATCAACCCATAGTAATAACATATCAATAGAAAAAGCCAACGCCATAGAATCCCTTCCGTCATGGCACTCCCCTACGGAAAACACGCTTCTCTTTCAAGCCTTCGAATGGCACGTCCCTACCACCCCCAACACCCCAGATAAGCGCAGCCACTGGCGCCGACTCCAGCATGCCCTGCCCGCTATCCATTCCCTCGGCGTAACCAGCATCTGGATCCCGCCGGGATGCAAGGGCATGGACGCCAACGGCAATGGGTATGATATCTACGATTTGTATGATCTGGGGGAGTTTGATCAGAAGGGAGCGGTGGGGACGAAATGGGGTACACGCGGAGAATTAGAGGATCTGGTGAGGGAGGCGAGTGCCCTGGGTGTCGGGATATTATGGGATGCGGTGTTGAATCATAAGGCTGGGGCGGATGGCGTGGAGAGGTTCGAGGGTGTGAGGGTTGGTGATGATCGTATTTCTCCCCATTTCTGTCTATCGTGCGTGAGTGTCATGATTACTGACTAGTATTCTCAGGACGAGATATCGAAGATGGTGATCCCCAGGAAATTGCAGGCTGGACATCCTTCACCTTCCCCGGCCGGGGCACTACCTACAGCCCGCTGCAATACCACTGGCACCACTTCTCTGGTGTAGACTGGGACGACGCCCACCAACGCAAAGCAATCTACAAGATCCTGGACCCTTCCCGGCCGGACAAGAACTGGGCTCAGGATGTCGGCACAGATGAGAACGGCAACTACGACTACCTTATGTTCGCGGATCTGGATTACTCGCACCCGGAGGTTCGGGAGGATGTGTTACGCTGGGCGAAGTGGATTATGTCTGTGTTGCCGTTGAGCGGGATGCGGTTAGATGCGGCGAAGCATTTTTCGACGGGGTTTCAGAGGGAGTTTATTGATTGTGTAAGAAGTCAGGCGGGGGATAGGAAGGTGTTTGTCATTGGGGAGTATTGGAGTGGGGAGTTGAGGGCGCTGCTGAGGTATCTGGAGGAGATGGAGTATCGGGTTGCGGTGGTGGATGTGCCGCTGGTGGAGAGATTCTCAGGATTGTCGAGGACCAGAAGGGCGGATTTGAGAGGCGTGCTGAAGGGGACGTTGATGGAGGCTAGGCCGGGGAATGCGTTGGTGAGTTATCATTTGTCTTGATTGGTGGACTTGGAAAGACTAATGAGGCGTCTTGTGTAGACGTTTGTTACAAATCATGATACGGTGAGTACATATTTTTCTGTGGAGTGACGATGGTACATGGATAAGTGCTGAACTGATGTGACAACTTAGCAACCGGGGCAAATGCTCGAGGTGAGTACATGCATTCAATAAGTGTCTGATAACTAGTAACGAGCTAACATCTATCAGAACGTAGTCGAACCCTCCTTCAAACCCCTCGCCTACGCCCTAATCCTCCTCCGCCAAGGAGGCCACCCGTGTGTCTTCTACGGCGACCTCTACGGCAGCTGCGGCGGTGGCCAGTCTCCAGTCCCGGCCTGCGAAGGCCAACTCCCGATTCTCATGCGTGCGCGCAAATGGTATGCTTACGGCGAACAGCAAGACTACTTTGACCAGCCCAACTGCATTGGTAAGTCCGTCCCTTCCCTCTCTGCGATGCAGTCTCTAATAAATGAAAGGTTTCATCCGCTACGGCAACGCCGCTCACCCCTCCGGGCTGGCCTGCGTCATGAGCAACGGCGGACCAGCCACGAAGCGCATGTACGTGGGTCGGAAACACGCCGGCGAGAAGTGGACGGATCTGCTGCAGCGAGACGATGATCACCCGTCTGTCACGGTAGTTGATGAGATGGGGTACGGGGAGTTTCCGGTCCAGGGGATGAGGGTGGGTGTTTGGGTGGATAGTGCGGCGGATGGCCGAGGGTGTATGAAGGAGCCTTTGTAAGTCTCTACCTTTACTCTTGCTGGATTCGGGTTGGATGTTTGAAACTGACACAGGGGATATTGGAATAGTGACGTCGATATCTATGGTAGTCGAGCATGCTAGCTGACTTAGGATGGACCACTATTGAGATGAAGATGGTCCTAGTATCCATGTGCTCTAAGACATGATGTATATTATTACTCTCAATATGTAACTATTTATTAGACTAGTTTTACTATAGTAAGACAGCGTGACAAGATAATCAGACGACACTAGAATAATATATCCACACAAACTAGTTTAAACAACTCCATCTATTCTAATACTTCCAAGACACACACAGAAAAACACACAAAAATAACCCAAGACATAAGACACAATCTCACCCAAAAATAATCCATCCATCCAAGCGAAGTAAAAAAGAAAAAAAAAAAAACCAGAAGAAAAGGGTTCTGAACTGGTCTCCGTCCGTGGCACCGACCCTCAAAGGTCTTTACCCAATGCAGTAACCCGTTCGGTGCTGCCCGACAAACGGTAACAATACCGTGACCAGCATCCGAAACTTCCTACCTGTATTTTTCAAATCCAGCAAATTCTACTAAGATTTCTGGTATTTGCCATGGCCCTACAGGGTCTGGGTTGTGTCTGACTGTCGGGTACATTCCCGAAAGGGTCCATCCAGCGCCGAGAAATCCATGGATCAGCAACACCTCAAGGTGCACATTGTAGTAATTGGGTTCTCTCTCGGACATGTTCTGAATTGGGAATTCTATCTACCTTGCCTATTCTTCGGTAGGAGTTGCCGGGCCATGGATGTCCTTTTTTTTCCTCTCAATCTTTCTCTCGCTGCCTAACGTGCACCGCACATGGTTCGACCGGTCGCATGGAACGGAACGAACAATCCAAGGATTTTAGTCCATTCCATCCAGCTTAAAGCCTACTTTACTACTTTGTAGAAAGAATGCCGAACCACGGATACCATCTACAAGGATCTTCTTCGGTGATAAAATAAAGTAATGTAATGGATATATGCTATAGAACCATTAAGTAATAACTAGCTTGGCTAGAAAAGATATGTATCTATACAAGCAATAAGACTTGCGGTATTGCTTTCAAATCACCAATTAGGTGATAGACGAGAAGAGAAACTCCGTCACTCATTCACATCCTCACCTCCACCTCAACCCCCACCGCACTACATCTCAGCCATCCACAAATAGAAAGCTTTGGGGATGGTTTACAACTGCATAGCCACAACACCCATCACCAAGCCCGCAGCAACAGACATCGGCGCAGTAAGAGCCATACCGGCGCCGGTGGAGACGGGGGCAGTCGTCTCGGTACCGCTGGCAGAGGCAGTAGAAGTACCCGAGGCAGAGGCGGAACGAGTCGAGGAGGCTGTAGTCGATAGAGTGTTAGCGCCCGAGGTAGTAGTGGTTAGTTTGCTGGTGCTGCTGCTGGAGGTGGAGCTTGTGCTGGTGCTTGCAGTGGTGATGGAGCTGGATCCAGTGGAGGATGAGGAAGAGGTGGAGGAGGTATCAGTACCAGTAGAAGTGCCAGTAGAGGAAGAGGAAGAAGAAGAGGCGGAGGTAGTCATGGAGGCGCTGGCGGTGGTGGTGGAGCTGGAACCACCCTCGACGGTGAACTGCTCGGATTGCGCGAGAATACCGCTGTTCGTGGAAGAGGTGGAGAGGAGGTTGATTTGGTAGCCGGAGCTGTTTTCGTTGTTAGTATGGTGGTGGTGATGGTGGATGAAATGTAGAGAAGTGGAGGAACATACCCATCGGTGACGCCGGACAGGCCGGACACGGTGTAAGATCCCTTGGAGGTGTCGACATCAGAGGCGACCTTCTTCTCTACAGTGGGGTAGACGGCGTTGTTGACCAGGTAGAGGTCGAAGGTGGAGGGGTCAGTCCTGTGCATGGTGGTTAGTACCTATGTGGTGATTTAGGGCTGATAAGGGAAAGAGGGGACGGGACATACGAGACGGTATCCCAGGTCACGGTGAAAGAGCTGGAGAGATCGACATCTTCGCCCTTCTTGGGGGAGGTGACCTCAAGGGCTAGAGAGAAAGTTAGATGACTGTATCGGCGAATTGACCGGGAAGATAAGAGGGTAGACTAACCGCCGACGAAGGCAGCCAGAGGCAGAAGAGACACGGCGTAAGAGAGACGCATGGTTGCAGAGGTGAATAAACGAGGGAAGGGGAAAGGGTATCAATTGGAAATTTAATGATAGAAGAATGATAGAAGAGTGATGGAAGAAATCAAGACAGACAGAAAAATGTCGGAGGAGACCCTGGTTAAATAGAAGTGTTTATGGGTATCCAGTTTGCCATCGTGTCTCACAAATACTGCTAGTTAGTTTAGGGCCGAGATGACCGAAACTTCAATCAACGGGTTCAGTTCAGTTCAGTCTTAGCCGCCCCAAAGAGAATCCCGGAGAATGAACCGAATCCATTACATGACAACAAGAACACCAACCAGTCTACTGCTACTACTACTTACTTGCTAGTACACTAAGTCAAGTAGATCCCCCGATGGTCTGTGAGTGGGCGGCTTCTCAATTCTTGGATCATTTTGAAAAACAGGCATGCTATATATAGCCGACTGGTCAGGAACCAGGGAACGGGGCGAACGGGGGATGGTGAGGTTTCTGATGACAGGCAATTGATGCTGGCGCAGGATTGGACTGGTTTCAGGTGGACAGGATGCAGCGTGGACCAATCGACACTCGATTGATAACGCATGGGGCTATTAGCTTATGCGGATAGAACATGAGTAAAAAGGAAAGAAAGAGTAGCGTAGAGCGGAAAAGACCTGTCAGAATCACACTCCCTCGGTCTCTTTCTCGCTCTTACTCCCTCTCTTTTACTCCATATCTCCAATTAATTTCTCTTCTCCTCGCACCGCCACTGCTCGTAGTCCCATCTTGGCAGAGATTCCCCCATGCATAAAAATAATAATAATTTAATCCTCAACTGCTCAGGTCCAAACTCAAAATCTCGACCAGCACAGGATACTAACAGTCCCTCCCCTCCCATCAGCCCATCCTAACCTCCCCGTAAGTAGACCTCCTATATTGCTTCCCACGTCGCATTTTGTGCTTCCTTCCTTATCAATGTTGGAATTCGTCATCCTCACACAATAACTTGTTTTTGTTGGACGCAAGGGGGCTCCACTGGGTGCCTTATCGAGCCTGGCGGTTAACCATCTAACCACTTTGTAACTAGCCATAACCAACTAAATCAAGAGACACTAACCAACTTCATAAATAGTATTTAACTCTCTATCTCCCCGCCCAATCAACACAGCACGATTGACTCTTTGTTCAATGGGGGAAAGAAACCCTCCCTCCCACCTTTTTTAACTCCGCGTCTTCGTATTCCCTGATAAAGCCGAAATTGAGTGGCTGGCACTGCCCTTTCCCCTCCCCCCTCCCCTGAATTGCAGATTTCGTTGCACAAGGAACGATACTGTGCAACACACCCTCACTTGCAGTAGATGTAAGTGTAAAATGTAATGTATTGTCGATCTATTTACTGTCGCCCGATTGAAAATATGGAGTTAGTAGAGCGGGGTAATATCTGTATCTCAGACGGATGGCATTAGTTTACTTTGGTCGGATTTTGGTTGTGACTGTGTACTGTGGACCGTTAAATATGTAATTTAACTATAACAACTTAGGTTATCGACGCATATTCATCTATCTGCGACGCTCTGAACAGGTATTGACCTTTGGGTTGACGGTGGGGAGTGTCGGATGCTAGTATCTACTAAATTGGACCACTACATATAACACTGAATTAAAATCTTCATCGCTGACAACCGGTTGTAATCCGTATGAAGATTCGCATCCTGAATCTTCTATCCCAGCCCTTGTTGCAGGGTTGCTACACACATGTTGTGTTAGCTAGGTAAGTGCTTACTACTAACAGTCAGGGGCGCCCGACGTGATACAATTCATCCGATTGTAATGTATTTGACGCATCGCGAAGATGATTCGGTGGTGTGAGATATTACTCTTACGAGGTATACTTCAATCCTTCTGATAAGTGCATTAAGTAGTCATTATCCTAACATACATTTGCAGGCAACTAATTACTCATTTCTCATGAACCCAGACCATTCCGTCATGACAATTTACACCCTCATCCGAGTTGAAAGGATTTGAGGCTGTTTACCAGGCAACCGTCGAGCTCAGCCCATCCAATTCGCGCTGGTAGTTCCGGTGCTGCGCAATCTGGTAGAAGAACATGCCCACGAAATCCTTGGCGCCCTTCGCGATCTGCACGCTCTCCTTGAAGCTCTCCGGCTTCTGCACACCACCGGCCGTGACCACGCCATACCACTCCACGGGCTGTGGCTTGGAGCTGGTGGCCACTTGCACGTCCAGCACGCTACCCAGCGCCTCTTTGATTAGCTCGGCCGCTTCACCTGTACCAGCCAGTGGCTTCAGGTGGCCAAATGTCTCGGCGATCCAGTACCGCATCTGCCCGTTCTTCCGGAGCGTCTCCACATGCGGGCCACCGGGAATGAACGTGGCATCGAACATGGTCGATCGCTGTCCATCGTACTGGTGGTCGGCGATGATGCCCTGCGATGTCTCCTTCGATTCTCCGTCCGCATAGATGGGCGACCGCTTGGTGCCGATAACAAACGGCAGAGCACCCGCCACCTTCACAGCGGTCTGAATGCCCTTGAAGGCCACCGGGTCGTATCCGTCGCCAATTATGATGGCAATGCGCCGACTGGCGATGGTCGGAGACTTGGGCGGAAATTCGGTCTGGGAAACATGGATCGTCTTCCGGCCGTGGTTGGCCATGAGCGCCTTTTGGGGAATCGGGGCGCCCACGACTTCCGCCACCTGCTGCGCCAGGGTCAGGTCGATCTCCGCCAGACGCTTGCCGGCCAGGCGCTCGTAGACGATAGGGTCATCACAGTGGTCCAGCTCGAACCCAAAAGCCTTGACAATGTGCAGCTTTTCGTGCTCCGACATGGAGTTGTAAAAGAGTTGAGCCTGGGAATGATGTTCGCGGAACTTGGGGCTCAACGCGCGCCTCTTGCGGCCTTGTACCGGCTCGGGGTATGACTCGAAGCCGCCACCCTGAGGAGCAGGCTCGTCTGGCTTTGCCGCCTCGAAGCGGTTGGGCCAGTAGTTGACGGTACCCTTAGTGATGCGGTGTTTCATGGCACCGTCGCGGTTGTGATTCAGCACGGGGCAGACGGGGCGGTTGATGGGTAACTCCTCCCAATTGATGCCGAGACGGCTAATCTGGGTGTCAAAATAGGAGAAGTTACGGCCCTGAAGAAGAGGGTCATCGGAGAAGTCGATACCGGGAACAATGTGTGATGTACAGAATGCAACCTGCTCTGTCTGTGGGAAGAATTCATCCACGTTGCGGTTGAGTTCCAACACACCAATGGTGCGGGGAGGAACCAGATCCTCTGGCCAGATCTTGGTCGCATCGAGAATGTCGAACTCAAAGTCATCCTGTTTCTCTTCAGGGATGGTCTGGATAGACAGATCCCATTTCGGATATGCGCCGTTGTCAATGGCCTCCATCAGATCCTTGCGGTGGAAATCCGGGTCTTGACCCGCCAGCTTCAGAGCTTCATCCCAGACGAATGAATGCACGCCTAGGTGAGGCGTCCAAATAAACTTGACAAAGTGGCGCTTGCCCTCCTTATTGATAAGCGAAAAAGTGTTGACACCAAACCCTTGCATCATCCGATAGGACCGGGGAATGGCGCGGTCCGACATGGCCCACATGAACATGTGAGTGGCTTCTGGGTGCAAATAGCAAAAGTCCCAGAAGTTGTTGTGCGCGGTCTGTGCCTGAGGGACCTCATTATGGGGCTCAGGCTTCACAGCGTGGACTGCGCCAATTAGTCAAGTCAGGGGTAAGAAAATGGATTGGGATGGACGTACCGAAATCAGTGAACTTGATAGCGTCCTGGATGAAGAAGACCGGGATGTTGTTTCCAACCAGGTCCCAATTACCCTCGTCTGTGTAAAATTTGGTTGCGAATCCACGAACATCACGCACCGTGTCGGCGCTTCCCTTGCTGCCCTGCACGGTGGAAAAGCGGACGAAGACCGGTGTATTCCGCGATGTGTCAGTTAGGACCTTGGCATAGGTCACGTCCTCACAGCTTTCGAGTAGCTTAAAGTTTCCGAAAGCGCCGGTTCCACGGGCATGGACGACACGCTCGGGAATCCGCTCGTGGTCGAATCGGTGAATCTAGGATACGATCAGCCACTGCATACCTCTCCACGATAATCAGCACAGGCATGTGGAAGTACCTTCTCGCGCGCAATCTGATCCTCTAGCAACGATGGACCTGTGCGATGGTCGTCGACTGACCGCAGCCAATTGTCGGTATTGCTAATGGGCACGCCGTGGTCGGTGGTCTGACGCTGCTCAGTGGTGACATCGACCAGGTCGCGTTCCAAGTCGACCGTTTTCTTGTTCTTAGACGAGGCCGTCTTAACGGCTTCGTGAGCTTTCTCAAGCCCTTCGGCAATGACCGTGGCCATGGTGATACTGTGGGGTTGCTGTGAATAAAGCCAGTGATAGGGGATCCGATAAAAGCTGATGGATGACAACAAAACAATTCCAGCGACCGGGGGGGGGGGGGGCGAGCGTACATTATGTATAAACGATATATGATTATCGGAGCGCTTCCCAGTTCTGCGAGCCAGTCAAACATCCTCTGTAATGGGGGTGGTCGGATTGGCTGTCTGGCACGTAACCATGACGTTGCGACCGAGACGTCACCGTGACCACTTTCTTCCCCAGATCCATCCGGTGCTTAGAATGCTTAGAAATCTGCAGGCTTCTTATCCACCAGATTCAGGGTCTAGACATTGAGCTAAAATCAGGCTGTCTTCCCACGAATGGGCGGTACTTGGAGGCGCTCATTGGCGCGTTCACTGGTGGTGGTAGGGTTGATGTTATGATGTTATTCCCAGTCGGTCCTCATCGGCAAAGGCGGTCCGATAAGCGATAAGGATTGTGATGCATTTGCCATCCAGCATGCACCGCATCATCTTGCGGTTTCCAGGATTGCTGAGCCCTGAAGCCTGAAACCTGAGACAGTGGAGCACCTTTTCTAAGCGTGCATCAATCTGCACTACGGCCATGTGTTGTACCAGTACCTCCAACCAGTGTCTCCGAGAGATACCTTGAGGCTTGGCTTCCCGGGAGCATCCATCGTTAGTAACCTCGTATGGATTAGTTCAGTCCAGTCTGACTGTCTACTAGACTAGCGGCTGCACACGCGGAATTGCCGATTACTTGTACCCCGCGTAGCATCCGGTTTATGTTCATTCAGACGTGTCAGAACTAGTATCTATCCAAGCTTTGCCGTCGTGCTGCTCGTCCCCAATCGAATCAATTCGTCGACCACCTCTTCAACCAAGTTCACGCGCCCAGACCATGCGGCAGAGGATTAAACAACTCGACCTAGACGGTCGCGAGGGCCACGATGCCATTTTCGAGGCCTCCTACCTGGATGATATTCCGGCCGCCTTGGAGGAATGGGGAGCGTCTCACATCCTACTAGTCGTGAGCACGACCCTCGACACCAACACATCCATGATCAGAGACTTGGAGGCCCGTCTATCCGATTGTGTGCTACAAAAGAAAACGGGAGTGGGAAGTCACTCCCCGTACCGGGACATCATGGATATTGCCCATACCATTCAGTCACAGGGCATTCAGGCTGTCATCTCCATCGGGTCCGGTTCCTACTCTGACGCATGCAAGATCGCCGTCATGCTCAGTGCGACTCTCCCAGCCGGCTTCGGCACTGACGATATGGAAGCCCTGGTCGATCAGGTTTACGGTCTGGCTGGCCCCGACGGGATCAAAGCGCCCACCACCAAGCTCATCTGCGTGCCGACCAGTCTCAGCGCCGGGGAGTGGAACCACTATGCCAGCGGCACCAACGCTCAGGGCAAGAAACAGCACTTTGTGCATCCCGAGGGATCCCCGAGCTTGATCCTGATGGACCCGCGGATCGCCAGTACCATGCCCTCACACTTGTGGCTGGCGTCGGGTGTGCGGGCTGTGGATCATTTCGTGGAGACACTGTGCAATCCTGAGTGCCACGAGGAAGCCACGGAGCACATCAAGAAAGCGCTGCCAATCCTGATCCGGGGTCTCAAGGATTATCACACCGGTCAGGAAAAGCATGATGAAGAGGAATTGCTCAAAGGCATTTCGGAATGTCAGCGCGGCTCACGAGACGCTCTCCTGCCCTTCATTCAATGGAAGATTCCTATGGGGCCAAGCCATGCGATCGGCCATCAACTCGTGAGTCCGCTCTTCGGTGGCGCATCTACATCGACTGTGCTGCGATAAAGACTACTAACCACCGAACTTCTGCACAACAGGGAAGTGTCGCTGGTGTGCAGCATGGTAAGTGATGCAGAAATCACTTCAAGCTGCGGAAAGTAGAAATCCACTAACCGTTCTACGTATGTTCAGGAGTCACGGTAACTAAATCCGAGAAAGCCACCAATTGTTGACAGGCAGCCGACTAACCTTTCACGTTTTGTGTAGAGTTGCATCATCTTACCCGCGACGTTGCGATACACCAAGCCTCAAACCGCGGCTGCCCAGGAGATAATCCTCGACATCTTCAACTCGGTGTTGGGGTTCCAGGAGACTGAAGCCGCTGACGCTATGTTACGATTTGTGCAACTCCTGGGGATGCCATCCCGGCTGTCCGAGGTCAACGTGACCAGTGACGAGCAGTTGCACAAGATTGCCGATATGACTTTGACCGATGTCTTGGCAGAAAAAGGGAACCTGCCCGACAGAGCTGGTGTGCTGCAGATCCTCGAACTGGCTCGGTAAACAAGTATTATGCGGCGGGTCGAAGGAGGCGTCTTCAATTTTCACTTCGTCGTACTATGCTTCTAGGAGTATGTTCCACCATGAAGAGTGGCAGACTGCCTTAGAAGTGTAAGCTGTTCTTTTAATCCCTTTTTGTGCTTCTGGTTTGTTCAAGAGTCCAATATCTGTGGGATGGGTTGTGGACGCGCGTCCAGAAAGCACGCGGGAAGGAATGGAAACAGCAGCGCATCCGAGACTCCACTGACGTCATGGGTCACTGCACCTAGGTTGGTTAGCAGGTAGCAGTTAGACTAGTTAGACAGTATATCTTCGCGAGGCCATCTGGCATCTCCGGTCATAGATGCACATAATTGCGAGTTGCTGCCCATCTGAACGTGACAGCCTCTGAGGTAAGTAGTCAGACTCACTCACGTAGAGATTGATTACTGAGCCATAAGCTCCACCAGCAGATACCTTTTCAGATTCTGCGTACGGCATATCAAACCATCACCAGTTAAAATATCTAGCAGACCGCAGTGAACATGCCTTTTGGAAATCAGGATTCCGGAGTGACTGGCGGGGCCAAATTCGTCACATCGACCCTCGGCAACGCGGTCGGCGGCGTCTCTCGCACTGTTGGCGGGGTGACAGGCGCCGCGGGGCGAGGTATCGGCGATACCATCACCGGCGCCACGGGGAGCGCAGGGAAGCCTGTTGGCGATGCACTAGGGAGTGTGGGCAGCGGCGTGGAAGATGGAGCTAGGAAGGTTGCCAAGGGAATTGAAGATGCTGGACAGTGGAAGTGAGAGATTTGGGGGGGCACGCGGGGCGAAAAATGGACGATGGGAATAAGAGTAAACAATGATGATGTCGATCGGTAGGCGGTGTGCTAGTTCTTCCTGCAGTTTCATGATTCTTGCTGTTGCTCGCGATTGGTTCAACAATTATCTATTAGGTTGCTTTTCTTTAATGCGATTGATGATTATCTAGTACGTCTGCAGGAACAGCACATTAATTTTAAAAGTTTTAAGCATTGCTTCCACTGCCTGTTGTACTTGCATATTCTTGCGGCAGAATGTTCTATAAAAGTAAGCGGTCAGTTGAAAGCAGGACTAGAGGCCCCGGATATGCAGCTGCTAGTTATAGAGAACAACTATTGATGTTGGCTAATATTAGTTAGATCATTATTTGCTTTAGCTACGGGGAACATTCTATCCCTAGTCAACAGCTTTTAATGGTGATGCTTACTACTAGTGATCTCCGTCAGCTTACTTACTACTACCTAGTACAGCCTTATCCTCCCTTTATCCCTATGCGGCTGTGACAACTCCTGAGAGTATATATTTAGATGACTACTACTTACTCTTCAAATGCAACTACAGATTACCACATCAACCCTGCTGCCCTGAGCGCAAGGCACAGCCAATTTCCATGGAGATACATTGCATTAGTGTGCTTAGTATGACTACTAGTAGTATTATAATCTACGCAGCCTTCTCTCTCATAGCAGCAACCATAAACTATTGCACTGAGAAAGTTGATCGTTCGGATCCGAGCAGACTAAGCGGAAGCAATACTAGTACTGGATAAATGTTGCATTAATATTATGACGGCGGATACTCCGCGCAAGAGAATACTGAAAGAGGCAAGATGGTCCTTTCCGGATTGATAAGCAGCACTCTGCCCCGTCGTCCAGAGGGGCAATGCAATTTACAGTAGCACTGGATGGATGCTGGATAGTTCCTCGTGTTCGTGACTTGCTAATACTACTAAGCAAACCGTCAGCAGCAAAATCGATGTCGACCCAGCCTTGCAGATCCAGGGTACAAGGAAACCGCCACTGGAGCCAACCCTTTTTTATTTTATTTTTAAAATTTTTTTGACCTGGTTGACTCCGGCACCCCGACTCCGAGAACAGAACGGATAGCGGAAGATGGAAGGAAAACCTTAAAATCCGAGCCAAATTGACTCGAAGCTAGAGGGCAGAAGGCGAGAGAAAAGCCGAAGAAGCCCCTTCAGCTTAACTAAGCCGACCGGGGGGAGGACTGAGTCAGCGCCCGTACTAACCAGATGGAGGCTTGTGAGTGGCTCAATGGGGATTAGTGGACGGGTTGCCTCAGTGCGGCATCCACGAATTGGGGCCCGTCGCCGGTCAGTCCCGGCTCAGGCTTGAGCTCGCCTCCTCACTCTACTGACTAGTAGTAGTTCCTCACTACTAGTAGTAGTATTACTCTCACTGCCTCCTCCTTCCCTTCCAGCCCCGGTCTTTCTGCCAGCCATCCCGTCTCTTTTTTGACTCCCTCCACCTCCCTCCGCATTCCACCTCCTGGCATCTTACTGTTGCTGACGCTCGACTGCCCCTCGACACCTCCCGCGTCGCTCACCCACTCCCGATACGCGCGTCAAGCCCCGTCCGCCCTTGATCTACCCTGCCAGCTCCGCTACACTTGGTTTTCTGCTACTCTCGCCGAACCCTCCGATCGTTGCGATCTCGCGAACGACCATTCCCCCCCGCCTATCCTCCCCGCCGTTCGTCAGGTTCGAAGAAGCGACCGGGTCTGGAGCAGACTATCGCGACGAATTTCTGCTCCCTGTCTCAAATCCGCTATCCTTCGTCATCCGGTCAATCAACTGCGCGGCTGCGATTGTTGCTCCCCGAAGGCCTGCGTGGCCGCCTCACGCAGGGTCCCTCCGTCCTAACCGATCCGATGATTGCCGCCCGCCGCTGAACATAGTTCGGGAATTCACCCATTGTAAATGGATCCCATACAAGGGAAAGGGGACGAGGAACTGAGTCGGGCCTCCGACGAGGTTCCTCCGATTCCCGACCAGGAAGCCAAATCCACCAAGCGCGCACGATGGGCGACGAAACGCATGACCGCCGCCAGCGGTCTTCGGAAGAGAGTCTCCATCCTGGAACGGGGCAACCGTCGTAATACGCGGAACAACATAACCGATGCAGCAACCGCAGGGCCAGAAAGCACTGAAACAGAAACAGCTTCATCGCGGAAAGTCTACTTTAACCTTCCCATCCCGGACAGCGAGCGGGACGAGGAAGGCAATCTGAAGAACGTTTATCCCCGCAACAAGATTCGCACTTCTATCTACACGCCATTGACGTTCATCCCGAAGAACTTGTGGTTGCAGTTCCACAACATCGCTAATCTTTACTTCTTATTCGTCATCATTCTGCAGTGTTTCTCCATCTTTGGAGATGCCGACCCGGGTTTGAGTGCTGTTCCCCTGATCATTATCGTCGTGGTCACTTCGATCAAGGATGCTATCGAGGACTGGAGGCGAACGGTATCCGATAACGAACTCAACAACTCCCCGGTTTACCGTCTGACCGATTGGCACAATGTCAATGTCACCCTTGACAATGTGTCCGCCTGGCGAAAGTTCAAAAAGGCCTGTACTCGGGCCACCGTATTCACCTACCGTGCCATGAAAAAGCTCGTGCGCCGCAAGTCCGCCGACAAAGACGTGGCTGGAGATGTTGAGATGGCGGATGCCCGGCCATCCGTGGAACCCACCTCTCCGATTGAGTTGAGGGCCGTGTCCCTCGATGCCCGTGCTTCTGGAGATTGGCCGGATCATGCAGATCATTCCGGCAGAAATGCGGCCTCGGGCCGCGTCAAGGGCGACATCCTCAACCCGACCAAGACTGCTTCCGGGCAGGCTCGCTTTAAGCGTCAGCATTGGAAGGATGTCAACGTCGGTGACTTTGTGCGGCTGTACAACGGTGACCAGATTCCCGCGGACATGGTGATTCTCTCAACCTCTGACCCGGACGGTGCCTGCTATGTGGAAACCAAAAACCTGGACGGGGAGACCAATCTGAAGGTTCGCCATGCCCTTAACTGTGGTCGCGCAGTACGGAATGCTCGCGACTGTGAAAGAGCGGAATTTGTTATAGAAAGCCCTCCCCCGCATGCGAATCTCTATTCGTTCAGCGGTGCCATTTACTATAACCAACAGGACGATCCCGAGGCGCCGCCCCAGGAACGGGTAGAGCCCATCACCATCAACAATATTCTCCTCCGTGGCTGCAGCCTTCAGAACACAGAGTGGGCGTTGGGAGTGGCCTTGTTCACCGGTTCGGAATCAAAGATCATGCTGAATCAGGGTATCACTCCGACCAAGCGACCACAAATGGCACGTAACATGAACTGGAACGTTCTTTACAACTTTGCGATCCTCTTTATCATGTGCTTGATATCCGGTTTCATCAACGGTTTTGCCTGGGGACTGGATGACGCGTCCTTAACTTTCTTCGAATACGGCTCTTATGGTGGATCCGCCGCCGTGGAGGGTGTCGTTGCCTTCTGGGTGGGTGTGGTCCTCTTTCAGAACTTGGTTCCCATTGCCTTGTACATCTCACTGGAAATCGTGCGCTGGATCCAAGCGCTCTTTATATTCTTCGACCAGCACATGTATTACGAGCGGCTTCAGATGTCTTGCGTCCCAAAGGCCTGGAACATCTCAGATGACATCGGGCAGATCGAGTATATCTTCTCGGACAAAACAGGTACCTTGACGCAAAACGTCATGGAGTTCAAGAAATGTACGGTCAACGGCGTCGCATACGGTGAGGCCTATACTGAGGCCCAGTTGGGAATGCAGAGACGCCAGGGCTTGTTGAATGTGGAGGAGGAAGCTGCCAAGGCTCGCCAACGTATCAGCGACGGTCGCGTGGAAATGCTGCAGCGACTGCGTCAACTGCACGACAACCCATATCTCAAGGACGAAAATCTGACCTTTGTCTCGCCTCAGTACGCAGCGGACCTAGGGGGTGCCTCCGGTGATGCCCAGAAGCAGGCTGTCGAGAGTTTCATGGCCGCGCTGGCTTTGTGCCACACAGTGGTTACGGAACGGATTCCGGGTGACCCCCCGCAAATTGAGTTCAAAGCCCAGTCTCCCGATGAGGCTGCCTTGGTGGCTACTGCTCGAGACTGTGGGTTCACAGCGATGGGTCGCTCGGGAGATAGGCTCCTTGTTAACATCATGGGTGAAGAACGCAGTTATAGGATCCTGAACATTTTGGAGTTCAACTCGACGCGTAAGAGAATGAGTGTTATCGTTCAAATGCCGGACGGAACCATCCGTCTGTTGTGTAAGGGTGCTGACACGGTCATTTATTCTCGCTTGGCTCCTGGTCAACAACGGCAGTTGAGGGATGTTACCTCACAGCACCTTGAGACCTTCGCTCAAGAAGGTCTCCGTGTGCTCTGCGTGGCAGAACGTATTCTCGACGAGGAATTCTACCGCGAGTGGAGTCTTAAGCACGACGTGGCAGCAGCAGCCATCGTGGATCGCGAAGAGAAACTGGATGAGGTCGCAGGTATCATTGAACAGGATCTGATGCTCCTGGGTGGCACGGCAATCGAAGATCGGCTGCAGGATGGTGTGCCCGATACCATCTCTTTGTTGGCTGACGCCGGTATCAAGCTCTGGGTCTTGACAGGTGATAAGATTGAAACGGCTATCAATATCGGTTACTCCTGCAACCTTCTGAACAACGACATGGATATCATGGTATTGAGTGCTCCAGATTCTGATATGGCTGCCAAGGAGCTGGACAGCAAACTCGAACAGTTCGGAATTACTGGCTCGGACGAGGAATTAGCCGCGGCACGCCAGGACCACTCGCCACCCCCATCGACCCATGCCCTTGTCCTCGATGGGGACTGTCTTCGTTTGATGTTGGACGATGCCCTGAGGCAGAAATTCCTGTTGCTTTGCCGGCGCTGCAAGTCCGTCCTTTGTTGCCGTGTCAGTCCCGCCCAAAAAGCGGCGGTTGTTGATATGGTCAAGACTGGTTTGAACATCATGGCTTTGTCGATTGGAGATGGCGCCAACGACGTCGCCATGATCCAAAAAGCGGATGTCGGTGTAGGTATTGCAGGAGAGGAAGGTCGTCAGGCAGTCATGTGTGCCGATTACGCCATTGGTCAGTTCCGATTCCTACAGCGTCTCATTCTCGTTCATGGACGATGGTCGTATCGGCGGCTGGGCGAGACGACGGCCAATTTCTTCTACAAGGTAAGCAACCCTCTAGGTTCCCGTTGGAGCGAACGGCGGGTCCTAGCTTGGCTCAAGAGCTCTGACGCTAATTTTGCCACAGAACTTGGTGTGGACGTTCGCGCTATTCTGGTATTCGATTTATGACAACTTCGATGGCTCCTACCTCTTCGAATACACGTATATTACCCTGGTGAACGTTGCCTTCACCTCCCTACCCGTCATTTTTATGGGAATCTTCGATCAGGATGTCGATGATAGGGTGTCTCTGGCCGTACCGCAGCTCTACATGCGTGGTATTGAGCGTAAGGAGTGGACGCAGTTGAAGTTCTGGTGAGTCTGCCTGCTTTGTCCCAAGTCTGCGGTTTTGAATTCAAGCTAACGGTTGATCAGGATCTACATGTTCGACGGCTTCTACCAATCCATTATCTGCTTCTTCATGCCGTACAGGCTGTACTCGGTGGCCAATTTCCAAACAGAAAACGGACTCAGCATCGACGACCGGTATCGCGTGGGTGTGCTAGTCGCCACCTGTGCTGTGGTTGCTAGCAACACCTACGTGATGATGAACATGTACCGATGGGATTGGCTCTCCAGCTTAATCAATGCGATCAGTTCACTGTTGATCTTCTTCTGGACCGGTGTTTACTCATCCTTTGAGTCATCGTTGACATTCTATGGCGCCGCTCGCCAGGTTTATGGTGCGCTGTCATTCTGGGTTGTCCTCCTTCTGACCGTGGTAATGTGCCTTATTCCACGATTCGTCATTAAGTGCATCCAGAAGGTCTACTTCCCCCTGGATGTCGACATTGTCCGTGAACAAGTCATCCTGGGCCAATTCGATTATTTGAAGAAGTACGAAGCCTACGTGCCACCCGGTGCAACCAAGCTGGCAGCTTCATCGGACAGTGAAGCCTCGACCATTCCCTCGGACGGAGGCCATACTCCTCAGCCCCATGTCACGCGCGACTACCCCGTGCCTAATGGAATTGACCGCACGGCGGACTCGACACCTGTTGCACCGTTAGTCGATGCCCAAGGCGCGCCAACCAACCTGGGCAGCCAAGTGACCAGCGCCAACGCGAGCAGCGTGGCCTTTGGACTCCAGCGCCGCGAGTCTTCCGAGAGCACCAGTCGAGACCAATCAGCTTTCTCGAGCCAACTCCTAGCCGTTGATTCCACCAGCATGGAACCTCAAATGCCTCACAGTCCACTCAAAAGCCGAAGCGACCCCTCGACATACCCTGTATAGATAGAGTCCGAGGCCCCCTCCCCTGCTTCTTCTCTTCACCCCCGAAACCTGTCGATATACATACACACCACTCCCGACTCGTTGCGATTTGACCAAAAGCTATTCAGCAACTTTCTCATTATCTACTTTCGATCTTTGATGCCTTCTGTGAAGTTATCTGTCACCTTTGTGTGATTCTTTCTTACTTCCTTTTCTTTTTTGATTTACCCTGGAGTTGGTCGGTTTTCCTTCGAATTTCTTCATTCTATTGGTATTCCCCAACTTCACGGTGCATTTTTATTTTCAGTTTTTCCCTTATCTTGTTTCCACGTCTCGCCCTGCCGATTATAACAACCTACCTACCTACCCCTTCGAGCTCAGCCAAATCTGGCTTGCCTATTCGGCATCCGTGCTGGCGTGCTTCGTCTTTGTTCAACCACATAATGTCTGAATTCCTTTACGATCGTGAACAGCTTATTTCCTTTCCCTTGTTTATACCGACCTCGGATATATACACACAACGCAGTGTTGTAATATAGACAGCCATCTATTAGTGAATTACGTGACTTTTCAGCATAAGATTAGCCCCCTCTATAGTCAACCCAGTGATCAAAGAAACTGTAATTCAAGCTTTTGAATATGGCCCCAATGTATCATGCCTAATATAGTCACATACACAAAAAAAACCCCAAACACACATTTAAACCTCCCCTCCATCCTTCAACTTTTCCTCACTCCCCCCTTTCCCATCCCCATCCACACCCCCCAATTTCGCCGCCACATCCTTTGTAAACCTCGCATCTACCCCCTCGGCGAAACACGCCGCAATCACAGACAACCCACCAAACGCAATACTCGCCAAAAACACCGTGCGAAACGACTGCGAATACGCCGTCTTCACCGCCTCTGTCACCTTCCCCAGAATACTCGCCGTCATGCCGGGGACAGCATCATACGCGGCCGTCGTCCCCGCTGACACCGCCTCAAGCAGATCCGTCAGCGACGATGAAGGTAAACCAGCATTCAACGCGGCGGCAGACACATCGCGCGGCAAGTCCACCGCGATGCGGTTGTCCAGGATGGCGACGTAGATGGCGGTGGCGATGGTGCCGGCGACTTGCTTTGCGGAACCAAGGAAGCCGCTTGCGAGGCCGATGTCTTGCGGTGAGCAGTACAATGGGCACATGATTATAGTTATCAGTTCGAGGTAGCCGACCCAGAAGCCGCCGATGGCGGTGAACTATTTGATCTATCTTAGTAACATTGCGACGGGGGGAAGAATTGGGGATAAGCGTACTGCGATGCCATATGCCTGGCGGTATTGGTTAATGGATGCCAGGGCGCCCGAGAATGCGGTGATCATCAGAGTGGTTATGATCAGTTGATATTTTGTGTATCCCACGGGTTTCATTAGGATGCCGGCGGCGACTTCGCCAACGATGACGCCGGCGCCGGTGGATATCTGTGTATGGGATGCGATTAGAGGGGAGGGGGTGGTCTGGGGGTGGGGTGATAGGGGAGGGTCACTCACTGAGAGCCAGCCAGTTTTGATGGTATCGGTGGTGTAGAGGGCGGTGATGGCTGTTGGCCAGAGGAGACTGTAATGGTTTGTCATTAGATTGACATCAAGGCGATAGGGGATATAAGCATACCTCATGGAGAAGTAGACCATGTTTCCTACTAGTGCCGAGCATACCGCACCGGTGTATCCACGGTTTCGGAGTAAGGACATGGGGAGGAGGGGCTGCTGCAAGGGAACGAAGATTTCTGTTGATTGGGAAGGGAGTGAGTCAGTTTACTAAGTAGTCTGCGGTACATGGCTGGCTCACGTACCATATAGAGCAAAAGCAAGCAAGCAGATGAATCCGATGACCAGAACAGCAACGACATGGGCTGAGTGCCATGCATACGATGAGCCACCCCATGCTGATGACATTGAATTAGCACCCTATGAGAACCGAGTCAGAGCTGTCCGGGAAGCTTACAGAGACCAAGCAGGACTAGAATCAATCCGCCAGCGTACAGGAGAAAGCCAATATAGTCGAATTTCTTGAGACCATCGATGCGACTCTCGTTTCCGCGCTTGGCATCCCAGCCAGGAGGGAAGTAGAACAAAACCAGCAGAATGATAGATAGACCACAGGTGATGATGTTTAGGTAGTAGGTCCAGCGCCAGGAGCGGGCGGTGTTGGCGATGAACAGATCTGCAATCAGAGAACCAAACGCAGAGAATGGCAGCGTTGTGATGAAGATGCCGGCGTTGACAACCGGACGAGCACGGTTGGGGACCAGCTCAGCGATCACGAAGCTGAAAGTTAATTGCACTGCAGCAGCCAGACCGCAGAGGACACTGCCCCCGATGACGGTGGGAACGGTTTTGGCTGTTGCGCAGACTATGGCGCCGATGAGGCCGAGCAGTTGTCCTCCAATCAAGATGTATCGGCGACCAAAAAGATCTCCTAAGCGACCAACTAGTAGGAGGCCAACCTAAAGTGTGCTTAGCAAGTCTGTATACTTGGAAGGAGCATATTCTAACAAAAGGAGGATGCTCATACTCCGGAGATCAGTGTGAAAACGGTCGAGATCAAGCTGTAGCTGGGGTCCGGCCCTGCAAGTAAAAAGACAGTCAGTCAGCAACTGTTGGCTGATAGTTCCAGGTAGTCCACCTTTAGAGGGGAGATCAACTTACCCAGGTCAGCATTGATAGCGCTCAAGCTGTTTACCTATTTGATGGTCAGCGACAGAATTGCTTCGGTAATGAAGGGAGAGATTGACTGGTAAGACATAGCCCAGGTAGAGACTGATGGCCATCAAACACACGGCAATGAGAGAGCCGACAAAGTTCTTACTGCAGTAGTATCCGGCCGGCAATTCATCCAAGTCGACAGGGGTGGCCGTTAGCTCACCGGAACTCTTTTGGTCCATTATCCTGCCTTACAAAAATCACTGGCGGAAGCGGATTTGCGAAAAATAACGAGGAAAGGAAGGAGACAGGGGGATAGAATTAAAAGAAAAGCCGGTTAAAACGTGGGAAGACAAACTGCGGATAAAGCAGCAGACGCCAGCGCAGAAATGAAGCCATGACGAATCGGAACGGAAACAACTGGCCTGGACCCAGTCCAGGACATCAAACCATCTGGAAAACGCCGATTCGAGAGGGGTGAAATTAGGGCACTTTGTGATCCCTGCCTAGTGCGTTCGTGGAGTCCGACGGTGTCACGGCGCCATATTAGTTGGACAACTAGCATTTCCGTCCCTGGGAGCGGGTGGAGCACGTATATTACTCTTTACCATATGGCCAGGACCAGTCTTGCTCAGATCGTCTTCAGAGGATTAATGTCCATGGATTGTGCTCTCTCCTCACTCAGCCAACCGAAACCTCGAGACGGGTCGCTCGGCGAAATCCCATCCCAGCATCCTGAATCCTGCATCCTGCACCTAGTACTAATGATGTATCTGAAGACATAACGTTTCGAAATGCCCCCGCAAATGTAGGCTCTCTGGAATCTGACCCGGACTGCGACTTCCCTCGCTCTTCTTTCGTTCTCGCCAGGCCACATAGACACCCTTCCATGGAAGTCGTATGGAAGGAGGTGTCGTCGACCGACCCTCCAGTCGACTTGAATGCATCTCGAGTGTCGTCAATTATTGCCTGCAACACCGTTCTTCTCGTGATTGCGACCGCAGGGCTTTCAGTCCGTCTGTTCGTCCGACTTCGCTACCTCTCAGGGCTAAACTTTGATGATCTGTTATGTGTGACCAGCTGGGTACGCTTCCTGGCCCAGTTGAATTCGCTCATGCTCTCCCAAATATTGACACTAGGTTGCCCAAGGTCTTCACTTTTGTTCTGTGCTTTGTGTGTATCTGGAGTAAGCTGCCATGAATCAAATGCGCACACGAATGGATAAAGTTGACGCATTTCCTCCCACAGTGACCCGCTATGGCTACGGAAAGCACATTGCGACGATAAATAACTCGGAGAAGCTTGAGATGTTTCTTAAGGTTTGAAATTCACTAAAAGAACAACGAGATCGCTTTCATGCTGATCAATTTTCATTGATATATAGCTTGACTTTGTCAGCATGATTGCGTATCTTCTCGCCCTCGGCACCGTCAAGGTCTCATTCTGCCTCCTTTACCTGCAGATCTTCCCCGGAAAAGCGTTTCGAATTGCTTGCTGGAGCCTCGTGGGCCTCCTTGTCGCTGAAACGATCGAGGAAACATTTGTCGTGATCTTCCAATGCTCACCTATTCACAAGGCATGGGATGCTAGCGGCAACGTCAAAGGCCAATGTCTATCTCTGACGGCCTTCTACTACATCTCCTTCGGAATCCGCTTGGCTACTGATCTAGCGCTCTTCGCTCTCCCTCTTCCCAAAGTGATGCAATTGAATATGACATTAGGCAAACGAGCCGGACTGGTGATAATGTTTGGATTGGGTGTGCTGTATGCTGGTTCCCCTAAGCTGGAACCCACGTGGGAGCTAGGAATAACCGCGATTTATAGGGTGTCTGTGACGAGTATAATTCGAGCGACGTATATAAGCAATTTTTCTGAGGACCACACCTGTGTGTTGCCCCTTCCTCTGGACCCTTGCGTGTGCTGCGGCTAATGACCCATTTACTACATGAATAGGGACACTTGTCAACACTCTCAATTGGTCTAGTGTAGAAGTGGCTGTGGCCATCTTCATCGCCTGCATCCCTTCTTTTAAATCGCTCATTAGCTTCCGATTTCCTGCTTTACAACGGCTACTCGGGCTTTCCAGCAAGGGCGACTCGACCGGTCGGTCGAAGATGTATGGGACATCGACCCGTCGGACCAATAATGGGCGATCCATCATTGGACACCAGAGTATCAAGCTGAATACTATGACGGGGCAGAGCCGGGCCGATGTTGAAGCTAGTCGCAATGGCTCAGAGGAGCGGATTATTGGGGCCCATGAAGGCATTCAAGTCACCACGGATGTGAGTGTAAATGAAAGTGATTGATATGTGGTATAGTTGGATTATATTTCTTTACAGATTTCTTATATTATCTATAATGTCTATAAATTCGTGATCTCTCACTATCGGGTTCGTTCTTACCTGCAATGGACGGAACAATGTTGTATGTGCGGACCAGTCACTAAGTTAGCACACGCACTCATCGATCAATGTAACTAGCTCCAATGGCACCATGCGTGACCGCGACCAAGGGTTAAAGTCGAGAAGCTATTGATCTTAGCGCTGAGGTCGCCTTTAGGGCATGTGAGGTGGGCCCGTTCGGAAAGGTTTCCCCGAGAAGGGAAAAACCATCAACCATGCGAGTCGAACCCGCGGACGACTTCCGGGGAAGGTGACCTTGGCGGAAAATATAATGTAATCCCTGGTGGGAGAGCAAAGAGATATTTGATTCATACGATGGGCTGGCTGCCAGTCAGCTCTATAAAACCGGATTAAGATATCATTCAAGTAGAGTTTTTTTTCGAACCCTCTCAATGATAAGTTTGAAGCTCGTGAATCGACGGGTTGTCTTTCCACTGATCCGCGGGACAAGCAATTTCAAGCTTAATATCGAAATGGCCCACTTAGCGTGGTGCTTTTAGCTTCCACGACCTCCGAGTCCAATAGAAACGCCCAGGATCAAGCCTTCTTTACTTGGTGAGGCAACGTGCATGCTGCCGGTTTTCTACCGGTGTCGCATATGCGTTGGCCAAAGTGACTAGTTGGCTAGCCCAAGCACCGCTGAGGCCACGAACAGGCTTCCCTAGACCTGCTGTGTCTTGGTAAAGCGCCCCAGGGCGCTGTTTGCCCCTGTAGGTGTTGCATGGACATCGGAGATAATCAGCTCGAGAATGAGGGGGTGTTTTACCATATTACTAGAACTCTGTCTTCCGCCAGCCACCCCCTTCCCCAACAATGATCAGAAAGGATAAACAATCGAATCCTTCGCTTCCCTCAACTATATCCAAGCCAAGTATGGTGGCCTTAGAGCCGGCTTGTCTCGGCCGATCATAAAACCCCGAGAAATCGCAGGAGCCAGCCAGGGGTGCCAAGCCACGAGGGCAGGGGAAGCCAAGTTGATTAAAGCTATTTAGTAACTGTCACAAGCGTCTTGGCTTGTAGTCCATCTATCAAACCATTTTCTCCCGGAAGCTGGAGCTGTATATTTGAATCGCCCGCCTTCTCTCCGGCTTTACCTTTTCTAGTAGTACCTGGTAAGACCTCATGTTCTTTGTATCAGATGTCATCTGTGCTCATCATTCCGCGCGTCAGAGGAAATTATCGACCCACCAAGCCCGCAGTTTCTTTGTTCACTCAAGGAACCATTCATGCTGAACGTGTCCGCTTCTGTAAGCCAATCTATAACCAATCGGAAACCCCATGCTCGCACCCGAGGGCCGTAGTGCAGTCGACGACATAGTAAGCGAAAAGATCCCTGCTAACGCAATCCGTCTCATTCTAACAACCACCAATTGACTAAGCCATTGTCACTCTATTGGGCCTTTACCACGCCGCGAGATATCTCCCCGGAGCGTTTAGCGTGGCGGATTTTGGCCGACATGCGGTATCGCAGCGCCACGAGTCCGTTGTTTGTCCCCACCATGATGGCTCGACGCCAGTCCGCCGTTTCCCATGGGCACAGGGGAGGCAAGCTAACAAAAGAATTATCCGATTGGTCTGGACAGCAGTCTGATATTTACAGAGCTGTGCACTGGACCAGGGTATCTGGGTAAATTGGGAGCCATCATGGCGTCCCCTGGAATCAGACCAGACCCCCTTGTCCTTGATCCCTGGAGCTGCGTGCTGTCTCCCTGACGAGTTCTTCTCGAGACACAATTTAGGCCCCGGGTTACTCCTCTCGTTAGACTCACCATGCAGCAGTCCCAACCCTCTCAAGGACACCATGCCATCGTGTTCGGCTGTTCAGGCATCAACGGCTGGGCCCTAGTCAACCAGCTACTCACAAACTACCCAGCCCCAGAGACTTTCAGCAGAGTGACAGCGGTTGCGAACCGTGCATTCACAGCTGAGGAGGCCAAGTGGCCAACAGACGATCGTCTTCAGATTGTCTCCGGCGTGGACCTCCTGGCGGGCGACGATGCCGCGCTGAAGAAGACCCTGGCGGAGAAGATCTCATCTATCGATACGATCAGCCACGTGTACTATGCAGGTATGTAGACCGCTTCCTGATTGCATGCATGTATATCATATTAGTGTGTCTAACCGTGTGGGTTTCAATATCTGTGCAGCATATCGTGCCAGCGATGTCCCCGCCGAAGAATGTCGATTGAATAAGGAGATGCTTCGAGCTGCTGTTCAGACGCTGGAGGCTCTCTCGCCAAAATTGTCTTTTGTTACTCTCATTACTGGCACAAAGGCAAGTCATCTGCATATCCATATTATAAACACATGATCTTTCACGTGTAAGAGGCTAACAACAACCATCACATCCAACAGGCATACGGCGTCTACCTCCTCGACAAATTCCCCTTCCGGAACCAAATACCCTTAAAAGAAGACCTCCCCCGCGTGCCAGCCGAATACGCCAAAGACCTCTTCTACTACCACGAAGTAGACCTGTTGCAAGAGCTCTGCATCGGAAAGACCTGGTCATGGTGTGAAGTCCGTCCGGACGTGATAGTACGTCTCCACCCCTTCCACCACTCCCCCCAAACACACTAACCGAAAACCCATGAAAAGGTCGGCCTCGCCCCCTTCGGCAATGCAAACTGCATGGCTCAAACAATGGGCATCTACCTCTCCCTCTACCGCGCCCTCGAAGGCCCCAATGCCCGCGTTCCCTTCCCCGGCAACAGCACAACCTGGACACTCCAATCAACCGATTCCAACCAAGACATAATCGCGCGGTTCTGCATCCACGCTTCCCTCCAACCACGCGAAAAGGTCCATACCCGAGCATTCAATATCGCGGACAGCGCACGCCCCGTCGCATGGTCCGAGCGATGGCCAATCCTGGCGTCATATTTCGGGTTGGAAGGTGTGGGGCCTGAGGAGGGTTCCTTGCACCCGACGGAGTACATGGATCGGAACTGGGAGAAACTGAGACAACTGTGTAGTAAGAGGGAAGGGGTGAAAGAGGAGGTGATTTATCGCAGTATGCATAATACGGGTGCCAGGATGGGGAGTCTGAGGTTGATGGATTTCGATCGCCCGTTTGATCTAGGGAGAGCGAGGGAGATTGGGTTTACTGAGGAGATGGATACGAGGACGTCGTGGTTTGGGGCGTTTGAGAGAGTTAGAGGGATGGGGATTATGTTGTAGATGGACATTTTCCTCTTTCATTCTGGTCTGGTAGTGTCATATAAGTGTAAAGAGACTATAGGTAATGCTGACGTTGGTGGTGGTGTGATTAATTAGGTCACTGGCTATTATACAGAAGCTTTAATATAATATGCTGATGAATGTACCAGCCAATCATAGATCGATGGGCTAATGAAATGTACGACTCAAGTCCACTCAAGCTTTCAATGGTGTCAGATGTTTCGTATACAGGCTTCTGATGACAACTATGGTCTTTTCTTCAGTATATACTAAACGATCCACACCACTCACTAACAGCTATAGAAAACGAGCGATTGTGTTTCCAACACCGCAGCATGATGTCTATATAAATACTACTAGCAGGCAAGACTGAATCTATGTAAGAGACTCTTGACAATCTATAGATTTTTTTTTATCATACTTAGTAGAAGCATAGTGCCAGCCCGTCATAGATAGTAAGAACTTGAACTTCTCGAATACCCCATAACCTCACTAATCCTTTTCTAGTACTACTATTATTGAGACTACTGGTCTATATCGAATTATTCCTCCTCTAACGTAGTCTAAGATATATATAACGGATGCATATATTCGAGCCCACCTTAGTACCCAGTATTATGTCTCTTCAGTGTCAGTCATGGCGATTACGACTACACAACCCCGGACGCAAACCAGTCATGGATAACTAGAGAGAGGGAGCTATAGCCAGCCATAGAGAAACAGTATTAGGAGAGAAACAAGGTGAGAAGTTTGATATTAGACACATTGAAACAGCTACATCGCCTTCACAGCCCCCCGCTTGTCAACCGTAACCCACATATCACGCCAGAATCCCACGCCTCCCTTTATCACAAAATGCGCGGAAGGTTTGCTGGCAATAGAGTGAAGCTTGAAATTGCGGAAGAGCTGTATCCCAATGAATCAGACAACGAATGAATCTAAAAGATTGAGGGATGAGACGGGAAGGTACAAACCTGCAAAGGACCCTTGAATAGCTCCATCATCGCAATATCCTTGCCCAAACATACTCGCGTCCCGTAACCAAAAGTAAACATATACTTGTTCATGAGCTTGGCGCGCTCTACGTCCAGCCAACGCTCTGGGTTGAAGACATTTGCATCAGCGCCAAACACCTCCTGATCGCGGTGGACGATCCATGGGTTAGACGAGATCTCCGTGCCCGCGGGTGCGAACTTGCCATAGAGATCGATACCCGGCTCGGAGACATATCGAGGAAAAAGGTTTGGCGCGGAAGGGTTCAGGCGCAAGGTCTCGCGGACACACGCGGCGTAGTAGGGCAAGTGCTCCACAATTTCCTGGTACTGGGCCATTGGACTGATGAGGCCCTTTCGGGCAGCATCATCGATCTCGGCCATCATGCGCTCGTACACCTCCGTGTGGGTCATGAGGTTATATACCAGCGCTTGGAAGACAGTTCCGGTGGTGTCGGCGCCAGCAAGAAGGACTAAGAGGACCTCTGCCCGGATGTACTCCATGTCTAGGGGCTTGCCCTCTTCGGTGCGGGCCTCGAGGAAGGTCTGGAGGAGATCGATCCGGCCAATGTCCTTCTTTTCTTCGAGGTCGCGCAGACGCTGGTCAATGAGTCGGTCGCGGAAGCGCATCAGGACTCCGATACCGGAGTCATCTTGGGGAGTCGCAACCAGGTATTTCTTCATGAAGGTCGTCTTCATCCAGCTGGTGAAGGGGTGGAGACGCGCCAGGAGACCGAAGGCTGGCAGGCCGTCGTGGAAGCCTTGTACTAGACCGCCGACGTCTTGTCCTTGCTCGACGAAACCAAAGGGTGCACCGAAGCCGACCTCGCTGATGATGTCGTATGCCATGTAGCTGGGAGAAATGTTAGTATGGCCTGCGGGATGAAGGGATGGGTCCAAGAATAGCACGGCACTCACACTGCCCACCATGAGAAGTCGAAGACAGCGCCCGTGCGGGCGAACCTCTCGTCGATTTTCTGTAGCCAATGCTCAATGTGGGCGTCGAGGAGCGGCTCCATGCGCTTGACGTTGCTAAAGCTGTACTGTGCAGGTATCAGTCGAGTGGGCTCTGAAGGGAAATAAAGAGTCGAGTTGAGCGTACTGGGCCGGCAATGTGTTTCCGGAATGCCGCATGCGTCTTGTGAGAGCGCATGTTGAACAGAGACTCGGTCTCGCCGAAAGATCCGGTGATGTAGTGTCCCGTTTTGTCGGCATTGCGATGGTAGATGTCGGGGAGCTTCTTGGGGTCGCTGACAAGCAGGAGCGTGGGTGTGATACGGACCACGGGGCCTGGAAACGTTTGAGTCAGGCTTAATTCCTTTCGCAACTTGTTATTCAGGTAGTACGATGGTTTAGCGTACCATATTTTTTTGTGAGATCGTACACTGTCTGCAGTTCAGTCTCGCGCAGATTATGCCATGCAATCCAGAGTCGGGTGACGCCGCCCCAGAATGGACCAGGAAACTTCGCCAACGGATGGAAAAAGTGGTAATAAACGATCTGGTACACGAATTGAAGGACCACATAGGCGACCAGACCCAGGATCACGTTGGTGGTCGTGACCTTGGAGAGGAGATCTTCACCCACGCCCATGATTGTTGTTGCTTTTGTAGTCGGCGAGCGGAGAGATGGCAACAAAATTCACTGGGAAGCGACCCCAAGCTCTTAAAACATGATCACCGACAGCCGTTGGAGGGGAGCTTTGGACTTAGGCCCGCCCTAGGTCCAGCACCGACATCTGGCTCCTCTCTCCTACGTAAATGTGGCCAGACGACGAATCAGTTAGCCTCGTAGTGGTACCACTGAAGAAGCGGCTGTGCGCCATCTAAGCATGTACCGGGACTCGATCCGAGGAGAACACCACTGAGGCTACTGCATTGGGAGGGTAGACAATATGACCGGAGTGTCGATCCAACCAGACTGGAGCCATTGACAAGCGTCACTCGAAGAACCACCCCCAGTGCCGACAGACAATGACCAGTCTAGTCCGTCAGAGCAGCGACGAGCCGACGACGTACCTTAGTGGTGCGGGGACAAAGTGAAGACTCATGAGCAGGGAGAAATGCGCGGCCGAGGGTTTAGGACCTCCAACGGCTCCTAGTGTCTCTGATGGAGTGGGCTTGCGGAGTCGCGATGAGCCATTATTGGCCGTGGTTAAGCTCTCGGGGGAGCAGTTGACACTTGTCAGGCTCGAAGTTTGTCAGAGACTGCTACTGAAATGGTCATGTCCCGACATCAAGACCAATGGAACTATTTCTAGTTTGATGAAAGGGACCATTCCTTCCGTGCCAGTTTGTGGAGTGCCGTTCTTGCCATATATACTTATCCCCCCAATCCATTCATCTTCTATCCATCTATCAAACTATCGGGAAACCGCCGGATCCCACAAACAAAGAAAAACCCAAAAATCTCGTTGCTCGACGTGTTCGACAAAGTCCTTTGTGCTAACAGCAATTAAATTGGGGTCCACCGGGGGAGCCGACGTGAGAGGCCAGATCCACCCACAGACATCCCCCTAGCAGGCCCTAACGGAGACTAACTCTGACGCCGGCCTGGAGCTGGGCCGCGATCGGCACTCCATCCATGGCTCCAGGAAAATAAAATAATTACACCCTTCGCAAGTTGCAGAAGGGGTGTCAAAACAGGCCCAGAACTGCAGAAACAGGTATGGCAAGCAAAGATTCCAGGATTCCCTGGAGAAATTGCCGGTTTAGTGTCGGCTTGCCCATTGGAGTCCTACGCAGTAGACTACTAATGGCGCACTTCGTTATGCCTAGAGTCGGTCTTTTGACCACGAGACACTATTGATTGCTTCTGCAACTGTCGAAATTTTTGTGATACTGAGAATTAGGAATACTCTCAGCTGAGGATGGCAACATTGCGCCTGTTGATATATCACTTTTTGATACCAATGTCGCTATGGGTGGCGGACGGACTTGTACACGGCCTGAAGGGGCCGCTTTGACAATTTGGATGGGAGGAGTAGCAAGGTTCTCCTATCTACTTACGAACGTATTTTCTATCCATCCATCTCACATGGAATTCCAACGCAGATTTTCACCGTTGGATCGAGAGAAATTGGTGGTCGCGACTACTGGATCGGAAGCACGGCCGATAGCCCGAGGTCCGTCCCCGAAGCCACTCACTAAACCCATTCCCCGTCAATCTTATTCGCTCCTTGAACATCAGCATGAGTCAATGAACCAGCATGAGACGGAACTCCTTTCACAAATCCAACACCTTGTTAGCTGGTGCATAAACTGGCTGCCTTGAAGAACCAAAAAAGCATTAAGGGGTGGTTTTCAATCCTTTGGATCTATTGACCGAGCTACAGTGAGTATTCAGTAGTACAGGCTTCCGCGTGCCAGGGCGACCAATAAAGATCTGCCCTACGCCCCCCAGAACGTCTCCCAAGCCACCAGGATTTGATCCTGCGCACATCGTCTTCGCAGGCATTCGCAGGCATGACGCCCGACACCCGGCGTAGACCACCTTTTGAGCAGAAGACTCGCCGTTCAGAATTGTCTGGACGGGTCCATCCCCAGTGGAGTGGGTCAGCATTTGCGCTCAGGGCGACTATCAGTCAAGGCCCTAATCCGGTTGGAGCAAAGCCGGCAGCGATTCTCCTGCCTTTCAGACACCGGTCGTTTATGGTGCGAATAGTGCCGGAATTTACTTCCTTCCGTTTTATCCAGTCCTCCCGTGTCTCGCAGACAGCCATTACCCTGTCACAGAGGTGCTTGTGGTGGCTTGACTTGGCTGGCTGCCGTACGTTCCGGGGATGAGGTTGTCGCAGCCACTGTCTACATGAACACCGATTATCAATGATTAACGAGAACGTGGTGGCAACCTCTGCAACAAAAGTACAGATTAATATCCAGAATTTTGTTCCACTTCTTGCGAACATCGGAATCCCCCCCGGCGATATGACCCATCTTTAGTGACGATCGTGCCCCAACTGCTATTCTTGTCGCAGATGGCCACTCAGTAGACAGCGACTAACTTTCTAGTGGCACCCCCGATTAGCCGTGGAGCGATAGGTTCAACGACACATTTTCTGTATCAGATTCGATGAGCGGAGTCGGCCAGTGCATCCGGACTTGATGCCCACCACTCCAGGACCCAAGATGTGGGCTACGTACGAACTGTCACTGGAGTCCCCGATTCTTGGTCGCTACTCGCGCGAGACCTTGCTTTTTTCCTTCCGTTCTTCCAGTGTCGCTAGCCAACTCTTGGTGCTGTGTGAAATTTTCCCTCGCAGTTTTCCCTTTTTAGGAAACGCCATTGTCCATCAGACTCCAGTTTCTCCAACATGCGAGCTTGACCCGCACCGCTTAGGGTCGTCCAAGAATGAGTCCCGGGGCCCTGCCAGGGGCATTCGATGCAGCGATGATCGCGATGGCGCACATGCGCGAGATTGCCTTCCGTTAAATCGCAACTCAATCTTTAACCCCCCGGAAGTTCCCCTTCTAGAAAATGACTGTCTTCTCCGTGTATGGTGTGTGTGGTGCATGAGCGACTGCATCTGATGTGTTGCACTCGATAAATAGACCTTGGACTTTCCCGATTCACTACCCAGCATTGTGCGCCTTGCCTTCTTCTGTCCGTTTGGACTGTCAACATGGCAGCTACACAGGGACCAGTCATTGCTGGTGTTGCGATTAGCTTCGCGATCCTGAGTTTTGTGACTATCTGTCTACGGCTGTTTGCTCGAATCTATGTCTTGAAGCGAATGGGCTTGGATGACTGTAAGTCAATATTGTTATCTCCCTCATTGACTGTGTCCAATCTGTGACTGACCTACTATTCCTCCTAGATTTGATTATCGGCGCCTGCGTAAGGGGATCGTTTCCGGATCGATGCGATTGAGCTGACCTCTCACCCAGCTTCTATCATGGGCATTTACAGCAGTTACCATAGTCGGTAAGATAATTCCTCTGTCCGCATGTGAGGGCATAAACTGACACTGTATAGCTGTCAAGCATGGTATGGGCCAGCACATGGTGGATGTGGATCAAAGTGGTCTTATCACATACTCTTTTGTACGTCACTTCACCTTCCACTTATGATATCGCTGCTGACGACATGAACAGGCCGTCTGGTTGAGTTCGATGTTCTACCTGGCCGCCCTTGGCTTTGTCAAAACCTCCGTCTGCTGGTTCTACACCCGACTTGGTGACAAGCAACTCACGCGCATGTCTCTCGTCATGATGTGTGTTGTGGGTTGCCAAGCCACTTCATTCGTTCTGACAGCTGCGTTTCAATGCAATCCCATTGCCCGCGCCTGGAATACTAGCATTCCTGGACGCTGCGTAACAATCAACGTCTTCTACCTCGCCAACGCAGCGCTGAACATTACGACCGATCTGCTCACCTACTCGCTGCCGATCCGGGTCATCCTGAAGCTACACATGCCAAGGAAACAGAAGTTGGCCCTCGGTGGTATTCTCTGTCTTGGTCTATTGTAAGTAGTACAATGCCTGTTAATGAGGTAAAGCACGTGTCTCTTTGCTTACTCGCAATATCTAGCGCTTGCATCTCCTCCATCATCCGAATCACCTACATCCCCGCGATGCTCACCTCCAGCGATTCCACCTACGCCATCAGCGGCGCCATGTACTGGTCCGCCATCGAGATTAACGTCGGCATCTTGGCCTCCTCCATCCCGTCCTTCAAAGCCATCGCCTCTCGTTTCCTCCCCCGCTTGATTGGCGAGTACAGCTCGAACCGCGGCTACGGCGGATGGTCGAGCAGCAACATGAGAAAAGAAGAATCCGGCTTCTCCAAGGGTCGGGAGCATCCATTCGATATGAGTATTCTGCAGACCCAAGATGGGGACGCCATGACGGGCACGCAGATTGGGAGGAACAACAGCCAGGAACGCATTATTATACCGGAAGGGAAGATTTATGCTCATACGGAAATTGAGACGAATGTCGAAGTCAGTACGGAGTACTATACTCGCCCGATGCAGTCGTTTGATATTCCTCGGTCTCTGGGGACGCATAGTTCTTGAGAGGAGAACTATGCCTTTACTTTCTTCTACTTTTTGTTCTTTATTCCTCGTTACTTGTCTGCATATACCCTTCTCTTCTTCCCACGTTCACTTAATTCCTATTATATTTCCCACCTAGTTACCTTCCCCTTATTTCCCTTATAGGGGAGCTTTCTTGATCCCCAATCCTTCCTTTTTAACGGCCCCTCAGAATATCTAGATGAATACCAACTAGAATGACCTCGGCACCAACCCTTAACGAATTGACCGCCGAATCTTGCAATAAACCATGCGGGTAGACTAACTAACTCAAATAAAAACCCCGTGATTGTCAAAGCAAACCTAGTTTAGTAGAAACTATTGAGAAAGCTAAAGCTAACCCCCCGACTGCAGTGGTATTCTATCTATCATATGCGCACCACAGCAGACAAAGAATCAAAGCAAGGATGACTGATACTCTGTGACATATGATCTACATGACAGGAATGATGATTTGTCACTCCACTTTCTTATCTTTTGGTAGAAATCAAGTGGATCCATAGTGCGTAGCAAGGTCATCCATCTGTCGAGACAATAGATTTACATACTGTAGACAAACGCATGATCGCGCATTACAAGATCACGATAGGGCCAGTATGCGACCATCAATTATTCTGCTTTACCCGGCTTACTAGTAAGTAGCCATCAGAGCTGGGCTAGGCTATTCTCGGGCATACCGTGAGGTGATAGGGCCTGATCTTGATGGATATGGAAATCCTTAAAGAAAGGGGCTGCGGACTGCAATTGCCAGACGATGGCAGATCCAGTCTACTGCGTAATGCACATTTGTAGTAGATAGTTTCGTCGGGGCAGCGCTCGGGCGCAACTATCACCATCAAATCAAATTGGTGGTTGTTTTCTGATGGGTTAGACATGACGACTGTGTATGCTTTGCACGGAGTACTCCGGTGATGTGCAGGGTTGCTTGCTGCAAGAGGTACATACTGTGCTGCTCCTGCACATCAGCAATACGGCCTTTCGTTCCCCCCTCTATCTCTCTCGGGAGGCGTTTTCAAAGTACAAAGTCTTCGCCACCAGTTCGTTCAGAATATTGCTTTTTATCTTCTCTTTTTTCTTTTTCGTGGCAATACGTACTTTTCCGAACGTGAGCGATCTCGGATGGAGATTACTTAATTTTAATTCATTGTCTCCCCCTTTCTTTTCTTTTTCTCTTAGAGCTCGGAGAAACTGAAAGTATGATGGTTGCTTTCTTTTTCCTCTCAAATCGATTCATTGTGACAATCTACTAAAAGTGCTACGTACTTACTTTTGAGGTCAGCTCCACTTGGTGACGGATGGGTCCGTCGGGCAACTTACAGGACCCGCAATCTGGAGATGCAGTAAGTGGTTGCCTTCAATTGGGATGCTCTGTGCGTTGAGAAGTGCCTCGGTGAGCTAATGCAATTTACTACTAATTGCTGTACTAAGTATTCCTTTTGGTTGTCGGCTGGCTGGTGGGTTTATGTGTTTGAATATTCGGACTTTTAGTACTATCTCTGCCTGCGTGCTCAAGTTTTGGTCTCCGTGGCACTCTGGATGCTTTGAATGCAATCAATTACTATGTGCCTTGTTCTATACTATGCCTCATTGATTTGGCTGTGTTATTATACGGAATACTCCGTCCCTTCAATCAAGCCTATTTCCATGTTTACGATGGCGTTCGATGGAGTTCTGGCCTTGGATCGAGCGATAGGGGTGTAGTTTGGATGGTTATGATGTTATCAATGAGTGCAGACTGGATATGTCTGGATTACTGGTGATGTAAGTTCCTTTTGAGGAAGACCCGGAAACAAGACTGGGAGAAGACTAAACAACCGTGCCCCTGGAAGTATGGTACCCATGCCCTGTAAGCAGATGCTAAGCACCGGGTTAACCAAGATTTGCGCAAAGGTTAACCTTGATGGAGGCAAATGGTTCTATCTATACATATAGTAGTGAATACCTTGTCGCGCGTGATGTTTATCGGTCGACATTTGAATCTACACCGAATAAACTTTGCTCGTGAAGATACAGTCCTCGAATCATGGCCCCTCCTTCAGAAAAGACCAAGGCTCAAATCAGCCAGATCCTCACCGGGGTCGAACACATCACTCGGCACAATCAAGACCCCTTCAAGGTGAAGATTGAAAACTTCATCGGCTATACGCACGTTCCGGTTGGATTAGCTGGACCGCTACACATTCGGACGCCCACAGGTCCCGACAAGGAGATCTGGGCGCCCATGGCCACCACTGAGGCGGCGGTAGTCGCCAGCTGCTGTCGCGGATGCAAGGTTGCCAATGCCTCTGGTGGTATTGAAGTCCACATGGAGGAGGAGGGCATGACGCGCGGCCCGGTCTTTCGCTTCCAAAATCCCGGAGATGCGTTGCGATTTGCGCGCGCGCTGCCTACCCTCCAGGCATCGTTCAAGGAAGTGGCGGAGAGTACCAGCAAACATGCTCGCTTACAGAGCCTCAAACCGCATACGATCGGCAGCTCTGTCCATCTGCTTCTGAGCTACGCTTGCGGAGACGCGTCAGGCCAGAACATGGTGACTATAGCCACAGATTGGATCCGTGACTGGGTGTCGAAGAACCTAGAAAAGGAATATAAGGTTGTGGACACATTTGTGGAAGGCATGCTATCCTCGGACAAGAAGCCATCGTGGAGGAATGTGGCCGTTGTCCGGGGTGTCGAGACCGTGGCCTGGACAGCTCTATCCGACTCCGCATGTCAGCGAGTCTTAGGCTGCTCATCCGCACAGTTGTATAATTTCATTCAGACGACCCAAGAAGCGGGGATTCGGAATGGCCAGCATGGCAGCAATATGGACTCCGCCAATATATTGGCAGCTATTTTCATTGCCACGGGTCAAGATCCGGCGTGCGTCGCGGATGCTTCGTGGGCACATCTGACGCCGGAATACGATCAGGCGTCCAAGACAATAACGTTGAGCCTGTATTTCCCCTCCATGCCTGTAGGGGTAATCGGCGGGGGCACGTCATACGCGACACAGCAGGAAGGCTTGCGGATCATGCAGTGCAATGAACCCGGCGGTAAGCGACGCCTGGCTGGGTACATTGCTGCGTTTGCTCTGGCGCTGGAGATCAGTTCGGCTTCTGCTGTGGTGACGAAGACATTTGCTCGCAGTCACAAGCGGTTAGCACGTTGGGAGGCTAGTGAGAGGCCAAGGTCCAAATTGTGAGACACGTCATTTAGTAAAAGACCGCGGTGGGGGTGGAGGGAATGGAGGTACGTATAACAGTTCCAGTTTAGTATAGACTAGGCGGAGGAGACAGTAGACCGAAGTAGATAGAAAGTACTACCCAGATGAGTGCAGATTATCCCGGGAGTGCATGTATCTGTATCACTTCGCTATTAGGAGACCGAATTGGATGATCTTGAGTGGAGGGAGCTGTATTCCACGCAACTCTATGGACTGGTCAAAGTATGGCTATGGCGTAGTAGAAGTTGAGTCACTTCTTTGACCTTCTTTGTTTTCATCCGGACAGTCATGTGATGCCCGTTGTGTGGTCCGGGTGCTGACTCAGCTAACGGCCAATCAAAAGCCAGTAAAAGGGCACGGCCGAGCGATGAACGAAGAGTGACCGATCGACGGACCCAGTAAAAAGAAGGGAATCGACATCACTGACTGACTGACTGCATCCACCGCTGGTCCTCCCAAAGTACTTTACTTCTTAAAGCATCGGCTTCCTCTTTCGTGTCCTCCTCTCCTCGCCCCCCTTCTCCTGCTTTACACTGCAAACTTTCCTTTGTTCATTTGACAATACCTGCACGGTCTGCACGGCCGGACAATGCTAACAACATTCTCCAGTCCCTGTTTCAACTGACCCCATTTCATCCGAACCAGAAACTCGCCTCCGCCCTCCTTCCCCGACGCCCCCATTTCTAATGGCAGATCTCTCCACTTCCTCCGGTCGGGATCCCGACTCCGACCCTAGAGAAGCAAACAACGTCCTGTCCCAGCATCTGCACCCTCAGTTCACTGCTTCTCTTCAGGATGAGCTGACTCCACCCCCCGCCGAGCCCCCAGCCGAGCAAAGTAGTGGTGATGCTCCGTCCGAACCCCAATCCTCCCTGAGACTGCAAGGCGGCGACATCCATCGAGACTTGTACCGTCTCGACGCCAAATCCAAGATAGCTCGCCTGGACAAACGGGCGGCCACGTTCTCCTTCCTCCCGAGACGCACGGATGATGTGGTGGAGGAAGGCGTGGCAGCCATGGAGCCGGGGAGCTTCCGCCGTCACTTCGTTCAGAACAAGTACGGTCGGCTCGACCAACCGGGCGTAACCTCGTCCTTTCTCGATTTCCTAGATATTTATGGTAACTTTGCGGGCGAGGATCTGGCCGACACAGAGGAGGAATCAGCCATCGTCGAAGAGGAAGAAGAAGAAGAGGATGAGACGAGGCCGGTGTCCGAACGAACTGCCCTCTTGCGGCGACGGCGGAGCTCACGAGCCAGCCGCCCAGGCGATGCTTCCAACGTCAAGACCTTTTTCACACTCCTGAAGGCATTCGTGGGAACGGGAATCATCTTCTTACCCAAGGCCTTCCGCAACGGTGGAATCCTGTTCTCCTCCATCACCCTTGTAACAGTGTCGTTGATCAGTACCTTGTGTTTCCATCTGTTGCTGGAATGTCGGAGACACTATGGTGGTGGCTATGGCGACATTGGTGAGCGGATCGGTGGCACCCGACTTCGGACGTTGATCCTCGCATCCATCGTAATCTCGCAACTGGGCTTTGTGTGTGCTTGTATCATCTTCACCGCGGAGAACATTCATGCCGTCCTGGAAGCGGTGACAAAGGACCCGGGCACAGCTTTGTCAACCGGTAAATTAATCGCCGTCCAACTGCTTGTGCTCATCCCACTGTCCTTGATCCGAGATATCTCCAAGCTGGGCCCCATCGCGTTGCTGGCGGATGTCTTCATCCTCGTAGGCTTGGCGTACATCTACTTCTATGACATTGCCAGTCTCGCGTCCCGTGGTCTGGCGTCTTCGGTTGAACTCTTCAATCGCCAATCGTTCACCCTGACCATCGGATCGTGTATCTTCACCTTCGAAGGAATCGGCCTGATCCTGCCGATCCAGTCTTCCATGAGGCGGCCAGAGCATTTCGACAAACTCCTCTATACTGTCATGATCATCATCACGGTATTGTTCACGGCGGTTGGGGCCCTCTCATATGCCACCTTCGGCGCGGACACCAAAACGGAGATCATCAGCAACCTGCCCCGCACGGACCGCTTTGTCAATGTGCTCCAGTTCGTCTATTCGCTCGCCATCCTGGTCAGTACGCCGATCCAGCTGTTCCCTGCCGTCCGTATTATCGAGGGCAAGCTCTTCGGTCAGAACTCAGGCAAGCGCGACCCCATGATCAAGTGGAAGAAGAATGTGTTCCGGACCGGTGCCGTGATGATCTGCGGGCTGATTGGAGCTGTGGGGGCCGGGGATCTCGACAAATTTGTCTCGTTGATCGGGTCGTTTGCCTGTGTGCCCCTGGTGTATATCTACCCGGCGTACTTGCACTGGAAGGGCGTAGCCGAGTCCCCGTGGGTCAAACGAGGCGATATTGCGATGATGGTCCTGGGAGTAGTGTTCATGGTGTACACAACAAGCGCCACCGTCTCCGTCTGGTTAGAAGGATCCGCCTAAAACAACCCATCGACATGAGTATGCGTAGGGATACGGCGTTTTGGTTTCGCATCTCGCATATGTTGGAGAAAAACAGGGGGCCCGGTGCCCTGGCTCAGGTTTGTCAGTCAATCAGCACACGACCGCCATACTCCGGCCTGTTGACTGCTACTAACCACCACGCAGCCAGACTCTTATTTTTCTTTTTGCTCTCAACCGGCCGCCATGGAGCTAACGGTCTGAATTCATACAGCGTTACTGAAGTTTAGCATTTCGCATGTGCAGCAGAACCAAATCGTAAAGCCCATCTTGGAGTTTTGGGGAACTGTTTCTCAAGTTATACGCTGTTTTTGCTATTGACGCACGAGAGAAGATCCGTCTCTCCTGTCTTGACGATGGTATGAGTGGAATGAAATGAAATCGATATGAATTGGAAGAAAAAACAATTATCTACCACATGACTATTACCCCACTTGTTCTATTCTTCCCGTAGTGCTAGCTAGCCACCTGAATGCGGGCATCTGACACCTTTCGTACTCCGCAACTGTCGGTCAATCTTGGGCCGGGGCTCGGTGGTTCGGGGTCGCTTTCGGTCCTTGTGAAACGCACCACTTACGACTGGAGTAGCATGTGCATTGCGACCTCGGAGGGACTTTCCCGTATTTGATTGCCGTAGACATTGTCCATGTATGTCGCATCTACCAGAAACTAGCCAGCCAACCGACCTACTGCTAGCATTACAGAAGAAGGGAAATGCCCCATACACACATACAACCTATTACACGGGCAGTATAAATGATAGATAAACCCTCCATTTTAAATGAAACCAACTAATCACTAACTGGTTCCCACTATCCCTTCGCTGATCCACAGCATCTCAAGGAAAGCAACTAGAAATCAAAATAGAGGTACAGATAGATAGATAGATACTGTACAGTTCAGTACCTCCTCCAACCCCTTTCACTTACTCTGCAATCACACCACATTCCAGTAATCTAAGGACATCCCGAAGAGGGGTAGTTGCAGCTATCATCGCTACCACCGGTGATGTCGACATCAGTGAAGACAAAGTTGGAGCAGCTGCCATCACCGCAGAGGATGTAGTAATCCTTGCCGTCGCTCATAGTACCCTTGACGTTGACGAAAGAGATGTTCTCGATCTTGACGTCGTTGGTCGGGTCACCGGTGGCACCACCGTTCTCGTAGTCCTGCTGGACGTCGATGCCGTAGTCGGTGATACCGGACAGGGTGATGTTCTCGTAGCGGACGTTGTAGACCTGTATAATGATTGTCTCGGTGGTTAGTGTTTACGTTTTGATGAGGGGTGTATTATGGATTGGGGCAGATGACTAACCTCGCCAGTGGTATCAGCGTTGGACTTGATGCGGCAGCCGTTCTCGCTGTTAATGACCTGGGAGTTGGAGAAGGTGACGCCGTTGACGGTGTTGTTGCTCTTGCCGCCGATGGAGCCGATGGAGAGACCGTGGCCACCGTAGCAGTAGAGGTTGTCGACGACGATGGAGCTACCGCTAGTGACGGCGACACAGTCGTCCTGGTTGTGCACCCAGGTGTTGGACAGGGTCAGGAAGTCGCTCTGCTTGATGTCGAAGCCGTCGGTGTTGTGGGCGGCCGGGTCGCCGTCACTCTTGCTGTTGGCGGCATCACCGGCGGTGTTGTTGAGGATCAGGCCGGTGATGGTGAGGTACTCGGTGTCTTCGATCTCGAAGCAGTGGACGGGGTAGTTCAGGATGTTGAGGTTCTCGATCTTGGAGTTGTACATGTCCTTGACAACGATGAAGTGGTCAGGCCTGGCAGGGAAGGTTAGTGAAGCCATTCCGGAATAGGGGGGTGCTGGTAGGAGCTCACTTGTCCTGTCCGCCGTTGGATCCCTCGCCGTCCCAGTAGGCTTCACCGTTACCGTTGATGACATGTCCCTCCTCACCGGTGATGGTCACGTCGGTACCGGAGATGACAATGGGATCGAAGTCGCTGTCGTAGGTGTCGCCGAAGGTCTATCGGTTCCGTTAGTATGGTGGTTGGCCCTGATATAGGGGAGGTGGCTTACGGTTTCACCAGCGAAGATGACAGCCGCGCCAGTCTGCAGGCCCGAAAGATCAATTGTGCTCGATGCAGGGGCGTTGATGTTCGACAGGAGGATGTTGGAGCAGGATGCGACGGCGGAGGAGATTGAGGCGTACTCAGTCACCGTGCAAGTGGTGCCGCCATTGCCTGCCACGGAGCTCTGCACCGGGACGACAGCCTGGGTAGTCACAGCCGCCGCTGCTGGGGTGGACACGGGCACACGAATTGGAGTGGTGTGGAAAGTAGTAGGGATCGCCGAGGTGCGGGTGGCTGCAACAGCAGGTGCCTTGCCCTACATTGGTTCAGTAGAAGAATCGTAATGAGGCATCTGGTTGGTGCTCACCACTTTGCTGCTGCTGGAGACTGCCGGGGCAGCCGGGGTGGAAGCGGGAGCAGATCCGTCAGAGGTGCCCAAGCAGCTGCAGGCACTGGAGAGATGCTTGGTCTTGTAGTCGCAGTTGGAGAGGAAGACATCCGGCACACCAGTCGTGGCAGTCACGGTGCTCGCCGTGAAGGTGGCACAGAAGGTAGCGGCCGCCGCAGAGGAGACGGAGAAGGCAGAGGCACAGGAGTGAGTCTCAGGGTTGTCGCACCCCAGGGCGAGAGGAAGGAAAGAGGCAAGGAGCGCGCTGCGCTTCATCATGATGAAAAGAATGAAAGACTAAAGAGTGTTTAGATACTAGAAAAAAAAAACAAAGTGAAAGGAAGGACAATGAGGGCGTTGAATTCCAGATTTCAACCATGGACAACGCTGAACACCCAACGTTCTTATATGATAGATTGATAGCATCGGATCAATAGAGCCGAGAACCACAGTACCGTTGGTCTAGCTGGAAGTCAAGAATCAATAAGCTAAGCTCAGCCACCTCCTCCGGAGCTTAGCATGGATGCATCGTGAACCGACCCATCTTCAACTCGGGTGGAGACACTTAATAAGAACGTTCGGTCGGCCCCGCATAGCGTCCAGCCAGGGGGTCTGACTCGCTGGTATGATTGGCACCGTCGGCAGTTAGCATTCTAGAGCCGAGCTCGAGACGGGGAGTTGCTCTGCTAGTGGTTTGATGAAGGGTTTCCTGTTGCCCCTGGAGCGTGTTTCACGATTGCAGCCATCACTTATCTGAGACCCCGACACGTCATGGCGCGAGTCATGACCATCCAAATACCGTGAGGACCGATCGAATAAATCCACCACTGCGAAGAAAACCTGATACATACATAATTTATGAGCTCGGCTAATTCGGGCCTCTCGGTCTGTTGACACTGACTGCAGCTTTAATCTCGACTTCCGAACGCTGATTCGATAGTATACGCGATTCCCCTGAGTTAGAGACCCTATGCCTGGCCAGTATGCCATAAGCCCTTAATATGAGACCCTTGGATGGCCAGATTTCTCACAGGCTCACAGCATCTTTAGAGGGTCCGGGGTGGGTCTTCGGCGTTGAACTGATGATAAATTAAGCACCCAGACCCAGCTAGGAAAGGGTCACCGAGTAATCCAAGAACCGTCCCCAGCACCGCCGTTGACTTCTTCCAGCCGTGGATTGCTGTAGTGCCGTTGATTCCGGATGATTTTGAACCATATATATTATCCATATCGTCAAGGATTTTAGGATCCGTGCGCGGATCTCTCTTTATCCGCCCATTCGCAGAGGTCACAGGCAGGCATCCTGCTCGATCCCACTGGCCCGTTCAAATTTTCTACAACTCCATGCGGATATCTTAGTAACATATGAGCAGTCAGTATTCTTCAAAGCGCCCACATGCAGTCACAATTTGCAACACATCTGGGGCCTCGGGTTTACAGTATCCAAGAGGAATTTACCCTAGTCGCCGACGCGCAGGAGGGTCCTAGTGGTGGACCAGGAGATAAAACAAGGTTAACCGCGGAATGTCACAGCCGCTGTGTGTCAGAGAGATGGGATCGACTGAAAATCCTCCGTAGAAGCCGTGATCAATGGGGCAATAGAATCAGAAAGAATGGGACGGGTCACTGTTCCATCCATGTCAACGTGTCATACGACTGCCGCCATCCAATCCCCTCCCAATTTTCGTTTCTCGTTTCTCATTTCATGCTCCCATAGCTTCCTGAAACAGCTGCGTGGGATCTTCTGCAGAATCTTACCCGAGACTGCTGCTGCTGCTGCTGCTGCCAAATAAAGGCATTGAGAATGACGATCGAGATATCCAATATCCAGACTTTCGAGAAACCGATGCATCCAGGAGTTGTGACTCTGAACACCTCTAAGGAGTTGAAGAGGCGAAGCACCACAGCACCCACACCCACACACACCAGCATCAACGGCTGGCATAATTTTTGACGACTGAATCTCACTGGGACATACTTGATGACAGAGCTACCTGTGACTACAACAAACACTACCTCCCAGTAATGCAGTATGGTCCAGAACCCACACTATTCGACAAGACTGCTTTGACATCATTGAGAGGGTTGAGAAGATCCTGCAGTCTTGCTATGCATGTTTTTCGATGTGAAAGCGCACTTCAACGTACAAGGCATGCCCTGAAACACCTCATTGCTTTGCTAGATGTTTTACCCCTTCTATGGACGCTGAAAACTGCCTGTTGACCACCTAAACGACCTGGAGAATCTGCACTCTAACTGTACGGACAATCGAAAAGATACAAGCAAACCCGTTTGATCAAATGCTTCGTTGCACCTGGGGCTATGTCACAGTATGCAGCTGCCCAACCAGCCCTGTTGATACCTATGGGCTACTTGGATTCTGAGGTCTAGTGGTTGGAGAGGACTCCGGAGCGCAACCCCTGGTGGATCGGGAATCCAGACGCTGGCTGTTCTCAGAGCGATCTACAAGTCCAGGCGTTCCTTAACGTACGCTTCGGTGCTGATATGGTCAGATGTTCCTCCCACTGCTTTGGAATGACAGGGAAGCTATGCCTGGCATCTCAATGAGTGGGCCTATCATGGCACTGGTCCGTGCATTCGGATTCTTTGCCTGATCTGCTCGTATAGAACCAAGACTATAATAAGCAGCAGATTGAAGAAAGCGGCTAAACTCCACACACTAAACCGAACATGGTTCAGCGTACGAAATACGAGAGGCATAGTCCCAACCATGTCAACAACGGCCATCGAAGAATTCTCTCTAGGCATAGAAAGTTTCAGGAGTCGCAGTCACTTAAGAATTGAAATGGCCCGTTCTAATCCCCATCCTCGACTTCCTTCACGACCTCTCAATTACAATCGGGCATCACCTGCTTGTCATCATGGCCACCGGTTGGACGGCATACGCCTACTATCCCTCCGTGGGAGGCGCCGCGGTCATGATCATGCTTTTCCTGATCGGCGTCATTATTTTCACATACCAGCTTATTCGAACGCGAGCATGGCTGACCATTGCAGCCTTGATAGGTGGAATGTGTATGTGCAATGCCAAAACCTGCACCAGACCTCTTCAGCTAACATTGGGATTGAATTGCAGTTGAAACAGTCGGTTATATCGGTCGCGCCATGTCCGGAAACCAATCTCCCAACTGGACGCTGGGCCCCTATATCATTCAGAGCACCCTTCTCCTCATTGCCCCGGCATTGTTTGCTGCAACCATCTACATGATCCTCGGCCGGATTATCGCCCTCGTGCATGGAGAACACCACTCAATCATCCGACTCAAATGGCTGACGAAGATCTTCGTGGTTGGGGATTGTTTGTCTTTCCTCATGCAGTCGTCCGGTCCGTCAACTCCCTACAATCATCCGCCAAATGTACTATGCTGATGTTTACAGGCGCCGGAATCATGGTCCAATCCAAATCCGCGACCGATAATACAGGCGAGAATGTCATCATCGGCGGACTTCTCGTACAGATCATCTTCTTCTGCATCTTCCTTGTGGTCGCCATCATCTTCCAACGTCGCATTTACCGACACCCTACTGTGCGCTCCGAATCGCCTATGATCCCATGGCGAAAGCACTTCTTCTCGCTGTACGCATCGAGCTTCTTGATTCTTATTCGCTCCATTGTGCGGTTTATCGAGTATATCCAGGGACAGGAGGGATACGTGATCACCCACGAAGCTTTCATCTATGTCTTCGATGCGGTTCCCATGTTCCTGGTACTGTGTATCTTGATCCGATTCCACCCGAGTGAGATTAACGGGCTGCTGGGAAAGTCGAGGGTAGCAGCAGTGGGCTACGGGCTCCGGTTTGTTGATGTGTCTCCTGCAATGTAATGTATGAAAATATGGTGCAAGCTTGGGATACATTCCAAGTGTATTATGATCAGATAGACGGATATATAGAATCATAAATCATCTTCCTAAACTTTCTTCTCCGCGCAAATGGTCAATACAAACATAAACTAATTGGGATGAAATTCATTTTTCGAATTTAAGAAGAAATATATATATACAATATATATATACAGTATACTCCTGACAACCTCGAATTCTAACTACCTATCTACATTCAAACCCCCAAAATAGTATCTGGCAAGCAATCAGCTATCTATACAGCGCAAGAAGTAATTCGTAAGCGTAGCGAATCATACAACACAACCTAAATCACAGACAAGAATAAGCACCACCCCAAACCGGCAACGGATACGAAAACGAACACCACCAACAAACAAAACTTGCTATCAACAATCAGCCACAACTACAGCCTAGATACACTACTCGTAAACAACACACATCACTCAGCATAAAAAAAAGAAAACCCCCAAATACCAACATGCATCCTCCATCCTTCTCAACTACTCCACCCAGCAATGAAAGCGAAAAATGGCCTCCGAATACCGCCTCTACGAATACACACCCTCCACCGCCGCCGCCATTACAGCAACCGCCTGCTTTGGCCTCATTACAATATGCCATCTAATCCACTACTTCGCGCAGCGAAAATGGTTCTTTACTCCGTTTATAATAGGGGGTATATGTATGCTATCTTTCCTCACATCTCATTCAATATAATCACAAGCAGTAGTAACAGCCCACTCACTAAATACTAATAAATATATAGTCGAAACAACCGGCTACATAGCACGCATAATCAACAGCCAACAAACCCCCCTCCAATGGAGTACAGCACCATACATTATGCAAGAGCTGCTCCTCCTCCTCGCCCCGTCTCTCTTCGCAGCGTCTATATATATGGTTCTATCCCGGATTATCCGCGTATCAAAGGGGGAGGAACGCTCACCCGTACCAGCTCGTTGGATAACGAGGATTTTTGTTGTAGGAGATGTGGTTGCCATCTTGGGGCAGGCGACTGGTGAGGTTTTCCCATGTTTTCCCCTTCAAATTCATTTTGTTGTGGAACAGCGAACGTTTGTTCTTATTTGTCCATGAGAAGTACTAATCCTAGACAAATAAAACCCCAGGTGGAGGAATCCTCTCCCAAACATCATTCTCAACGACCTCCTCGAAACCAAACACATCCCGCCAGAAACTCGGTAACTGGATAATCATCGGTGGATTAATAGCACAAGTCATCTTCTTTGGGCTATTTATCCTCGCTTCGGGGGTGTTTGATGCGCGGATGAGCAAACGTCCATACCCGCCGCAGCGGACGCGCAGTAGACACCGTCATCATCAACCTCGTCATCGTCGCCGTCTTCCTCCCTGGCGCCAGTTGCTTAGGGTACTGTATATTGTGGATATTTTGATTATAGCGCGCTGTGTGTTTAGGATTGTGGAGTTCGCTCAGGGAAGGACGGGAGTGTTGCAGAGGAAGGAAGTGTGGATGTATGTGTTTGATGGGTTGTTGATGGTTTTGGTAATGGTTGTGTTGTTGGTTTGGCATCCTAGTAGGCTTGGGAATTCTCATGGGAAGGAGGAGGGGGTCGAGTCATCGGAGGACTAGGGAGTGGTTTGAAGGTGGGGGTGTCATTTGAAGGCTGACCCTTTGTGGTTCTCGCTGTGGTCACTGGTCATCGTGAATATATAACTACTGTAGGTGCAGGTCGGTATGGAGAATTAGTGCTTTAATAACATCAGTCGGCAATTTAGAAATGCTTGGTCTATGTGAAGAAAACGGATGTATGATAAAATTTCAGACGCTAAGTATTTTGAAGTCTGATATATAATAATTATGTTTGTATCAGTGACAGTCACGCTGCACGACTATAAACGACCCTGCCGCATGGTCCTGATTCCCTGCTGCCACATCTCCCAATACGCTGGGACTTGAAGAACCGCCTCGGCTAGCTTGCGAAGCCCTGTAATCCCCCGCTCCGCATGTTCAGGTGCAACTTGCTCACCAGGGACGTTCAGCGAATTGTTAAACACCTCCAGTGACATTGGTCCCTTGTATCCAGTCGCCACCACCGCGGCTGCAACCAGATGAACTGGCATATACGCCCCGCGCTCTGATTCAAACGGGAACAACCGATGCCCGCGTGACCACGGTAGCAGAGCAGGTATTTTGGGGTCTGTCGGCGGGAGGAATTTCTTAGGATCCATTCGCTCCGCGTCACCCACCTGGAAGAAGAAGATGCGGTCTCCAGGCACGGAAGCTACCAGGGACGATAAAGATGCGCACAGCACATCGGTGGACTCCTCCACAGTCGGGTAGATGCGGCCATGGCCTGCGGGATTGTACGGATCTGCAAATTCCACACCCAGCACGTTGTATGCATCAATTATAAGACCCACGTTGGGGCGATTAGCCATTCTGACAACTTCCCAGGTGGATGCCCAGGTATTTCGCACCGCCCAGGAGAGACCCTCGTAGCCGATGCGCAGCAGAGGACCGCCATCTGCATCGGAGTATGCCTTGGCCATATCGCCTAGTTCTGCGAGATCGCGCGCGACTGTTTTCAGGTCGGAGGTGACGCCAGTATCGGTACGAATATTCGCACACATGAACACAAGGTCGGTGTCAAAGGCACGCATGAACGGGAAGCGCTTCGCAACAAGGTCCAGCGTGGCTCGTCGCTCCGCTGGATCCTTGATACCCTCAATGCAGCGTAGAGGCTGGGTGCATGCGATACGCATACCTAGTGACTTGACTAGATCGCCGAGCTTACGGGCAATCCGCAAGTTGTCAGGGGTCGCTTCCCAGAGCTTGTCACCAGGAAGCCCATGTTCCTCGAGGTAGGCTGGCCAGCACTCGTCGAAGAGGTCGGTCCAACGGTAACCCGCTTTCGCTGCGGCTTCGAGGCGGGGTTGGAGTTTATGGTGAATGGCATTGCCGAGAGAGAGTGTGGCAATGCCAAATTCGTTTGGGATGGATGTAGGTGGCCAGGAGATAGGCATGATGGTTGTATAGGATCATGAGAGGTGTTCTTGCAAGGGAGAGGGGTGGGATACCCGGGTAGTGAAGAGAAAAAGCATCGAGTCATCCTTGGTCCGGATAATCTTTCTGCTCTGAATTGCGGGGAGAAGGCTTTCCCGTCTGGGGTGGCTAACCCCTATCCCCACAAAGATCATCCAGGGAGTCTGGGGATATATGCTGGGGTAGGAGACTTAGCTTCTCCAAACTCCTGGGCCATATCTATAACTTGTAGAAGGTACCTCTGACGTCAGCGATACACCAATCCATGGGTAGTTTTCATCGCCGCCGCGAGGGGCTGGTGTGCTTTCAAGTTGTTCAGGTTGCACACTTGCGATGCTTGAGATAAATGAACACAAAAATTTATCCATCTATGGAAGGCATGAGTTAGCAACATGGCATGGCTTTCTCTGGCTGGTTACAGATGAAGTCGTTTTGTGATGTTGACAGGGGCTGTCGGCATCTTCCGCTGTCTTCGAGGTGGGAGTAAACTTTATCCCCCAGTGAACCGCATTTGCGCCCAGTCATAAACCCTAGAGCCATTCTATTATGTTAACTACTTTGTCCATTTAGTACCTTTGAACACCGTACGCTAACTATCGATCATTCCCTGCCCGATCATATAAGCTCGCGCCTTGCCACTAGCAGCCTGGCGTCGGACAAGGTAGACGCATCGGTCCTAGGTTGAACCATTCAAACCCCGGCCCGGAGATGAATGGGTTGTCAATGTTGAATTAATTGACCACCGAGTAAATGGGCCTGCGTCCCCATTTTGCGAGAACCGGCCGCTAAGACCTGCTCAACGAGCATCGGAGTCGGAAGAACCGGCACCGTAGGAAATCAATGCGACCGATGCAAAGACACGTCAGATCTGCATGGCGGATTGAGATTTCCCCGCCACTCTGGAGCGAGCAATCCCGGTGGGGTGCCATGATTGAATTGATTGAATCCTGGAAAGAATGTAAGGCACTGCTTCGGTCAGCTCCGTGCGGCGTGTAGATCGCCATTTGCCAATAGTCTGCATGGGTCCCAACAGCCAGGTAGTTCGGCGATGAAGACGGGCGATGACAATGATGAATCTGCTTGGCGACATTGACAGTAAACAGGGGAATCGAATAGCGCAGTGCTTTCCCGTCCCAGTGGGAAGCAGACCCTGGATCGATCACCGCGTAGAGGGTCAACAACAATGTGGACCTCTTCTCATTCTTCCCAACTTCCCCTCCCCGTCATGATCCCTTGTTGGTTCATAACCCTTCCTTAACCCAACAGGACCAGCACGAGTGTAGAAAACATGGTGTGATAAACCCAGCCAAATCATCCTCTGTCATGCCCCCTCCCTGTTCAATGATGGTCACATTGGCCATCCTAGACAACATTGGGCTCTCTCCCCTCCGCCGGAAGGGTCGCCAGACCAAGTGGATCGCCATCCACTAGTGAGCCTGTTTTCCCGTTCTCGACTTCTCTCCGCATCTCGATCTCCACAGCCCATTCCATCATCCCCGGTTAGCATCTCCCACCGTTGGAACACTACTGCACCCCCTCATACGACTGATTCCTTTCAAATAATGGCCTGTTCAGCTGCGTAGAATGCAATTAGCCTAATCGGCTAAATCTCGGAGCGATGCCTATTTAAATCGTCATCGAAGACATCTCAAGAGCGAAGAGCACTTGCCCCTGCATTGACGGAACGCGGGCGTCAATTCCTTCGGCCGTATCATGAATTCGACATAGAAGGCCCGAATCATGTATTTTTCTTCCTTTTTGGCCCTAGGGGCCCTGATTCAGGCAGCAGCAGCAACCTATCTCGCCCCCAACTCTACCGGTCTCCGTATCCAGCATGGCTTCGAGACCATCCTCATCCAGCCGTTTGGGTACGACGGATTCCGCGTGCGCGCATGGCCCTTCCGTCCGCCTTCGGGCAACGAGATTAGCTTCATCTATGATCCCCCGATTGAAGGTTATGAGGACACCGCACATGGCATGAGCTATGACACCGCAACAACCGGCACGGAGCCTCGCACCTTGCGCAACGGCAATATCATCCTGCGCACCACTGGCTGGGGTGGCACCACCGCCGGATACCGCCTGTCCTTCTACCGCGTCAATGATGATGGGAGTGAGACCCTGCTCACAAACGAATATGCTCCGCTGAAGTCTCTCAACCCCCGATACTATTCCTGGCCGGGACCTGGGGCCGAATTCTCTGCCGAGTTCTCCTTCAGTGCGACTCCGGATGAGCAGATTTATGGCACGGGCACGCAACAAGACCATATGATCAACAAGAAGGGTTCCGTTATCGACTTGGTCAACTTCAACACCCACATCCCTACCCCAGTCTTCATGAGCAACAAAGGCTATGCCTTTATCTGGAACATGCCGGCCGAGGGGCGTATGGAGTTTGGCAGCCTGCGCACCAGGTTCACCGCGGCGTCCACGACGCTTGTCGACTATGTAATCGTCGCCGCTCAGCCAGGTGATTACGACACCCTCCAGCAGCGGATTTCGGCCCTGACAGGACGGGCACCGACCCCGCCCGACTTTTCTCTCGGGTACATCCAGTCCAAGCTACGATATGAGAACCAAACGGAGGTGGAGCTGCTGGCTCAGAACTTCCATGATAGAGACATCCCGGTGTCCATGATCGTTATTGACTACCAGTCGTGGGCTCATCAGGGTGACTGGGCGCTCGATCCGCGCCTGTGGCCCAATGTCGCGCAGATGTCGGCGACAGTCAAGAATCTGACCGGAGCCGAAATGATGGCGTCTCTATGGCCCAGTGTTGCCGATGACAGTGTCAACTACGCAGCCCTGCAGGCGAACGGTCTGCTCTCAGCCACCCGCGACGGCCCTGGTACCACTGACTCCTGGAACGGATCATACATCCGGAACTATGACTCCACCAACCCCTCGGCGCGGAAATTCCTCTGGAGCATGCTGAAGAAAAACTACTACGACAAGGGTATTAAGAACTTTTGGATTGATCAGGCCGATGGCGGAGCATTGGGCGAGGCTTATGAGAACAACGGCCAGAGCACATACATTCAGTCCATTCCGTATACCCTGCCGAACGTGAACTACGCCGCTGGCACGCAGCTCGGCGTGGGTAAGTTGTACCCCTGGGCGCATCAGCAGGCAATCGAAGAAGGCTTCCGCAATGCGACAGACACCAAGGAAGGAAGCGCTTGCGATCACGTCTCCCTGAGTCGGTCCGGATACATCGGATCTCAGCGGTTCTGCAGCATGATCTGGTCTGGAGACACCACCTCTGTTTGGGACACACTGGCAGTGCAGGTCGCCAGTGGTCTGTCCGCCGCAGCAACAGGCTGGGGTTGGTGGACCGTCGATGCTGGCGGCTTCGAAGTCGACTCGACAGTTTGGTGGAGTGGAAACATTGACACGCCCGAATTCCGGGAGTTGTATGTGCGCTGGCTGGCCTGTACGACCTTCCTGCCATTCATGCGCACTCATGGTAGTCGGGCCTGCTACTACCAGGACGCCTACACTTGTGCCAATGAGCCATGGTCCTATGGTGCAAGCAACACCCCCATTATTGTCTCGTATATCCACCTGCGTTACCAATTGGGTGCTTATCTGAAGTCGATTTTCAACCAGTTCCACCTCACGGGTCGCAGTATCATGCGCCCGTTGTACATGGATTTCGAGAAGACCGACCCGAAGATCTCTCAGCTGGTGTCGTCGAACAGCAACTACACAACTCAACAGTACATGTTTGGTCCACGTCTCCTAGTCTCTCCAGTGACCTTGCCAAACGTCACTGAGTGGCCTGTGTATCTTCCGCAGACGGGAGATAATAGCACTAAGCCTTGGACGTACTGGTGGACGAATGAGACGTATGCGGGAGGACAGGTCGTCAAGGTTCCTGCGCCCGTGCAGCATATCCCGGTATTCCATCTGGGATCGCGCGAGGAGCTTCTGTCGGGTGATGTATTCTAGAGTCACTGATGTGAGATCGATGGCGTGATAGAAAGTCAATGAGAGCAGTTAGGACATTCTGAATAGAATCCAGATTTCTCGATTGCAATAGTGTCAAGGTACTTGATTAGGAGACACGGTTTGAAAAGGTATAAGATAAGCAGAAGAATGTAGCAGAAAATGAAAGACAGGAGGAGGCATCGTCGGCGCTGTCAGGTGAGTGGCACGTGTCACTTTTTCGGAGTTCACGAGGTCCATATGTGTGTGTATTCTGTCTCAAATGCTCGTCCACCCCAGTCAGTCGCAGAATATGCAGCTCCTACTGTATTTGAGAGAATATGCTAAATCCGAACTACGTTGAACGTTCCGAACAAGGCTATATTAATATGATAATGAATACATAGTGTGGATGTGAGATATGTTAACACACATAGTTGTTACCAAATGATCAGACTGGTTAACACCAAGACAAGCAAACACAATCATTCCCCTCCTACCAGCGGCTTCTGCTCCACCGACTCAGACGACGCCGACTCATCCCAATCACACCGACAATGCTGAGCACGATAGCGGAGAATAGCAACGAGACTATTAGCCGTGGTAAGAGCCTGCAGCACCGCGGCTGTCCAGACCATCCCCATGAACGACGTCCCCGTCGTCGCTGAGACCCCACATCCACTGCCGGATTTGTTAATCAACTTCACAAACTCGGTTGTGATGACGCTAGCAATAATGGAAGCGATTGCGAAGGTGAGAAGGCTTGCCTGCAAAGTAGACATGACATTAGCAATCCAAGTTGATATCAGGGCTATACCTCAGAACTAACCAGATAGGCAAGAAATTCAATGCTAGATGGCGGAATATCAAGATCGAAGCTAGATGCCGGCCTCCCAGGGTACATGGGCGGCCTGCTATTTTCCGATGCCCGTGCACACACGACCGTCCAGATGCGGATTCCGATGGATATAGCGGATGCGGTAGTTCCAAGGATCATGAGCAAGACCATGGCGGTGTTGGTCGGAGCTAACGCCTCGAAATCGTCTGTTATCCAGGACGGCCAGCTGTCCGGGGAGAGGCTGCCTGATGGGGTGCCCATGGCTTTTATTATGGCCTCGCCGGGGTTGAAGGTGAACAACACAGTGCGGTCGGAACAGTCAACGATCTCGTTTTTGGTTGATGTGGCATTGGTGGTCTCGTCTGATATGTATGTTTCTTGGTACCCGGTGCAGTAGGACATGGTGTAGATGGAGAAGTAATCAGGAGCACCTTGTCCGCCGGCTCCTCCTGTGTGTAACTTGAAAGAAGGCATCAGTGGTGTATGGTGGAATAGGTAATACTTTTCACTTACGGTTAAAAGGTCTGCCTGCGGTAGAAACTGGCGTTGACTGCCAGCAAAGAGAGAGAGAATGCCTAGCAAGAAGGCAACGCAAGAGCCGATGCCAGGCAGGAAGATCTGGAGGCAGCCCATGGTAGTTTCGTGTCCGGTTGGCTCTCTCTCAGGCTCGTATACTAGTGACTATAAGGGTGAATATGATCGCAGAACTCCCTCTGCTGGATCAATAAAGCATTGACAAGTCTTTTCATGAGGCAAGAAACACGAGGTAAAGCACGAGTCATGCTTCAGAGTAAGGTGACACTGCAGGAAAAGAAGATCTTATACACCGTAGATAGCTGGCGTGTAGTCTCGCCTACTATACTATAGACTATTATCCACTGCCGTCTTTGGCTCCCAGCCACCGAATTCTGGGAATGTTTAGCCATGCCTCGACCCTTGTTTCAGAGGACGAAGGCGCATCATCAGTGAGCTAAAACCTTGGTAAGTGCAGACGTATACGGGTAGGCGCTGCGTAGAGTCTTCATTAAAGGGAGTGAAAGGTCTCCGGATCCATACCCAGCCACGCAATTTGTAGTCTGCGTGATGGGATTGATTTATCAGAAAGCGCACATTGCGTATGATTTCGCCGCTGGTGCTGAATAGAGAGGTGATCAGCACTGGCTATATTTCGATTTACCCAAGTCCCGATCTAATGGTACATTAGTATTCCTTTTTTCAGTGAATGGGTCACAAGACCGTTAAAGAGAGTAGAAGGTTACTCCCGAAGCCAGCCGAGAAGCATGGAAAGCTTATCCTGGGGTAATTACCCGGGAGCTACATTCCCTGCACCACTGATTGGTATGTGAGAAGCACCCATGTGCCTGGAAACTTCATATAATCTCACGTTACACAGAAATTATCCAGATGGAGCCCAAGTATGTTGTTACAGAGTGAGAAACAGGTTTCGACGATTCATGACGTTGTTTGTGTGGTCGGTTTAAACTTCCGAGTTAATAATGTTTCAGAGGTGGATGCCAGCAAAGCTGGTGACATAGTTCTAGACAGACCGTACTTGGGAATCATGCTATTCGCTCAGTCGAGGCCATTTCTGAGACCGTCTAACAGCCATTTCTGGATTATGAGCGCATAGATGGCTTTGATGGTCAATGAAGGATTGGAGCGTTAGCCCCTAGGTCTTACATTCTTTGATTTCTGTAGAACAGGTGTTCAGAGTTCTCGGATGTGATTATAACAATGTGATCTAGTCTATTTATGTCTATCTTAAGTATTATATCTACAACAAAGCCCAGGATTAAAGCTATTTATCTACGCCTTTTTAATATCGTCTTCGACGGGCGGCAGCAAATCCATCACAGGGGCCAATTTACTCTTCTGCCGAAGACGGCCACCGAAGAGGTAGAACATTAACGGGATGGGAATCATCACCACGGCAATGCAACCAAGCAGTGTGCCGGCCCATTGAATGCCCAGATTGTTGAACATTTGTCGCGTGAAGAGAGGAAAGACGGCGCCCACCATGGATCGCATCATGGTATTAGCCGCAAACGCAGATGCCGCACTGCTTCGTTAGCATGTAATCCAAGGGTCGTTAGATAGGGGGGTTTAATGATGTACTCACAATTTGGAGTATGTGTCCAGAATATAGTTGAAGCACTGCATGAAGATGGAAGTCAAGCCAAAGCCGACAGCCACACCAGCAGCCGTGGGTGCCATCCAATGAATGTTACTGTTCCATCCAGTCCAACCGAACCTGTATCGCTTATCAGTATTTCCACCGAGTCCGACGTCTTACATCGCGCGGGGACAATCATACCAGAACAGCCCACCAGCAAACACAGCACCACCAACAATGCAAGGAGGCAGACGCCATTCGGGTACCGCGACGTAATTGTTAGCGGCCAACTTCCGCGAATATTGTCCTGACAAAGACAGAACAAATGTGCTGCCCGCAATCTCACCGATGATGAGCCCAATGAAGGGCAACCCTGCAGTACCACCGGTCATGCCATAAGTACCTTCGAAGATGATAGGATAAGCTTCTAGCAGCGCATAGGCCAATCCGTAGATGAAGGACATGTAGAGCGTGAGCAGAAACGCAATGGGTTCAGTGAACAGAATGAGGAACGGACGCGCCAGGTTCTTGGTAACCAATTCTTTGAAATCAATCTCCAGTTCGTCCTGGCGAGCGTGAATGCCCCAGTTCCGTGTCTGGCGTCGGAGAATGGCTGCCTTTTGAACCAGGATGATTGGGGCATAGGTCTCTGTAGTGAAGAACACTATCAATGCGAGACAGAAGAACCGAACTATGGCAGGGACGTACAGCGTCCATCGCCAGCCAAGATAGCTAGACGCGGTGTATCCACCGATGAACGGGGCTGTGAAAGGACCGGTGAAAACCGACATAGTGTACATGGCAATAGCGACACCACGTTGGTGGTTGTTGAACACGTCAGACAGGCTAGCAGGCACCAGAGCAATGATACTGGCCGCACAAAAACCCGCAAAGAAACGGCACAGCATCAGGGTTTGGGTATCCTTGGCGGTGGCAGTGGCTATCATGAAGAGGTCGAAGCCGAACATCCCAAGCAACAGCGGCCATCGCCGGCCAAGCAACTCGGAACTAGGCGCCCACACTGTCGGGCCGGCCGAAAACCCTAGAACATACAAAGTTGTTCCCAGAGCCGCAACTTCTTCACCAAAGCCGAATTCTTTCTGGGCACCTGAAGCCGCGGTTGCAAACACCGCACTGCCGTAAGCGGTCACTAGGGCACAGGAGGTGAGAAGTGATCCAAGCATGACCCTATATGGCATCAGCAACCGTCAAGCTATATACAAGTCCGGCAGGTGAGCTGTGTTGCATTACCTCTTCTTCATGGGCCAGTTGTGGGGATGCATCGGATCATCCGCGCCTTCGAACTCGACCACATATGCCTCAGAGTCCGGTAGAGGCGGGGGATACGGCTTGCCTGCCCCAATAGGCAGCCATTGGTCTTGCGGTATGCGACTTCCTCGAGATCCAACAGTCAGTTGTTGTTGGAGACGATAGGTGTTGATTCGCTCGAGCTCGATGCTGTCATCGCCGGGTGGTCCGCCCCGCGAGTAGCGGCGACGGGATAGGGAGATACCGTCCGCTATGGACGAGTCGTCGTCTCCGGCTCGGTCTGCATCATGGAGTCGATCCATGATCACAAATCACCTTCTACACTTTTTGAAGGGTGGGCAAACCGAGAGGCTTGAAATAGTCAAAGGAAGGAGGTCAGCTAGCGAACACGGGGTTCATACATGGTACTAATATTAATAAATATGAATTTGGGCTTCGTTGGCCCCAAAAAAGCCCTGCAAATTTTTGCTACTCATTTTTCATTCTTTCACCCAGCTTTGGGCGGAAACCAAATGCTCTAGTGGGTCATCAAGGAAGAGCATCGGCCACTCAGCCAGAAGCGTTAGATCCACCGAGTGGGTGGATAGAGGATTCCCTGGGGCTGTCCCGGATAAGACGGAGCAGCCATGGCGCTATGCATATACGAACTGGTATAAGCCTTGATAGCGGACCATCAGATCGGCTAGGTAGCTATCAAACTGTGCGTGCATGGGTCATAGATGGTAGTATTCTGTGCCCGCCCGGGAAGTAAAACCAGGCAACTTAAAATTCGGGCAGTGGCGTAGCCGAGAGAAGTGGTCGGGAAGTCAAACCGGGTCTCCAAGCCATGGATTAGGCTCTCCAGAATTCGGACGGCATACAATATGGCGTTATCGAACATTCTCCATCGTCGGGGACTAGTCCTATTGTACCGACTAGGAGAGCCGGGCCCAGCCCGAGACTTCTCGTCGGGATGGTTTCCGTCGCAGAAAAAAGATAACGGTGTGGAGGTAGGTATGAAAGACCAAGCCCAACCCATGCTTGCATTCTCGATAACTGTCTAGCAGTTACCTGTTACATCTGGATCATTGTCAGTAAAGAGACCATCTGATGCCCACGTCAGACGGACAAATGGAATGTTGGGGGAAAAGTGCGACACGATTGATTGTTGTTGCGATGCCGGCCGGCAAAACATAAAAGGGGGAAGTGCGGAACGAGTTCCGCTTCCGACCGGCAATCGGCATCGCACTGATTGTTAAAGTTGGAATATAATTGCGTGGAGAGCGGCTGGACATCTTTTCTTGCCCACTGCCTCTCAAGTAGGCCACATTGCTGGTGGAACATGAAGTCCCATGTTGCGCACTCTTTGACAGAATGCAATGAAATCACAAGCCCTCGTTGATTTGCAGGAGTTTCGATCATTGATCAAACTTAGTTAATGACTAACAACAATTAACTACTAACTAGAAGTTAACTTAATTGACTGGTTGACTCTGATCATGGCATCAGATCAAGAATGATCGAACGTGCGATTTGAAAGATGATGAGGGTGTAGGAACATGTCTGTGCGAATGATATGATCGGGAGATAAAAGACAAGACAACTATTCTAAGTAAGAGTAGTGAGTGGTCTTTTACCCCGCGGGGAATCCCAACCCCTCACCGGCCAGGAAATCAGATTCCGATCCATCCAGACAACAACAACAACAATAACCCGCCGGGTAATGATCCCACGTCTTCCTTATTTTATCTGTTGCTGTTCTCCCCGCATCTTTGGTGGTCCCAAAGAAAGAGTCTAGATCATCTACGTGTGCCAATATGATTACTGGTCTCCATCACGTTAACATCCTCGTCCCGGAAGGCACCCTCGACCGGGCGGAGGAATTCTACACAAACACCCTGGGTCTGCCATCAGCTCCGGTTCCCCATCTACAGAAAGGAACCCTTCTATGGTAGGCCAATGGAAGTCTCGCTTTCTAAGATGGGACAGTCGTGGTTAATTTGCCGTAGGTTCAACCTCACGCCGGATGGCAGCCAGCAGATTCATGTAGCCTTTGGCTCCAACAGCGATTTGCATTCCGACCGTCACGCTTGCCTGAAAGTTGGGTCTCCGGACCATCTGTTGACCCTGCAGCAGCGTATTTGGGAACATCATCAGAGAGGGGGCGATGCTGCTCCCTTGCACGCTGATAAGCCGGGGGAGCAAAACTCGGGTATGTTATCCTGCTCGCTCTTCGTTCTCTTCTAGAAATGGTGGTTCCCTGGCGAATGCGGCTCTATCCTGCTGTACCGTTCGAAATTGGTTTCATCTAATGACCCGCTGACCTTGACTATCTCATTGTAGGTGCCCAGGGCATCGAATATCCGAGTCGGTTTTTTGCCAGAGACTTTGCGGGTAACCGGCTGGAATTTACCCTATGACATGAATAACTGAGATGAACCCTTCTGTTTGTTAGCAACACGATGATAAGTGAAAGATGGAGTTTCAATGGGACAATGAGCGTGCATCTCCAGAGTGTTGCAGTTGGCCTCTTCGCTGTACGCCCATGTAGACTCCTCGACTCGATACCTGTGTGGGTAGCCTATTGTCGGCTATCAGAGATCCGATGAAGGAATGCGAGACGAACTTTGGCCCAAGCGATATATCGAGTTGCCTCCCAGTCAAGGCAAGGTCATGGCGGTGATACATCGAAGTTATGTAGCTCATCACGACACGATGGTTGTAATAGTGTCCCGCGCCTGGTGAAGGACACACCCATTTGTCTCTCTCGTAAGGGATGATGGATCGAGCTTAATGGAAGGCTGATCTGAAGGATTGGGGATCGGAGACTTGAGATCAATCCGGAAATCTTTCTGGTGAAATAGTACACCGTACGGGGGTCGACCAGAGTTGCTTTATATGTTAGTGTTAGCAGGTCTTCCCCGGAAGAAGATTTATTGATGTTACTAGTTGTAGCGGAGTAGTGCTATGATTCGATTTTCCGGCGTTGACGCCGCCCCTCGATGGATCTGCAGTACTCAGCAAGACTTGATAGGTGCAACGGAATAATTGTTTGCTGACAGCCCAGCGTGCTCCCTGTCACTGTCACTGCCGACGGTGGAGCCTCGCTAAGGGTAAAGCGGGTACCCGTACGTGAGCAACATCCTTGCGCTATTGCGCCATGGCCGCTACACACTACAAGCCGATCCCCACAAAGAGGGTCCGTGTGTCGATGCAGTTTATCTATTGCCAGGTACCCAGAGGGGCACGAGCAAAGTTCTTCGAGCTGCCACTTCAGAGACGGCGAAAGAAAAGGCACTCGAAACAGCCATGCGTGCTTCCTCCGAGCGATCCTCCACCGATGCCATGGCCAGAGACGATTCTGGCACCAAACCGCCCACACCGCACGAGGAGCAGCCCTTGCTGCGTCCCGATGTTGAGGCCCTCTGGAAGCCTCCAGTGGGCTTTGTCTGGATTCAACTAGGTTGGTTGTCGCTTGACCCATGAAATGAGGGTCTAACACATTGCCAGCAATCATGTCGAATGTATTCCTGTCGGGTTTCGACGGCACCATCACTGCCTCAACCTATGCTGTGATCAGCTCCGAATTCAACGCAGCCAACACCGCCTCGTGGCTCACAACCTCCTATCTAATTACTAGTACCGCATTCCAGCCACTATATGGTCGCTTCTCAGACATTTTCGGTCGCCGGGCCTCCTTCTTTACAGCGACAATAACCTTCATGATCGGCTGCCTGGGTTGTGGGATTGCTAAAGATATCGTCTTTTTGAATCTGATGAGAGCCCTGACCGGCATTGGCGGAGGAGGCTTGATGACAATGGGTATACACTCGCAAATCTCCCCCTTCTCACTTGTCACCCTCCCAGACGAGTGACTAACGTGGTTCAGCTACTATAATCAACTCGGATCTCATTCCTTTCCGCCGTCGCGGAATGTATCAGGCCGTACAGAACGTTCTGCATGGGTTCGGGTCCATCTGCGGCGCATCGTTTGGAGGAACCATTGTCGATTCAGTGGGATGGCGCTGGTGCTTTCTATTACAAGTACCAGTCGGGTTTCTAGCTCTGGTTACGGGTCATCTTGTTTTGAATCTTCCAACGCAAGATAAGTTTGCCAGTGAAGGCAGGAGTTTGCGGACAATCTGGAGATATGTCGATTTGTCTGGAGCTTGTGCTCTGATTGTTGGACTTTCAACGCAGTTGGTTGGTCTTAGCTTGGGTGGAAATGAGCTCCCTTGGTCCAGCGTATGGGTGATCTTGTCATTCGTGGCCAGTATGATGTCACTGGGCCTTTTCGTACTCATCGAAGCGAGGACAACTGCAATTCCATTGATTCCTCCTCGAATGTTGAAAGGCGTTCTGCCTGTTGCTACGCAGGTTGCCAATGTCTGTGTGGGAATGGCTGCCTATGCGGTGAGCGACCCTTCTGTCAGGTATCCCAGTTCACTGCTGACTGTCAAAGTTCCTTTTCACGCTTCCATTACTGTTTCAGGTAATTCTTTTGGATTCCCCTTCTAAAGCTGGTGCTCGACTTGCTGTACCATCTCTCGCTACCCCGATTGGTGGTGTGATCTCTGGCTACGTGATGTCGCGCTGGGGTAAACTGGCCTACCTGGTCCGTACAGGCTCGTTTCTCATGTGCATTGGCAACATACTTGTAATGCTTCTTCAGTTCAACGACGCAGAGTGGAAGTACTACGTGGCCATGATCCCCGCCAGTCTTGGACAAGGCATCACTTACCCAGGGATTTTGTTCACGTTTCTTGCTGCATTCGATCACGCGGGTATGAGCACCTTGCCGCCACTTCCCTTTCCTTTGACAGAGGGGAGCTTCTGAATAAAACTGACTGACTTTGTCAGACCACGCCGTTTCAGCGTCCACCGTCTATTTGGTCCGTTCGATGGGTACAGTGTGGGGCGTCGCCATTACGTCCACTATCATCCAGAACACCTTGCGCTCAGGCCTCGCTGAGGCCTTGAGTGGAATACCTGACAAATGGAAAGTAACTCTCCTCCCTGTGGATTTACTAATATCTTGAAACAATGGCTGATCAGTATTATGCTACTCGCACAGGTTATTGACGACATCAGACATTCAGTGTCTGCCATCCATAGTCTGCCGCCAGAGATCCAGCTGGCTGCGCGGATGGTCTACTACCGGGGCATACGACTGTCGTTCTTGGCGTCAGCGTGTTTTGGATTCGTTGCTGCTACAGCGGCACTCTTCACTCGCGGAAAGGGCCTTCATCGCTCGAGCGAGGCGTAGATCACGCGTACGTCGCACACTGGCTCGCTTAAAAAACAGGCCGTTTGGAACGCGGACCGTCCAGTGCCTGGATGAGATGCGGGGCCGAAGTGGCGACTCTCGGGGAAGGTAGGTCTGGTGGACAAATGACCGCCAGCTTGAAGTTGGGGGACGCGGCTTCGCAAACTTAGAACTAGGCAGATGTCAATTAGCTCACGAGAGAAGGGGCCAGGAGCTATTTGTTTGAGACCACCCATTCGGGATGGTCTTTTTGGACGTACCAGATAGCTGACTGGTTATGAAGGAGACGTCCAATCGCAGAAAAAGCAGACTTGAATAAATACACTCTTTTTGGATTCCAGTGCAATCATGCCCTTTAATTACCCGCTTTGCCTTGTGTTCTAGATGTTCAATCTATCCCATGCGCCCAGCAGGATCCGTTCCGCAATGCGGAGAAAGCCCCGTCTACCGAGGAAAGCTACTCTGGGGCAGCTCCCATTTCATGGATTACCGCAGTGAAACACCAATAGAAGCCATAAACGCCAAATTCTCTCTGCCGGGATATTGCGGGGAAGCTACCCTCCTGACAGCGCTGGCGGCGAGTCTGGAGATATAGGGCAAGCTCCACGACGCTATAGCATGGTTAGCCGCATTTTTCCCCCGCACGATCGTCGACGATCACCTCCAGTTCATGAGCAATTCCGCCCTAGTTCCGCTATGGTGGACGTCTCTAACCTAAATCCGGGGATGGTCTTGCTTTTACTCCCTTTTGGTTGGACGGGACGTGATAACAGGTCTCGGAATTCGATAAGCGTTCCGGGATATCTTGGGTATCAGTCATCAGTCATCCGTATCGGGCCTGGATGAATAGGTTGATTCAAGGAAAATCAGTCTCCACCGCTTTGATCTTATCGACCTGGGATGCTTATCGTAATCGAGGTTTACATCTGTCAAGGTCCCTTCTGGGGACGCGGAGCTAGGGCCATCATCGTAGGAAGGATTCATAAGATGGCTGATCCTCCACTTGAAGTATATTGATTCCGCAGTGCCTCATCACACGGCAGACAACATAAGAGGCCATGGAGTTAGAAAACACTAAGGTCTCGCACCTGAAACCCGGGTATGCCGCATCGGCAGACCTTGAAGTCGACATGGACAAGGGGCAGGTTGCCCTTACGGGCATCCCGGACATGCACCTGAAGCGAAACTTCAGCATAGTCAGTATAATTGCCCTGGGGTACAACAATACGAATAGCTGGGTGGCCATAGCCACGAGCTTTGCTATCGCAATTCAGTCGGGCGGCGCAGTCTCCCTACTGTATGGCATTCTACTGGTCACTGCTGCCATGTTCTGTACCGGGGTTACCTTGGCAGAACTGGCCAGCGTGTACCCCACTGCTGGTGGCCAGTACCATTTTACCTCCATCCTGGCGTCTAAACGATGGAGCCGTGGCCTGTCTTACTTCAGTGGCATGGCTGCAGTGTTTGCATGGATTACCCTTGGGGCCTCTATTGCGCTGGCCGGAACAGAGGCGCTCATGGCTATTGTCATCCGGTGGCAGCCCTCATATGAAGCCCAAAGCTGGCACTATTTCCTAGTATACCAACTGCTGAACGCAGTTATGGTCACCTACAACATCTTCCTCACCAACAAGACCCTCTGGGTCTACAACCTAGGCTGTTAGTTAGCTCCCTTCCAATTCGCAGAAGACAATACTAAATACACTGCTTCTCCTCTTGCAGTCATTCTGTCCATCTCAACCTTCCTAGCTATTATCATAACCTGCCCGGTACGCTCTTCCGCACATATCAGCACCTCGAACACTTGGCGTCAGTTCGTCAACGGTTCAGGCGGCTGGCCGGACGGCGTCTCCTTCTTGACAGGACTCTCAACGCCTCAGTTCATGTTTTCCGGACTCGACGCCGCACTCCACCTCGCAGAGGAATGTCTCGAACCCGCACGCATCGTACCAAAGGCGTTGCTCGCCACAGTGACAGTGGGGCTTTTGACAGGTTTCCCCTTTGCCATCGCCATCCTATACAGCTATGACAACATCGAAGCATCTCTAACCACCTCCACGGGGTATGTATGCCACCAGTCCTGAATAAGAAAAGTCACTTACCGGAAACCGACAGGTTTCCAATCTACTACATCTGGGAAAAAGCCACTCACTCCCCAGCAGCTGCGACAGTCTTCATGGCTGCACTGTTTGTCGTCTCTGTCGTGGCACTCAACGCAGTCCATCAGACTGCCTCTCGACTTACATGGTCCTTTGCCCGCGATGACGCTCTATTCTTCTCCTCCTTTCTCTCCTCTATACACCCTACGCTCGGAGTCCCCGTTTGGGCCATTATCCTTGATGGTGCGGCAGTGCTTCTGGTCGGGATTGTCTATGTCTGCTCAACAACAGGTAAGCCTAAGCCTTTGCCCAGACGATCATCCTCTACATAGGATCTAACATCGAAATAACAGCATTCAACGCTTTTATCAGCACGACTGTCATGGTAGCCCAAATCTCCTACGCCATCCCAGCAGTTCTTCTCCTCGTTGGCGGGCGGAATCCGCATTACCTTCCTCCAGATCGCCGATTTAAAGTTCCCAATGTACTAGGCTACGTTTGCAACGTTGTCTGCGTTATCTGGGCTTTCATTCTGACGATCTTCTTTTGCTTTCCGACGGAGTTTCCCGTTACGGGGAGTAACATGAGTATGTGTTTCTTCCACTTTCCTACTATCTACCTGCTTTGTGATAAGGAGTACGCTTTCCTAACACTTGCAAATTGCTTAGATTACGCTTCCGTCGTGCTAGTCGTTATGTTGATCTTGGGCGTAGGGAACTGGTTTGCTTATGCGAAAAGGCATTATCACGGGCCACGCTTAGATATCTAGTTTACTAGTTATCTTGTATGTAACTTGACTGATGATTGATGAAACACAATGACTGTATGGTTATTTTCCACTGAAGTATAATAGTGGACAGTAGTTTGTCTTCGTAACCAAATGATTTCAGAGCTGATTCGAAATTATACAATCTCATCTATACTTCACTTCAATATCTATTGCAACTCCCACTAGTAAACATCTACGTACATGGAATTTCAGAGATTAATGGTAGCGACATACACCCCGTCGGAACGATTCCGAGCCCCAACCTTCCGGAAAGTGGGGAGGAGAGATCAGTGGATGGGTTTTGATGATTCGTTGGATAGAACTTCCCGGCCGACTTGATCCCAATCGACTTTGATCAGATAAGTAGATAACGGTTTAGATCATCGTGCTATTTACTATTGCCGTGAGCACGGGGTAATTATCATCACTTATCGGTCGAGTCTTCAGGTGGGGGGGAGGAGTGGCTAGATGTGCTCACAGACTCCTACCACAGGTGCATTTTATTACTATGTTTGGACTGGCACAACTGCCGGCATAATTTCCTAAATTGGTAGTCTTGATACCTACTTAATTGCTAGCTTGATACGGGCGCCGCTGCTGTCGTGGGGGTACTACTAATACTAGCCTTTATCGACAGTATAAAGCTTACAGAGTAATCACATGCGACCGATAATATCAACAACCAGGTCATATAATTTCTATACTAGTATTTGTTAAGCGTTATGAAAGATGATCGATTTAGTAGCAATGTTTGTTTTAAGACCGTAGATAACTTCTATAGCCTAGTAACTACTATATTTGTATTACACCCTCCACGCACCACCCCGGGCTCCTCTCCTATTGACTACATATGAACACCGACATAGCACTTAGTATTGCAGGGTCAACCCATCTCACATACTACGAAGAGCTTTCACACAAATACATGGACTGATTCCTTCCTGTTTCCAGAGTCTCTCATAGAACAATGCTAGTAAGTATATCTTGACTACTTTCGTTTTCTACCTCTTGGATTCATGATGGGTTTCCCCACCCCTTCCACTGCGAGAGTACTGACCGCCCCTAAGGGCTCCCTTTTCATAATGAATTGATGCTGATAATAAGTCTCTACCTATAAAACTACAGAGCTTATCTCTTCGAAAGTTAAGGCCCTGAACTCCTTAGCTAGTCACATCCAACTAAAGCAGCTAGATAGATTACTAGCAGACAACCAGGATTATCACTGGCCCATTTGACCGAAATGCATCACTATCTCCGCATTACCCCTCAGGATAAGAATCCTCCATCGTTATCAGGTGGAGGAAACATTTGCTATTGGGAAGCTAGACCGATATGCAGCATTGATAACTCATTATGCAAGTCCACAACTTAGGCCTTGTGCAGATTGGCTTGGACTCCACTCTACATCTCTTGGCTCAGATGGTGTATATCAATGGGACCATCCTCGGTTCGTTGGTGGCTAATTTACACTAGGAATCGCACAATATGAGAGACACCATGTATTACGAGACGAAACACGATGATGGCGACAAGACGTATTCCGGATTACATCCGTCGATGTCCGTTGAAGAAGGTCAAGTCGATCATGGAGAGACAACAAATGGAGGTCTTCATCGCACGCTCAGTCCACGTATGATCCATGTATGTACTGTACCACCAACTGTTCAGTTGCAGATAATCCCATCAGAGAAACCGAGCATCATGAGTAACAAACAAAGGTCATCTCCCTCGGATCCAGCATTGGCAGTGGTCTCTTCATCACGACGGGTAAATCCCTAGCCCAAGGAGGTCCAGCTAATATGTTTCTGGCGTATCTCGTGGTTTGTGTCGGCGTATGGGCGAACCTGCAAACCTTGACAGAGATGACGATTGCTTTCCCGACATCAGGGAATTATATCGATTACGCGGATCGGTGGGTTGATCCAGCATTGGCCTTTGGGGCTGGATTTGCGGAGTGGCTTGGTGAGTTGCCCAGCCGTGGCTTTTTGCCTTGTTACGAATGCAGATCTGTTATAATAGAGCTGACGAGCGTCGCAACGCTACAGGGTGGACGTCAGTATTTGCATCCGAAGCCATGTTTCTAATTACCCTGGTGAATTATTGGGCTGACGGGGTTGTGCCCAAGGCTGCTTTGCGTGAGTCTGCCACATGTTTTTGCCCTTTTTCTTCTGGAAAGACCGGCAATCAGCTTACCATAAGTAGTTACCTTTTTTCTGGTACTTTGCCTTGGCGTGTTCCTCTTGCCAACCAGCATCTTTGGATGGCTGGAATACATCGGATCCCTGGTCAAGATGTTCTTATTCATTTTCGTTACAGCCATTTCTCTAGCTATTATCGCAGGCGCTGGTCCGTCCGGATATGTTCGACATGGAAACACCTGGACTGATTTGCCAATGTTCAAAAATGGCTTTGGGGTGACTGGCTACCCCTCCCAGATAAATAGATTCTTCGTGTTGAACTGACTGAACTATGCAGGGCTTCTCCACCGCTGCATTACTTGCTATCTGGGCCGTGGGAGACCAGGTCTTTATTGGCGTGATGGCCGGCGAGGCCGAATCTCCCCACTATTCCATGGCACGCTCGGCCAATTTCGTTCCTTGGCGCGTGGGCATTTTCTACCTTGTTTCGGTGGTATTAATCTCACTTGTAGTGGACTCCGATGATTCCCGGTTAATAAACGGCTCGAGCGTGGTCTCCTCGCCTTTCGTCATAGCGGCCCAGGATGCGGGTATCTCGGGGGTCCCGGACCTGATTAATGCCTGCATAATACTCGGAATTCTTGCCCTTTCCTTAGAGTGCATATACCTTCCATCACGGATCTTACGCACTATGTCGCTGCAGGGACTGTTGCCGGCCTTCATTGCGAAGGTCGACAAAATCGGCCGTCCGAGATGGGCGCTCACATTTACGGCCGTTGCAGGAACAGTATTGACTTATCTGAGCTTGAGCGGTATGGACTCCACAAGGTTCGCCCTTTTTCCCTTCGACACTGACTGATGTTGGCTGCAGCCAATGGCACCGAGGTCCTGAACTGGTTCATCTCGATCACCAGCGCGTCCTTCTTCACTAACTGGGCGATCATCGCCTTTTCCTCCTTCCACTTCCGAGCGGCGATTAGAGCGCAGAGAAGCCAATTGTTTGAAACCCCTTATGCATGGCGGTCTCTTTATTGGCCTCTAGCGCCTGTTACTAGCCTTTTCATTTCGTCGTTGCTACTAGTTTGCCTTCTTTATACCAGCATCAAGCCAGTGGTGAGTCTCACTTCCTTGGAACTCCTATCTAGGCGAAGGCCTATGCTATACATTCTGAGCCCACGGACCCAGCATGTTACTGATCACGTTCATTAGGGCGGGGGTGCTTTTACAGCATATAACTTCTTTTCAGCGACGATTGGTCTAATCGTCATTATAGTGTTCACCATTGGTTACAAGATTGTGCATAAAACGCCATGGAGAGATCCAGCAACTGCAGATCTTATCACGGGGCATCGGGAGCTGACTGCTGCGGAGTTGCGGTTTCTGGATGCATATTACGAGCGACCGCTGTGGTGGAGATTGGGGACATATCTACGAATATGTTGAACAAGTAACCGGTCTAGACAGGTTTTGGAGAAATGAGGGATTAGAGTAATCTGATCATGCTCGGTGATGGGGGTTAGGGGACAGTTAGCTTCGGCGGTTTGACCAATAGCTGTGCAGGCCTCTCGTTCAACGCCGACGCCGAAGGCGGATGTATGAGTGATGTAGTACAATCTCAAGACATCAACGTTGTTTCCACCAGTATGATAGAAGTAGAGATACGTTATCATCTTTGTCGTACATTCCAGATCATGTAGGGGCGGCGTCAAGTAAAATGTTTACCCCGCATCGTCTTATCACATCTTATGAGTATCTCCAAATGCCAAGGCAGATCAGACCAGACAATGAATTACCTATATGAGCAGTCAAGTAAGCCATTAACTCGAGGGTGTATTTCAAGTCAACCCACAGAGCATACCCATCCTCTCATCCAAGATAGAGACAATCAGTCATGTTCTTAAGCCACTTCAGCACCAGCTTAGTCTTAGTGCTACTGTTCCTGGCATGGCTCCTAAGAAAAAAGATGGAAGGCCAGAAGCCTTCAAAAGCAGAGCAGAAGACCATCAGCTCTTCTCTGGCATCTACATCTCCCATCGAACCCCTCGACGACTTTCAATGGGACAAAACCGAGCCTCTAATCCTCCGACCTTTCAAACCTCGCTATCACATGACAATGGGCAAGTTAACCCACTCCATCCTCTAATCATCATCACCAGCCCTAACCCACAACATCTCACCAAACCATATGACATACGCAACATCTAACTAACAAACGAAAACCAGGCATCGAGCGAGCAACCCTCTCCGAACTAATACAAATCGACAAACACTACCTCACCCGCATCACACTCCGCACGAAACTAATCCAAGACAAACGAGCCTCCGTCCTCGGCGCCAGTCCCCGCTCCATCCCAGCCGTCAAAGAACTATACTCTTTCCTAATAAATGACTACCTGCCTCAACGGTACAGCGCTATCTTCCAACGTACCTCTACTACCACTAGCACTTCAGCATCAGCACCCACAACCACCATGCTAAGAAACACAGTAACCGGCGAAACCATCCCCAGCACACCTCCTACTGACGCAGAAGAAGCCCTCGCTATCATCGGTCGGCAGGTCGAAGAGGATTTCCTCCTTCTTTTGCCACCACAGCCCTCTTACCTACGAGATGATGACAAAAACGAGGGTACTAACAAGCAGATGACCCTCGAAGCCTTCATCGGCTGTTTTCCGAATGGGTTCAACTGGGCAGACAAGTTCCGCAAATCGCTGGCGAATATCCATGTTCCGGTACCGGATTATACCACCAAGTTGCGGGCGAGTATGGATAGATATCTTGAGAGGTTAAAGGTGGGGGAGTGTGTTAAGAGGGCGAATGTTTGTGGCACTGCTTTCCTTTTGCTCGTTCCAATTTTCTTTTACCGACGATAGTTGCGTTTCCTCTGCACTATTAAGGGTGATTGTGCTAACGTGACTCAATTACTGGATAGTGGACTGTATCCGTGGACGGGGAGCTGCATGCTGCCAGCAGTATGCACTTGTATGAGGGCGAGGAAGTAGTCGAGTTGCAGGAGTTAAATGTTGATATGGTATGTCTTTGCTTACTTCTTCTTCTTCTTCTTCTTCTTCTTCTTCTTCCTTCCTTCCTTCCTTCCTTCCTTCCTTCCTTCCTTCCTTCCTTTCAATCTTCTTTGCGCGGAATGATTGTCAGGGTTGAATACATATAGTAATGAGAAATGGCAATGCAGGCACGACTACGCTGCGAAAGACAGATGCTATTTCGACTCCCCATCTCACAAGCTGTGGTCTTCGTGGTCCGAACATACATGTACCCGTTGCAGGACGTCAAGAAAGAAGGCAATGGGCCGAGGTTAGTCGAGGCGATAGCAGGGTTGAAGGAGGGCAGCTCGCCGGGCTTTCATTTTTATAAGCGCGCAGCGGTGTGGCAGCGAGCTGTGAGTGAGTACTTACTGAATGGGGAGGAGGAGGTAGCTGTTGTGGTATGATCTGCGATAGGGGAGTACACTTGAAGCTTTTGGATGTTGTCATGGGACGAAATCTGTGTTTGAATGAGAGTACTTTTTGAGCAATGATGCCTTTGTTTTTTTATATTTCACTGTATAGTATTCCAAGCTCGGATAATAGAATGCTGGAAGTGAGGTAGGTCTATGCACACGACTCATTGATAGTGACAATCACATACGTCATTTGATTCAAAACATTAGCAGAACGCTGCCAAAAAGGGCCCGCAGAACGACACTGTAACATTACGCATGAACTCACAACACTTGAAGGATTATCTGTCTCTCGATCCGAAGCTATTCTTTCCTCCTTTCATTTTGCGACATCTATTCCACCATGACGTTCCAATAGCAATTCCAAGAGCAGCGGTGTGCAACTTGGAAATGTCAACTATTGTATGTCGATGGGATATCTCTGCAGTAATAGAAGCAATATACCGTTGCCCAAAACCTAATCCCCCATATCCTAGCAATTACCACCCCAAATGAAGCACTCCTGCGCTACTTGTGCGTACCATTCATGATATGGATCTACAGCTTAATGCTCCACCCAGTCAGAAGCCCTTCACATGTTACATCCCTATTTGCAAACACCGCTTGGTTCAACATTCTCTCAGCCCTGGATCCCCTGCTACTCAACCCCAAAGAAGCAGATGACTTTGTCGCCATCAACGAGGGAACAAGCAGAGTCAAGAGCTTCTTCTATGGCTTACGAACCGCCCTGAAACAGCATCTTAATTCCCGGAAAATCAACACGCCCGAGGAAGCAAAGAACACGCCTCCTATGCCGGGATAATTCCCAGGGGAATGGCAGGAATGCATCAAAGCCTAGCTCCCGACGCCGGTACCTAATCCGCGAGACAGCGATTGCGATGTGGCAATATCTGGTTTTGGTTATTTCGACTTCACAAGCTGTTCAAGACATTTCTGAGCAAAAGTGAACAGCAGTAGCAGCAGCAAAATACCAGTGTTGGAGGTTCATGGGTAGAGCTATGCTTAGAATAAATCATCGTGGCCATAACCGCTTGGTTTATTGTAGGACACATCGTGATCGGCTTCACCTATCGTTTAGTTGCGGTAGTCAGTGTCGGCTTGAGGCTAGAAGCACCTGTAGAGTTTCCACCGTTATTCAGTAAGATGACTGGTGCTTAAACATGACGGAACTTCTGGGGGTAAGTGACTCATTTTATGACTCTTTCATCTCTTCCTTTTATGAATCATATATACTATATATATCATTTAGTATACATACTAATACCCATCTGAACAGAAAGTTCTGGCATCAACTGCTCCGCATTAAGTTCACTGCCATAAGCAACTAACATCACTCGTGATATTCTCGGTCTGGTTAAATCATCCTTCTTAGAGCGATATACCCAGTTGTTTTGTGTGTTTCTCCTATCGGGTATTCTACACCTTACTGCAGATGTGGTAGGGAATATACCAATGCGCGAGTCCGGCACTATGGTGTTCTTCTTATCATTCGTGTTGGGTAGAGGAATAAAATCACAGCAAATGTTTCATTCATGAGATGAAACAAATGCTAGTATAAAAGCTGCATAATTGCTCGCTTGAATATACTCTTCACACGTAGTACCTAGCAGTAGTAGGAGCAAGTAGCAGACGAACATATTAACCTCAATTGATAAGAGGCTATACTATGTATCATTATATTACTATGAAGATCTAGCAGTAGTACTGATCCCTCCACTCGATCCGCGTGCACATCTATGATCACACTGACAGCTTTTGTCTATATTCATCATGGTTTGCATAGATAGCTACCACCTACCCAGCAGAGAGAAACATACCTCCCCATCTCACCTGCAGCCAAGCCCAAGGAAAATTGGTCGATGTTCTATGAGAGAATTTTTTTTTAGGTGAAAAGTTTACGTCAAGTGCGAAAACCTCGATCTACTTACGTACAAGGAAAGAACGATCTACTCCTGCAGGGCCTCGTGTGGGTGTAGGCAGCGAGCCACTCAGCTGGGCCAGAAGCATCGGGACAGCGCATTAGTTATGAATGCTGCCTAGCCCAAACCCGCTCTGCCAGATTGAACGGTACCACCAATCGGAGAGACCGTTTTTGGTTGGACTCTCCTGGCGCTGGGCTTGGCTTTGGATTCAAGCTCAAGACGGAAAGTGAACTAGAGTCGCAGGTGCCCCTAGGCATGACAGCTGCAGACTCTGCCAAGATGTCCAGGATTTTTTTCTTCATCAAAGGTAAATGCTTCAAATGCAGTCTACACTGTGTATCACATTGTGGGAACACCATGCACAGATGAGGGGACATATCACGAATGATAGCAATTACTGGGGTAGCCAACGCGGCAAAAGGGGGAAATTTCACAAGTCATCAATTAAGAAAAGCGCCATGAAGCAAAGAGGATGATTCACCTCCCTCCCCGTTCCAAGCACCACCCCGGGTTCCTAAACACATATATCCGGGATCACCATATTGAACAGAAAGGAGAATAGAAGAGGTAAAAAAAAAAAAAAAAGAAAAGAAAATAAAAAGAGCATTCCCATGGGGGCACGACGAAGGAAGACAACAGTAACGCGATGGGTAGATTAACAAGAAAATAGACAAAAACCGCGTAGCAACTGCAGCTTGTCACAGCAGCGCTTCCCGGCGCCCCTGGACTCGACCGGTCTAGTGTAGCACGCGATGAAAGGGGAATTTATCATATCGTCGAGGTCGTATATCGATCGTGAGAGCTCGGTTGGTCGCGCAGCCCTCGCTACATTCGAGGTAGCACCCGTAATCGATCACAGCTTAACACATCTCACAGCACTCGATGCACTCGAAGCAGCATTCGCAGGACTCCTCACACAGGAAGCAGCAGCAGAGCGTCGCCAGGCTAGATGGTAAAAACGGTCGGATTAGTAAGATGCGGTGCGACAAAATTCAGCAAGGGTAACGCCTACCAGGCACCGAGACATCCGCGGTCCTTCTGCTGGGGAGGGGGCTGTTGCTGGTACTGCATCTGTTGTCCGGTCAGAGTCCGATCGCATGACTGAATATAACACTGGTATCACATACCGGAGGGTAGGGCTGCTGGGGGTATCCCTGGGGAGGATAACCACCCTGCGGAGGCGGATAGCCCTGGGGAGGGTACCTGTGCGGAGACCAAGTCAGAACAATGCGCAAATCCGGAGTATGATCTAAGGAGACATTCTGCGACCGCTGGCCAGCTCAGGAAGAGAAAGACCAGTGTCGAAAAGCTTGGTAATAAGCCAGTCTCAAGACGGGTTCCTGAACCAACACGCCGCGGTCGCTTTGAATCCGAATGGCCGGTGCAAAAACCACAGGAGATCAGGCGCAATGGAGGGCGGAAAGACTTACGCCTGGGGCGGGGGAGGAGGGCCGTTGTAGTATCCGGGAGCGCTCATTGTGAAGGAAAAGAGTCTGTGGGTAGGAATAAAAGATAGGACTGGGTCAGCGTGGTGAACTTGGCAGTTGACAGTAGCGGATGGAAGAAAGAGAAAGAGGATGAGTGAGTGGACGGAGGACGGAAGCCCAGCCTTGCGTTGGCCAATAAAAGGGAAATAAGCGTACCTAAGACAACGCCGAGTTCTAAACGGAGTCGATGGAAAGCGGAAAGGTAAGAAAGGGGGGGGAGAGGAGGAAGAGGGAAGAAGAGCAGGAAGAGGAACGATCGCTAGGGGTTGGGAAAGGCGAAAGGAGGCGGAGAAAGAGGAGAAGATCGCTGAGCCGCCGTTCAGGTCTTTTAAGGTTTTGGTTGGTGGATGAGAGAAAGGAAGAAAGACAGTCAGACAGTCAGACACACGAGACAGACAGAGACAGAGAGAGAGAGAGAGAAGGGAAGACCACTTATTAAGAAAATTACACTCAATTCACTTCCCCTGCTCTTCTTCTCGTAACATACCTTACAGCAATCAAGGTCCCACGAGCCAATAGTGAGCAGTAGTGCAATCCTGTTTACGCCCCCACCCCCAACTAGAAGGGCGCCAGAAAATCCTAGCCGCCCATGTCTAACCCAGCCTGAAACAGGGAAAAGCAACTGATGAGTGACTGAGAGAAAAAAATGGAAAATTAATCAATATTGAATCCGAAACAAGTGCTATCTAAAGCTAAGTGATCATCTGTCGTGATTCCTTCAAAGTGCAGAGAAAATTGAACTGTGAGAGAGAGAGAACCAGCTCTCCCTCTCCGACCGAAGGGGACCGTCAGCCCATAATTACAATACATACATACTGGTCTCATACGCAGCACCGCCCGGACTCAGCCACATTAGCGCAGCCCTACAGGACCCAGTTACCGCCAGGCACCAGCCACGACAGTTCCTGCTATTGATTGATTTGGGGAATTTGTCCTGGAACAACTGTCGGACAACCCCTTCAGCGGTCGGGGCCAGCACTGTCTGCCTACCAATCACCGCCCTGGTGCTCGGGGTTGCGCCCCACTGCCATCGCCCGTGGGCGATGGCTCAGGGAATGAAAGGTTAGTTGTCAGCCAACCGTCGTCGGCTGGCCGAAGGATCGCTGCCATCATTGGCAGGAGGGCTGCCCTGCAGTTCCACTGCATGCCCCGGCGCTCATGAGACCCCTAAAATTGCGCCCAATCACTGCGCCCAACTTCGTGGCAGTCGGGTGCCGGCACAAAGCCACGCCCGGCGTCACCGCCTACCTGCACCGCCTACCTTACGGTCACCGCCCGTGGCATCTTCGAGCACGGTCCCTGCGTATCTTAGTATCCTTTAGCAAGAGTAGGCTGCAGTTACCAAAATAGGTCCTGCAAAGTTGGCAGTGGTCTTCCCCATCATACCCTAGTCCCGAGACTTGTACTCGGGGGGACTGTGGCTCTCATGCACGATGTGCATTAAATCAATATATTTCACGAATCTGAGACTGGCTGATTGACTGCTCATCATCACACATTATGTCGTAGCGCCCATCAGGGGCATCACCAGGTCGACTTGGTCGGCCCTCTGGAGTCCGAAGAATGAAGAGAAGAGAAGATAGAAGATAGAAGAATCACTGAAAGAAAAGAAGAAGAAGAAGAAGGGGAAAAATGAGAAAAAATGGTAGGAGAAGAATTAAAAGAGGAAAGATTAGGAACAGGAAAAAGGAAATGAGAATAGAGAAAATGAGAAGAAAAGAAAAGCCAGTGAGAATTTATCACACGAAATATAGGCGAAAAGTGCAATGTGAAGAATATGGAAACAGCCCCAAAAAAATCAAGGTTCAAGATGTATAGTATCAACAAGAAACCCATGAGTAACCAAAGATCTAGTCTCAAGCCCCTCAGGGGAGGTAAATGAGAAAGCGACCAACCGCTGGGCTGAGGTTTATACAATCACACATACGAATCGATCTCAGGTGGTAACGTCTGAGAATCGAAGTAACAAGGAGCAGCATCCATCGATGGGTCCATGACCATCGTCGGCATCGCAGTGAAGGACTCAAATCCGTTCACTAATGTCGAGTCCATACCCTGAGAAGAGATATCTTCGACCGACGTCTGTGGCAATCCAGAGAACGCAATGTCCTCGGAGGCCGCAGGCGGAGCAGCCGCCATGTCATCGCCTAGCGCATCCTGGTCAATATAGTTCTGGGCATTTTCGAGGACGATCTCCTCTTTCTGCACCATCCAATGCTTCAGGACATCCATGGGAGGATGATTTCCACCGCCCTTGCCGCCGCGCTTCTCGCTGTCTTTGCCACGACCACCACGGCCTCTTTGGCACGGGTTGAAGTGGGTGCGACGAAGATGAGCGGCAGCGTTGTAGTTAGCACCGTATCTTTTGCCATTCCGACAAGCCTTGCAGTTGGCCAGGAATGTCTTGCCAGGAGAGATGTCAACACAAACCCAAACCTTGCGAACAACGGCATGGACCCGCTCAATGTGTCGACGCAGCTCGTGCTCTCCATGAAAGCCATCCGGCTGGTCGTTGCACATGTTACAATACGTCTTCGGACGTGGGGGCCGTTGTATCGAGGCCTTGGGAATGGCTGCAACCTCTTTGGCAGTACCATCCGATGATGAAATGCGAATCATCTTGTGCTGCTCAGCCACCTTGGGGGGTGAGCTGCTGTGTGGCTCGGTTTTAGGAGCAATGGGTCGAGTACCCTGAACGATCTGTTCTTGGGTCCTGCGAGCCGCCCTCGATGGCTGGGAGAGAGACGAGCTGTCGCTCTCGACAGACATAGAAGGCCTCATCTCCGTCGCAGTGGACGGAGAAAGTGTAGGAATGGGTGGATGGAAGGATGTGGAGGATGGAGCGGAGCAAGAAAATGACATCGAGCCAGAGGGCTCAGTGAAGGGGAGGGGGACTTCGGGGTTTGGGTGTCGGTGCATAGATGAGAAAGAAGCAGGGAAGGGGACGTTCATGGGGGAGGTGGAGGTGACGAATTCAGAGGGGACGGAAAATGAGAAATTGGAGTCCAGATTCGGTCCCGAGGAATCGAATCTCATCATTCCCAAACCTCCGCACAGCGAGTCCGTAGTGGTACTCCTGCTCATTTCCACGGCAGCCGGCTGGACCGGCTGCTCGACCATGGTGGGGTTGGACATGGCTGTGAAGTTCGTCGCCATCAGGTCAGGCTGGCCCTGATTTAACTGGGGTTCTTGCCGAAGTCCGGACATCGTCGAATCCGCAGAAAGCGCCATAGAAAGTGCCGAGACATGTCCCTGGCCCTGGAAATCATCCAAGTACTGTTTGGCGTATTCGGAGGGCGTGTACTCGCTGACATGGTCAAGGCGGCGCTGCACACGCTGGGGTCCATAGGAGTGTCGAAAGCCCGTTGCAGGGGTTGTCAGCGACGGACGGTGAGCAACCGGTATCTGCTGACTCTGCGAGCGGACCATAGCCGTGTGCCGGGAGGAGGGCCCAGGACCAGAGTAAGAGACCGAGCTGCCTTTCCGAGAATTCGTTCTTGAGAGGCGTCGAGTAGTCTCAGGAGCCGCCGGCGAAGACGCATGAGACAGTTCGCGCGTCAGATCAACGGTCACTGGAGGTTCCGGAGTCTGCCAAGTGTCAATCCAAGGACTGTTGGCGGGAGATGACAGAAGAGAAGAAGATCATGGAATAGCGCGGGAGGGACAGAATGGGTAAAAACGCAGGTATGGAGGAGAGGCGGGAGCAGAAGACCAAGATAGATCACATACGGTGACTCGTCGTTTCGGTGGAGGAAGACCAGAACCAGGTAGGGTCCGGGGGGTATCCTGTCGTAACCGTTTCCCAGATTTCTCGAGAGCCGCGCCGCCATCTTCAGGAAGACCAGAACCGGGAACCGGGCGGTAACTGGACGAGGCGACAGAGGATATGGAAGAAGAGGCCGTGGTGGTCATGAACTGACTTAACCGCTGACTCCAAAGTTCGTTTCGCTCTGATTCCGGAAGATGGGAGTGTCGATCCAAGAAAGCGTCCCGATACCCAGAGATGGCCCTTGTGAAGAGTTCGTCGTCGGCCATGGTGCCAGCCATAGTGGGTGAAGAAGTCCTCGCTGAGTGCTGCCTCTTCTCACGTAGGATGAGCGAGGAGGCAGGTGCTGCTATCAGTATCAAGTGACTTCAGGGGATTGGAGAGGATCTCTAGAGCTAGCGCGATTTAGTATATGTATGGCAAGGGAGATCCTCTTGGTGACTTGCACCTCAGAGCGACCACGAGAGGGGAAAGACTGACTGGAATATAGAGGTAGAGAGTAGTAGAGAGAATAGCCCGATAGACACTGAGATCAACGGGGCAGGCAGTGAAGTGTAGAAAGAGTACACGGCAGAAGGGAGCAAGGCCGGTACAGATAAGATAGAAGGGTGGTGAGAGATAAAATAGTATGGGAAGGGAAGGTTGTTGAATGAGATGAGATGAGATGAGATGATGAAGAAGAGAGTAGGTAAGAGAGAGAGAGAGACAGATGGGGGGAGGAGATATATGAAGGCGCGGTGGAGTAAGAGGACAATGGGAAGTGCCAGATGGATGTTGACAAGGAAGATGACGATAACGATAAAGAACGAGGAGGCAGATGAGGTGGGAAGAGGTTATCAATTAAATGGAGCATCCACCATCCCCACACCCGGGTTGGTCAAAAGGTCCGGAGAGGGTCAAGGATGAAACTAAGGTGAGAATGGATTAGGAGGAAAGCAAAAAGCAAGAGGAGGGGAGGGGAGGCAGAAAAGAGAACCTAAGGGGAGAAAATGGGTAAGGTACGAATGGTGGATGGAACGAGCATGAGCGAACAAAAGATCCGTCAGAAGGAGAAGCAGTAGTTGCAGGTTAGTTTAGGGAGTTCATGGCCCATCGAGAGGTTGAAACTGGGCGGGGATGGAAAGATGGAGGGAGGGATTGGAAGCCTCCCAGATGAGTCCAGACCCTCTTGGGATGGCCAGGATCTGTCGCAACTTTTTTTGGGGAGAGAGGAGTTGAGTTAGGTAGTAATTTAGTAAGTAGTAGTATGGAATTATATTATGATTTTTCTCGATTTGGGTGACTGATTCCTTTAATTCTCATTTGATAGTTTTTGCTTTCCCCATTTTGACTTTTATTTTGATTCTTTTTTCTTTAAAAAATTCTTTTTTTTTTATTTATCTGTGTTTCCTTCTGTCCCCTCGTTTCTTTTTTACTGTTTCCCAAAAAGGGAAAGTATCAGGATGAAGAAGAGGAGGGGGGGGGAGTTAAGTGTGAGCGAACCAAAACAAGAAGAAGTGAAAGAGGTAGGAAAACTAAAATAGAGAAAAAGGAAATAATTATTATTGTTGTAATTTTTGGGGAAAGAGAAGGAGGGAGGAGGGGGAAATCGATTCACCGTCTGGGCCGAAGATGGTGATCAGAGCGCTAGTGCCGAAAAGAGAAGAGACCACTTAACTACCTAGGTACTAACCAGTGGCCGTCAGTATTATTATTTTTTTTTTTTTTTATTCTGGGGAAAAAGGGAATAGGGAAAGGAAAAGAGAAAATTTGGGATATGGGTCAAAAGCACACTAAGCACTGTAAGATAGGAAAAAGAAGGAGGGAGAGAACACGACCAACCCACGTCCAGCAGACCACTAATGGCGGTCCTCAGTCAGCAGAGGAAAAAGTGGAAAGACACACCACCACCACCACCACCACCACCAAGTCAGGACTAGACCTACTGGGAAAGGTCAAGGGGAGGGTGACACGCTGACTGTTCAACAGAGGCCCGAATGGACCTGGTTGCAACGGGTTAGACACATCGATCGGATGAGTCGCAGTGGACGGACAAACACGGTGTGTACGCCCCAAAGTGAGGCAGCGAAACGGATTCCATCGTCATCGACCCGGACCAGCAAAAGCACCTGCTGCGCTGGAAGGGTCATGATCAGTCATCCGAGTGGTTATGATGGGTTATGTGCACGGGATTATTATTACTACTATTGTTACTAACTACTGTACGGAGTCCGACAATGACCAACTCTCCTATGGAGTCCCAAGCTAGTCTAGTTATTATTATGGGGACCGGCTGCACCAGTCCAATTCTGCTGGACTTTGATACGCTGTACCCGGTCTGCTGCAGCGCCTACGGCGGTACATGGGCTTGAAAGAATCCTGGGCCTGTTTCCCCAGCAGTGGTTCCGCAAGCCTCAGGTACCTACTGAGTCTAAGGTAGGAACAGTGACTCCAGGTTGAGGTACCTGGGTATGGTAGTCCTCCCACCAGCAGTGGCTTGCTGCGGCGGAGCAATGTACCAACGGTCCGGTTGGTGGCCAGTGGCAGGCCTCCTGCGCCCGTCTGCTCCGTACAAAGCACCCGGGGAGTCTACCAACTTTCCCCCCTCGACTCTACGGCTGCCACGTCGATGTCAGGCTACACCCGTTCGGGCTTTTCTCGTCCCCATACTCCGTACATACTCCTACACTACCACAGTGCTCGTCACGGCCAACTCTAGTTGGTCTTACTCCTCTGTCAGTTGGTGATGCGCTTGCAGATGACGAGCCAGCCGGAACTCAAGTTGTCCCTTATCGCGGTCGCTTGTTGTCGTATCAGGCGCGGCAGCAGAATAACTGAGAGGAGTAAGATCTCCTGAACAGTTGAGCACAAACCTTCTCTACGTTGTGTCTGGACACGACACTTTGGAGTCGAGTCTAGATGAGCAAACTCCAAGGGGCGATTGGGTATCAACTGGATTTGTTGTCAACCCCAGGCATTCCATTCTTCGTGTCTAGATCGTGCAAAAGAAGAAGCCGATGGTCATAAGTATATAGCAACAACTTAGGCAAGCGGCAGTAACCTGGGTACAGTCCCCGGGCCCAACCCGCGGTACCACGCGGAAGACATCCAGGGTTTGGCCGGCGTTGTCTGCACATGGCCGTCCAAGAATGACACGAGCTGGATCAGGTAATTATTGACACGGACTGCTGACAGTAGTCTGCCCACTCTGTGGTCTTTAGGGGTATGGTGGCTATGGAGCGCCGTACCAGAGAGGTGACGAAAATCTTTCGTAAATCCAGCTGCTAGAATATTTCCCGGATCTTCCTCTGGCGCCGTGACCGGACGATCTTAAGACTATCGACGATGGACCGATCATTTGGGGAAAGGGGGAGTGTGTGGGGCGGATGAAGATGCCGCCCAATACGCGGGAAGGGAGACCAGAGGTCACGTGCTACACGTGACTCTCTCCCAATCAGGACTAGACCACTGACAGCTGAGAGAACAGTAGTAGTTACTACATACGTAGTACTTACTATTAATCGTTCACCCACGGTGGGATAGGAAGAACAGTTGGTCCATGGGATCAACTAGCCCATCCTACTACTTACTCAATGAGTTAGTCGAGGAACGCTGTAAGTGACCAAGGGTTGCTGCGGATGGATTGGTCTATGTGCTGGCGTTTCACCTCCACCCTGCCAACACGATGATAAAATTTAACCAAATCATGATGGCTTAGGAACGCGCTCCCCCTCATACTCTCACCGAAGGCAAGCGCTTTTGGCGGTCAACCGCTCCTCCACCGTTGTTTCAGAGTTTCAGCACCCACCACGAGCCCACTGCAGTGTCACCGCTTTTTTGAGGCCTAAGAAGCGATGACGATACTACGGAGTTGAAAGTGACCACTATGGACCGACTACTGCACCGTAGGAGTCCATAGTGTGTCCCCGAACGGGTAAAGCGCCGTTTCTGGAACCGGCTATCGTGTCTGAACATGGCTCGAGCCAATGACCGACGGCGCTCATAGTGTCTCTTCCCGAATGAAGAAAACATAGACAGGGAAATCAGGGACGAGATACGTGGGATACTCGTGTGCAGAGTTGCTACTCCACTGTTGTCTCCGGCTTAATCTGCGCGGGTGGAGGATTTTCTTTAGGAAATCCCCCTCTTGCCGATTCTCGAAGACAGTCGAATCTCCGGCCCTCGCTGGTCGGCAGAACGGAGTACACCGTCGCAGTATGAGCAACAGCGGGGTATTGAGTTGAACCCGTGAGTCATGCACACTGGCTCAAGCATTCACCACTTCGTCCTCAATCTAGACACTGTATCGAAGAAAAGCGACTGAGGGAATAATCATTATCTCTACGGAGTAAATCCGGTGGCGAATTTGGCTTCTCTACTGTCATGTCGGTCTGGAAAGTTGTTACCTCTCAACTGCATCCAAATACCGAGACTGCTCCGTAGTAGTGAACAATCAACAATCAAACCCCACGATCGGTGAGGGAGAAATGTGTTGAAGTCTGGAGATCGCTGTTGCCTTCCAACAGATCAACCAGCATCGAGCATAATATGTCGGCGATGAACTGCGTCATTGCCAGTTCTGCCCCTCCTGACTTCATCCCGCTTCAGTTTTCCCATCCCCGCCAATTTTCCTATCGTCCGATACGGACACATTCTTCACCTCCCAGCTACTCTGCGAAATACACGTCGTTGCTGGCAGGCAAACACAATGCGATAGCACGATATTTTAATTGACAAGAACTTGTTCCGTTACAGATTGTATATATTGAACACCGTACTAGTGCCACTGATCGGATCTAAAGTAGTACTATATATCCAAGAGTAGTATTCAACCAGTCGCGCCAGAGCAAGCGAAACCAGTGAACGCATCATGATCATAACAGTAAAAGGGAAACTAGTATCTTCATACACCGTCCAAAGTAACAGCCAGAATGGCACTGTTTGGCACGATTCATCGAGCTGAATTACCAAGTGCACAGCTCAGGAGTAGAGTCCTGATGACAGACCACACTGTACCAACATACCACGTGATACTACTTCGATTACGAATAACCCTCTAGTCAATAAGAGTAGCCATCCCCATCCACTAAGTACATGATAACAACCATCCAATGTAAGTATCTACTAGAATTCCCCTCTACAACCAAAACAAGAAATCCTATCCCTAGCCCGTCTTCCAGAAAGTGGAGGGTGATAAAGTAATCATCGACTACCCTACTTACCAAATATAGCACCAAGTCCGGGAACAACGGGATTTCACTAACAATCTAATTTCACGCACCCGAGATGAAGAGTAGTAAGATACTACTATGCAATAATGCGACAATTTTCTCAGCCAGTACGGAGTAGGGGAAATGAGTCGGCTACCGGAAATAAGCAGAGAGAATGCATTGATAGAAAAAGTCAAAGCGATGAATAGACAACAACTACCTATAGTGACAATCGGAAAGTAAATGGAGTCAATGAAGATGATGATCATACGGTCTTCCTTCTGGCTGGCATCAAGTGACAAGTTGATGGAAAACTAACTAACTAAAACTAAATTATTAGCTAGCTAGCATTCGCTGCGCTCACAACTTGTTTTCACACCAATGCACTGTGATAAGTCTAAGGCGGGCATTTGAGATTTGTCGTAGGATGTCAGTTAGTTAGTGAAGCCAGCTGGGCGACAATTTTCATCGATGCCTGCCAGCTTTCTTAGATTATGTTTAGTACGCAGGTACTTTTTCGTACCTTGGCCCCGATCGACTTGGGCGTTGTCCGGAGAAGCGATGATGATGATGCTGATGATGAAGATGGATGAAAGGGAGGGGGAAAGAACAGAAACCGACATGGGGACAAAAATAGATGCGTGACGCTATTCCGTGGGCGTCATGGTCGGTGGTAGCAAAGCACCCCTATTCGATGGGCAAGGGGATCGGCGGGCCCGCTAGACGTTCTGTGATCGTCCAATTTCCCTGAAGGGGGTGGGATGATAGGCTGGAAAAGGCTTTCAAAGTGGTCCACTAGTTCGTACCATCTGTGATTCCATGCAGAATGCGCATACAGCAGTGTGTGCTGCCGGTTGATGGTGGAAAAAGCAGGGAAGAAAGTTTTTGGGTTGAGAATCCCCCTCCTCTCTCTTTCTCTCTCTTTGCCCTCTCCAGGTTTTAGCGTATGCCTGACTTGGGCAGTTGTCACGCTAACTTATTTCCGAACCAAGGACCTTGCAAAGCTGACATTTTTATCCCTGAGAAATAGTACTTAGTTAGGTAGTTGGTGATTGTGTTCGTTTGCTTGTTTTTTTGGTTTGGTTTAATTATTATTATTATTATTATTTTCGGGTCGAAAGGGGAAAGTATCTAGACTTGGGACAGTTACCGAACATTGGAAGGTTCCATGGGACGCCCGGTTGGCGCTATCTTGCCAAACTGCAACTGACAGCGAATCATTTAAGATTTGAGGCCGGAGCTGTTGGGCCACCCGCCCTTCCCATAGAAACGCGGACGGTCGAAAGGATTCAGGTCACTGCGCTTAGTCTAGTTACTTAGGTCACCAACACCCACCTCTTTTTCCGCGCCAAAAGGCTAAACTTATCATCTTACTTGAAACCACTATGACAACATCTTCGCTGGGGTGATCGGAAACGGCTGCCGCCCATGCCCAACCAGTCCTAATTAGTCAGTTTTCTGCCTTACTCGATCCCTGTTCAAGATGTGATCGAGTCAGGCTATGGGCTGAGACTGGAGATTCGGGCAACGATAATGGCTTGGAAGACGGGACAGAAGAGGCGAGATCAACCCTCGATGTGTGAGGTCTCATGAAGCCCACCAACTGGCTGAGACTGCGTAGGCCCGGTTAGCCAGGGCATCTGAACGCTCGGTATGTTCAATGATCTGGCCGATTGATCCAAGCTGATACGAACACCAGTCATCCTTGTTTGGGCCGATCCTTCTGTGTATCGACAGCTAGGAAGGACTGCCTATACGTGCAATTCACCAAGTTTCGGACAGCCCGCCACAGGCAGGCCTGGGCGTCCTTCAAAAGCGAGTCTGGAACGGCGTTTAGCCAGCCGCTGGGCCAAATACCAGCTCGTTGTCCTCGCCTGAATGGGTGCTATGACCGCCAAAGGCAACGGGATTCTATGTCCTGGGCCGGATCTGTGTCTTTGATTGGATCCCACATTGAAATTTCCATGATGACGCGGCTGAACAAGTCGAATATTTGTGGATGGTCTCACTTCCTCAATCGTTGCTTTGCTGCTTCATTTCTAAGCCTTGCATTGCCTGAAGGATTAACCGCTGAGCCTTGTTTCGTCCAAGTGGCTGTGGCGATGCTCCGTTGCAACGCCAAATGGCGCATCTCCAGGCTAGACTTGTCAGCTCTAGTTGTCAGATAGATCCTTGCAGATCAGTGTAGCTAGTATGATGAGTACTCTGTACGCCGAGTAATCCTCAGCCACGTACGAGTTGCAAGACTCTGGAGGAGAGGTACCATTTTTTTAGCTCAAGTGGTTCTAGACTGGCCATCGGCTATTCTCGCTTGTCTTCGCGACACTGTCTCTTTCACAAGGAAGTTTGATACAGCATTTCTGCCACCGCGTTGATGTCGACATCGGCGCCACATTGCTCTGTACTTTATTAAAGTCGGCATGCTTTCAAATTGCCACATTCGCTTCGGTAGGCAAATGGTGAGGGTGTGATGGCATACACTGTGGTATACTCTGCAGTGTGGTGATAAGAGTAGAAAATAGGCAGGTACGTCGATGGTACCATCGGAGCAGTCATCATCAGGCTGTTCCTTCAAGGCAGCTCTGGCTGTAGTTACTACCAGTAGAGTCTGCATCCTTCCATTTCTATTTCCAAATGTCAGAGGAACTCTGGCATCAGGGGAATCGGAGAAGCTTGATTTGTTCAAAAGTCTTCAGTTTTATTTAGAAGAGTGACACTTGATAAACCAGATACAGACCCATAATCAGTTCTGGAGGCAAGTCACTTCATGAGGCGATGTCGCTGTGATTTATCTACCGAAACTTCGGGAAAATATCTTCAAAAGCTGACTCTTCCTGTTGCATGAGGTGCTCAGAGTCTAGCATTCCGATACGTTATTGCCTTGAGACCATCTTATAATAATCCTCGCAATCTTTGCCATTTGCAAATTCGATTGAGTTCTTGAGTTCGCAAAGGGGACAATCGGTATTTCTTTCATGATAACGGGCCTCTATCGAATTTGTGACATCCTTTCGATGTCCGCACAATACCTGCGGTCCTACCTTACCACCGTATAATTCGTTGTGGAAACACTATTTCAATTGATCCAGGGGGCCTCGGTGTTATGTTTCAAGCATTGTCACTTAATTCATGATGTCGACTGCAGCAATTGGGGGAGTCAGCATCATCATAAAGCACGAATATATATAGCACCATGACATCTTTTGACTTCATTCCGTAATGTGCATGGTTATCAGGTCATGGGTTATTGCCTGGTATTGAAGTGACAAAGTACTTCGTGGTACATGAAACGGCTCTATGCACAACTATAGGAGCCGTGTTGCTCGTCAATGGTGGGTGTTGAGAGGACTCATCCGAGAGCTGATGGTGAGGTAAGTCTGGGGAAAGACACCGGCTACTATGAGGGATGATGGGAGAAACAATCTGGCGAAGTTGTCTCGAAGGCAAGTCCAAGGGACCGGGACTTCCAATATAATATAGTACACAATACGCGCCAGAAAAAAAAATCCATCTTTTTGTGAGATTGCCGATCTGATAGGGGCGTACTTTAGTAGATTTGATGTTGAAGTAGTCCCACCTCGCCACCATCTACATGGTACTTTATAGCTCCAATCCCTGTGAAGTAGTGTTCTGTAGCCCTTCTCGAAACCGTCTCCAACGGCGTAGCTATGTGGTCATTGCGCAACAATCATACCACCGTACCAAACAGGCGTTGAGGCATATCGGATGCTTCTTGGCCTCTTCTACACTTGCATCATACGCAGCCAGTCGACATATGCAACTCAGGCGGGCCATATGCAAACCTTCGTGCACTCACCGGCAAACGTTTCATTGTATTAATACGAGACAAAATTGGTTTAGCGACAATGCTTGAAGATTTGCAAGAGAGCTGGCGAACAGCTAGACGATGAAGTCATGGGCCGTTGGAACTGCGATAGCTCACTTTTGGGCCCTGTACGATCAATGGGACTGTGACATCAGACGTGCCACTTATATTCCGACAATCGAAGACTGCACCCACTTTTTCAGTTGCAGTGTCGACTCGGGGCCTGCCATTGCGCAGGCAAAAGCGCGAGAAAAATAACCTTGGAAGCAGCCGATCGAAGGTGGAGAAGAGGTCGGATGGTACCGAGAGTAGTTGGTACAAAATGAGGAAGAAAGGACCATAGTTCTTTTGTGAGATAGTAAGTAGTGACGAGAAAGATGCACTGACGTCAGATTGCCACCCTGGAATCAGATCCCCCACAATTGCAAAGAGGCTGTCACGACATTAGTCTGTAATCACTAGGCCGATTATATAGGGTTGGCTCTTGCCTCTTTGCGCCGCATCCTCCACCTTCTCCCCAGCTGAATATATTCACCTGAGATGAGAGGAATCCAATAATTCACTATCTATCAAATCCTACGTACCACACTCTCTTCAATCATCTACTCGAGACTGCATGGACCACCATTCCACGTGACCTATCTTTCGCCGGCCTCAGGAAGCCACGTCATTCGGCGGTGAAGCACAGTCCCTCACTTTTTCTGCCCCTTTAAAAAAGAACAATCGGGAAGGCGCGCCGTCGCGCTGCTGCAAAAGGGGAAGCGGACCTCCACCAAAAGCGATCGTCATCCTCGTCTTCTTCCCCTCATCCTCGTCCTAATACTTTCCTCGCTCTTTCCGTTCGATACACTCTCTTTCGCCATCACCATCTTCTTTTCCATTCTTCTACCTCCTACGACCGGATAATCTTTCCTTGTACATCAACATGTCCGATCCCACCCTTTATCTCTACACCTCCCTGACTGCGGGGTCGTCCCACATCGTCACCGCAACGGCACGCCTGGAGACAATTCTCAAAGCCAACAAGCTCCCCTTCCGCGCAATCGATGTGGCCACGGACGAAGTAGCCAGGAAGCTCTGGGGCCGTCGCTCCAAGGGCAAGAAACTTCCTGGCTTGGTGAAATTCGGCACTGTTGTCGGAGTACGTATTCCTCCCCCCATCCCAGCGCAGAGAGGCTAGGTGGCTACTACTAGCGACGGAAGCTTCAAATATATACTGGGGACTACCAGCTAACATCTTCAAATTACAGGACTTGGAGCAAGTTGAAGAATGGAATGAGTATGGTGAGCTGAGGATGCAGGTTAACAGTGTCGAAGACATCGACAGTATTCCCGCAACTAGTACTCCGATCGCACCCCCCTCGGCCGCATCTACCCCCACCCCCGAACCCACTACCCTCAAACAGAGCACAATCAAGATTCAAAGCCCCCCGTCCAAAGAGACCCCGAAAGACACTGCTATCACGGCTGCTATGCGCCAGGCTAGTGGGGAGGCCGCTGCCAAGGCTAAGGGCAGCGGCACTCAACCTGCCCCGGCTAAGGAACCTGCCCCAGCAAAGGAACCTGTCCCGGCAGTTACAGAACAAAAAGAGACCCCGAAAGAGACCCCTGCGGCTGGCGAGCAGTCCCAAGCAGGCAAGGAAGATACTGTACGTGGGAACGAGGCTGCTCCCGATACTCAGGCTAGCAAGCCTAAGCGGCCGCCTCTCGTGCCCGAGGTAGCTGCAGAGTCGTCTGCTAATTTTCATGCTGATGCTGCTGAAGCTTTAGGAATGGTTCAGCACCACCGTGGCTCCATCATCTCCGCCACCTCCAAAGAAGAACAAGAAAAAGTTGCACAGGACTTGCGGAAGTCTATTTCCGGGGGTCAACAGGATCTTCTCAAATCCTTGAGGGAGGATAATGCGGCGCGGACAGATCAGGAGGAGACGATCGAAGAAGAGTAGGAATGGTGGTGAAACCCAGGATGGGACCCCGGTCGACAGAAAGCGCGGGCTGCCAAAGTCAACGGCCGGGGTTTTGCGGTTGCATTCATTTTGAGACGACGAATACGACTCAGCGTCCTAGTTTCGGTTATCGCGAGACTCTTACCGTTTATCTTCGTTCCCTGTAAAGATACCAGCTTTCACTGTTGCTTGCTTGCTTGCTGTTTATTTCTTTCTTTGTAACTTGCATTCAATGCTGTATATGTTCGAACTGGACTCATTTCCCATTACATACATAGTTGATGATCCCACTGTTTACCTACTCTATCCGATCCGTATACCCAACCCATAACCTTTTAAATATGCCTGAACGCGCATCTCCGCCCGTAACCGATCAAGTACTCTTTGACCCTTTTTTCGCTCATCACATGTCGACAGGGAAAACACCCGAACAAGGGCCCATGAGAATTCTGTAAGGCGCCAGGAAGAAGCTAGAAAACGCAAAGAACAAATAAGAAAATGCGAGCGATCGCAACGAAAATCGTGTCACATGAACCGGAAAACTTTTGTTTATGGTTTCCTTCCCCCCCCTCTTCTATTCTTATTATTTATTGGATTATTATTCGTTTCAGTTTACTCCTTGCGATACTTGTTAACAGTCTCGCGGAGCTTAGCGATGACGTCGGCGGGATCCTGAGCGCCAAAGACGGCCGAGCCCGCAACGATGACGTTGGCGCCAGCCTCAGCAGCCTGGTCAATCGTGCCCAGTCCCAAGCCACCATCCACCTCGATGTTGAGGTTGGGGTATTTCTCGCGCAAAGCTTTGACCTTGGGCAGCTCGGAAGCCATAAACTTCTGACCACCAAATCCGGGGTGAACGGTCATAACCAGGACCATCTGATAATTGCCAAGAGAGATAGCGTTAGCATGTTGTTACGTACTCCGTAGCTTGAACTTTAACCAGCATCCCTCTCCACTATAGACTAGTATATGGGTGTGGGGTATGCTCCGCAACGATGTGCTGAGGGGGGGAAATTTATGGGGATGTAGTAGGATCAACTCACATCCGGACGTTCCTTCTCGTTCTCATTCGCCAAAATATCCCAGAGTACGTCGACGGGGGTATCGGGCTTGATGGCAATTCCGGCTTGCATGCCCTCGTCGTGGATATAACGGATCAGGTCCTTGGGGCTGGTCTTGGTGGTTGTGGTGTTGTCGGCGGGACTGGTAGCAGCGGTGGAGGAGATGGCGGCTTCATAGTGAAAGCAGTAGAGATCACAGCCGGCGTCTTTGAAGTCCTTGACCCATTTGTGGGGCTGTATGGGGAATGAGCATGAGCTTTGAGGTTCATTGAGGTATGTACGATAGTGGTAGAAAGGGAGCCAGACGCACCTCCTGGATCATCATGTGGCAGTCAAAGGTACCCTTGCCGTGGGGTTCGGTGGGACGAGCAACATGAGAGCGAATCTTGGTGACGACGGGGGCACCAAAGGTCATGTTGGGGACGAAGTGGCCGTCCATGATGTCGACGTGCAACCAGTCGGAGCCTTGGGCGATCTTGGTCGAGCATTCGCTGCCCAGGGTGCCGAAGTCGGCACTCAGGATGGAGGGAGCAATGATAGCTGGCGGGGACATGGTGGATAAGAATTGACAGAGAGGAGAGAAGAAAATTGGTTTCTGGGATGAAGCTATGAAGAAGATTTAAGAAAGGATTTATTTAAGATTCGGTATTATGCGGTACCACCGGAGATGGAGGAAGTGGAGGGGCACCGGATTTATAGTTACGGACAATTATTATTCTGATGACGGGTCACCGACGAACGAGGGGCGCGGTGAAAGGAAATGGGGAGGGAGGGTGGGAAGGGAGAGCCACACCCGGGAGTGGATAACAAGAATCGTATGGAGACTCCATCACGGCCAAAAGGGCAATGAGCCATAAGTCAGCCGGATGTTGATATCACCGCCATTTTTTGCAGTATTCAGTTTTTGCCTGTCGACGTCAGTTCAATCCCTCCGGAGTACCCAAAAGGGAAATCTGCTGCCCGTCGATAAGGGCTAGGGTCCTGGATTGCACGTGGGGGGAGACTTGGCTGCAGCCCCGGTGGGGGCCTGGGTGCCTGAACACCCGGTCGAGACTCGCGCCCAATGCATGTCACGGGTTCTCCCCCAATTGGGAACTGGCCATCCATTTGACCAGTAGTGCACATCTCCTTGTCCAGTTCATCCTTCCTTCCTGTCGCGACTATCCTTTCCGATGCCGACACGCTGGTCCGGTGACTCAACCATCTCCCTTTCCAGTTTGTCCGTTGGGATCTGTACGCGGACCGGATTTCCCTTTTCTGTGCTTTCCTGCGGCAGTCGACAGTTGGCCCATGCTCAATAGTAAGTAAGTGAGTTGGCTTATGCTAACTAATTAAGCTGGCCGTGGCTGGATTACCCGCGCTGCTTATCATCATATCTACAGTAGTAACCCCTCTCCATCAATTCCCATTGATTGCTTGATCATGATGATTCGAAATCAACTCCTTAGTCTACTCATAAGTCCACTACCACTTCCAATAATCCACCCCATGGCACGCACTGGCAACGGCTATTGACCGCTTGGACTGTCTCTCCGCTTGCCCATCGTTTTCTAAAGATAGAGCACCGGGCGCTTAGAGCCTGCCAATCACACGAACACCTCCCCCATCACACAGAGCTTCAATCTCTGGCTGGAGGGCGGTTCTTTGCAGACACAAAGATCTTCCCCCCACGCTGATTGGCACGCTTGCCTCCCGAGTCCGTCCGTTGTCGCCCATCATGGCTGGCCGACTGCTCGGATTCGTCGTGGCCGAAGCGCCCATCATCCCACCACCAATGATAGCATCTTCAGCTTGTCCAGTGGCAGGGATTACGGGTGCTTTGTGCGCAATGTTGCAGTAGTTCCTGCAGGTCTGGTGATGGTGGGAGGGTGTTCCCTCCAGATCTCCCTCCCTTCCCCTCTTTCCAGCGCTTTATTAGTAGAGCGAGCGCTACCGGTCACCAAAGGTGATCTTCACCTTACCCCGTCTCGGTCGGATTCTTCACCACCTTTTTCTTTGTGTTTTGTGTTTCTGTCAAGTTATTGTGTTCCCAGCTCTGGTAGCTGGGTAATCATTCGTTCTGCTAAATTCTCTGATATCGTTGAACCGTTGATCGGTGTCAACTGCAATCGAGATACCCTAGCTGCTTCGTTGGATATACGTTGTCTAAGTCGACTACTGCATCATACCCTGCATCCCCATATCGTAATCGAAGGAAGGATAAGACTAGCATCGGGCACATTTGGGCATCATGACGGACGTATACCGTCCCGCAACGGGCAGATGCCCACCTCTGCGACAGGTGCGAGGAACGAGGCTTGATACGATAGTAGAGGACGCGCGCGAGGCGCATTATGCAGACTCTACAAAGCCTGTTGCATCCAGTGCCAAGCAGACAACACCAAAGGCACCGCAACCTCCACAACCACCACAGCTGAAGCTCAAGACCAGCGGGCTTTCATCAGTGTCTCGACTGCCTCGATTCTTCTCGCCAATATCCGCAGGCTCCGTCTCCTCTTGTTCAGACACTGAATGGCAGCGTCAGATGCAGCCGTTTGAAGACCTGTACGATGCAACGGATGACGATTCGGACATCAGTGATGAGTGCACTTCCTTCGCTAGCACCCGACCAACAAGCTTGGTGACACCCACGACGCGTACTTCGGTGTTTTCTCCGGTCTCCCGCAGCCGGTACCCTAGTCTCACGATACCGTCGTCCACAATGTGGCCATCACTGCATGGTGCTGCAAAGAGCTCTCCGATTCCGCCAACTCCGCCGCCAAAGATTCCTGTCTCCCCAGCTGCCCTGTCAATGCTCGCCCATTCGGTGCCGGCCGTGCATGCCCCGCCGTCCTTGGACGGAAGTGTCTCCTCTGACCAGGTGTCAAACATCAGTGCTCCAGCAACTCCAGACCTGCAATCCCTTCCAGACAATGACTGGACTGCGCAAGACGTGCATGTTCGTCACGAACTAGAAGATTCACAGGATGAAGATCTTGAGGCGGAGCCGGATACCCAAAGCATTCAGATCGCTATTGAGAGCGCCAACGAGGACTGGCGTCAGGTCCTGGGCAGGTTTCCACGGATCCCGGGCGGCCAGTCGACCGCGTCGTCAATTGACCTGGATGCGGAGCCAGTAAGGGGAGATACACCATCTGACCGGGGCGTATCTCTGCCTGCAGACGCCTTAGAGACACTGAGGCACATCTCCCTCGATGGGACTCCAGATCCCTGGTCGGAAACTTCTGAGTCCAACGAAGAGATGTGGCAGATCCGTATGCCTCTAGAACGCCCGCGCAGTGCCGACGATGCCACTCCGGCGTCGGAACTCTCAGGGTATAGTTTCAGCAGGCTGAGCATACCCTCACCTGGTGGCTTCTTTGCTTCACTTGGTCCACGAGCACGTCACACCTGGTCTATCCCCTGTGGAAATAAACCGCCGACTTCTGCCACTGCCGAGGGCTTTTACAAGCTACCGTTCTCCCGGACCGAAGGGGAGGTAGTTGAGCATGTCATAGAGTACCCCGAACGGACGACAGAAGAACAGCTGACAGCCGTGTATGATCCCATCGGACCACCCACCGCTATCAGAATTCCCGAGGAAAAGACGCCCAAATTATCCGATCAATTCGATGATCAAGCATGCTCTGAGGATGATGCTATGGACGATGCTCTTCCGCCCATCGGCCCGGACGATCAGTACGAACGAGACGAGGACTATGAGAGCGAACTAAAGCAAAAGGCAATGTCGGGTTTGGACCGGACCAGCGACTGGCTGGCAGCCCAGGCTTCTTACCTTTCAGCTCTTAATGAGACCAATCCCGTGAATATGTTGGATGAAGAGGCTTACAACGAGGAAGTTGGACCCAAGACCGACCGGCAATCACCTAAACAGTTAAGCCGGAAGCAGTCAGTTCGTTTTGCCAAAGCTCTTCCAGAAGCACCCAGCTCCTGTCCCTCTTTACTAGCGAGTAGAGACTCCATCTACTGGCGCGGATTCAAGGCGGTCCAGCAACAGTCCGGCACTCGAGATACTTTTGTGCATCGGAACACAAGATTTGATGCTGTTCAGTCTGTCCGACTGGGCTTAACAGATGCGCACATCAAGCGTTTGCGTGGAAATTATGAAATCGCTCGTCCGGAACGTCCAGCTTACAAAGGGCCCTTCTCATTGGCGCCTCGCAACTCAACAATGGACTCGGCTCTGGCAGAAAAGGCCCAGTTCTCCATAGTTGAGAAGGAGCAGACTGTGTTGTCTCAAATTCGTCAACCGATGTGGGCCATGGATGCTCTGAGATATATCAACGGGGGTCGCCTCATTGTGAGTCCTGCTCTGAAGCAGCTGTCCAGCACGCGTAAACGAACTCCCCGTCAACTACGGATCCTCGACCTCGGCGGACACGCCTCATGCGAATGGGCTTGGCAACTGGCTCACGAGTACCCTCATGTTAAAGTATATACCGTCTTTACTGAGCATCAGGAAGTTAACCCAGGCATCAAAGGACCTCCCAATCACCGGCACCTTCCTGTATCCCAACTGTGGAAACTGCCGTTCGCCGACAATAAGTTCGATGTGATCTCAGCCCGCTCCCTGCCTGCTTTGTTGAAGAAAGAATGCCCGTCTGGGGAGACTCAAGACCAGTATGACCTTTGCCTGAAAGAATGTCGACGCTGCCTCAAGCCAGGTGGTTATTTGGAGTTCTTTGTCATGGATGCAGAAATCACACGTGCTGGCCCGCAAGCATCTGCCAGGTCAGCTGAATTCGCGTCCGGTCTCAGGGCTCTGGGTTACGACCCGACACCAACCAAAGGCTTCCTCAGTCGCTTGCAGAAGAACTTTGCGGATGTGAAGCGAGCCTGGATGTTCCTACCTATGGGTACTGAGCCGGTCAAGTCTGAACCGCCTAGAGAGACCCCCGATCCGAGGGTGAAGAGCCTCATTGAAGAATGTGAAGCGGTGCAAGGCCCAGTCGGGAGCACGGCAGATATAGCCAGTGTTACGGGTGTGCTAGGTGGCTGGATCTGGGAACAATGGCTTGTAAAACTGCAGACGGAACTGGGAATGGACCAACAAGACCTGCTGGCAGGCATTGGGAGTGTGTTTGATGAGGGACGCAAGAACGGTGCAGGCTGGACCTGCTTGTCGGGGTGGGCAATGAAACCGAGGCCGAAGAAGAAGAAGCGTCACGGACGGAAATCCAGCAAAGGCTGAGCCGTGCTTCTCCGTCCCTTCTCTTTCCATTCGACGCCGAGGTTTCATTCGGGCTGCCCAAGGTACACTATGAACCCCAAGCTGCCCTGGTGGCGCATCTAATGTAATAGCGGGAGTTGTGTCTTTCTTATCGCTCTTTTCAAATACCCCTTTTTTTATGCGGAATGAGAGATGATGAATGCAGATTGATGGCTGGTGGACACTAGGGTGGATAGCTGTGGGCAATGACACTCATTTGATACCCAGCAGATCGATATTATATATTTGGTAGCTATACTAGTAAGTTGTTAGTACAAGTAGGTTAAATCCGAGATATACACCCGACGAACCTGCTGTCTACATCTCGCATACCTGAATCATGCATATTTGACTTTCAGGGGATGGATACTATAAGTCTGCTCCAAATTTGACTAGAATACTCAGAACAACTCTGTGTTGATTCCACAATCGAATGTCATAGCCAGCACAGCTGACACGCCAATCACGTGACCCAATCACAATGCTCAACACCAAACCGCAGCATCATACCCGCAGCTCCAGATAATCGCATATTCCTCGTCTTCACGTCTCCCACCGCCAGCCCCACAAGGAAAGGATCCAATCGATACCTCCTTACTAAATACTCAGCAGCCAATGCGCTACTAGTCCATTCAACAACAAAATCACAACTCCGACCGCATCAACACCCCTCCATATTCTCCCCCACCTCGCACCGCAACCATGCTCTTCTTCAGGTAAGAAAGCGCCCGAGATCCTCAAACCAGCACCAAGGCAACCACGGCTAATACTTCCCACCACGGGGATAATTACTTTGCAGCTTCTTCAAGACTCTTACCAACCAAACGGTGACCATCGAACTCAAGAACGACATTCGCATCCGCGGCACTCTCAAATCCGTCGACCAGTACCTGAACATTAAGCTGGATGATGTCGACGTTCTGGATCTGGATAAATACCCGCATCTGTCCTCCGTGAAGAACATGTTTATCCGTGGTAGTGTGGTGCGCTATGTTATGTTGCCGAGGTCGGAGGTCGATATTGGGCTTTTGGAGGATGCGACGAGGAGAGGTATGCTTCATCCCTGGTCTCTCTATTTGAAGGAACATAGGTGTATCTGTTTGAGTGTGTTTTGGGGGTATGGATTGCTAATATTGATGTTCATGAACAGAGGCTGCGAACCAGGCTGGCAAAGCTCGGTGATTTTGCTTTGATTGACCGATTGTCGCTTTGATGGTTGGTTGGGGTTTTTTTTTTGCTCTACGGATGGGATTGACTTTTCTCTTTTATGTATTTTTCTTTTTATTTCTTCTTTGATTTGCAGATTTAATCTTCACGATGTGATGATGTTTGTCGTTGTCATGCGGGTTTCACTTTTATTATGTTGCTGATATCCATGGTTAAACATGGCGGAGAGAAAGAGAGATATAAAGAGGAGGGTCTGCGTGGATGGAAAGCATCAGGCCAGAGCAGAGTGACTGGACGAAGTACTGCTCCTATGATTGGGGCTGATTTGATGTGCCCGGAATTGCAGATGCTGAATGATGGTGATGATGCTGCATACTACATTTACTGACTACTAGGAGTACTAGATGTCAGAGGGAGGACGAATACTAGTGGGTACTACTAGGTTTAACTGGTAAAGCTCTCCTGGACACATGATAAAAAGAAAAGGAACGGAGTGTGCGGATACCTAGTAGCTAGGATAAAAATGAATATAAAAACCAAATAACAAAGCCCATCCGCCTACCATCATAAGTAGTAGTAGTTACTCCCACCCGCTCCTCTAATTTGATAGTAACAACCGCAAATGGAAACCAATGGGTGGAACAGTCACCTGACTTCGTGTCGCGAAAATCGAGTCGAGTCTCCGCCGGCCGCGCCCGCGCCTTATCTCTTTTCGCCGCTTTGGCTATTCGACTGCCTCTGATTCTACTCACCGCGCTCCTCGATTTCATGAGGCAACCATTTGTACAGTTACATCTCAATTATCATATTTTATACTATATTCATGACTTAGTCTTGTATGAATATGCTTTAACGCTCCCAATCCGCCATACATACCCATACCCTCACGCATAAATTATCCGCCCGCCCGCCACTTTGACCACGCGATAAAGCAACGAAAGCACACGATCAATCACCAGGCTCAAACCATGCCTACGCCATTCCCTCCTCGAAAACCATCTACGCCCTCTCGGCCAAGGCCGGCGAAATCAAAAACCACGAAACGCAACACCAGCCTTCTCAGTTTCTTCCAAAAGGCGGACGGGCCGCCGAAAGCTACGTCTCGGCAGTCGCGGATCACGCAGTTCGCGACGAAGGCGGAGAAGAATGATGCAACTGGCGATGCAGGGTCCTCGGGGGTGAGGGGTGGGAATGGGGCTGCTGGTGCCGGGGGTTTGTTTTTGGAGGATGCGAAGAAGGTGGTGAGTTTTACGAATGGAGGGGACTATGTGAGGGAGAAGACGCCCGAGGATATTTGGGAGGAAGAGGAGGAACGGTTTCAGGAAAATGGGGGCAGTGTGAAGAAGAGGAGGGTTGAGGAGGGTATTTCGCTGGAGAATGATATTGATAATGGGAGTGGGGGGGATAAGCAGAAGACAGAGAGCGAGAGTGGCGCTGAATCGAAGTCAACTCAGAAGCCGTCTCGGTCAGTCAGCGGGCCATTCATTGATGAATCGGACAGTGAGAGCGAGGATCTGGAGCAGTTCAGGGAATACGAGAATGGGACTGAGATTGAGGCCGGGGTATCGGACGGGAAAATAATCTCGGCAGACGAAACCCAGGCTCCCGCAGTCGATGTCGACACACCACCGGTAAGAGAAGCCACGAGCCACGACGATGATGTTTACGCGAATTTTGACGATCTTGAAGAGGACGAGTTCCGAGGGGAAGAAGACTTCTTAGATGCATTTGACGATGATGAGGATTTCAAAGGCGACATTGGACTTGATGATAGCGGGATTTCGGGTGAAGACTTTGGCTGTGAAGTGCCTGTGTGCCCTGTATGTCAGGCTGTTTTGACAGGCTTGTCTGAGACGGTAAGTTGTGCGGATTGTGTCTCTGGTGCTGGTGGTAATGGTTGTTCTAGGATGTCTCGGTACATGTCAACGATTGTCTTGATGGGAAGCCTACGGAGTCGTTGAAACATGAGCCAGAGGCGGAGCCAGACCCGGACCCGGAGCCGGGACCGGAGTTGAAGTCGTCGAAAGGAATGAGTCTTGCCGACCGGGCTGCTATCGCGAGACCAGCGCAGCGTGACCCATATGCCTCTGGCGTCGCAGGAACGAGGTCGGCCTTTTCGAAGCTCATGGCCGGCAACGCGGAAGATACAGCATGGAATGCAGCGGCGGCCAACGAGGTTGCGTCCCGTGGCAAACAGGCTTATCAACGGACGTGTCCGTTCTACAAGATCATCCCTGGCTTCTCCCTCTGCGTGGATGCGTTTCGATACGGAGCCGTCGAGGGGTGCAACGCGTATTTCCTCAGTCACTTCCACAGCGATCATTACGTCGGCCTTACGGGGTCCTGGCGCCATGGACCAATCTACTGCAGCAGGCCTACGGCCAATTTGGTGTGCCAGCAATTGAAAGTTGACCGGAAGTGGCTTGTACCACTGGAGTTCGAACAGAAGACGGAAATCCCGGGGACGGGAGGAGCGCAAGTGACCTTGATCGAAGCGAATCATTGTCCCGGGAGCGCCATCTTTCTTTTCGAGAAGTTAATGGGATCCGGCCCCTCGCAAAGGACACACCGTGTCCTTCACTGTGGTGACTTTCGCGCCTCGCCGTTGCATGTGCAGCATGCCCTTCTCCGCCCGGAGATCACTGATCCTGCAACTGGCAAGGCTCGCCAGCAACGAATCGACGCCTGCTATCTCGACACTACCTATCTGAGCCCTAAGTACGCATTCCCAGGCCAAGAAGACGTCATCGAAGCTTGCGCGGACCTCTGCGTTGAGCTCGACCAAGACGCCAATGATACCAACGGCCGAGCATTCGGACGACCAGTCAATGGGAAAAGCGGAATGCTGAGCAAGTTTGTTACGGCAGTGACTGGATCCCGCCCGTCTCCAACGCAAGGGAGCCGTCCTCCGGGGCGGTTATTGGTGGTGATTGGAACGTACAGCATCGGCAAGGAACGCATTTGCCTGGGGATTGCGCGGGCATTGAAGAGCAAAATCTACGCAACGCCAGCTAAGCAGCGGGTCTGTGCGTGCCTCGAGGATGCTGAGCTGTCATCGCTGCTGACGGACGATCCCACGGAGGCGCAGGTGCATATGCAGACGCTCTTTGAGATCCGGGCGGAGACGCTGGCCGATTACCTGGACTCGATGAAGCCGCACTTCACGCGGGTGGTGGGATTTCGACCCACGGGGTGGACGTATCGACCGCCAGCTGGAAGAATGCTGGACAACCCACCGGTGTCGGTGGTGCTCAACTCGGCGCATTGGAAGACGCCTTTCTCTGCGAAAGACCTGGTGCCACAGCGGGGGAGTACGCGGGAAAGTGCCTGCTTTGGAGTGCCGTACAGCGAGCACAGCTCCTTTCGGGAGTTGAGCATGTTCTGCTGTGCACTCCGGATCGGACGGGTGATCCCCACGGTGAACGTGGGTAGCCGGAAAAGTCGGGAGCGCATGAAGGCGTGGATTGAGCGATGGGAGGCGGAGAAACGGAAGAATGGATTGTACCGCGTGGAGGGAAGTCGTTGGTAGGGAATGGACACTACCGTAATCATAACACCTACCAAAGGATCAGAAGGATTCCTTAGAGGCGGGTCGGGACATGTTGCCAAATGAGGCAAGTGAGGAGTAGCACTGTAAGTAGTTACAAGTCACGAGCTATGTACATAAACACCTTAGTCATGAACATTGATTACCTTTAATGCATCCGTAACTCCCGCCTCCCCGGAGTCACGAGATCCAGAATGAGAAAGCAAATGGCGGTTTGACCATTGGCATCTCTCTCACTGGCTGTATCCCCATTTATCTCCATGGATCCATCCAATGTATCATCCCTTTGGGGTCAGGATCTCCCACCAATCCCACGGGAATCCTCCAGAGTATCCCAAAGTCTATGCGAACAAAGTTAACAACCGAGCACAAGCGGGGAAGTGCAAGGGGACCGGCGCTACAAATCGGCTGGCAGATCAGTCGCGGCTCAGCAGAGACTCCCGATTTTCCCTTCCGTTGCCTGTCTTTGCCTCGGGGATCCAATGCTGCCCGTCTGCCATAAATATGCTCGGGGCTTCAACTCAAAAATAAGGAGGTGAACCAGTTCAACCATCTTCCTCTCGAACAAGAAAACATTCTTCTTCATCCATGGCGATATTTGAGTGAAGTGGACTAGTTTTGATATCTTTTTCATTTTCCAACCAATTTATTTTTATTAAATATTCATTACCTTATAGTTGCTTATTTCGTCGGAGGTAAGTTGGTCTTCCTTGGCACCCACATTCCCGGCTGCATTTTGCGGCTGAGGAATTGCTTCTCCCTCATTGCATTTGCCGGTGTTAACATCCGAGCTCATTCAGCTAGATACTTACCTTCCTTCCCCCACAAAAACAATCATGCTCGCCCTGCTCCTGTCACCCTACGGGGCCTATCTGGGTCTAGCCTTGCTAGTCCTCTACTATCTCCTTCCTTATCTACAACGCTCTCACCTTCGTGATATCCCCGCCCCCGGTCTGGCCGCCTTCACCAATTTCTGGGTGCTCCTGCAAACTCGTCGCGGTCATCGTTTCATCGCTGTCGACAACGCTCACAAGAAATACGGAAAGCTCGTTCGCCTCGCCCCCCGTCATACCTCCATCGCCGATGATGGGGCCATCCAGGCTGTTTACGGCCACGGAAATGGTTTCCTGAAGTCGTACGTGCCCCCCTCCTCCAACTTTTTTTTTCTTTTTTTTTTTCTCTGTTTTCTTTTACTTTCGTTCCTGGACTATCACTGGCATATGGAACCATTCTTCATCAGAAGCTAATCAACTCCTTGTTCCAGTGATTTCTACGATGCCTTCGTCTCCATTCACCGTGGTCTCTTCAACACGCGCGACCGCGCGGAGCACACCCGCAAGCGCAAGACCGTCTCCCACACCTTCAGTATGAAGTCCATCGGCCAGTTCGAGCAGTACATTCACGGCAACATCGAGCTGTTCGTCAAGCAATGGAACCGCATGGCCGATACCCAGCGCAACCCCAAGACCGGTTTCGCCAGTCTGGACGCCCTGAACTGGTTCAACTACCTGGCTTTCGACATCATCGGTGACCTGGCCTTCGGCGCTCCCTTCGGCATGCTCGATAAGGGCAAGGATATTGCCGAGATGCGCAAGACTCCCGACTCGCCCCCCTCCTACGTCCAAGCCGTCGAGGTCCTCAACCGCCGCGGTGAAGTCTCCGCCACCCTGGGTTGCTACCCGGCTCTGAAGCCCTTTGCCAAGTACATCCCCGACAGTTTCTTCCGTGATGGTATCCAGGCCGTCGAGGACCTGGCTGGTATTGCCGTCGCCCGGGTCAACGAGCGTCTCCGCCCCGAAGTCATGGCCAACAACACCCGTGTCGACCTGCTCGCCCGCCTCATGGAAGGCAAGGATGGCAACGGCGAAAAGCTCGGTCGCGCCGAACTTACCGCCGAAGCTTTGACCCAGCTGATCGCCGGATCCGATACCACCTCCAACACCTCCTGCGCCATCCTCTACTGGTGCATGCGCACGCCCGGGGTGATCGAGAAGCTCCACAAGGTCCTGGACGAAGCCATCCCTCAAGACGTCGACGTCCCCACCCACTCCATGGTCAAGGACATTCCCTACCTCCAATGGGTCATCTGGGAAACCATGCGCATCCACAGCACCTCCGCTATGGGTCTCCCCCGTGAAATCCCCGCCGGTAACCCCCCCGTCACCATCTCTGGCCACACCTTCTACCCCGGCGACATTGTCTCCGTGCCCAGCTACACCATCCACCGCTCCACGGAGATTTGGGGCCCCGATGCCGAGCAATTCGTCCCGGAGCGCTGGGACCCTGCCCGCCTCACCCCTCGTCAAAAGGCCGCTTTCATTCCCTTCAGCACCGGCCCCAGAGCCTGTGTCGGTCGCAACGTCGCGGAGATGGAACTCCTGGTTATCTGCGGTACGGTCTTCCGTCTTTTTGAATTCGAGATGCAGCAGGAAGGCCCCATGGAGACGAGAGAGGGTTTCTTGAGGAAGCCCCTCGGACTGCAGGTCGGTATGAAGCGCAGACAGCCTGGTTCGGCTTGAACGAGTGGTTGTGTTGTATTGGCAAAATGGAGATATCCGGAAGAAAGGTTATCCAGCCGTCCGTCCCCTGTGCATAGAATATTTCCCGGAGAAAGGGGTGGGCGCGACGATGGAAGAGTTTCGATTCTGATGTATATGTATAAGCGAGTTGCGAGAATGGATTAGTATATATTTACATAGCTAGCATTCATACATGCAATGAATGACATGATGAGATGATTAATTTCATTATTGATATTTTTCTTGACACGCGTCTATTCATACAGTGGTGGTTTCTTTTCCTCTCAACGCTCACACTGCAAAACAACCTGAACATATGATCCATCACATGTCTGAGCAACAATTATTCGACGACACCGTCATAAAATCCCAATATGCAAAGCAAAAATATGTCACAAGTATTCACATTATGGATTACACTAATAGCTTAGCAGAGATAGGGGGGTTCGTGATCATAGCTGCGTAGCATATACACACAAAAAGAAGAAGAAAAGGTCCACCCCCCATTCATCGTCATCAAGAGACACATCCCAACATACATCTCATGCAATCCTCCAACTCACTACCAACTCTTCGGTCCAAATGTCTGCCCTGCCGGCAAGACCTTCTGCACCGCAGTACCCGCCATATCCATAGTAGAACCGGTAATACTAGTACCCCACCAAGTCGGGAAACTAGTACCGGTCAAATCGAGGGTCAAGAAAATGAGGATGGTACACAGATCCAACCCGACATCTAGACCTGCCGATAGGACATAGTTGTAGTGCATCCACCAGCCGCGCCAGCGGTCCCGGATGTACTTGTTGAAGACGATACCGACCAGACCCCAGGTGAGATAGTTGAGGGGGGTGGCGGGGGGAATTAGACCCGCACCGCCGAAGATGAGCGGGGCGCTGAGGAAGCGGATCCGGCTCTTGGGGTACATGCGTGCGCCGATGTAGATGAGGACGGGGAGGATGGCGCCAGCGAGCCAGAACCACATGAGGCCAGAGTAGAGTTGGCCCGGGGAGAAGATGCGCTGGGGGCCGATCAGACCCCAGATCACGGAGGCTTGGTAGAAGACACGGCCGTTGGGGCAGCTGTAGTTGTCTGCTTGGGTTTCGCTGCAGACGTCTTTGATGGTGGCGAGACCCCAGTTCATCACAGCGATTTGGACGACGGAGGACCACAGAGCGGCGATCATTTGGGCGGCGAAGGTCACTCTTGGGGGAAGTTTCATGTAGTGCGCTGGGTAAGGGTTAGTGGGTTGAGTATGGCTTGTGGGGGTGAGGGATGGGTGCTTACCTAGTTTCATGTCCTGGTTGAAGTAGAGTCCTTGGTACATGCTCATGTAGCCGTAGGTCTTGAACAACATCATGGCCATGGGCTTTCCGGGCTGAATGTAGCCGACAATGAACTCCGTCAAGACGTTCAGACCGATGGCGATGTTGGTGGCGGCTTGCACGATACCAATTGGCACGTACCACACCACAGCCATGATTAGAGAAACGAAGAATGCCCACCAGCTCAGGTGAGTGGGGTATCCCAGGACCATGCCCAAACCAATTCCAATCATGATCAGGGTGACCGCGGCATACCACCAGAGGGGCACCGGCTTGTACTTGGACATCAGGCGGGCGTGGACATCCTCCTCTTCCTTGCCAAAATTGCGGAAACGCACCCACAGTTCTTTACCGTGGAACAGACCGGTGTGAATGAGAATAGCAATGATGGTCGCAAATGACAGTCCGTAGCAGAGACTGAAGGTGGTGGATAGGAAGAGTGGCGAGTATTCCTTGTACGCCTGAATATTGAGAGTGAAGTCACTGTTCATGATTCTGGACACATTGTACTGCGCACCAGTGTTGTCGTAACTGTTCGAATCGCTCATAGGCAAGTACTCGAACCACCACATGCCGCTGTAATGCATGCCAATGGTGACAATCCAGAAGAAGATGAACATACCAATAAGGGTGTTGGCAATGGCGTGCCAAGGGGCGATCAGGGGACTGAAGTTGAAGCCAGAGATTTGCGTCCAGTCAAAGGTCATAGGGATCAGAGACAGGCCGGTATCACCGCCAAAGAGCTGGTTGATCACGGCATTTTGGGGTTTGATCCAGGTCACCCAGGCGAAGACACTGAGGAACGGGGCGATAACGCCGGGGATCCAATACCAGCAGAAGGACCCGATCATAACGTAGAGGAAGAAACGGTACTTGCCAATCCTCCATCCGGCTACCTTGCTGGGATCAGGCCTGCTGTGATCATGAAGCGCCGAGAACAGGGTGCAGTTGATCAGATTGGAAGGCCAGATCATGGCAGCTGGAGTGACCAGGAAGCGGTGGAAGAATCCAGCCATACCAAACCCGAGCATCTGAGTCGAGATACACATGAAGATCTCAAATGCCCATCCGAAACGCTGCTTGTAGAAGGCACGCTGGGCCAATAACACGTCAGTCGCATAAGCAGCACCACCACCAAAGGTAGCATTGGCCATGACGACAATTAGACAATGTTCCTTCTTGCTGAAGGGACCGGGGTTCGTGTTGCACTCGATTCCAAAGAAGCGGAACTTCTTGCTGGGAATGAATTTCGCCCATGCGACACCAACAGGGTAGGCGACAACCTGGGCAACGTAGGAAGGAATAACAATGTAGGGGTCACGCATAGAGAACAGCATGTTAAGCGCCGAACCGATAGTCGCAAAGAGCAAACCAATGGTCCAGGCACGAAGGGTGTTGGTGTGCCCTCCTTCATCGTAGTTGGGCACGGCCGCACGCACCTCGGGGTACGGCGAATTATCGAGGAGCTCCTGCGTGATGCCCACGCGGGCACCCTTGTCATCTGTATGAAGGGCCTCATCGATTTCATCGGCAATATCGTCAGGAAGGTTCGGATCCCAATGGTGCTGCTCCTTTAGGTTCTTGAGATGGACGGTGGCTGCCTCCGGGGAGGATTCATCAGCCACCGCCGTGCTGAAAGCCTGCTCTTTCTCACTCATCGCGGCAGTCGACGAGGGAAAGCACGAAGAAAGGCTTGGGGGAAGTTCAATGAAGATTATAGAGCATGCGCGGAACTCTTCCACTGGTTCAGAGGAGAAAACAACGGAATCTGGAAATGGGGGGCGGATGAAAGCATCATATACCACTCAGTTTACCCTCTGCTGGATCGCAACGACAAGAGGCGCAAATAGAGCCGACGGTAACCCGACGCCTTATCGGACTAGGAAATAAATTAAACGAGCTGGTGGCGTCCACTGATTGCGGGAGAGTTTATCTCTCCAGTTATCAGTTACCCCAGTCTGTTCGCCATGTTCCGATGTAACCTGAATGTGTCTTAGCTTTGGTAGTAGCTGGATTGGACTTGGAACCAGTCGTGCGTTAGCTAGTAGATCCAGCCAGTGGCGGACTTGAGTGCGCATTCGCCATTGTCAGCCCATGCACGACATGCACGGCCCTCGAGGAATGCTTCCATCCCTACCCTCCTTGCAATTTGGCTGCCTAGGAAATTTCAGATGAGTGAGTCTCATAGTTTCGCGCAGACCCGATAAGTTGCACCGAAGCGCATAAGGCGCGCCCCTCCGGTGAAGGAGCTAGCCCCAGAACCTAAAAATTGGGGCAAAAGGAAGTCTACTGTCCATCGTCCGGTCCGGTGAGCCAGCTGAATTACTACTAGTACAGCGGAAGAGCTCGATCGCAGTCGACCCAGGTGGGGATATGATCATTCGAGCGTTCTCATTGACGGGAATAGACACGCGACCAAAGGCACACGTGCACTTGATTCGGCGAATAAACCAGGAAAGAACAAGCTACCACTAGGGTGCCTGCAATAAGTCTGAAGGGGGAGGGGGGAAAGGGTGCCCTTGACCGGAGGTATGTCTCGGACGTGAGCGAAAGGATCGGGGGTTGGGGTGGTGGCAAGATGGGAAACGAGACCACGCAAGTGGTTGTGTTGGACGAAGAGGGATCCCAATGCAAACCAGTGCCTAAGAGATAAAGAAAAGATTACCAACGAATATCGGCGGAAAAAGCAACGCTGATACGGCGGCAGCAGAAGGGCAAGACATTATGGACACTTTCCCCGGGTCTGGTCCGGCGGACTAGCCCCTTTTGCACCAGGCTTGTTTGCGATAAGCTAGCGAAGCGCCGGCGGGCTTCACACGGCGAATTGGCTGGCGCAAATGTATTCGAGCTATCGTCCACACGGCTTCAGCGAAAGCCAATCGGGGATTGTCTGGACTTGGCGGTGGTCTAGCCGAGGTTTTTCCTTTGGATGTTCTTTCTCGCATCGCGTGGCATTCTTCGTGTTTTCCTCTTTCCCGTGCAGAATTCTTGTCGATCGACTCGGTCGCGCCGTGGCCTGGGGCAAAAGGTCATCCAGATGTGTATCGAAGCCACTCAGCACGAAGATCGCATTTCCACAGTGACATGACGAGGACCACCGTTTGCTCCTGCTCTTCCGTTATCATGCACTAGTCCATGACAAACCAGCCTCGACCATTGGACAATGCGCGGACTGTTTTTGGGGCCGGGCGGGGACGGAGGATGAACTGGGACTGATAAGCAGCTGAGCACTTCTAGACATTGAATGGACACAGTCAATTCCCCAGATTGGTCCATGCCAGACTAGTCGCAGACCAAGTGTATCATATCGACGTAAATTAAATTAGCACCTGCCTTCTTCTGCTTAGTTGGATGGTGTGAAAGAGCCCTATCCACGCCGTCGTCTGCCACTAACGGCACGGCGGGATGCACCGTCCCCAGTTAGCCTTCCGGGCTGCATGGAAACATGGAACATGGCATTTCACCATCAAGAGGGGGTAGAACCTCATTCTCGAAACATCCCCCCTGACTATTAAAGGATTGTCCCCCTTGCTGATGCCATGTAACCCCGATTTAGTGCGTGTGTGTGGCAGGGGTAGTTAGTTGACCAAGAAGCAATACGAGTCAAGTGAGAAGGGGGAGAAAGAGGAAGGAGGCGAAATGGAAGAAAGAGAGAGACAACAACCGGTTTAGCCTGGGATCACTTGACCGCTGGTCATCCTTCCTTCCATTTAGCCCCAACGGCCTGACTGACTGCCCGATCTCCTTCGTTTTACAATTTCTTTACTGTACGTACTTGTCTATTCCCTTTCCTTTCCCTGCCCCTCATCCACCCCCTCCCTTTCGAGGTGCCTGTGCACTTCTCCATAGTTCGAACGCATTTTCATACTTTCTCTCTAAGCGAGCCTTTTGCCGAGAAAAAAGCTAGGCGCAGCCACTGGAAAGCCACCAGAGGGCTGAATGGAGTGCTGACTCCTTGGCATGTAGCACGAAGATTGGCGTATCAGCCGATAACGCGAGGGGGAAAAAGTAATCTCGAAGGCAATAAGATTGGATATAAGACCAGAGCCAGCTAAATCATGAATCATGGGCTCACCACGAACCACTGACATGAGTTAATATCGACCGTTGCGCTACATCTCCAATCTAGCCCTTTTGCTAGATAGACTAGAAGCCCCGATCTGTGGTGGATACCGCGTCTAACAAATACGAGGTAGATAATGTAATATCATACAAGATAGGGATCCATATTGCGCTTACAGTTTAGCCGGACAAAACGCCTATAGCAGCCATGATTACAGGGGCATGCACACCCATATACGACGACCAGGCACTCAGACGTCCGGTAGGTCCTCTGCATATGCCAGGTTTGCTTTAGCTCACTGGACTACCCGGGGCTCCGTTGGGTCGACCGGCTGGCTTGAACCTTAAGCTTCTCCATCCCATGATCTGGCGTTTCCTGTAGCCGCCCCCTCCTCCTTCTTTTACCTCAAGACTATTGGTGGGTAATGTTGGCTATAGGTATCACGCGATAGACTGCCCGTCACTTCACCCCTGTAAACTGATCGAATGATGATCTGGCGTCGAGGGCTCAATTCGGGCGTAGCGGTGTTCGGATCTTGCCATCATGGGCGTCCATCCTGATTCTTTTTTCATTTTCATTTTCATTTTCTTTTCTTTGCTTTCGCAGCTCGCAACGGAGATTAGCGACTTACAGCGGTCCATACGGTTCGGTGGGAGCGAAGAGAAACTCATCCGTCAACGCCCATTCAAAATCCGCCTGGAATTGCTCGTCAAAATACGAGAAATCTGGCCGGTCCGTAGAGCCTCCAGGTGCGGTCCCTGAAGTCCCTGGATTATCGCGGCTTGCATCGGTTCCTATCGTACATGAGAGATGCGTCAGTAACCGCGCGTATCTGCTATCAGGATGCGCATGGCCGTACCTTCTGGGGCATTGCTTTGGGAACTGGCCGTGCTATAGAACAGGGGGTCGAACTCTTCTCGCCACCACCACACCGTATCGATAACAGGGCTGACAACCAACCGGCTGCGAATCCGAAGCGCGAGGTATTCACTCCCATCTGCCTTGCGGAACGCTTTGGTGCTATTCCATAGTTGACTTAATACCATGACCGTCTTGGCCGCGATATCAAAGTTTTCAACTGACATTTGCTTGGCCAAGTTGATTGCAGTGAAATAAGATGACTTAGCCTTGTCAACATCCATGGTAGCCCAATGTGGGCCTTTCAGTACCCGTAAAAGGGCCGAGGACGCTAGAAGCAGGGCATAGTTCATCTGGATGGGAGAAGTAGCAAAGCCGGCCATGCTTTGTCCCAGATTGTGTATGCTACTAATGGTGTCACAAGCGGCTGTCGTCAGAGCTGCAAGACAACCTGATGAGAACGAATTGGGATTTCGGAAGAGATGGAATATTTGGATACTCAAACGACACATGCTCGTAGCAAACCTATCGTACGCTATTATGCATTAGCTTCTGTGATAGCTGACACAAAGATGACCAGGTTTACCTGAGAAAGCCTGCGCCTCCAGATCAAGCGCTTGGTCATCATACGCCCTTAAGAGTATATCGAGCGATCTCTCTTGTTCAGGAGATATGTCCCGAACCCCGAGCTCCAGTACTGCTGTACTACAGCGAGTTTTTAGATCCTCACACTTCAGTTCAAGTACCAACGACGGAGAAATCCTCTGAAACAACGAATGTTTCATTTCGCCGTCGGGTTCTAGATTCTTCAATGAGCGAGGGGGTTGTCCTTTTATTACACACGCACTATACCCTTTTAGCACCAAGGATTGAATATCCTGCACCAAGAACATACCGCTGATAAACGATAACGCAATGAGCCCAAAGCTCTGATCGTCTGATCATTTCTACTTCTGATGGGGCAGGAAGTCTCTTTCTCTTAGAAAACTCATGACTGGACATCGGGATATGTAAACCGTTCTGCATGGCAATGTGTAGAAGCATGCCGCTTAATGGGAACGTCACGTCCGCCATATTGGCATCTTTCGGGAATGGCCACGTTAGAACTAGCAGCAGCCCTTGAATGCTGTGCCACGCTGAGCTTCCCGATACAATCGAGAGGAAGGCCATTTCGTTCACAGTGCGTGCAAGAGCGATTAGCAAGGTTGGGTTTTTGGAATAGGTTCGGGATGCAATCCCGACTATTGACCAAAACAGAAATAGTGACTGCGTATAATACACGTTTGGTGTGGTTTCTGGGTCAAGGATTGGAAGGAAGGAAGCATATTGATGGAAGAATCTGTTCCGCATCAGAAACGCCAAGAACGACACTTTCGGGCAGAGGTATACTCACATCTGGAAGAGCTCGTCTATCTCACTTCCGGTAAGGTAAACGTTGTTCAGCGAACGGGGCTCTGTTGCATCAGGGGCACGTACACCAGAAACCATCTCTGGTCCTGGTAACGACGGTCCTATTCCAGGGGAAGGTAATATGTGTTGCGAACCTTCAACTGGGGGTGTATGCGGCTGAGCATGGAAGATCAAGTCGCCATCGGCAGTTGCTGGGTTAACTCCCATCTCAGCCGCGGCCGTTAGCATCGCGATGGGCGAGGGTCGAGAAGGGTCAGGTTGTGTATATCTTAATCTTCGTCGCAGCTCGTCTGTCTCTTGCTCGAGCTCGGAGAGTCGCCTGTTGTGAATAGGTCACACTTGATCCTCTTTTGATCCTGACAAGTATAGACCCAACCTACTTGCGTTTATGTTCCCGGCGAAAGGGATCCGATATAACACATTGGATGTTCAATTTTAAGCAACGCGAGCACGCCTGACTGGGATTCAAGTAGGCGTCACATTTTGCCTGCGATTCAGTTAGAGACAGTCATTCGGAGATACGGAAATCCAATTCTTTCATAATAAGAAAGACAATCATGCGTTCACATTCCATACCTTCTGCTGCCTACACTCAGTGCAGGCCTTTTTACCTCGTTTCACCGATGGTGAAGGTCTATTATTTAACCATGTTAGTTCTGGTTGTATAAGAGGGTTAAGATGATTTACGTTCGCTCGCTAGATGCCATGGCAAATGATACGTCTTGCATGCGGGCTCGAGCTCTATGATCCGGTGGCTCATGCTGCTGTTGTTGCGATGATGAATGTTGGAGACGCCGGCGGCCAAGATTTGGCTCCGGAGCAGCACGCGGAGATAGCGCCATTCTAATCTCCGGTAGAGTGAGAAATGCGAAGAAGCCGGAAGTCTTGGAATGTAACAAGTTACCTGCAAAGTTAGTGCAAAGCCAGGATATAACGGAGATTTATGATTTATATTACTTAGTTCTTATCAGCCCTTATAGTAATCAAAAGCTAGCTGCCAACAAACGTGACGGTCAAGTAGTAATGTTGTGGACTCAAAAGCGTCATTACCCGACAAAGATATATAGAGGCGTATCCACACGCGATTAAAAGATGCTTTAGTGATTTGAACTGAGAATGACGGGCCTATCCGTCACCAGTCAAAAATCTAACCAAACTGATTCTTGCTGCCTAGAGATCCCCAAATGCTTCCATTGGAAACTCTTGGCCATCACGCCTTGTTGTGCCGGAACCGGCTTTATGAATCACGGGAACCGGGAAGAAGGCGTATTGTCATTGGCCCATATCCCGGTACCGGCTTGTGCTTATCGCTATCGCTGAGACTCTTGGCCTGCTAATCCAATCATTCACCTGCAACCCAAGGTTGGGATTCATTGATATAGTATAGTACTAATAGTATAGTACTATTGTATGCGAAGAGAAGATATAAAAGATACATTTTTATTCTCCACTGCAATGGTCATCGGCGGATCCAGCATTGATATATTCATGAAGCGACGGAAATGAGTTATATCTTGGAACAATGATTGACAACACCAACTGCATACATAGTATCTTTATGCTGCCAAGAAAAATTACTACTTTACCAGACATAGATGGTAATAAAAACGAGGACTAATCTGCTAGAGGGGTGCAATGCATTGGAACTTCCCGCGATGCTCAAACGTATGCTCGCACGCATGCGTCCCTTCACGCAGATGGTATGTCTGCTAAGACATTCTCCCTCAACAAGGGAAGGGTACCCCGATTACCATAGCTCCTAAGTACTTGCCCCGTCATTTGGCTACAGAACTCATGGCGTGAGACCAGTCCCAGTGGCTTGGATCAAATGTCAGCTTGAGATGAGGTCATTAGAAAGCCACATGCCTGAACCACCATCAACAGTAACACAATCTGCCTCCCTTTTCCTTCCAACCCCTATGGTTGCTGATGCGGCCAAGCGCATATGTAGCGTACCACCCCTTTGGTACAGTACTGTAACCCTTCAAGTGACACGATTGTAGATCGGGTCGGGACGCATGGGTAGTGGTTTTTCCACTGAAGACCTGCAAGTTGCCGGCCAGGTCTCTAGACCTAAGATTCTATATCAGACCACATTCTTGGCGAAATACGATGTTACTGTGCCACAGACGTACCAGAAGGTTGCTGCTACATCGAGTGATGTGACGTGACACTGGCGAAGGTGCTTGCGTGTCTTTTAGGAATGTTGCAGTAGAAGCACTCGCGTGCTCGTGGAGCAGAGCATTCTTATTCTTTGTAGACGAATATAGACGTTCCTGAAGGCGTCCCAATATTACAACAGCGCCCCACCGTTGGATTCGCAATGGAGGTTGCTTTGAGCTGTCATCCCCCCAATTAGTCTGAGTAAACGCCATCTTTTCCAAGGTGCAATTACCGGACAATGAGAGAATTGATGTGGATCAGTGGCCGGGGAGGGGGGGTTGTAAACATAGCAAAGTCTGTATGTAGAGTTCTGTGAAGGCGCAGTGACGACAAAGGCCCACACAAACTATTTGGTAGTAGCGACAATATTAGTAGTATTTGGGCCCAGCTAGATTCGAACAATTATGGAGTCTTCTGGTGGCTGTCCTTCGGTTGTTAGTAGAGAGATATCCTGAAAACCAAACCACAGCACTTGAGCCAATATTTGCTTCTAGAAACTGATAGCATCTTTGTCATTCTCACTAGCCATTGTACCCATACCTCTGCTTACTCTCCATAAATATATCTTTCCTGAACCTGATGTGCTCTGGGGTGGCAAAAGGGGATGAGACGGGCATAATGCTCGATTTATTAAGCGTGACATCACCGCTGTCCCAACGGGTCGATCGGACATATAAACATTGGCATCCATCTGGGTCAAACAACATGTATACACCTCATTGAGGATAACACAGTAGTCATTCGGCAATTAATCATGTCATCTGAAATTCCAGATATTCCTGAACTGAAGCGCGCCGTGGAAAGCGGCCAGCGCATTGACCCAGAGGATGTCTGCTTTGGCGCAGAACGAGAGCGAATTGACCGGTGGTGGGCCGATCAGAGGTGGAGCAGCAGGTGTGTTCATAGGTCTAGACATTGTGGCATTGTATTGACCCAAGTGCACAGCGACGGCACAAAGCCTTGCAATGAAGCAGATGAATTTCGATGAGAAATTGGAGGCTTTATCGCGGAAGCCACAGAGCCACATTACACAGGAGGATGCTCGAGAACTTCACGCGGCGGAGGTAAGAGCTTTATGGCTGCTCTTTCCGAAATAATGAACACATCGAATGAGTATGTCTAATGTAGGGTCGCGCCTTCAACAAGGCACCTGGTCCTGGGTCCGTCTCCGCGCAGGTCCGATCGATAGCAGACCGTAACGAGGCCCTTGGGGTCCCTGCTATACCAGGAGAGGCTTCTGTGTACATTACTAAGGATGATGCGAGGGAGGCTCAGCATGCTGAATCGACAATATATGGCGGAAAAAGCCCTCGCGGTGGGATTGCGGCAAAGATGCAGGTAAGTGTAAAAAAATCAATATGTTAAGGGGCCCTTACCTGTCTCTGATCTTGAACATAGCTGATACTGGTCTAGAGTGCTGCTGACAAAATCGAACATGCATATCGTGGTTAACCCTACTAACACTCAAGTTTGACAGAATTAATCACAAACAAGTAGTCCATAGCAAGCAGATACACCGGAGTCCATTAGCAGGAATGATGACAGTTTGATATCGAATTCGGTATTCCGTTTGTCTTATTTGTAACAAATGACCACTAGCAATTTTCTACTCTGTGCAAGATAAGCCACATATCCGAACATCTGGGCATCAGATAATCAATGAGTCCGAGACGAGTCCGAGACATGTCTTAAGAGAGAGAACCGATGGCCAATTCTAGCTTCTGTCATTTCTACATAACATAATCACAATTGGTGTACAAACCTATCAAGTCACAGCGAATGTTTTGCAAAGCACTACGAAGTTAATTTTATGAGCTGAGCCTCGCATTGAGATGCATCACTGTCTGTGAGTGGCTTCCGACAACCGAAAACTATGGACTGGTTGAAGACCAGTCGGTAGCTTGCCATACGATCATAATTGTTCCATATGTGATCATTGACCGCCCTTATCACATCTCTTTCCCAATTTCATATCTCGCATGCCTTTCGCTCACTAGCCACCCTGTCTACTGAGAATGTAGAATACATAGGCAATAATTGGGCTGGGATGCTTGATTATGCATGGCTTCGCATATGCAGAGTGATCAAATGCATTTGGGTCCTACCCAGAAAGGTTATATTTCCGTAGATGCCAATCGGCTATTTTGTTTTGGAAACCGCATCAGAGCCCGAATTGATGGTGAACTGGAAGCTGTCACATCCGAATCTCTACGCCGAAACCAAACATGATGCAGTGGCATACTCTCTGCAGCTCTATTTGGGGGCCATCCTTTGGGATTATCGCACATCTTGCTGCACAGTTAGCGTCATGCCCCAGGAGTAAGCAGCGTACGACAAAGTGCAGCCTAGGTCATGAAGACCGAACAAACCCAGGGGTGATGTTGAACGCGAGTACAAGTGTTTGCGCTCGGCAACGATGTACAATTTTCGTCATGTCTACCTACACACCGTGCTGAACATGACAGTGCTCCAGAGGACAAGGTTTCAACTCCAGCAGATGATAGGTCGATTTATGGATCAAACATGATATCTGCCTAAGCAGGTATCAAGCCTTCCGGGAGATTGTGCTGCATACGTACTGGAGATGTTGAGCAGGGATACCCCGCGCAGATCTGACATTCGCCCAAATTTTGGCATTCGGTGAGCAGATAATTGCTTTTGCCGACACACACAAACACACACCCACTATGACTCGGAGCTCACGCATGGTGTGGAGTAATGCACAGGAAGCGTCTTTTGCTCGGTTGACCGGATACTTCACGGGCTTTGAGGTGGCCTCAACAAATCCCCCGCCGACCCGCGTGTCGCGAAGCTGTCGGCCAGCGATCGGCGGCCAGTGCTCCCCCATTCGGGATCAGGAATCTCAAATCTCCACGATTATGGACTACTAACTCAGAGCACATTGCCGGTCATCTCCGGGGTAGAGCGTGACAAATCTTTGTCCGGAAAGAGTAGGATGGAAAGAGGGACCAGCACTGCACCTTAACCGGTTCAGCATGGTTTGTGGACTAAAATCGACACGTCTATTGGAACAACCGCCCACACCATTTCGGGATGGCAGCATGTCAAGTGTGCGATCAGCACCCTGATTGATATGGGGCAGCTGGAGGATGATTGGCGAGAGTGCAGGGCAGTGCAGTGAGGGAGTGATTGGATTCCGGCGTAACTCCGTAAACTACCGTGGTTGTTGCGAAACCTGCTCTGAGAGAGAGAGAGGGAGAGAGATCCACCCGCTGGAAATGGAGTCCGAGAAAGTGTGAGCAAGGGGGGCTTAGAGCAGAAGTTTCTTTTTGAGGCGCAACAAAGAAAGGAAAGCAACCGTGCATCGCATCGAGGGACGAGAAGTGGAGAATTTGGAGAAGGGGAGTCCAACAGAAGGAACGAAGCAGAGGTCCTCCCGTGACGCAAAGGCGCGCCCCTCTTCAGGGCATGACAAATTGTTGTTTTCTCAGACGGTCGCGGCCAACGCCAATTCCAGCCCATCCAGCCATGTCGTCAACGAGAACGGCTGTCTTCCACCCCATCGCCCATCCGGATCCTTGGGTGATAATCTTCTCAACCTCGCGGATGGGCAAGATGTCAGCTATAAATACGTCCCCTCGTCTTCCACTTTTCTCGAGGGTCCTCATCTCGTGAGCACCTTGGTCGCCTTCAGTCTCTCCTTCTCTCCAATCAGCATTCTCCAACACCCTCCCGAATTCTTCATTCTCCATTCAATTATTGCCAGAATGCCTTTGTCCGGCCACTGCCTGTGCAAGGCTGTCACTTACACTGTGGACGTCGACGCACCCCTCATCGTGGGGTACGATCATTGTGACGACTGCCAGCGTCAAAGCGGGTCAACCTACTGTAGGTGTTCTCCTTGGCTCCCACTAAGCAAGACCGTTCCATGGTTACTGACCTTCCCAACAGCTCTAGTTGCCGTTGTCCCCAAGGACAAATTGACGGTCAATGGACCCATCAAGAAGTGGTCTGGAACGGGATCCTCCGGCCATGCGGTGCACCGTCTCTTCTGTTCGGATTGTGGCTCACCCATCGCGCACGATCCCGACGCGGCCCCAGAGATCATTGCCCTGAAAGCTGGTACTTTTGACACAGAAATCAAGAAAAACCTCAAGCCCGTATGTTCTGCGATCCCGTGTAATAGCCCCCCTTACTGATCTAAATTTCTCTTCCAGGACACCGAGATTTGGACCGTTAGCAAGCTTCCTTTCTGCCAGGAGCACTTGGAGAAGCCTTTCAAGAATATGCCCGAGTAAGCAAGCACCGATTGGAGGCTTCATAAAACATGCTATGATATGACGAATATTATGCAATGTAGTTAATATTGAAACAATTCTATATTCATCGAATTCACTTTCGTTTCTTGGAGTATCACTCCCTTTAATCAATCAGTCCCGCTCGCTAAGAGGCCTGTAAAGAGTGAGACCTGGCCACCAGCGTTGAGAATCGGGGTTTAAGTGCCCTTAAGTAATGGCGTGCCACGACGGAATAAGGCATAGTACCACCATGGCTAACTGCCATATACGCAAGAAATTTACTCCGCAAGAAGCCGACTAAGCTGCAACGGACGACTGGAACATTGATGACGGTCAATACTTGGGAAGCAACACTGTCGAAAACTTGGAAACCCGAGACAATTTGTTATTGCGGGCATTTGCTAACCACCGGGAAATTATGCCACGCTCCTAGGCGATCTTAAAATGATGGTTTCGCCAACATGGCGGGGCATCTATGCCACAGAACTCGACTAGCGAACCCGGTACGGAGCATCGTCAATTCAATGTCCTCCGGAATACTCTATGTCAAAGACTCGCGCACCGATGTGCAGTATGAGATCCCAATCCGGAGAAATGCCGTCTCGGCCGTGGACTTCAAAAAAATTAAAGGCCCAGGAACGGGAGCCGACCGTGCAGATCAGGTCGCTGGTGGCCTCAGGGTACATGACCCTGGGTTGAGGAATACTACTGTTGTGGAGACGGCCATAAGCTTCTCGTACGAGTTCCACTGCAGTGGCGGAACGACCTGACTGTTCTAGGGATCATGAGAGGAGTTTGCTTCTTTTCCGCGGCTACAGCTTGGAGCAACTTTGGCAAAGTGATTTCGAGGACGTACTGCATCTCCTTGTCTGGGGATCTTATCCGACAGTGCCGCAGAGGAATAATCTCAGCCACAGATTGACAGAGGCCATGCTAGCCGTGCCAGATGATGTGCAGAGAACGATCTGGGGCCTTCCGTAAGTAAATCGGATCTGCGTCTGCCATCGCTGATGGAGTGTCTGTCTAGAGGCACCTCGTCGCCGCTGCCGCTCATTGTTGCGGGCCTTTCGGCTTGTCTAGCTAGTCACCCTGACATGATCCCGGCATCGCATGATGCCAACATGTATCGGAATAATCCTGAGGATACCGACCGTGCAATAATCCAAACTGTGGCTGCCTACGCTGTGGTATTTGGCCTTGTGAATAGTCATAGGAAGGGTCTACGATTTTCGCCGCCATCTAGGGGAAGGTCATACTATGAAAATCTTTTTGTGATGGCGGGACTTGTGGACTCAAGGACAGGTCGTCCCGATCGGGTCAAGCTGTCTTGCTTCCGGCGATTTTCTATCCTTAACTCGGACCACGGAATGGCATTGACAGTCTTCTCTGCTCTGGCCACATCATCATCCTTGACGGATCCTATCTCCTGCTTGATCACGGCCATAGGGTCGGCGTGGGGGCCGCTGCATTTCGGCGCCACGGAATCCGCCAAGAGAACCTTGAGGGAGATTGGCGAGGCCAAGAATATACCAGGTTATATTCACAACGTGAAGCAGGGACACGTGAAGGTATTTGGGTATGGCCATCGCTCCTACAAGGGCATCGATCCGCGAGTACCGCCAATCCGATCCATATTGAAAGATCTGGATATGTCTGCAGACAAGCTTTTTAAACTAGCCGAGCGGATTGAGAGCGCTTGTTCGAATGATGCCTACTTCACAGAGCGGGGGCTGTACGTGAACGGTGACTTCTACGGACATTTCATTTTCACAGCCATGTACGGCGCCCGAACGAAAGCGTTGCTCGATTGGACCCGCTGCTGACAAGTGTAGTGGCTTCGACCCGGAGATCATCCCAGCGGCTATGTTGGCCCAGCGGATCATGGGAATTATGGCGCATTGGCGGGAGTACATGCGTAAGCCGTGATGCGACGGTAGGATATCGGGCCATTCTAACAACCTACAGTGACACGCGGCAAGTTGTTGCGGCCATCACACATCTACACAGGGGAGGCAGAGGAAAGACTATTGCCGAAATTGTAAGTATGGTTGAATGGGTATATACGTCAGTTGTCACACTAGGTGATAGAGCAAATCATGGTTTTCACGAGCATGCAGCATTCGTCTAGAAGTAAGATAATCTTGGCTGGGACCACTGAAATACTCCGATTTCGGGCATAGAGTTGAAGATCATCATGTCAAACAGTCAGCAGTATCAAGCGACTCTGGTGGCAGCGAACCAGCCTGCCACCGAAGGCACACCCCTGCTGGCTGAACAGCCCGCGAAGAAGCCATACTCGATTTTTACACCTGGCCAGAAACGGCTCATCATCGTAACCGCCGCGCTTGCGTCCAGCTTCTCACCACTTTCCGCTAACATCTACTATCCAGCTCTGAACTCCATTGCTGCAGACTTACATGTCACTAGCTCGCAGATTAACTTGACAATCACAACATACATGGTACGCGTGGACTTTTTCATCAGCAGCTGGCTGCACTGACCGAACAGCTATGTCAAGGTCTCGCCCCGGCCTTTATGGGATCCTTCGCCGACCAAGCCGGCCGTCGACCAGCATATATTCTTTGTTTTGCCGTCTATATCACAGGTAATATCGCGCTCGCCTTGCAGCACAGCTACCCGGCGCTGCTGATCCTTCGCGCCATCCAGAGCTGCGGTAGCAGCGGCACCGTCGCGCTCGCTTCTGCTGTGACTGCAGACGTGATAACATCCGCTGAGCGCGGTACATATATGGGAATTACGTCTCTAGGGATCATCCTTGCGCCGTCTGTTGGACCCCTGGTTGGGGGGATCCTAAGTCAGCACCTGGGTTGGCAGGCCATTTTCTGGTTTCTTGCAATAACATCTGGGGTATTCTTTGCCCCCTCCTCATCTTCTTCCCGGAAACATGTCGCAAGATCGTAGGTGATGGCTCCATTTCACCATACGGCTGGAACCAGTCTGGCCTCGCTTGGTACAGACATTGGCGCCATCCAGCACCCGCGATTACCAGTACCCCGGGCCAGAAATCTTCGAGAATTGCCCTTCCTAATCCACTAACCACGTTGAGTCTTCTTTCGCACCGCCCAACCGGGCTCGTCTTACTGTCCAACGGCCTTCTCTTTGCCAGCTACTACGCTGTCACTGCTGGAATCCCATCACAGTTCAAGGAGACCTACCATCTGAATGACTCCGTAATCGGATTGGTCTTCGTTCCTGCTGGCGTGGGATCCCTTCTAAGCACAACCTTCAACGGGCTCCTGCTCGACTGGAATTATCGGCGTCTACGGGAGCAGTTCAGGTCTCCGATTCTCCAAGCGCACCACCACGGAGCATTTCCAATTGAGCGGGCCCGAATCCAAATTTGTCTCCCATTGACGGTGTTACCCCTCATTCTTGACATTACTTGATGACGTTATTGACTGATGAGTACCATATCATAGCTTCTAGCAGCCTTGTCTATTCTAAGCTACTCCGCACTCATGAGTCTAGCCACGCCGACCCTCTCCCACGCTCTTGTCCTCATCTTCGCCATCAGCTTCTCTATCACAGCAGCCTACAACATCATGAATATTCTGATTGTGGATTTGTACTACAGTACACCCGCCACAGCCATGGCGGCGAATAACCTGGTGCGGTGCTTTCTAGGAGCAGCAGCAACAGGACTAGTGCATCCAGCCATGGTACGCTGGGGAACTGGATGGACGTACGGGATGGTGGGAGGAATGGTTGGGGCTGTAGTGTGTCCGCTGTTAGGGTGGGTGTATGTGAAGGGGATGGAATGGAGATGTGCAGATGAGAGATATAGACCGGTAGCAGAAGAGTGATAGTGAGAGCCGATTGCAATAATCACCGGCTGACAATATTTCCCGTTCTGTTACACTGAAGTCCACGATAGTTTAAATAATAAAGACTCAAGTCTAAGACCACATTCATGATAGCTCGCACACTATCTATTTCTATACCTTCCACTAACAATTCCTGAAGCACCATCATGAACTACCATCTCCTCATCTCCCTTCTCATCCCTCTAATCACTACACAAATCATCGACCCCCTTCCACACTATCCCCAAACCCTCCATCTCTACTACCCCAACACCCCATGGATCCAACCCGGCGACACCCTCCAAATACTCGGTATACCCTCTCCCCACCACCTGCCCTCTTCCCATGCACCCCCTAACCCAACAATAACAGACACGAAGCCCCTCCCAATCCTCAGCACCCAGCACCCTCCCCTTCACCAAACGTACACCATCCTCTTCCTCGACCTCGACGTCCTCTACAACCACACCACAGCAACCGTCATCCTGCACTGGTACCAGCCCGACCTAATCCCATACCCCAACAACACCAACATCCTCCTCCCAAACCCCCAAGTACCAACCAGAAAACCAGCACCCTACATCGCCCCCCAACCCCCTACCAACTCTCACCACAGATACCTCTACCTCCTGTACACTCAACCACCCAACTACACCTTCCCCGAATGTTTCGAGCACATATTCCCCCCTACAGCGGAGGCACGAGCAGGATTCGATATGAAAATCTTCACAGATGCAGCGGGGCTGGGGACGCCCGTAGCGGGAAATTGGTTTTACGTTAGAAATGAGGTGGACTTGCCTACTGGGAGTGGTAGTGGGAGTAAAGGAGGAGTTGCTACGTCTACAAGTATGAATACGGCTACAACGACGACGACTTCGATGAGGTGGGTTGAATGCGATTTGAGCAGCAGCAGCAGCAGCAGCAGCAGCAGCATTAGTACTTCTGTTCTCACTACCAGTACTGCTATTGTTGCTACAACTACCACAACTCATCGACCCACCGATTCCCCGACAGAAACCACGCTAGCAATGAGTAACAACATCGACGAAAGCCAGGTCCAGGCCCAGGCCCGACTCAGCTAGCACTATAGCCTAAGTCCGACCCAACAAGGCGGTATAGTAAACCTTACTTTGTGAACATGAATGAATCAGCACGTACGAACCATCTACCATATTCGTAAAAGGCACCGCACCAACGTAACACAAACAAGGGGATAGACCTACCTTATTGGGAACTCTCCAACCAGCAGCAGCAGCAGCAGAGTTTATGACAAGCATATACTACACTACACTAGACCACCCTACACTAATACTTACTCCAATCCCACTCTACACAGACAAAGCAAGCCATCCGGGGAAGGGGAAGGTGGAGGGAAGCACGTCTCTCCCCAATCATCATCATGCAGGAGGAGGGCAAGAAGGATGGTAGGACAAGTAATAGTAACTCAGAACTCAAATTCTGAGTTTCTGGGCATATGAGACGAGTTAAAAACAGAGCAATCTTCTTTGGGATCAGCCTTAGCGGTAGGAAATAGGAGTTAAGTGGGTAGTAGACTAGGAGGTGGTAGTGGCAGAAGGGTCGTGTGGAACGTGAAAAGATTTCTCTCGCCCATGTAACATCGACTGAATCACCCACCCGTCGTCCCGTTCGAACGGGTTGCTTACTGTGGGGGAACTTATTTGCTGTGTGGTAGGGCGTGCAGGGCGTGGCAATCATGGCGTGGCTCGGCGTGGCGTGGCGGTCAACTAGTTCATAGTATCCTCTATGCTGGGATTTGTGGTGTGTTGGGTTGGGTTTGGTATGGCTAGTAGTAGTAGTTGTTGTTGTAGTAAGTAGTACTGACTGCTGCATACTATTATTATAGTCCATATAAGTAGTATGTAACCCCCTGGAGGATATGGAGACTACTACTTATCGCTTTGAATACTTTTAGTAGTACGCTAATATACCAGTGTTCTTCTTATTCATACTAAATATCCATCTATCCAACATGAACGAACACCCCCATCCACTGCCTAAAAGCGTCAAAGTCCGCTCCACCTGCAACGCCTGCCAACAAGCCAAGATCCGTTGCAGCCATGAGAAGCCAGCCTGTCGTCGGTGTCAGAAACACAACATCGACTGTGTCTACAGCATATCGCGACGGTTAGGGAGGCCAGCGAAGAAGAAAGATGTCGACGCCGAGAGCGACTATCGTCGCGATCGTGAGTTTCTAGATGGACCTAGGAAGAAAGAGTCGCGAGCGCGGAACGGTTCCAAGGACAGTAACAGAAATACCAGCAGTAAGTATAACAGAAAGAAGAAGATGAAGTCAGAAGAAGAGTATGAGACTGTGTTGGATGATACTCTACTGCTACTGGACAAGGCAGGCGGGAGCCAAAGTGTTTTGGACCCTGTTGGTGTGTTAGATTCGGTCCCAAGTTTACCGGGCGATTGCTTTTTGGATCAGGCTACTCCCACAGCTTTGTGTAAGTGTCGCTTACTTGTCGGCTATTATACCGCTGTGTGATGTTAATTGGAATAGTCGCGGATAGTGGCTTCGATCTATTTTCCGATAGCTGGGTGCAAGAGTTCATTGCCAACCCGCCGGTCGATCTCGCGCAGGAAGGTTTACTGTTGGATTCGATTGTGAGCAGCGTCAAGCCTGAGAGTACAGGTGGTCGTTCTCCAGTAGATCCGAAGCATACCTCGACAAGCTTTATTCAGGATACACCGCTTATCGCAGCCACGACCCTGGAGAATATCCATGGTATCATGGAAGCCCCGTCAGAGGCAAAGTATCTGAAGGAGGACCCCCTGGCTTGGTCGCTGCCATTCTCCACGATGGACACGTTCCCAGCCAGACAGATAGCCACCGAAACTACTGCATTTGCTCAAGCGAAGATGACAAAGAGACCATACCTATACGGCCTCCCTGCGGGAGAGATGAAACCTGTGTCAGCCGTTCTAGCGCCGCACGCATATCAATTCCAGTGTCACGAGTACGCGATCCAGGAATCGTTCAGGCAGATGTCGATTGCGATAAGGATGGGGCCATATATGTCGATTGACCACATTCTTCACTGTCAACGTATGCTGCTGAATGTATCCGATACCATTCTCAAATGTTGCGTCTGCTGCATCACGAAAAGGGATATACTCATGGTCATCGTTGTCAATATCGACAGTCTGATGACGAATCTGGAGGCTATAACCACAGGGGAAGCCGGGAATCCACAGAGACTGCTTTATAACGGATATCATGAGCATATGCTGCCGGATTGCAAGCAGGATATTGCAGGAAATATGAGCAGACGGTATCGGAGTAGTGGACTGCATTTCAGGAGTCAAATTGATGCATGTCCATTGGTAGTGGGCAAGTTCTGCGTCCAGTCTGGTGACAAGTTCTTCTGCATCTTGCAGATCTTGTACAGTCAATTATCGGATCTGCTGTCAACGGTCAAAAGAATCACGCTTTATACGCAAGAATCGTCCGCTCGCATATCTCTGACTAACGAGACTGAAAGGCGGTTGGAGGAGGTTATGTTGCAGATGAAGAGGATGACCAGGGTGTAGGCGATGGCGCTGCTGTTCATTGTTTAAAAACTTTGTAGTGATTAGTTTTAATTCGACTATTGGCTGCATTTTCCACGGCCTTTCTAGGCCGTATCCTGCTTCTGAACTCCCGTTACTCTTATCTTAAATCAGAAAACAATCAGTATTGCCTTCAGTTTATCGCCAAAGCAAGGGTCTACTTCTCGTATTCAATCCAAGCCAAATTGCTGTACGTCGACCAGCCTACCGGTCACAACGATATCTGTGCAACCCACTGCGGGTCGAATGACAACATGTTCCACGACGAACAGGCTGTCCAGATATTCTGGACCAACAAAGCCAATTCCTTCAAGGTTGATCGGAAATGTGAGGCTGCCATGAATCACACCCACCGAGGTTGTACTTGAATGGAACGACACGTGAAGGCAAGTATGAAGTTAGATTGAGTCATATCCCAAGCCCTCCATCACACAGCATCTGGAGGATGATAAGACTTACCATCAATAGAGAAGCCACATCAGCAATGTCAACGGGGTACCGAATGCCCCAGCACGCAAGCAGAATGGAACCGTCCACTACCAACTGCCCCTGCTCGATTAATGGACTTCAAATAATTACGGAGCTCAGGACTGTCCAGCCCGTTGTTGAACTCGGCACGGTTCTCGATATCGTTCAAAGGGTATATACACACGGCAAGGATGTACTCCAATGCCAAGACTGTCGAAAAAGCCCACACTCATCATATGTGATGCTACCAGCATTGGCGGAGCAATGTCTCTCCCTATTTGAAGCCGTCTGTATAGCATATAATATTACGAGGGGGAACATGCTATTTGATCCATCAGTGTTGGCGTTCGAGGAGCCATTGCCGCAATTTATCTGTATGAGGAGTAAGACAGTGTTGGGGCAGATAGAGCTGGATGAAAGGGAGTCGGTGATGCTTGTAAGAACACTACTGGGGAGGAACTTAATGAAAATATTGGAGGTGTTGGAGACCCTGCAAAAGATATTCAGGTCGTTAGGGAAAGAGGCTAGTGAAGGGGGACGATGTGCGGGCCCCGCAACGCTACGGGCGTGTGAGTCGTCGGTTGAAGCCACCATGCGGAGGTTCGCTGTGTTCATGAAGCAAGTTGAGGATAACTCTGGTAGGTTGTTTATGCATTCTAGGCTCGTGGTTGTGGCTAACACTGATTCGTGTAGGGGCGTAAAGGACGACGAGGAGGAGTGAGGGGCGAGGACGAGGCGTACCCTATATACTATGTGAGATCAAGCAAGTTAATAAATTAGATTGGGTTTCGACGCGTTAGCTCAATCAATGATTAGACTGGTAACAAGACCAGCAGCATATGGTGTAAAACAACACACGAATGATCAGTCATGAGAAACATTGAGTCGAGAACATAAACGGAGAAGAAAAAACAACACGATGACGAGTCGTGAGAAAAATCAAGTCGACAACAGAATTGAAAAGGGAAAACAGACGGAGACCAGTCACGAGAAGACCAGTTCAAAGAAGACCACTCCAAAGAAGACCAGTCTAAGGAAGGTCAATCAATCCACCACATTCTGTCCAGATGTCACCCCAACGAGCTGTCTGTAATCCTTCCTAGGCGTGAACCAAAGACGTGTCGAAAGTAGGTACTCGCATAAAGAGACGAACCGATAAGAATTGGCGAAGGAGCAGATACGCAAGTTAGCGAGGCATAGTGCGCTGATAGGTGCCTAACCATTCACCCCATCCGATGACTTTTCCAGCCATGGCCTCCTTAATGACTGAGACGGTGGCCTTGTCTGGCTGGGCAATGTCAAGGGGCTCGCTCAGCGCGACAATGGTGAAAATGTAGCGATGATAACCGTGACCGTAGGGGGGCGAGGCACCGATGTAAGACGACCCAAGAAGGTTAGGAACGTATCTCCAACCAGCGAAGGTGATGCGGCCAGGCATGTTGGGATTCATGTCCACATCATCATCGTAGGCAACGAAACAAGTGGGTGGAATCTCGAAGAAAAGACCATGAACAAAGACCATAGACGGGATGGGGACGTCAGGATCTTCGCAAATCAGGACAAACTCTCTGGCTTCTCCGCAGCGAGGCATAGTCCATCGCAGGTTGGGAAATCTGCCTCCCTTCTCAACGTCAAGGTAGGTGTGATGGTCGAGGAGGCTACATCCGGGCAGCCCGCACTCAGGAGCCTCGAGCTTCATATTTGGCTCAGGCAAGTGAGCAAAAGCGGCGGACTTGGTGATGAGGTTCTTGTCATGGCCTCTAACGTAGTACAGCAGTTTGAACAGCAAAAGCTGCAAATAGAGGAAGAGAACCGAGAACATGGTGTCGGTCCTCTGCAGCAGGTGGTATGTACGTGTGGAAAGGTTTGGATGATCAAAAGGAGTGTTCAAGACAAGGAATACTTAGAGAGACGGTAGGTATTTGGAGTATGAGGGTAGAAGAAGAAGAAGGTGAAAAGGAGGAGAAGAGGAAGAAGGAATCTCGACGTGTTGTTGACAGAGAAGGGCTCAACGCAGTCGAGGAAAAGCGCCTGAACCGGCCCGTGGCCGGCTGCCCTAGACTAAGTGACATTTCCATAGAAACAGCAGCAGTCTAGTGTTACCTTTGGTCAATTTAATAGCCGTCTGTCAGTCATACTCTAAGCCCAGGAAATAATGCCCCGCGTCTGAAAGAGGCTAGGAAGCCGTGAGAGAATGATTCACTGGATGAACATGTAAGCCTTGAATGAGGCAATTGTGGTGTGGAAATGTGCAGAACGGCGACAGATTTCATGGTCAGGCATGAGCACAAGCACAAGGATATACCAGCCTGACATGGAATCTAGTGAGGGCACATGGAAGAGATGTGAAGCCGGCAAGCCAAGCCGATATCGATCGATCGGATCAGTTGCTCTGATAAGAACAGCCAAAGTGGATCCTCATGACGTAGCGTGCATTAGTGTTGAGTTGTGCACACTGCCTGGCTGAGTCAGCAGCACAACGCTGGTTGGACTCATCTCCGCAGGTCTCCGAGACCTCCGAATGTGACTTCGTCGTGTTTTCTCCCTTGATGGACCTGCTGTGAAGTTCTCCTGGTCCCCTGCTCATCATTCCTGTTTTCTCTGATGGCTTTTGCATCTCCGCCGGCCTCTCCTCCGGATGAGGATGGCCAGGCCCGCGCGCCGCGCTATCCCGGCGAGGATACAACGCCCACCAGCCGCCAGGAAATCTGGGGATGGTACGCCTATGGTATCGCTGCTGAAGTGTTCGCGGTATGCGGCGTAGGTGTGTAATCCTCTCCTTGAACGCATCTTCGTGTTTGCAATGCTAATGATTTCGTATAGGCTCATTCCTTCCCCTCACACTGGAGCAATTGGCCCGTGAGCGCGGGTTCCTCCAAAGCAGCCATTTGCCGTGTGTCGGTCCCGACTCGCCCTCCGCGCCCAAGGAATCATCCCCAGCCATGTTTCGCCGCGATGATACCAATGAGCAGTGTGTGGTTGGACTGATGGGATTGGAGATCAACACGGCCAGTTTCGCCATGTATACTTTCTCTCTGGCGGTTCTGGTGCAGGCGTTGACTCTGATCTCATTCAGCGCACTGGCAGACTATGGTATGACCCACTGCCTTATAATCTCGTAAGACAATGCTGAGAAATCGTTTAGAGAACAATCGCAAGACGCTTCTTGTCGCATTTGGATTTATCGGATCAGCAACAAGCATGCTATTCGTTTTCATCGCGCCCCCAGTATTCGTACTGGGTGCGCTTTTAGTCGTCGTTGGAGTCGTCTGTCTTGGCTCATCCTTCGTCGTACTGAATTCCTTCCTACCAGTGCTCGTCGCCAATGACCCCTCTATCCAGAACAGCAACAAGGAATCCGCCGCCGAACTGCATCGGCTCGATCCAGAAGCCGAATACGTACACGCCCGCACATCCTTTGATAGGGACGAACCGAACCATCGCCCTCCAACCGGGCTCGGTCTAGGCGGCGCAACTGGCACTTCCTCCCCAGAATTGCAGTTGTCAACCAAGATCTCCTCGAAGGGCGTTGGTCTCGGCTACTGCGCAGCAGTGTTTGTCCAACTACTCAGTATCCTGTTGCTCTTCACCCTATCCAAAACCTCAATCTCCAAGGCCTCTGGCACGCTTCCTTTGCGCTTCGTGCTCCTACTCGTTGGTATCTGGTGGTTCAGCTTCACCATGGTGAGCCGGCGCTGGCTGCGCAGCCGTCCCGGACCACCCCTCGAATCTACTTCAACAGGCGCAAGCAGCCACCAACCCCGCTGGCGTATCTGGCTTCACCTCGTTGCCTTCGCGTGGAAGTCATTGTGGAAAACGGTTAAAATAGCTCTCAAACTCCGCGAAGTGATTGTTTTCCTCGTGGCGTGGTTCCTCCTGTCAGACGCAATGGCCACCGTCTCCGGTACGGCAATCCTCTTCGCCCGCACCGAACTCAAAATGAGCACAACCATGGTTGCCCTCCTTTCCATCACCGCAACACTTTCCGGTATGGCAGGAGCGTTCCTGTGGCCTATTGTCTCCCGATACTTCGGTCTCAAGTCCAACCATACCATCATGGTCTGCATTGCTTTGTTCGAACTCATCCCGCTTTATGGTATGCTTGCATACATTCCTCTATTTAAAAACTGGGGCGTGATCGGATTGCAACAGCCATGGGAAATCTATCCCCTTGCCATTGTGCATGGAGTCGTTTCCGGTGGGTTGTCTTCGTATTGTCGGAGTTTCTTCGGGTTGTTGATTCCTCCCGGTATGGAAGCCGCGTTTTATGCACTTTACGCTGCGACAGACAAGGGGAGCTCGTTCATCGGACCTGCAATCGTCGGTGTGCTTATCGATGCAACCGGACAGGTGCGGAGTGGATTCTTCTTTATTGCGGTGTTGATTGTCTTGCCTATTCCTCTGGTATGGATGGTGGATGCGGAGAAGGGAAGAAGAGAGGGACTCAAGATTTCAGAGGTTATGGTGAGGGGTGGAGAGGGAGAGGATGAGGAGGTGGAGGGATTGCTGGCTAGGTAGATAACGTTAGATGGTGAGCATATTCTGTCCCGGAAATGATTTATGGAATGAATGAGGAATGAGAAGAATTCTGAAGGTCACAAATATTATCGATGGGGATAACGCTTGCATAAGCACGTGATCATTTTTATATCTATATTCACTATTACTATGATGTGCTCATGTGCAAGTCATGAACATAGTAGTGACGGTTAATGTCACTCATCGTCATCTACAACCACCACCATCCAAACTCCTACTTCCCCATTACTTGCCAGCAGCGGTGTGCAATGAACCCATCTGTCCCTTCCCTGTGCATTAAATCTATTCAACCATTTGATTCTTGCTGTGACGCTCCGACCACTCATCAATGCATGCAGCAACTCATCCCTAACTGCTGCACTACTCCCGATTCTAGAGAGAAAGGAGGACTGCAGTATTCCAGGTATTTGCAGCGAGGGCGAAGTAAACAATATCCTTAGGGATGGATATGGACGGACAAGAAGATACTATAAAAGTAAGCACTCTGTCCCACAAGAGGTGAGAGACACTCACATTCTCATATACACCAATCAACGCCGTCCCCATCTTGGTATCTTTCTCTCTTATCCCATCGCCCTCGACAGATTCCTCACCTTCAGCAACAGACCACCTTGTCCGGCAGCTATTACGCAATGCCGGGGAAGTCATAGGTTGGAAAAGACTTCCTCCAATGTCTTGAGTGACCTTCAGCTCTCGTGGACTGAATAGCTCACTCAAATCACGGAACTCGTCTCTCTGGATACCAATTGGTGCCTCTTCCACTTCCACACCGTCTCTCATCTGCTGCTTTTGCAAATCTCGCAGTGACTCCATCTGGACACCGTCCATAACCAACCCACTGACATCGATCTGGGCCCCGATGAAGTACCGCACTCTACCATGGCTGTCGCATAGTGGAGCGCACTGAAGAAGATTCATGAAAGGAGAGCCATCGCGACGGCTACACCGTTCGACTGTCAGCATATATGCGCATCTTGTGTGCAATTAAACTTACTAATTCAGAAACAACTCCGAATGATGCCTTCCCGCTTTCAATGCCTCCCTGATCCTCCGCACACTATTAGGATTCGTCTTTGGTCCCTGCAAAAACCGACAATTCCGTCCAAGCACATAGTCCATGCCATACTGCGTCGTGCGATGGAATTCTACCACCAAACCAACAAGTGTCAGCAAAAGAAAAAAAAGGTTCACCAGGAAGGAGAGACTGCGTACCCTCAGAAGCAAAAACGATCGGATTATCACGTCTCGACGGATCTGTAAGACAGAACACCTCCGCCAGGGCCTTCTCCTCATCCGTTCTCTGGAACCTCTTGGGTAGGGTCCCCCTGACCCTTTCCTCCACCACGCGACTGGTAATTCCTATGCAGCGCGAGGTAATAAATGCAGGGAGTTCCTCATCAGTAAGCATCTTCAAGGCCTCCTGTACCCGCTGTTGCAGTGCCGGATGGGTGATTTCTCCGATTTTCTGTCCTGACATTGAAGACACCGATGATTTCGGTTGAGCATCATCGACAAAGCATCGCACCAAGCAATTCGCGTAATCGATTGCCTTGAGGGCTTTACGCGCGGTCAAGTAGTAAGTCAACCTGTGGAGAGAGCGTGGACGCTCCTCAAGAAGAAATACGCGAAATTGCGCCAGATAGCGCGGGTTGTGCAGAACGGTAAGCATATGCTCCGATGAGAAGACGAGATCAGCGATCTTTTCGAGAGCATGAAGTGGCGGGGCCTCTTGTGTGTCGTGCTGTGGTGCAATAAGATCATAGGACAAGCCAGGGTCACAGACAGGATTGAACTCGTCGGATTCGTCATAGTAAGGGTTCGGCTGGTGAAGAAGAGGAAGCTCGTGAATCATATAGTTCCTACGAAGTGTCTTGACAGACGGCCTCGAGACCAGAGCTTTTGTCGTGATATGTGCACGACTAGGGGGACGAGGGAATCCGAGAAGGATTTCGCTGGGTCGCCGTCTGCGCACCTCTCGCGACTCATCTTCGCTGATGGAAGCGGAAGACGTAGATGTTCGCCATGGCGAAGGCGCATCTGAGGGGGGGATATTGTCCAATGCGACAGTGGAGGGGTAGGAACGCAGCGAAGTTGCGTCGAAGTGGTCCATGGTTGGTGCTGCGACTGAAGTTTTGTCCGTGCCAGGTCTTTAAGTGGCACGGCACTTCACCCATCCTTTATACAGCATTTCCGTATTCGCAGCGCGACACATCCAATGATCGCTACTACATACCAGATTATCCCCTGGAGACAGGTAGGAAAAGGCAACCTCTCATCGCGATGTGAAGCGATCGAAAAGAACCGCCGCGGCGTAGATGCGAACTCCGATCGATCGATTGCCGCAGGTGTCAACCACGAGATCGAGAACTTGTTCATGCGTGATGCAATCCCGCATGCGATGTGACTGCTCCACTATTGATCTACATCGGCAGAAGTATTTTGGGAAAGAAAAGCAAACTCTAATTGAGAAACTGGTGGGTGTCTGTTTAACATATTGATTGACTCGTCTGCGGGAGGTAACTCTCCTGTCCACTAATAGAGCAGGGAACTCAAATCCCATCCAACAATTAACCCGTGTTCTGCAGGCAGAAATCTGGATTCCTCCCAACTAATACCTAACCTTAATATAGGTAACCAACTCACCCTCCTCCAATGCCGCACCAGTGATAGGATCCTCACTATCGGGCCCCAACAGCCGGAACAACCAGTACGGCAGCTTCGATCCAGAATCAGAGTATTCCTTGATAGCCCAAGTAGTGACATTGTTGGCGCCAATAAACAGGCCGTCCTGCTGCGTGCCGTTCACATAGTGGTGGTAAAAGTCGACCGGGACAGACGCCTGCTCGTCCAATCCCCACATCAACAGCGCGGTATAGGGGATAGAACTGATGTTCAATGGCTGGAAGCTATATCCGCTCACGCCGGTCTCAACGAGACCATTGAGAATAGAAGGAGAGGAGTCGTCACAGATGATGGGGTTCTTGGCTTCGTCGTTTTCGGAGCCGATGGCGATCTAATCAAGCATTCATTAATACCAACGAACAAAGTTGATGATCAAAAGGGGCAATGGCCATACATATCCCATATGGATACCAGTCTCTCCAGCAGTGCGGAAGACAACGCTGGTATCACCGAAACCCTCAATAGCGCAAGCCTGATCCGGCGCGGTAACGTTCTTGCATTCGCTAGCAGCAAGCATGAAGTAGCCGGTGGTTCCGGTCTCCGGGGAGTACGAATTGATGTTGGTGCATCCTCCGGCGGCGCGAACGGGTTGCACAGCCGAAGCGTAGGCAGAGCCTGCGAGCATAGAAACTCCGGTCAGGATAGCGGGAATCATGATGGTGATGCGGATAGTGCTTGTGGTCTGGAGATCTGAGCCTGGAATACAAGTAAACCTCAACGGGTCAGACAGCCATATTTATACTATGCTCGTGGCATAACATGCTCACGATCGGTAGTATTGGCCGAAATCGCTCTCAAAAATACGACTCTAGAACAAATTCCCTGATTCTGTTAGCATCAATCCATCATAATCCAGTTGTGCCTGAATAGGCAAAAGACCCATACAGAAGCTCGTGGGGGCCGTTCAGGAACCAGCGCGTATTGGTGGTCCGTTTAATTTGGATGGGGCGGATACGACGGCTCGATCCGTCAATTTTGGCTGACAGAGGAAACTTCTCCTTTACCGACGCCCCATGACTTAGGAGGAGGGTTTGAGGCGATTGCCACCATGGAAGGAAGCAACTAATTGCGTTGGACCCTGACCGAGGCCTTTGGTGATGGATGCTGCCTGCAGGGGTCGCGGTGATGCCTGCTTGAACGTGCTTAGTGCATAAATAGTCTTGTATCTTACTGGACCGTCAGTGAAACCTGTCCAGTAGGATTTTCCGTCAACTATGACTGTGAGGATGCTTGGCTCGGCAATGGAATTGTCCTCATGTCTCGTGGGGCGCATGAGGCTGAAGTTGTCTGCTAAATGTGCATCCATCCGGTCGGAAATTCGTCTGAAATGTCCGAGAGAGCGACCGTAGGCATTCCATAACTGCCTAAGGAACGCAATACAACCTCGGATGATCATGTCATGAGCCATTGGAGAGTTACGCATCTCTGAGCATTTATTATTTCAGGCTACAACTCCGAATAATAAGGAATACCTATTGCCAATTTTTTTCGATATTCTTTTTGGTTGTGTCTATCCCGTCGCATTTCCCTACTAAGCCAGCTGGATGCCTCATCGCTAAGGCTGCACATTGCATATAACTGTGTCCGGTTGTGCACAAGCAAGTTCTCCTTAATATTAGCATTGTTGTTATGCTATTTTGTTTTTTACTCCAAGCAAGCCGGAATTTGAAAAGAGACGATACCTGTTAGACATCACCCGTAGAAAATGTACGTTCCGCCAAATAGTCAAGGATTCCGTTTCCCGCGGGCAGGATAACCTGTCAGTCCAAAACGGCCGACAGTTATCCTCATAGTACTCACAATTATACACTGTGAATCTGATAGACGAAGCATTTATGCTATGTGTACGGCTTTGGTTTATTCAGGGATCAAAGTACATAACTACTACTAAATATATTGCTCGAAAGAACAATGATAGCGGTTATGTATATCAGTATATTCCCACATTGCCTTTTCTCAACCTTCTATTCTATTTTTACTAGTAATTGACAATATATGTACCCGGCTGGCTTGATTCGATAGCATCACAAGTCCGTCCCTCAAAATACATTGCACCCATATTTGATCATATCATAACTCTTAACCTCTTAACACGTAAAAGGTTTACTTATCTCCCCCGACCGAAACTCAGTAACCTATAATAACCCACGTTAGCCTTTGATCTTCCTAGTATCCATATAGAAACCACCTACCAGCTCGGCAATACTCGAGTAAGTACCGCAACCGAAAACAATCATACCGACAATAAAGACCACCAAATTACACATCGCAGGCCGTAGATTGTGTTTCTCATACCACGCCCCATCCCTCAAAAGCACAAACCACATCACGGGAGGAATGTAAAACGACAGACCGGATACAAAAAGTGCCGAGATGATGGACAGTAGCTCCGAGAAAATCGGTATAGCCTCGGCAATGACCCAGGCGAGAACAGTAACAAGGGAAATGAGACCCAACCAAGTCATCCAGCCCTTTCGGGTGTTGATAAAGCGAGCGGCCGAGTCATGGTAGAATTTGCCGTGAATGTATCTGCAGACGACCGTCACGTTGATAGAGCCGGAGATGAAGATGACTGGAAGAGCTATGCCGAAAACCACTCTTGAAATGACTGGTCCGGCTGATAGTAGGGCAGGAGATTGCACGCCCTGGCCCACAAAAGCGTAGATAAGCGACCCTGTCAATGTGTAGATGACGATTTGGATGCCTCCTAGCCACCATAGGGTTTTGATGTAATCCTCCGGAGTATGCATGTCTTCCATGAAGGAAGGCAGGCAGCCAGCGAAAGAATAAGCGAAGACAATATTGTTCGTGGCCACAATCGCTTGCGAGAAAGTGATCCCAGCTATGGGCCACGCAGACCACGGGATATGATCAGTGGAGAAGGTGCCGGTGGAAGTGGAGCTTTGGATGCCAGTGGCAATTACCGTGACTCCGATGGCCAAGATAATCGAAGCGAAATCAATATAACCAAGAATTGCGATTTCCGCAAAGGATGGAGGAATGGCGAGGATCATCAGAATGGCAGCGGAGACAATACTGAAGACCACCGAACACACGCTGCTTTCAGTGATAGTCTGGAACGCAATTGCGCCGGTCAAGCAGTGAGAGCCAATGACAAAGACCAGTAGGGCGACGAAGCTGCAAACGAAGATCTTGCCTCCCACATTTCCCAAAAGAAGATGGCCAACATCCGCGTAGTGCCCAACTTCGGGGTACTTTAATTTCACTTGTCCAATGTTATAGCCCGCATACATCGCTACCAGTCCGATACCGATTGTGAGAATGACACCCGCAACCATGCCCAGCGTAGCGAAGGCAGAAGGCAGGCCCAAGCTCCCGAGGGCTATTGCCTCCACTATGGAAATAACCGTGAGGCGCTTCCATCCTAGCCGGCGAAATCTGGCATTGCCCTCTAAAATGTATTGGGTCTCGGGATCGGACAGATCCGGAGTCTTCGGAAGGCCTTCGCTGGCCATGAAGACGCGAGTAATCGATTGGCGATGGGGGTAATGTATGAACTGAGTATGAATTAAGTAGGGCCCCTCTGAGTTCTTGAGATGTTCAAAAATGTTCCAGAGAAGGACCGGGGGGATGGGGGGTAGAGATAATCAGATGATCAGATAAGATGGAAGGAACTGATTGCTTCCGAGGGAATTTCCCGGCCGCGCAACCCCACCCTCTCTGCAAAACCTTTCCAACACTAAGACATCACTAATCCACTTCGGAGGACCAGCCGCTTACCCCTCACGGATTCCCCAGTTAGAGATTTGTCTTTTTATCCTGCATCTGGTGCGATTGACTCGTCAATCCCAAGCATTTCTAAGGTATTTAATTCCCAAAAGCACGAGCGAAACATGGCTATTTAGAATCTTATCTTTCACGAGGCGAAGATGGGGAACATATTATCCGAGGCGCAAGATGCATTCATGGCGAGAATACGATAATAGTAGAAACTAAGGGCGGGTCGCCGATATTAAACACCTCCGTTCGGACCAATTGAGAATCTATGGAGGATGATAGGGATCCTGCCAAGTCATTAACCAGTGTTAACCCACTCTTCCGATATTATAGACGATTATTCAACGAAGGCTTCACAAGAAGATTCGGTAAAAGCCTGCCAGAATCTTTGCTCTACTCAAACTGTCAGTGTCATTATTCTTTGGTGGAACAGGCCTGCACTTTCTTTCTAGCAAAATAGTGATCTTGCGTCAAGATTGCATGATGTCCTAATGTTCTGCCAACCAAGGTTGCATGAGATTGCTATGCGTTCGTTGTAAACTCAATTTGACCTTCGGGAAATCAGGATGAAAACTGAGACACACAAATTCTTCGTTATGAAAGATCAAATGTACACAACTCCATATTATTAGCTCGAAACTGGTTGAATCACAGAAAATAGTAGTCTACATGACTAATTAGAAATCATGTCACATGTAACCTGTACTTCTCTTCTCCGCTTATATCTCCTATCTTTTAGTGCTATCTCCCCTCCAGTCCCCGCAAATAATAATAACCAAAAGGAAAATTCAGAAGATCAAGAGAGGTCTGAGCTGGCGGTATGAGGTCCCGTAATATCGAGCCGAGTCAAGATGTCATCAAAGTGCCATAGAAAATGATTCAATGAATGGCGCAAATACTTCCTCTTGTGGTGTCTGATGGGATGGCAGTTGTTTGTTCCCGTCTGTGCTCTCATCCATTAAATTGGGCAATGAGCCGGCCGCGTATTCGAAGAACACCACGGGGTCTCTGGTGTTTGGCCACGCAGGGTCAAACTCGAAAATGGAGAGTCTCACCCCTCGGAGACGCTTCAGGCGACAGAACTCGAGGAGACCCCCATCCCAAAAAGTGTCTCGTACCGCCTGTACAGGAAAATGAAGATAAATCTGGATACAGATGGCAGCGAGATTGGGAAAACCGAGACTAATTAACGAGGAAGTCTCATTCCATTCAGCGAGATGTGTATCCATTCCTTGCTGGGGCGGAACACTTATTTTGAGATATTGTATCGATTGAACTTGCCAGCGATGCAAGCAAAATGGAAATTTGGAGAAAGTTCCAACTTGCTGGGTGAAAAAATAGTGCGCATATAGGGTATATGTCGGGCTTCATAGTAGATCTGACGGCAGGTGCGAAGGAAAGAAAGGTTCATAGAATTATTCGCAAGGTCCTGCGGCAGAGGATAGTCTTGAGACGCGATTTGAGGTGCGGTACCAGTGTACTGGTCAGATTGGAGGATCTTCTGTTGTGTTGTCACACACTCTGGGTGGTTGCAGGTTGCGGGTATGATTGATGGATAGTGCCGCATGGATTTCGCTGTCTTGAATGGAATCTTATAAAATAGCTCCTCGGGAATAAAACCAAGCCTTCGCTTGATCAATTCCTAAAAGCGTACTGAGGAGCATCCGTCCAAAAACATCCACATCAGACGGTCGCGCGCATTCAAGCACATGGCCAAAATCTGCATTGCAGACCACAAAATGCTGATGCTCGTTCCATGCAACTGCAAAGTCGAATGAAGTCTGCGCATTCCACAGGGGTGCGGATAGGTACCATGAGTGGTTGAGACCGAGACGGCCGTCGCAGCTAAGGTTGTTCTCGCCCGTCACGAACCGGTATACTTGCACCAGATAAAACGTGAAAAGGGCGGTGCGACGCGCAGATTCCTGGTATACCCATTCTTTCCAGGACTGCATGACGGCATCCATGGGCGCGGTAAGAGCAGTATCAGGCTCTGCGGCTGGGAAGTATATATAATTCAGAAGGTTGAAAGCTGATGTTTCCAGCATGGGGATAAAAGGCTCGGCGGACAGTCGGGCATGGATATCCCCGTCGAACAGGCGCATTATCTGATACAGTATCAGTGATTGAGTGTGTGCAAGTGCTTCGAGAGGCGTGCTCGGTGGCGGAGAAGCACGCAAATCGTCAATGCGGGTTTTGAAGGATGAGAGGATAACAGGAGCATTGATATCATTTCGAGCCATGTAGAGGGCGCAGCAGGCGAGAGCGTCTGCAATATTTAGCACAAAGCCGAGATGTAAAGCAATAAATGTACCTTGCATTGACCTGGGCATGCCGTCCTTGTACAATTGGCGATGACACCAGGGTGTCTGGCTTTCGAGGACCATCATTTTGGGTGCTTGTTTCAGCACATCCATGCCGAACTGTAGGCGTTCCGTGATTATTGTCGATATGGGCAGCGAAGACCTTGTCTTGATCACAGTAGTACTTGGATTGTCATGTGTTAGCGACATCATAGGAGGTTGCAGAGGTGGGATTTGGGCCAGTAGATTGGCGACTTCGGTTTCGGGGCTCGGAAGCTCGAGGGGACATGATAACTGCTCTACATCTCGGAAGTGCGTGTTGATATCGGTCCCACACGGGGCTTCGGCAAAGGTGGGAAACAAAGGGTCTTCCAGGAGGTTTACTGCAAGCGATGCTGTCTCCATGTCCATGCTTTGTGGTTGTCTACCAGGATAGACACAGATCTGATTGCGGCGGGCACATCGGAAGCAAGCTGGCCAGGCAAGATCACAGCGTCGCTTGGCTACCTTGCAGGCCTCGCAGGATTTTCGCCGCGGTGGGGCGTTGGTACGCTCTGCTGCTGAGTTCATGGGTCCCAATTGATCGAATAATTGCGAGGCTGCAATGATTTTCGAGACCTGTGTGGACAGTGAAAAGCCCAACGTAAGATGGCTGCGGAGCAAACAATCAGTGGGGCGGCGGAGTTCCACCCGCTACTTTAGCTCAACCAATCATACTTGGCCCAGGAAGTGGAACGCCGCGGTGGACTTTGTATACTACTAATACTCTCCCTGTGCAATATTTCAATGCTCGCCTGTATAAATAGCTAAGATGTCTTCCTCCTTTCAAAGTACTCATCAAAATCATCCTACTCTTACAGTTCATTCATATACCGTTTTTGCTGCCAACCTCTCCAATCACTTTCAGAACAAACTTCATCACCAAACCACCACTCAACATGTCCGTCTTCGTCTGTGGCGCAACCGGCACCCAAGGCGGTGCCATAGCAAAGTACCTCCATGAAAAGGGCATCAAAGTACACACTGTCACCCGCACCCCGCTCTCCACAAAGTCACAGCACCTGCGCGCCCTGGGTGCTGAAGTGATTGCGGGTGACTACAACAACGAAGCATCCCTCCGAGCCAGTCTCGCCAATTGCACTGGTCTCTTCCTGAACATGGTCCCCGACTTCCAAAACCCCGACATCGAAGTTATCCGCGGCCGGCGACTCCTCACTCTCGCCAAAGAAGCTGGCGTCAAGCATGTTGTCTACAGCAGCGCCTTCGCCGTCAACGAACCCCACAAGATCCGCACCTTCACTCCAACTGGCTTCGTCGGGAAGATGCTGCTACCTAAGAAGGCGCTTGAAAATGAGATTCGGACAATGGGTTTCGAGCGATGGACTATTCTGCGTCCTGGAAGCTTTATGACAAACTTTCTAGCGCCGATGGTGTATATGTATTCTGGGTTAGTGGATAAGGGATGTTGGGTTACTGCGTGGACGACGGAGACGAAGATCCCGCTGGTCGATCCGATGGATATTGGGAAATTTGGAGCAATGGCGCTGACTGATGAGAAGTTTCATGGCAAGGAGATTGGAATTGCGGGGGAGTTGTTGACCGTTGAGGAGATAGTGAAGGAGCTCGTGAATGCCACAGGGCGGGATCTCAAGGCTGCTTACTTAACTGAGGAGGAGATTGAAGCCCAGGCTGCTGTTAACCCGCTCATTGAAGCGCAGTTGGCGATGCGAGACATGGCACAGTTTGCGGATTTGGAGGCGACAGAGGAGTGGGATCTCGACCTGGGGACATTCGAGCGGTTTCTGAAGAGAGAGAACGAGAAGGTTGTGAAGACGTTTTCTATTTAGATGTTGCTTTGGCTTCATGTACCTAATAAATATCTTCCGACTTGGTTGCAACGTGATAATATCATTCTTACCAACCTTTGCACCTCCCATTAATTGTAAAGGCTCTGCTGATTGAGGCGTAAGTCTGTAGTCAATCTGTAGCCAATCTCCATAGTTATCACATGATCAATGTGAGAGATATGTTCACGAGTGTCTCGACTTCCAACAATGTAGTATTATGAAATGAAGTCCACAGTAATGCGCCATTCCCAAACAATCAGACACATGTATCATTTCTGACCCTTTCAAAGCTTCCCATGTACGGCACGGGACACATTATCTCCCAAAAATATCATTTTGTCCTTCCGTGACTCAACATCCCACTGAGATGGTGGCTTTATACCAGAGTCCGCAAATGACTGAACATATCTTGATGCCACGATCACAGCTACCTCATTTTCATCAGTGCAAGCATCATACATCAGTAAACAAGAGCAGACGATGGCCTGCAGATGACCAATTATCTCCCTTCCACGCCATAGCAGCTCCGCCTTGTCAGCCCTATTTGCAATTTGAACGAGACTTTCTAGTCTTCTCGTGACGAATGCACACTCATCCGGGAACAATCGTTGACAGTGTTGCAGTATATCGTGCACCCACTGCCCGAAGACGCTCTCGATGACTTTACCGTCACCGAGCCGTCGGTCCATAATGACTCTCGCCACATCCTCAGCCATCACACTAACCGTACCCTCCCAGATCGGATTGACCAGCGTGTCTCGGAAGATTCTGGCTACGTTGAGAATCCCACCATCCTCGTTGTTTTCGCAGTAGCCGACCCCTCCTAATCCTTCCATGCATTCTCGGAGTCCCTGGACAGAACCCACGCTGGTCAGGGCCTTTAGAGCCGGCGTGATGAGCCGAAGCAAAGTTGCAGCTTGCTTCTTATCACGCGGGATTACGGCAGCAGCTTTTGTATTACGAACCATTAGGTCCCAATCCTGCTCAACGGTTCCCTGCAGGGCAATGCCGAAGAAAACCCAGTGCATGGCCGCCGCGTATTTCACTGTCTCAGCCGCCATCCAGCGCACGTGCTGCGGGACGTCCTCAAGAAGTGAGCCTTGGACCTTGCGAACCCGCGTATATGCCCGGCAAATGGCCAGTCCGCGTCCCCATCCTGCCGTCGAACCGGCCGCTGTATAGAGGCGGGTAATATTGAGGATGGTCGCAACCTCTTTTACACCTCTGCCTTCTTCCCCGATCAGCCAGCCCCGCACACCCTTGAGCTCCAACTCCGCTGTGGGCAGTTGCTTGGTGCCAACTTTGTTCTTCAGCCGTTGCATCCGAATGCCATTCAACTCAATCCCGCTCGAAGATGAGGCCGATCGGCCAGCACGCCGCCGCACTGGTGCATAGAACAAACTGAGTCCTTTGGTTGTCTGCGCCAGCATGACCGTCATTTCCGAGTCGGTCGCACTGCTGAACCACTTAAACCCATCAATACGCCATGGTCCAAGCGGCATGCCGTGCGCATCGTGATGGGAGGCTTCTTGAAGCAGTTCCTCGCGACTCAGTCGACGTGCGATCGTCTCGGTTCCTCGCACGTCGCTGCCACCCTTTCGTTCAGTCATCCACTGTCCACTTGTCCATGCGATTTTGGGATCTCGCGAGATGAGGCGGCGGTATGCCTCACGAAATACCTCGCTACGACCAGGCTGGTCCCCGTCCGGCTCGCCGAGATGAGCTGCAAGCAGCTTTGCTGCCCCGTCCGTCATAGACGCAGGACACCCTGTCATCGCAGCGCTACTAGACCAAACATGGTTCAGGGCAAATTGATGCACGCGGCGGTTCCAGGTTGTGTTGTCCGTCTCATATGCGACGCTCACGAGGCCTTCTTCTTGACCAATTTCCTTGAGAGCCTTCCAACCAGTTGATGTCCATAGCGGATCAACTCTATTTTCCTCGCCAAATGTGGTGAGCGGACGGAGAGCAGGCGGGTTAGTCTCTGCATCAACACTGTGCTGAAGTATTCTAGGCTCAAGAGCACGGCGAGAGAGGTTGTGGATGGAGTGGCCCACGTTGCCGCAGTTGTGGGGAAGGTATAGCTCCAGGATCCGGCCTAAAACTACATCGTCGGATGAAGAGTGGTTTCCTCGGGCGCTTGCAGTAGTAAAGCTATAGCACGGGGGAATAGTGGGAAGGGGTTGAAAGAACCCTTCTGTGGATGATGAGGGCTTGCTGGGAGTGCGTGCTGCCATGTTGTTGTGTCTCGATCTCTGATTCTCAGGAAAGGCAAACAGCTTGGTGGAAGACAAGAGCTGATATGAGGGATGTCTCCTCGGAATGCATGTCAGCAGGTCCCCACATCACTCGGCTCCTGAATTGCAGAGACCGAGGTATCTACGGATACGCAGGTTGGTAGCAGCCACTGGGCGAAAACAGGTTTGATCATAATATCTTCATAGCTGAGTTTATCATCACTTGTGAATGCAAGGTGAACAAGATATCATAATATAACCAATGTTGAAGACAGCGAGGAACTGAGGATAAATCTGGAGCTACATAGGGAGGAAGACTGCAGGGGATTGGACTATGCAATCACGCTCTGTGCCAAAGAAGTGAGAGACGAGACTGGATGGACGGCGACCGGGTGGCACATGCGTCACGTGCTATTTACCCCGCATAGTGCAGTCCACGTGATTTACCTAGAACCTTGTGAGAAACTACAGGAGACTTTGGACTGGTACTATGGAGGAATTCTCGAACGGTTTGGTGATATAAACGGGACTTTGGGGTTATACAAACTGCCGACTTTGTCGCAGCCTTAGGCAGCCATATAGAGGTAAGTACCTCAGGCATATTTGATGCCTTGGGCCACTGATCTAGGATAGCTTTCCATGATTACTAGAAGAGTATGCCCCTACCGATCATAGCTATCATGGGGAGGATTGACTATGGGTAGTCGCACTATCTGGCTAGTATTTTGCAATCTTCTCTTTCTAGTATCTCGCCCTAGACTCTTGCGCCATCCCACTCAGCTTTGTACATCACGAGTAAACTAATCGTCCCCTTACATTCCCTTTATTCATGGAGAACTTCTTGCTTTGGTGTTAGTTTCCCATTTATTAGATACTCTTGGGTTGACTGAGTTAGAGACTCGGAAGTTCTCAGACGTAATGATGTTGTAGGGCTGAACCAGCCGTCTTGTATAGAGTCACGGCATAATTGTAGCGTCACGGTATTTCTTAGGAACTTCCCTAGATACTCCTTTCCTATAAGTCCCATAATTTTACTGCCTCACACCCATTATTTTCATTCTACCAACACCCTTAATTCCCACAGCAACTATGTCCCCCACTTCCATCAGAACCCGCTTCCTCATCCTCTCCGACACCCACGGGGCAGAGCTACCCGATGCATGCTTCGAGCACTCGGCAGACGTCGTGATACACTGCGGTGACCTCACAAACTCCTCCTACATAACCGAATTCCAAGCAACCATCAAACAGCTCCAGCGTCTCAAAGCGCCAATCAAGCTCGTTATCGCCGGAAACCACGACTTCACCCTAGACACACCAACCTTCGAACAAAAGATCCGCGAAGCTGGTCTCGAAAACGACTCCTCCGTCAAGAAAGTATACGGAGACTATGAAGAAGTCAGAACTCTCTTCGAAAATGAACAAGACAACGGCATTATCTTCCTAGACGAAGGTACACACTTATCAACACTACCAAACGGAGCATTACTCAACATCTATGCCAGTCCATACACTCCCTCCCTCGGGGACTGGGGGTTTCAGTACCATCCTGAAAGGGGACATGACTTTCAGATTGAGGAGGATGTTGATATCGTGATTACGCACGGTCCTCCCAGGGGAATTATGGATTATACTGACAACAGGAGAGCTGGGTGTCCAGATTTATTCAAGGCTATTGCGAGATCTAGACCCCAAATGCACTGTTTTGGACACATTCATGAAGGATGGGGTGCGATGATTGCACAATGGAGGGATAGGACTTTGATTGGTAACGAACCTTCCCACTTTACGGCTATCGACTATGGGCAGTCGAGTGTTGTCACTAAGCTGTCCAGACTTGATCCTGAGACATCACCAGCTGTTGTAGAAACGAGTCACTGTACGGACGATGCCATTCCATTGAAAACGGACCATCAGACACTTTTCATAAATGCAGCCTTTGAGGCTAGCAATACGGCAGGTGACGGCCTCGAAATGCACCCAGTCTGGCAAGTTGATCTGGAGCTTCCGTGTGCAAAAATAGTCAGATCAGCAGCACATTGATCGTGAAGACGGTATAAATCTCGAATTATCGTGAGCATTTACAAGGGTTGGTTTCCAGTGACTTTCCCCCGGGAGGTGCCCCCTAGACTATTACCTAAATGACCCCAATATATCCATTCATGTCTTATAAAAAGAGTGGTTTTCCTTTCACACCATAACAAAGCAAGAGGCAGGGAGGAGATGATGATAAAGCATTAGAACATCTGCGCATGCGCATCAAAATATTATTGCTCCCATAACCTATACTTTCCACAAACCTCTCATGGCAGGCATACATTAGCATTAAATTCCCGTAAGTAAAACTATACTCCAGCCTCCGCTCGCATCTGTGCACTATTGATGAATTCGCACCGGTCAAACAGCCTTTCCCATAAGACTGCCTTCTCTGCTTCTGTAGATCCTCCCGCATCCGCATCTATGCTGACTCTGGTCGCCCTCGATCCCACAGGGCCCCCGAAAACCTGAATCGACAGCTGATCAGGCGTATCCTTGGAAAGTCCCTGTTCACTGATCCCCGAGAATGCAGCAGGCCATGTGTCACTAGGACTCGCATCATGCGCAAACCCAATCACCTGTCTGCTCACCTCCCGTGCTAACTCCATTTGTTCCGGGGAGTTATTAGCCCCACCCTCCAGGTTAGCATTGTTCATGACATAGGGAATATCACTGAGATGAGCAACGCGCCACATCGGTACGCCCATCATTTCGAATACTGGCGCGTATCTGGTCGCATTATGCTCGTAGAGCCATATTTTAGATGTGGTGGTCCATCCTCTCTGAGCGTACTGCCATGCAAAATCAAGCACTGGACAGGTGAACCAGATATCGCGATTCATTTGCGCGGCGCGGTAGTACTGGGGTGATATAGGGCCGTCGTAGCTTTCGCGGACCATATGCGCGAAGTCTGTGACCGGATATGAATCTAGAAGTCTTTCTTTTGTGGAAGGGGAGAGCTTCGACAACCATAGTCCGAAGCTAGCAAGCACTTCATCGTCGGTGGAGGTTGTTTGTGGGGCATACCAGGCTCCATCGTTGGCCACCCACGAAGCAATTATAGGGATATCTTTGACGAACTTGCCGGCACGTAGGAGCTCAGAGGGTCGGGCGGGGAGAACGTCGCCATCAATGGTCGGATAGAAGAACCCTTCTCCAAATGGGGGGCGAGCTGCACGTGACGCCGTAACGGAGATATTTGTGAGAGTTTCGAAGGGGATTCGTCGAAGACATTCTAGTGTCTCAAAGGACTCGGCGTCGTTAGTAGTGATGCAACCCACCTCACGCGCGATGTTTGCGGTGTTCTCGGATACCAGAGTCGGGTCACTGTTGAAGTTGAGACCCGGGGCGCCAGACATCATGCTTTATATGTTAGATAACTGGAAGAAAGTAAATGAACATCAATGAACTTACATGGCTCGCTGGAACGGGACACCTTTGGTGCCGTTGAAAGACGTCAAGTGCAGGCCGATGTCGCTGGCCCCGACGCTCTGCCCGATGGCAGTTACTATAGATGCATTAGCTGCCCGTGCCTGTTTTGGTACATGATTCAGTCATTGTACCTCTGCTGGGGTCACCCCCAAATGCTTCGATGTTGTTTCGAACCCCTGCTCATTGAGTCAGCAAGCATGCCGTAGTGCGTAAAATGTCTACATACATTCCAATGCAGCGCGCTGATCACGCAGTCCGACATTTGTCTGCTTCTTCTCAATCATGGCCCTACTAGTCGCAAATCCAAAGACTTGGGGCGATTAGCAACATCTACGTGAGCGCACAGTGTATATGTCCTACATCCTAATCGGTAGTTTGTCCCGACATATATCAACGGCTTCCCTGCCGCCACGGCGCCCTGAAGCAGCCCTTCCGGGTTGTAAAGGATGTCAGAAGCAGAACCCAGAGCATGGCCACCTACGCATTCTCAGCATCAGTCTCAATTTAGAAAATCAGGAGAGTATGAATATAGTTACCTCCATGCAACCACACCACAACAGGAAGTCTATCCTGTTCTTTGACACCGGTCGGGCGAGCAACCCTCAAGCTTAGACAATTCTCGCTGATATTTGACACTCTACTCGTGAAAGGCAGGATATCTCCTGTGCCCTGGGGGCACCACGCTCCAGGCTGGGATGCATCGATCACGGACCCTTTCGACGAGCGGACTGGAACAGGAGGAGCGAAACGTCGGAGACCAGTTGGCTCCTCCGCATAGAAGATGTTTTGGAAATGTTCTACACCATTTGACAGACTGCCAATATATTCGATGCCATGATGAGTGTCATAAACTCTTGGTGGTGATACGGGTGTTTTCGGAAAGACGAGTCCGTAGTAACCAGTGAGATTTTCAACAAGAACATCAGTAAATGGTGAGAGGTATATGGCGAAAAGTGCCATGGCCACCGTGAGTGCGCCTATGACGAAGCCACTTTTCAGAGTGGCCATGACTAGCTTGGTGAGGAATTGACACTGCGTCACTTAGGCCACGATGGAACTTAACGAAGTGATTGGACAAGGTATCTTGCCTCTTCGTTGAGGTGTTGCATAAGCGGGAGAGATGACGTGGGAGCTGGCGGAAGTACCCTTAAGTCTGGCGGCTTGTGGCTGCTCCCGGCCTAACAGGGATGGTCATCCTGCTGGGGCGCTATATGATAGACTCAACATCGTCCTAGGTAATTGGTAATAACACAATACCAGCAAGCATTCGTAGTTCCTGGTACTAATACAGTGGGAGAAGTTGTAGTTATTGAGTACTATATAGTACGGTAGCGGATGGCGCGCATACTATCCGACACTACAAATATATATCTGCAAAGACCAGGTCACGCTACGTTTCATCTTCAAGGCATCAGGCAGTATAGGATCAAAGGGTAGGTAGATGAAAGAACAAGGTAAAACCATATACGAGTAAGCACAAGAGAAGTTCAGGATCGAAAGATAGGGAAGATCTGGCGATCAATGCTTGGGGCTCTTTCGGGAATCTGATTGTTTGCGATAATCGGATTGGGACTTCGCCCCGATTGCCCTGTCACGGCGGTGAAGGCTTATTGTGGCAGAGACCGACCGCCCATTTGACAAAAAATGTTGGTTTTCGGATAAATATGTACTCCGGAGCTGTTTGTTGTCAGCATTCACTATACCCTCTCCAAATTAGATGTGAATGGGCAAATTTGATAGAGACATCCTGGGGCTTGAAGAATTCTATGAAATTTTTGAGTTTAAAAGTGTAGGACCCTCCTGGCTTTATTCCGGCAGCTATACAATGAGACGTAATTTTCTACTCACCTATTAATCGTCGTTGCTTTGGTCCAGTCTAATTTGAGATACATTCAATGTCTTCCTCGAGTGCCAAGTAACAAACGCTTGCAGTGAGAGCGTGGAAGCACAAAATAAACGCATAGCCCTTGGGTTAACGGCGCTTCAAATTCCTGGAGGAGGCAGAATTGTCAATGGCGACTGTACTGGAAGCAAACATGCTCTATCCGATCCTTGCTGTTCAGTACAGCATCCTCCCCTTGTGCTTTACCTCGACATATCTAGTCTCAGACTTGATTAGATCTGCGATCTGTTCGCTAGTGCAGATAAACACTCACATACATGGGAAATTATAGCTTACCGCTAACGAGTTCTCCTCTTTTCAAGAGGATGATATGGATGATAGCAACGCAACATCACGGGATCTGTGAAACGAGACCCCAGCCAAGGAACACGCTTGCAACGTCAACCTCCCATCACATTCCCTTGTTCTACCCAACACGCTCCTGTGTCAAACAAAGCAAATCCAGAGACTCTCCCAGCAACGGCCTATCCAGCCATCTCTGAGTGCAACAGTCATTTAGAAAGCTATATGCAGTCTGTCAGACAGCCCCTATCCCGCCGTCACCGGACACGCCAAGGTAGCTTGACTGGAGAATGACTTGCAGGAGAGAAGCCGGTAAGTGATCGTGACAGTCTGTGCTGCACACCACGGAGAGACATTATCAATGATCATTCGGAGCCTGACGGTCGACCCCGTGATGTTGGACGGATTCCAAATGTCGCAAATGCAGGGGAGGTGCGTCTCACGTCTCTACAACCATGGGCCCCAGTCCTTTGGGCCCCCCATAGTGGACAGCATGACATCGCTTGGCCCTGCATATACCTCGCTTGTTATCCGGCCCTCAACCGGGCGGCGCTGATATAGATTCCCCGGGCCGGGTGTGGTCTACGACGGATTGTGATTATCTCCTAACCCGCTGGTATCTGAATAATCTCATCAGCCAGAATATTGACACTTGGAAATTTTGGTATGAGTGTATCAGAAAGCCTTATAGGCATGTGCTACTCATATGGCGCCTTAGTGGAACCAATACCGTCTGGGGCCTTATGAGTGGCAGAAAGCATTTGTTGCAAAGCCTTCGGATATAAGTCCCTTTCGACGATGTCAAGAACTCTTGGACCACTAATATAGCTGCATGCACAGGTTAACCAGAGGTTATTTTTGTGTCCAAACGCCGTGTAACACTGGGTAACAATACACTCCTTTCAGTCACCTACATATCCCCGCCTCCTACAGTAGGGTTGTGAATATCCCTCAAATTCCTTTTATTCGCTGGGGCAGGATCTACCTGATATAGAAGCTGCACAACCCCAGATGCTATCGCGTGAAGATGCCAAGTATTGATGGGCTACGTTGGCTGGCGAATAGTCTGTTCACCATCCCCCGCCTGTACAAGGCTCTTTGAGTGACCTCTATTTCCATGAAGACTTCTTGCAGTGTAGAGCCGCTGTTTTGAACCTGGAAATTGTTCTTCCTACTATGTATTGTGTCATAAGAATTAGTACATTGAATCTATCTCCCAGCAAGCAAAACAGCCCATAGAGAAGCTAAGGGACAGCTGGTCAAGCTGCCCCCAAAACGGAATGTGTCCGTAATCTCATCCCTGCATGCTATCTGTATTCTGTGCATGCATGATGCCTTCACGGAGCATAACCCAGTAGCCCGAATATGCAATGTGACCATCTGACTGAGTTTTAAATATACTGACCAAGTCCTTCTGACCAGGTCCCCACTTGATGGCAATCAACAAAAGGTGAATGTGACTGAAACCGTGGCCTAGACAACAGGACTTAGACTTTGTTGTGAGACTATAAAGGATCTATCCATTGCACTACTAAACTTAAGCATTCAAGTCCAACATTGACAATTCTCCTCTTTCGGCAGCAACTCGCTCAACATGGCTTTCCTCAAACGCATTTTCCCGCTGCTCGCCCTGCTTTTGCCTGCAGTATTCAGTGCCACAGAGCAGGTCCCTCACCCGACCATCCAGACCATCCCGGGAAAGTACATCGTTACTTTCAAGGCCGGCATTGACAACGCGAAAATTGAGTCCCATTCCGCATGGGTAACGGAGCTCCACAGACGCAGCATAGAAGGCCGCAGTACACCCGACGATGACCTTCCCGCCGGCATCGAAAGAACATACAAAATTGCCAATTTTGCTGGGTACGCGGGGTCTTTTGATGAGAAGACTATCGAGGAGATCCGCAAACATGACCATGTATGAGGCTAACTGTCCGAGGCCGTGAAGCCCAAACTAATTGGCGTACAGGTGGCTTACGTGGAACAAGATCAGGTATGGTATCTCGATACGCTAGTCACAGAAAGACGAGCTCCTTGGGGACTAGGTAGTATCTCGCATCGGGGTGCGTCTAGCACCGATTACATCTATGATGACAGCGCTGGCGAGGGTACCTATGCCTATGTAGTGGATACCGGCATCTTGGCTACACATAATGAGTTTGGTGGCCGTGCTAGCCTGGCATACAATGCTGCAGGGGGCGAACATGTTGATGGTGTTGGACATGGCACACATGTAGCAGGGACCATTGGCGGCAAAACATACGGTGTTTCGAAAAACACTCACCTACTATCCGTGAAGGTGTTTGTGGGTGAATCAAGCTCGACATCAGTCATTCTGGATGGCTTCAACTGGGCAGCCAATGATATTGTTAGCAAGAATAGGACCAGCAAGGCAGCTATCAATATGAGTCTTGGTAATGTCGCCCTCCCTGGTAGCTGAAAGTTACTAACCATGAGGTAGGTGGGGGCTACTCCTATGCTTTCAACAATGCAGTTGAGAATGCTTTTGACGAGGGTGTACTCTCTTGTGTTGCCGCTGGAAATGAGAATGTACGCTCTGCTAGACTGTCCAACATTCGGAGGAAGTTTCACTGATGTCTTGCAGAGAGATGCAGCACGGACTAGCCCGGCTTCTGCACCCGACGCTGTCACTGTTGCCGCTATTAGCAGAAGCAATGCCCGTGCGTCATTTTCAAACTATGGGTCCGTAGTTGACATCTTTGCTCCGGGAGAGCAAGTCCTTTCTGCGTGGATCGGTTCCAACTCGGCTACCAACACCATCTCCGGTACGTCCATGGCCACGCCTCATGTGACAGGTTTGGTCATTTATTTGATGGGCTTGCGGAACCTGGCTACCCCTGCGGCCGCAACGGCTGAGCTCAAGAGACTGGCTACGCGGAATGTTGTCACCAATGTTGCCGGTAGCCCCAATCTACTGGCCTACAATGGAAACAGCGGCGTGTTAAATGGGGGTGATAATGATGGTGATGAGGACTAGGCGCGTGATACGAGCAGACATGGTCCAAAATAGTGGGTCAGGAAGTAGACTAGTTTTATATGCGAAATAAAGTGTGTCTGGAAATGCCTAGCTCAATCTTGTAGTATCCGCAGTTCGAATTCTGCCGCACCGCGAAGAGGTTGTGCATGAGTTTTTACCCAGCCGACCTCCCGATGCTGGAACAAGCTCATCGATTGGATATGTGAAAGTTTGGCACATGCGAAAAGCCGCTGCCCTTTACCTCCCGACGTGGTACCGGACCGAAGGCAGACACAGACCACGGAGTGCTATACCGCACAGACGACTTGTGCTTCCAACTAAGAAAAGCAATGTCACAGACCGTTGCAGCATCGTGAGTATGATAGGCTTCTACCCATTGATCATCACTGGCGACATCCCGACTGAATCTAGATCAAGGACATCAACCGCTTCCCCGGACAGATCAGGCCCAACCCCATAATGAGCCGGTGACTGTGTAACCCAGTCACAATTCGTTTGTTATTAGTCTCCTTTCTTTGCTAGATAATGTGTACTACTCTAGAGCTTGTGCCCCTGGGAGCTAACATTGAAGACAGGCTTTTGTATATAGCTGCATCCCAAGTCCGGCTGTATAGGGATCAGTATGCTATTGGTCTTTCCAAATTCTCACAATGAAAACCGTCTCCCGGGTTATCACGGCCCCTGTGGAGAGCGAAAAGGAAACGCTTCTGGCACTGCTGCCCCAGTATGGCCTTAAGCTTGCCCCGGACGGAATCCATATACAGTGGGCTTTGGGAAATTGTCGACACCCGCGAAACTGGAGCTTGCGACGCAAGGTCTATGATACTACGCTGATTATTTTCCTGGAATTCTTCACGTATGAAGCCCGCTAGTTTTGATTACACCGAGGCTAATTATTCCAGAACTGCTATCAGCACTGCCGGCGTGGGTAATCAAACTGTTATAAATGATGTACATTTGCTGAACATATAGTCAACTGCGGCCAACCATGCTGTGCACGACTTCAATATTTCAAGAACTCTGTCAATTCTTCTCTTCGTTTCCATGTTAGTACTCACCTACTTCCTCTAGCACAACCAGGCTGACTTCTCAGATATCTTATCGGCCAAGCCATTGGGGGTGTCGTATTCCCCCCCTACTCTGAAGTATTTGGTCGCAAAAAGCTCTATGTGGCAAGCTCAGCTCTCTACGGCCTATCATGCATCTTGATAGCATCCGTGCCATCTTTGATAGGAGTAGCGATTGGCCGATGTCTCTGTGGCTTTCTGTCCGCCATTCCCACGACTGTTGTAGTGGGTAGTATTGAAGACACCTTCAACTCTCGCGAGCGAGTCTGGGTCATCTGCATCTGGACCATGTTCGCCAACCTGGGACTCGTTGTAGGTCCCATTCTCAGTACCTTTGTTGTGGCCTACACCCACTGGTGCACACCCAAATTTCCCCAGTATATGCCAATGATGTGACTAACACCCCATCAGGCGATGGATATTCTACATCGCGGCCATGGTAACTGGAATCCTGACCCTGCTACTACTCACTTTGAATGAATCGCGCCCCTCTCTCCTCCTCGCCCGTGAAGTCGCTACTCTCCGCAGAGTCACCAAAATCGACACGCTGGAAGGCCTCAACCCCGACAAAGCTCCTGACATGCGCAGCTTCGTCCGCATCGCGCTCTTCCGCCCTATCCGGCTCCTCTTCACCGAACTTATCGTCTTCACCGTCTCCATTATCAGCGCCGTCGCTATCGCCCTAGTCTACCTCTTCACCGAAGCCCTACCGCCCATCTACGAATCCTTCGGCTTCACCTCAAAGCAAGCCTGCCTCCCCTTCATCGCCATTGGCTTAGGCCTCACCCTCGGCCTCCTCACCCGCTGCCTCGACCTCCGCATCATTGCCCACCACCGAGCTCAGGGCCGACCACTCCTCCCAGAAGACAAACTGACAGGATTCTGGATCGGTGCACCAATTCTCGCTGCGGCATTGTGGCTTTTCGCTTGGACTATCCCGCCAGCTGTCACGAATCTCCCTTGGCTTGTGTCGGTCGCAGCTCTTGTGCTGGCTGGGTATAGTCTCAACGAGATGGACTACGTGCTGGGCGGGTATCTGACGGATAGTTATCTCAGCTATGCGGCGAGTGGACTGGCGGCATTGAGTCTGGTGAGGGCGTTATTGTCTGCTGCGTTACCACTGATCTCGGAGCCTATGTTGGATCGGCTCGGGGCCAATTTTAGTGTTTCGGTGTTGGCGGCGGTTGCGACAGTGTTTTGTATTGTGCCGCCGTTGTTTTCGAGGTACGGGAGGGGTATTAGAGCTAGAAGTGCGTTTGCAAGGTTTAGTTTGACTGTGTATCGTGAATATAGTGTTGATGAGGAGGGATATTAGAGTAACAGGAGTGTGCGATATGAGTAAATTTTGATGGAGTTGGGGGTGGGGGGCAAAAGTTGTGCTTGATTGATAAAGATTGACAATCTTACGCTTTCATTAGGGTTGCTATTCGCTATTTACTATTTGTAAGTAGATTATGCTGGGATACATATCTGTCTGTCACCTGGCTGTACATATCTGATAAAGTGTTTTTAGTCTAGCGAGTAGTGCGTCGACAGCTCATATATTCAGTTAGGGCTAAGTTCACAAGGTACATATAGTATCGGAAATGAAACGACGAAATGCACGGATAGCTGAAAGGAGCAAGACAATCGTGGCAATATTCCCAGATTAACTGTCAGTCAGAGAAACTTCGTTATCCTGTGTGTCTTCCAGAGAGGACAGTTGTCATTCCAGTATCTACTTCACTGTAGTAATAAGATCAATGGAAAAGGGGTCCTTTAGATCCACCGTCCAAGGTACCCCGGGTACACAACTAACCCATCTAGGAATTAAGATATCCGAATCTAAACTCGGCTTCAATCCCGGCGTTAGCTGTTCATCCTTCCGTCTATTCTTATCCAGATGCCAGAACTGTGACACGGATCTCACCAATCAGAAACTGAAAGTTAGTCTGGTCTAACCTCCATCTCGGATCCTCTCAGTCAGGCGCCGCAAATCAAGACTTTCCTTATTTAGACTTGGCAATACTAAGCACTAACATGCTCGTAACGCTAAACCCTTTTCTGATCCAGATTAGACAACATGATTGGCCAGCTCGCTAATGACATCATAGGGCTAGAGGCTAGACTGTATCGGGAGTAGTTGGACGTTCTGGCCCCGAAGGAATGTTTGGAGATACTTTAGTAGAGACTGTGATGTTTGATGTGGTATTGATATAAATACTACTGGGTTAGGGGGGAGATGATGAACGCGGGAAAAAAAAGTGTTCAAAGTTCAGTCCTTCTTTTTCTACGATTCTATCGCTCTTTATATTCAGAATTGCGTTCTGTCGCTCTTTATATCACATAATACTCTCTTTTTGCGCATTTGCCTCTCATAATAACTACCAGCGTGCTTTCATTCTTATTTTTCAATTGAGAGAATCCACTCACTAGTCGACGCACTCAGCCCAACTTACAACCAAAGTAAGATAGACCAAGCCTATATTCTCTCATGGTCTAACTGTTTCCCGCTGCAGCACCGCCACCAAACTCCTTTACTGTACCGAAGAATCACGCAACAAAAACCAAAATCAACTATCGATCATGGCATATATTGGCGACGCGGCGGTCATCTTCTTTGTCATTCTCGGCTGTGTAATGCTGACTCTGTCCGGCTACTCCACGCACTACCTCATGACCAATGGGTTTTACGGTTTAGAGCGGGACTTTGATCCCACCGCGGAGCAGAGAGTGTATATGCGGCAGCTGAGACTGAGAGATCTGCATTGGATGGCAAGGGATAATAGGGTTAAAACCGAGGACAGTCAGTCGGCTGTTTGAGGGATACCATCTATATCATCATCGGAGTTATGGGAGAATGGGCTGTGATTTGGAGCATGGGATGGCGTTTAGGGTCGTTATTGAAACCATGTGTGTGATAGAATCCCTTCAGATTCTCCATTATCTATACCTGGTTTGTTTCGTTGTACATGTGTCCGTTTAAACTATATTACTTAGAGGTTCTAAAGCATACAAGGTGATAAAGATAATGATTTCCTCTTACGTATTAGCGAGCAGTCCCAACCATCAAACTGCCGATACGTCAGCCCCAATACCCACAAAAGCTCATCACGAAGCAGCTCCGGGGCCATATAACGCACATTATGCGTCACGGCTTTCCCCTGCGCGTAGACAAACCGACTCTGACTCGACAATCCAAGATGAGCCCTCTGAATTTCCTCATCAACTCTTTCAATAGTCTCTAGCCGCGCAGGAAGATTTGCCCTCACCTCCTCAGAATTATACCGATTTACAATACCAAACCCCTAAACTTTATGGAAATCCACCGATAGAATTCCAAACACCACGCTCAATCGTTCATCACCCAGCGCCTGAAACCCCAGCGGCAATCCAGCATTAACCCCTTCCATACTATTTGCTACAAACCCCTCCTCCATACGAAACATATTCTCATGCCTTTTCTCATCCTCTTTAATCCTCTCATACTTCTCTGCTGAGAATACACGATTTATATCTAACCTTACAACTACAACAATCACCACCCCACCCAACAAATTAAACCATCCCCGCTGTGACGGATTAGGCTGTCTCCAAGAATCAACTATCACCCTCCCCGCTGTGACGGATTAGGCTGTCTCCAAGAATCAACTATCACCATCCCCGCCAATTTCGACTTGGTATGCATGCGAAACTCCCGGATCAAGACACCGCCATATGACTGCTCAACTAGTACATAGGGTGGCTTGATCCCTGCTACCTCCAGTATTCGGGACAGTTCATACATGCGGTTCTAGGTTGTAGTTTCACGCGGAGACACATCGCTTAGGCCGTACCCTGCGCGGTCCTAGGTATATACACGGGCGTGTTCGGCGATGAGGCGTTGCACTACGACCCGTTCGCTGTGGCTGCTGCCCAGACCGGCTTCGATTATTATGACCGGCTGGAGAGTGTCGTTGATTGTTTGTTATGCGGGCGGTACATTCGAACACCAGTTATCGTGATGTGACCGAAGTGGGTGCCAGAGAGGCATGGGGATGGTGAGGACATGGTTGTGACGAAGTGATGGATAGGGCAGGGTTGGGGGTGGTGAGTGCTAGTAGCAAAATAGTGACTGTGTGGATGATAGCTTATTGGGGGGATTGAGATAGAGAGTGATAGAGTTGTGCAGTGTGGATAGGATTGTTGGTTATGATTGGTCTTGGGAAAGGTCTAGTGCTGACCTTGTACTGACGGGTTCCGTGTTCTGTAGTTTAGTGCCAAACTACGGGTGGAAATTCATGCCTAGGGCTGATCCACTCGGGATTTGAACTGGGGTGCGAGGACCACTAGCCTGAAGAGGGTTCCTATTTGATTTGTTGCAGTCGGACCCTCAATGTCCTGCTTCTCTAGCTTCTCGGCGCAACTTGTACATAGCACATACATTAGAGATTTCCCCTCATAGGAGTCTGTTTGCTAGTTCTTGAGCCCCTCTTCTTACCTTGTTGTCCGTCCTCCTAAACTGTCTGCTGACTCACAGCCCGGACTCATTTAGAACTGCCTTGCAGGGATTGATGGGGTTTGAAAGTCAATCTTCGTACATACATACGCATACGCATAAACTCAACGTTTTTGGAGTCTACTTGTTTCGATACCAGAATAATTCGATATGGTTAATGTCGTGCATCGGTGAAGTCACTGGTAGCCGACCATCTGCCGCTGGCTGAACTGTGTCCAAAACAGGAAAACGAGAAGAAAAAGAAATGCTATAAAGGTTTGGACCCTGCAAAACGACTTCTAAACCCAACTGACTTCCAACCCGCTGATATGCGCTCTAGCGCCACCGAGTGACCTAGCAGGACGACCAGTGCAGTGCGTAGCTGCGAGCTGAAACTGAAGCTGAACGTGACTGCAGGAAATTGGGTCCCTGGTGGATGCAGATCGTAGATCAGGTACCATTCCGGTAAATGATCTACAGTGATCAATATATTTCTTATTGCGCAATCTGGCCGCCAATTAACAGATAATACAGCTGCAGTATGCACAATCATGCAAGTAGTTGATCATATGAGTGCGATTAGATTAACCAGACGCAAGTATCAATATTATCGGAATCTAAGAGGCGATTAATTGCCGACACGGGATTTGGATGACCTGGCCACGCCACTCTTGCTAGATTTAATTGCCTTCACGCCAAGCTGATGATGGCGATGTATCTGACTTTGTCGCTTTCTGTGTGCTGTTTCAGCGGCCATAAACATGTCTCCCAAATCAGAGGTCGCGATAGGAGCCCGTCATGGCGGGACTGAACAGTCCCGTGCTCATAACGGCCAAGGAACAAGCACAGATCCCTTCATCGTGGAGTTCAAAAGAGATGATCCAGAGAACCCTATGAATTGGTCGGCCTCGAGAAAGTGGTTCATTGCTTTTATCGTAACCTCTTCTGTGTTTGCCGTTACGTTCGCGTCTTCCGCGTATTCCGACTCCAGCGATGAAATAATCAAAGATTTCAATATCAGCACGGAGGTCTTTTCTGTAGGGATAAGCCTCTTTATCTTGGGGTTTGCTGTCGGGCCGGCAGTATGGGCACCTTTGGTGAGTATTTGTCTTAGATGCATATCAAATAGAACAACAAGCTGATAATACTTCTCAGTAAGCTTCTCTGACCATTCATATTCCTACCCTATATTTACAATCCTTCAAATATCAGATCAGAACTCTACGGCAGAAAGATATTCTGGATAATCTCCCATATCGGCATGGTGGCGTTTATCGGAGGCACCGCCGGAAGCCGCAATATAACCACCTTACTTGTCCTACGATTCGTCAGCGGTACGTTCGGCGGATCACCGTTAGTCAACGCAGGGGGCGCTATCGCAGACATTTTCCCTCCAGTGGAGCGAGGGCTAGCAATGATAGTCTACTCCTTCGCACCCTTACTAGGACCGCTCGTCGGGCCCATCATTAGCGGTTTTGTCTCTGAGAACGTGGGCTGGCGATGGGTGCAGGGGATGTGCTGTATCTTCGTAGGTGTGATTGGCGTCATCGGCACCATCTTCGTCCCAGAAACATACGGCCCAGTACTGCTACTCCGAAAGGCGAAACGTCTAACCAAATCCACCGGAAAAGTCCACCTTAGTATCCTCGAGCGCGACCAGGGCAAGAAGAATCCGTCCGAAGTCTTCCAAAGAGCCTTAATCCGGCCATGGGTCCTCCTCATACATGAACCAATCGTGACCGTCGCTTCCATCTACATAGCCCTAGGCTACGGAACGACCTACATGTTCATGGGCGCCATGCCAATCGTATACAACGAAGACCGCGGCTGGTCTGAAGGGATTGGCGGCCTCGCATTCCTAGGCCTTGCTATCGGAGAGATCCTAGGTCTAGTGTACGCTGGCTACGACTACCACAGACGATATATGAAACTATACAATACCGGCAAGGCAACGCCGGAATCCCGCCTCCCCACAGCCATCGTGGGTTCTATTGCCTTGCCGATCGGTATCTTCGGCTTTGCGTGGACTAATTATCCGAGCATTCATTGGTCCGCGAGTATCATTCTCTCGGCGCCGTTTGGTTTCGGGTGCATCCTTATGAGCTTGTCGATCACGAATTACCTCGTCGATTCGTATACTATCTATGCGGCGACTGCGCTGGCGGCTTTGGCTATTGTTCGGTCGGCCGGTGGAGCTGTGTTTCCCTTGTTCACGAATCAGATGTACCATAATCTGGGGATTCATTGGGCTTCTTGTGTGCCGGGGTTTCTGACCGTGGCTTGTATCCCGTTTCCGATTGTCATGTATCGCTATGGTGAGTTGCTGAGGATGAAGTGCAAGTATACATTTGAGGCGGCGGAGTTGATGCGGAGGATGCAGAAACAGCAAGGGTTTGGTCAGGTTGAGAGTGGGGAGAGAGTTGATGAAGAGGGGTCTGCTTGAGATGGAGACTTGTGGAATTGATGTATATACATGGTGTCATAGACGTTGTCCATCACGAGATGAGGCCATACCAATTTCAATGCCGTATGTCATAAAGGCAACGTAGGCTCTATGACGAAGGAGTTCAACTCATCCCCCGTGCGTCAGTTGTTCTTTTGCCTTGCTCGTGTTCTACCGCAAGACATCCTTCCCGGTTCTTTCGGCATCAGCAACGCTTTATTGGCCTTTTGAGTTTGAGCTTATCTGGAGATTTTCAGTCAGTGGAACCTTATCAAACCTCGAAGGCCATATCAGTTAGTAATCTTCACAATATTTGCACGGATGCTATGCCGTATGCAAGCCAGATGGGCAAGATAGTCCACTTATATCACGGAGAATTCATAGTGTAGAACACTCTCAGCAATCTGGATCTTCCTTCAGCTTCAAATACCAATCAATCTCCTTCGCAGCTAACTTTAACACGCTAGAAATCGTCTAGAATCCCTTGATAGTTATAAGACCTTGACACCAAAACAAAGAGTGGGTACTATCGGCTACTGGGAACGAGTGGCTTGAGATACGTGACTAGAGGAAGAAACATGGAGCCAGAGGGAGAATGATAAGGTGGCCTCAGGTCATATGACTACTGTTATTTATATATCTCCCTGAATACAAGACCCTGAGATATTATGATATTATTTTAATTATTTAAGTAGTGAGCTATAATATATATCTTATTTTTAAATTTAACTAGTAAGACAGATCATACAGCAGAATTCCTGATAATTAATAATATCAAGAGATTTAGTCAGTCTATTTACAGGATTTTCTATACTACCTATATACATGAGTTTTAGTAAGTTCTTTTTATAATAATTTTTAATAAACAGTAAATAATTATTAATCTATTAATTATTTAAAATAAAGATTAAATTCTTTATAAGTAATAATATATTAGCTAAGTTAGTAAAAACTAGAATTATATTTAGAATAATAAGGTTAAGTACTTATATAAGTTTCTTAATTTAAAAAATTTCTTTAATAACTTTATTAAATGTAATATACTCTGTTAAAATTAATAAATTTATAATAATTATCTATTTCTTACTATTCCAGAATACTGGGAAATCTGTATAAAAAATTATATAAAATTCTATAAATTTCTTATTTATATAGTTTTAGAAGATAGTATTAATATAAACTTCTAGTATTACTTAATAGTTTAAAATAAATATTAAATTAAAATAATTATTTATTAAATAATATAAGAGATTCTTTACTGCTGTAATATTAAATAATAAAAATATATAATTTTAATATTAAAAATAAAAGACAGCATATATTATATCTAGCTGTATTTATATATTTAATTAATTTAATTAATCTAATAATTATATATAATATTTAATATTTTTTTAATTAAAACTCAGATTCTCCGGGCGGTGGTTCTAATAATTAAAATTTATTAATATATATTAAAATAAAGATTTATTTATTTAATATAAAACTAGTAAGTTCTCTGTATAAAAATATTAATTAAAAATTATTATTCCAGTTTATTAATCTTTAATTAATATATTATTTAAGAATTATACTGGAGATCCCAGGTATTTAATCTTAAAATATTAAAATATATTATTATAAATATTATTAATTTTTATAGTAGTCCAGTCAGCGATAATAAAATTATTAATATAAATAATAATAATTATAAGTTTGTGGAGATAGATATACAGATTTTTTATAATTAATTTAAATTTTATTTTTTAAAATTATTAATTAAATTTTTTATTTCAGAGATAACCTGCCTGATGTAAGTTATATAATATTTATTAAAAAAAATAAATATAATCTAAGTTTTATTCAAAACCTATAGATTAGTATATATAGATTTTATAATTATTAATTATATTATATAAAAAAATAATTATAATATTAATTTACTCCTATTCTAGCTTATAAATAGTTATTATAATTAATATTATTTTAACTAATAATTCAGAGATAACTAAAATATATATTATATTAAAATCCTCTTCTAACTTCTAGTAATTTTTATATATAATTTATTATATTTTAAAGCAGATAATATAGCTATTAATATTTTTTTTTAAAATATAAATTTATTTACTAGAAAGTATATAGATATCTTATTATTCTGTAAAAAAAAGATTATTTTATAAATTTTTATATTAAGTAGGTTCTAGATCTCTGCAGTTATAGTCTTATATTAAAGATTTATATAAAATAATTTTATTATTATTTTATAAAATAAAAAAATTATAATATCAATAACTCTTAGTCCTGGTTTAATAGTTAGATATATTTAATTATTCTTATATTATTTCAGAAGGACTTTTTTTATTGTTTATAATAAAATATATTATTATATATTTTTAGAAGAATCTTAAGATTTATTATATACTGATTTTTAGTTTATTATAAAAAATATAAGAGTTTAGCTTAGGGTTTAACCCTCTATATATATTAATAAGATTATTTAAAATATTAAAATATATAAAAAGTTAAATATTATAAATTATTATCTAGAGTATTCTAGATCTCTACTAGATAAAATAATAATTTATTTATTAAATAAATAATTTTATTTTTTCTGTTTCTGCAGGGGCTCCGGTACTAAATATAAAAATTAATTAAATCTTAATAGTACTGGTTAGAAATATTAGTTTTATTTATATAGAGTCTATGGTACTAGAAATTTATAAAATTAAATAATTTATTTAGAAATATAATTATTACAGGTTCAGAATAATTAATATTTATTAATTCAGAACTGTTTATTTTTATAAAGTTATTTAAAATATTTAATAAAGATACTAGAGTCTCTGGTTAACCCTGTTATAATAAAAAATATATAATAATAATTAAAGACTAATCTTCTTATCTAATATACTTCTGTATAATTATTAATTTATATTTTTTAAATAATTATATTTAGAGTATCCGAGGAGCAGCTGGTATCTTTAATATTAAAAATAAGATTTATACTTAATTTTATATTAATAATTCTAGTATTATTAGTATAACTGGTAAAGCCTATAAAATTAGAATTTTTAGAATTAGAGCTATAAGTAAGATTTATAATTTAATAATCTTTTATTTATCTTATTATATAGATAAATAATAGTAGTAGATTTTATTTTTTATAGATTATATAGACTTTAGGACACCTTTTATAAAAATAATTTAATTTAATTTATTTTTATTATTTTTATATATTCTTGATTTAATAAATTTTATATTCTAGAAATAATAGATTCAGTTACTCTCTGGAATCCAGACTTTGAAAATATAATTATAATTATTTTTATATTTAATTAAATATCTGATATTTATATAGTCTATTATTTTTATAGACTATATTTAGTTAGCTTATAATATATAAATATAGATACAGTATTTATATATTTATAGATAATTAAGAAAGAGTTTTAGATTAGAGATTTTATAATATTTATATTATTTTTGAACTGGAGACTTCCCGCTTGAGTTATTAATATAAAAAAGTTAGTTAATTTTTATATTTACAGTTTTTATTATAAATAATCAGAGTTTATATAATAAGCCAGGATTTATAATTATAGCATAAGCTATTTAATTAATATAATTATTATATTATTCAGAAAGGCTATTAGCTTCTGGAATATAAAATAAAATAATAATAATTTAAATATCTTTCTATTTAATCTATTTCTTGAAATTTTAGAATTCTTTACTTCTATTAACTTTTTAATCCTGTATATTGTGTCCTGTTATATTCTTATATTATTTATTAAAATTAATAAGATTTTATATTATATTAGATTTTAATTAGAGGAATCTGATTTCTGATCACTGGATTACAGAATTAATTATAATTAATATATAAAGATATTTATTATAATTTATTAGCTTTATGATTTATAAATCTATGATTTATAAGTCTGTTGGATCAGCTAAAGTAATAATTAGAATATAAGAGATCTAGTATTTTGATTTAGTTTAAAAATATATATTATAATTAAAGCTTGAGGATCTTTCTGTCTAAATTATTTTATATATTATAATTATTATTTTTAGTTTAGGAATTCCTGTATATTCTAATTATTTATATAATAAATATAGATCTACTTTAACTATCACAGCTTGAATATTTATATTCTTAATAGTCTTAATAAAGAGAATATTATATTTTATATTAAAATAGGTAATAATCTTGTGCATAATAATCTTCCAGATTACTTAATTTAAATATACCTAGTATTTATATATTTTTTTAATCTAACTTTAATTTAAGATACTAAACTGCATGTCTAGATTATAATATATTTAATCTCTGATTATTATAACTTAATTATATTCAGTATTTATTTTAACTGTGATAGGATCTACTTGTCAGGGTAGAAAGCCTGTTAACTAGGTAAGAAATCAACTATAAAACACAATAGATTAGTCTAATAATGACAAAGGTAGCCTATATCCACGAAATAGACTAATTCTTGAGAAATTAGTAGCTCTTTACAAAGAAATCAGTATTTTATAAGTATCAGAAAAATATAGAATCTTTATTAATAATCTTATAATTTTTATAATTACTATAATACATTATTCTAATATCCAAGGTCTTGATAACTAGATTATTCTATTATAAATAATATTCTCCTTTACTGGAACAAGCCATCTAGCTCAGGTATTAAAGATAATTTTATATATTCTTAATTCAGAACAGTGTGGATCTGATAATAAGAGACAGAAAATCTGTAGAAAATATTATAAAAATAAGATTATATATTATTTCTGTATAGTTTTAAAAGTATTTTATTATATTTATATAGATAGATTAGTAAAAAAGAAATATAAATAAAAGATTTTTTTATATTATTTTTTTTTCTTCTCTTCTTCTATCCCAGAATTATTATTATTTTGATAGTTCAGTATCATTTTATTTATTTTTTATAATTTTTTTATTAATTCTTTATTATTTTTATTATTATACATCAATTATTTAGTAATTAAGTATTATTTTGTATTTATTTCTTACTTTATTTATTTTTGAATTATGTATTTTATATTAAGTCTTTTAATATAGTTAACAAAGTATGCTATTATTATTATAAAACTATAATAAATTAATCACATACTGTTCATAATATAATAATTAAATTATACTAGCTATAATATATATGTTGTTTTTATACTTTAGTAAAGAACTTTAAATCTAGTGAAATGGAAGTATAGGAGATCTTTAAAATTAATTATATTTTTAATAGAAAGATATCTATTCTGTATTACTAGTATTATAATTAATATAACAGCTGCAAAGTAGTACAGATTTATAGACTTCTTTTAATATTTCTGGATTAATATAACTAGACTCCTGCAGAAGCCTTAGAAAATATTATTAAACTAGTAGAGTTTCTAGATTAGTACCGTGCTTGTTTCTTTTATAATCTAGAAGATAAAAAAAAGAATACTTTTATAAATTTTAATTAAGATATTTTTTATATTACTAATAACTGTATCATATATCTAGATAAGATCTTTATCTAAATAATAATAATTTATAATCATTACTATGGTCTCTCAGTTATCTAGAAATTAATATATAAAAAATAACTTAATTATTAATTATTATATTAATATTTTATTAATATTATATTATTAATTATAAAACATTTCTAGCTAGATATCATAAGATTATAAGAATTAATATTAAAAAATTATATTTTATATCCAATAATTCCAGCTTTATCTTATAGATTTTAGTAAAATAATTATTTTATAATAATATTTCAGCTGCAGTTAGCTTGTAATTCAACAGTAATAAACTAGCTAAGATTTTTAATTAAATATTTAAAAAATTCTCAGTGGCTTTAGAAGAGTTATAAAGATAGTTTATTTCTAAATTATAATTAAATTAATATTAAATAATAGTAAATTATAATTATTAATATATATAAATACAGCCTATCACCTTATAACAGTACTTTAAAATATATTTATTAATATATTAATAAAATATTATCTAATTAATTTATTATTAATGGCTGAGTATGATTCTGTAGACTATCTAGTAATATTTTATTAGATTTTCTTTAATTATTATAATTTTTAATATATCTTTTAATATTTTTTAATACTTCCTTGTTTATTCACTATATTTTTATTAAAAATCTACTAATTATATTTACTCAGCTATCTATTTTATTTAATTAGGTAGTAGTTTTAGTTATTATACTATTAATAATCTTTAACTTCTTCAACTTTCTATTTATTCTTATTATTTAAGTTAAATATTAAAAATAGTTTTTTATATTCTTAATTAATATTCTACAGTTCCAGTAGAGAAATATAAAATATATTATAAATTTATTTATATTATTTAAATAAATACAAGTAATACACTTGAGATCTGATATATTTAAAGATCTGAAAAGATTTTATAAACTTCAGGACTAATTTTCTTAATTCTTTAAGTTATAAGTTCTGGATTAATAACTTAACTAAATCTTTTTTTTTAAATAAAAATAGCTTCTTATATTTATTATAATATTTTTTTTATTTTTTTATAATTATTTACTATATCTTCTACAACTGTTTTCTTATTTTTTTAAGTTTTTTAATCTTATTCTATACGGCTGGGACTTTTTACTATTAAAAATTATTCTTAATTCTGATATAAAAGTCCAGGAAATAATTATATAAAATATAATAAAAAAATATACTTATAGTTATATTATTTATATTATTATAAATAAATTAAATAATTAGCAATATTACTAGCTAGTTAAAATTAAAATAATTAAAATAATATTAAAAATAATATTCAAGGATCTGGTTCATCTGTTTTATTTAATTATTAATTTAAAAATAAAATATAGTTAATAGCTTCAAGATTATATAACTATTATATATTAAATATAACTAAAATTTACTTGTAAAAATTAATTCTCAGTTAAATATAATATCTAATAATAGTCTGAAAACTAATTCTACTTATTTATAGAATAATTTTATAAGATTTAAAACAGTTATTATAGATAAAACAGCAAAGAAAAAATAATATTTTAAGAATTAATTAATAATAATAAGAATAATATTAATAATTTTTTTATATTAAATAATTAGAGGCAGTCCTGTAATGAAATCTATTACTAATTTATTAAAAAAATAAAATAAAATTAGTAGAAATTCAAAGATACTATATAATTAATATTTTAAAATAATATTATTTTAGTATATTAAATAAGTTTAAATATATTTAATTATATTATAATATAATCTATTCCAGTAAAATTTTTTATATAGTAATATTTTTATTCTTATCTTTTTAAAGTATTCTATTAATAAATTATTATAATATAGGCAAATAAGTGCCTGATATAATATTTTAAAAAAAGAAATATAATAATAATTTTTAAAATATAAATAATTTATAATTTTTACTATCTAGTACTTTTAATCTGGTTATCTTTATTGAATAATAGTCTTTTATTATTATATCTCTAGATTTTTATTCTGTAAATATAAGATTATCTTTTAAAATTTAAAATTATATATATTTAAGTACAGAACTTCTGTGGTATACACTTATAATATTATAAATTAAAAAAAAAATTTTTTAAAATAAATTTTTTTAAGTAATCTAGTCAGCTATTTCTATACTAGCTTAATTATTAAAGTTCTTTAAGTTTAATATAATGTAGATATTAAACTTAAAGTAATTCTATATATCTTAAGATTTAAACTAGAATTTCTTTTTAATTAAATTTCTTACTATCAGAGATAATATATCTATAAATTATTTTTAAATCAGGATTAATAATTCTTTTTATAAAATAGATTTTATTTAAAATTTTAAAAATATTCTAAAGAATTTATTTACTGGATTTAACTTTTCTATTCTATATTTAATAATAAAATTATAAAAAATAAGATTTATAAGCTATTAAGCTTATTTTTTATTAATTTTAATTTAATATATAAAGGATTATAAATTTGAATAATCAGATAAGACTTTAATTATTTAAAAAGTATCTTTGAGATACTGTTATTATTATTTAAAAAAGTAAATAATAATAAATAGCTTTTAATTTAAAATATTATAATTTAATTTAGTACCAGAAAACTTACAAGACCAGAAGATAACTGGATAAAATATATTTTTATTATTAAATTAAAATAAAATATTATTTATTTTTTTTTAATATATCAATTTCTAAATACTAGGGTTTTATAAGATAAAAATATATTAATAAAAATACTTATTAAAGAATAATAATTAAATAATAAAAAGCAAGTTGTTCATATAAATTTAAATAGATTTTTTTAGATTTTTAATTATTAATTACTTTATGAAGTAAGAAAATAAATAATAAAATAATTTAAAAATAATTCTAAATAAATTAATAGTAGAAGTTACAGAATCTAAGAAAAATCTAAATATTATAATAATTTTCAGAAATTAATTATAAAATAATATTATTTATCTGTTAAGAATCTATAGATACTCTAGTAATATTAATAATATATTCTAGAAATTTAACTTAGAATTAATAAAATAAATATTTAAATAGTTTTATATAAAATTAGATTTTTTAAAGTCTTTCTAGTATCTGGTAGATATGCTTTATATAAAATTCTTTATCTAATAAAAAAATAAGAATATTATTAAAATATATTATATAAAAATTATTAAAAAGTCCGCGAAGTGCTGTATATATATAATTTTAAAAGATTATAAAAATATTAATTAGCTTAAATAATATAATAATATATTTAAAATAGTTATATCAGATATAAAATACTATTTTTTATTTATTATCTTTTTTAATATAGATGCAGTAGTAGATATTTTTAATATTAATTTTTAAAAAATATTTACTGCCTGAGACCCTGTCAAGAATCTCTAAAATAAGAAATAAAAAATAGTAATTTTTTATTAAAATCTTATTAAAATCCCTGTAATTTATATAAAGGTATAAATTATTATTTTTTTTTAAATAAAAAAAATAAGGGCCCCTGTAAGGTTCTTAAAAAATTAAATTTAATTTAATTTTAGATTTTTTTTAATATATTCTTATAAAATCTTGAGTTCAGCTTCTGATAAAAGATATATAGATTTATAAAAAAATATTTTATTAAATTTAATATTAATAATATAGTCTGCAGGGCCATAAAAAAAATTATTAAAAAAAATTTATAAAAAAAATATCTTAAAATTTTTAAAATTTTACCGGAATTTTTTCTTAATTTAAAAAAAATTTAAAAAACTTTTCTTCCAGGAGCTAAATATCTTTAGAAAATTTAATAATAATATATATTTTTATAGAGTTTCAGGTTGCTCTATCAAATTAAATAATAAAAAAAAATAGATAATATATTAAATTATTATTATTAATTTTATACTAATAAATTAATACAGAGATCCTGAAATATAATTATTAATAATAGGATTAGACTGCTATACAGGTAAGAATTTTAATTAATTTTTATATAATATTATTTAAAAATATAGATACTTCCTTATAAATTAATAATAATAATAAAAATCTTTTATACTTTATAAATAAAAATAATAATTTAATTAATAATTTTAATTTTAGGTACAGTAACTGGAGTATATTAAAAATTATAAATCTTAGTAAATTAATAATTAATAATATTTATTTTAGTATAATTATTTAAATCCACAAAGATTTCAAGACTGTTTCGAATATGAATAAAAATATAAAAATAATAAATAATTTTTACTTTAAGTAAAAAAATTAAAATTATAAAATCTATTTTAATTTCTCTACTTTTTTCTTAAAATCTAATAAGTATTAATAAATTCTAGCAGATTAAATCTTCCTGCTTTTAATAAAATATCAGTTTATAAAATATTATATATTATTATATATAAAGTATTATAATTAATTACTATTTTTTTAGTAAGGTTCTCCTTGCGATTCAATATATTTTCTTTAATTAATTAATTAGAATAGCTTTAGAAGTACTTATATAATCTATAATTACTAGATTAATTATTGTTTTACTTATATTTCTCTTTATTATTTTATAATTTATAATAATAAATAATAATAATTACTATTTTATCCTGTTTCTCTGGTAGATAAAGAATATATTCTCATATATAATAATTAAAATTAAATAATAATTTAATAAAATAGAATAAAGTTTTCTTTTTTTCAGCCTGGCAGGGAAAATATTACTTTAAAATATTAAAATATATATAAAATTTTTTTAAATCTTAATTATATTATTAATAAGCCTGTTTAAGTTAAGCTATAATATTTAATTAAAAAATAATAATATTTTAAATTAAAATAAGAATCTAATTCTTAAATCTAGACTATAATTTCTTAAGAATTATTTTACTTCTGGATTTTTATTATTAATAAAATAATACTATTTCTGCCTGCATACTAGATCTATATAATTAATAATAATAAGAATCTTATATTCTTCTAATAAATACTTTTTAAAAATTTTTTAAAATATATATTCTAGATTAGTGATCCATTCTTAACACTTTTAGAAATTAAAGTTTAAAATAAAATAAAAAATATTTTTAAACTTAATCTCTCTCTTATCTTTTTTTAATTTAAAAAAAAATTAATAGTATCTAGATAATATTTCACCTAGAAAATTATTTTCTTAAAAATAAATTATTCTTTTTTATAAATTAGTAGCCTGTTCTAATCAATAAATATAAATTTTCAATTATTAAATTTTCTTAACAGTAAGAATTATATTTGATAATAATTTAAGATTAATATAATTATTAAATATCTTTCTTTTTTTATTATCTTCAAGGGATGGCATCTTTCTTAAATAATTAAAATAAGAAGAATTAAAATATAATAAGATTTATTTATTAAAATAAAAAGCCTGTTAACTAGATAAAAAATTAATTATAAAATATAATAAATTAGTTTAATAATAACAAAGATAGCTTATATCCACGAAATAAATTGATCCTTGAAAGATCAGTAGTTCTTTATAAAGAAATCAGTACCTTATAAATATTGGAGAGATGTAAAACCTCTATTAATAATCTTATAACTCTCATAACCACTGTAATACATCATTCCGATGCCCAAGGCCCCGATAGCTAGGTTATTCTATCATATTAACCAGTATTATTCTAACTCTAGTAGCTTGTTTTTATCTAGTATAAGAAATCTTATATTTATATAATCTCTTATCAGAACAGAAATCTTGATAATTAATAAATTATATAAAATCTGGAGTTATATATTAACTGGCTTTAGTATTCTATAGTTATTCAGATTTTATAATTAATCTAGATATATTTATTGCCATACTAGAGAATTAAAAAATATTATTATAATTAATAATAATATTAGATTAAGTAAGTAACTCTGGATAAGAAGACTGATTATTTATTTTAATTATTAAAAGATTCAGTGCAGTTATAGTCTGAGTTTAATTTATTTATTAATTATATTAGTAAGTAAAGATTCCTGATTATAAGTATTATTTTTTTTATTATTTAGCTGGTACTAAATATATATATATTAAAATATTATATAAATATTATATACAGTAAGAACAAAGTCTTTTTATTTATGTAAATAAGAATATAAGCTATTATTTAATTTATTTATTCTGATTAATCTCTGCAGGAGGCCAGTGTTTATAATCTTTAAAAATATTAATTAATTTATTATTCTGATTTTAATTATTTAATTTATAATTATCCTGTTATATGATACTTAGTAAACTTATTATTATATTTATAAAGATATTATCTATCTTAATTATTATTTTAGTTTTCTCAGAGGTTTTAATGCATAAGTTATAGAATTAGATATTAGTAAATATATTATTATTATAATTATCTAATTATTTTTTAATTATATTATATTATTCTAGCATATTAGTATATATGTTTATAAATAATATAATTATTATAAAATATATTAAATAATTATAAAGTAGTTATTAAGCAAGGTTAAAAGTTTCTTTAAAATTATTAATATATTAGGAAATACTTGAGTACTAGATATATTATATTTTATAAAGTTTAGATATTATTATCTTATTTTTATTAAATTCTTTGTTTAAAATTATTTTTTATATTTTATTAAATATTTTATTTATATAATAGTTTTTTACGTTTTTGCTTCAGAGCTTTATTAAAATATTTTATAAGATCTGATTAGTTAGTTAGAAGAAAATAAAAATATTCCAGTTTTTCTATAATTAATAATTTAGATTTGTGGCTATTAATCAGGATATTATTATATTAATTATAAATATATAATATAAGATCTATAGTTTATTATATATTTTAAATTACTAGATTTTAAAGTCTTCTTTTCCTGTCAGGTAATCTTGAAGATCTGGTAAGATACTAGATAATATTATAATTAAATATTTTTTATTCTAATATATTTAGTCCTGGACAGCAGGTAGTATATATATATTTATTAATAATAATAAATTACTTCTGATTAATACTATTTTATATTATTTTTATTAGCTTAAATTAATTTAAGAGTCCTTAATTTATTCCAGATATATTTTAGCACCGGGTAGTTATCTAACTAGTTAAAATTAGTTTAGATTTAGTAGTTCTTAATAGAAATTAATAAAAATTAATGAATATTAATAAAATTTTAATATATTTAATTAACTTTTTATAAGCTTCTGGGCTTATAACCTATCAGTTATTAAAAATAAGTAGCTCAAGATACATGACCAGAGGAAGAAACATGGAGCCAGAGAGAGAATAATGAGGTGGCCTCAGGTCACATGACCACCGCCATTCACAGGTACTGCTTACAAACGGAGAATGTTCGCCCGATAACTCCGACACATGTTATATCCGAGTCCACCGAAAACAGCCAGGAGGCATGCAAAGGGGACTCGGCATTTGCAGCAAGACCACTAAAAGTCGTGCCAAACTCCCCACTTATCACTACACCTAGCACTCACCCGGCACCATCCCAGCCAAACCCATCCACCCTTTAAACCACCCCCCAACCATCGGACCCTCCGTTCGGACCATCCGACGCCACCCCCGTGCATATCGGAGAAAAACTACCGGACAACATGCCGAAACCCCGAAGCGGCGAATCAGAGAGAAAAAAAGTGTAGGAATTTCGTCACCCCCTCGAAACAACACCAAATGGGAGAAAATATCTGAAGCCGAGAAGGAGAATAAGGGTGCGTTGCAGCCTTAGCATCTCAGCCTTTATCTCAGCCCAGAAATGACTGTCGTTCCACCACCGCCGCTACCAGCATCATCTCGACCAGCAGATGCTGAAAAGGGCAAGGTCGAACATGCAGGCGGCGGTCCCGATCCTAACCTAGTGAAATGGGAGGAAAACGACCCCGAGAACCCACATAACTTTTCGACGGCGTACAAATGCTGGATCACGTTTCAGCTAGGATTATTGGCGTTGAGCGCCAGTCTAGGATCGAGTATTATCTCTCCGGCGGAGACCGAGCTTAAGGCTTATTTGAACATTGGGACGGAAGTTAGCATTCTTCCGGTGTCCCTTTATATGTATGTAACATATCCCAATCATCGAATTCAACCCCGGTATAAGCTTCCTTCCAGCAGCTACTAACAAGCATAACAGTCTTGGCTTCGCCTTCGGTCCTCTATGCTGGGCACCCATTTCCGAACTCTTCGGCCGGCGGTGGTCGATGCTGCCGGCGGTATTCGTCCTCGGACTATTCAGCATCGGCACCGCAACCAGCAAAAACACAGCTTCAGTTCTCATCACCCGGTACTTCGCGGGTCTATTCGGCTCCGCACCAGTTAGTAATGTCTCCGCTGCTCTCGGCGACATCTTCCACATGAAGGCGCGCGGCATCGCCAGCACCTCGTACGCCATTTGCGTCGTCGGCGGCCCAACCATGGGGCCTATAATTGGCGCCGCGCTCGTCTCGAACCCTCACTTAGGGTGGCGCTGGACTGAGTACATCGAGGCTATCATCGTGTTCTTCATCTTCGGCATCACCTTCTTCTGTCTGCCGGAGGTATACGGCCCCGTGCTGCTACACCGCAAGGCGGTGCGTATGCGCAAGGAGACCGGGAATGAGGACCTATACCACCCGCACGAACACATCAAGGTGGACGTACATAGTATCGTCACGAAGCATTTCTCGCGTCCGCTGGTCATGCTTGTCACTGAGCCGATGGTCACAGTGATCGCGCTGTATGCGTCGTTTACGTATGCGTTGCTGTATCTCACCCTTGAGGTATTTCCGATTGTTTTTGATGATATCCGCCAATGGAAGCCCGTTGTTGCTACGCTGCCATTCATCGGTCTGTTCGTCGGTGTTCTGCTCTCGTCGGCATTCATCATCTTCATCGGCCAACCATACTACATCCGCAAGTGGGAGGAAGGTGGCGGCAAGCCTGTCCCCGAGGCGCGTCTGATGCCCATGGCTGTTGGCGGGTTCTTGTTCGCCGGTGGTCTGTTCTGGTTCGGGTGGACAGCTGAGCCGAAGTATTCGTGGGGATTGCCGGTTGTGGCGGCAATGGTGTTCGGCTGTGGGTTTTGCATTATCTTTGGCCAGTGTATTAATTTCCTCGTTGATACATATGGGCCCTATGCGGCGTCGGCGACGGCTTCGAATACTTTCCTGCGGAGTGTGTTGGCGGCGGCGTTTCCGCTGTTCTCGCAACCGATGTTTCGCAATCTGGGGGTTGGGCCGGCAATGTCCATTTTGGGGGGTGTTGCAGCGGCGGCCATTCCGGTGCCGTTTTTGTTTATGATTTATGGGGTTAGGTTGAGGAAGATGTCGAGGTTTGCGCCGTTTAAGGGGTAATGGGTGACGGGGGTGAGTGCGTATTATAGAGTATAGATTTAATAAAGTTAGATATAGAGAGATATAATACTAAAAGGATGTGTTGATGATAATAACTGGCGTTATAACGTAAAAGTGTTCCCCATACATGCCATATCCCAGAACAGGTCATCCAGGATTGATGTATCTATATCAAAAGGCTGGAATGAATCAGACATCTCATCATTCAGTGGCAAGCCGGTCCCATCATTATCTAAGGAAGCGATCCTTTTCACCAGCTCGCTGCACTTTGACAGACAATCGTCACCCAGATCCCACCCAAATCGCAGTCGATGAGACTGCAGTGTAGCGATCATTTCTTTAGCCAACTCCAAGGGTGGATTTTCGCCACTCTCGACAGAGTGCGGTTTAACTCTGCGTAGCCCACTCCGCAGAAGAAATGTCGTCGCAGATGTTAGCGAGTACGCCTGCACCGGGATCCAAAACCCACGTAGCTGAAGCTCGTCTAGCTCCCGTACGAGATGTACTATCTCTTCTGCTACACGCTCGACTTGTGTGAATGAAATGGAGGAAGAGGTGCCGTCTTTCCTTTTATCACTGTCGGAAATCTCAGTCTGCTCGTCGTCGAGGTCGAGTGCGATGCGTCGGAGCAGAAGCTTCACGGATAAGTATGCCAGGCGCAGGTTTGCCGCGCCAGGGGTGGTCAAGTTGGTTCCGCGGCGGATAATATGGCGGGTCTTGGTGTCGAGAGATTCTTCCCAATTGGTGAGGAGGTGTGAAAGGGAATTGATCGTCTTCCTCACGGGACTGGAGACGTGATAGATATATTCTAGGTATTGACCCAGCACTTCGGTTAGTGTCGTGAAAGCAATGAAGATTGAGGCTGCAGCTTCATGGAATGGCATTCCGGGAGAAGAGATGAGATACTCCATGGTTGGAAATGGGACGTCATATTGGGCGCGATGAATCTGGAGCGGTGTTCCATAGGAGAGGCTACACCTAGTAAATGTTAGCGTGGAAGAGAGAAGTAGAAAAGCGGGATATACTACCATCGATCGTGAATCACGACCAACCACCAGACGCGGATGCGGAATCCCTTCTCGAGAGCAGATATATTCCACTGGGAAGGGTCTCGATTTAAACCCAAGGCATTAGATAGGGCTACCGCTGTTCCTACCATACCCCCATTGCCAAAGATTGAGGTGCTTGGTCTGCCGCAGACATTCAGCAGCATCGCCAGTACAGTTGAAATACCAGGACACAGAAACAACTCGGAATGAAGAGCCTCGTTAGCTTGATTCCAGATATAGCGGATGTCGGGTGTGCGAGTTGAACGCAGTTGTGGTGAATTGTCCCAGTATATTAGCGAGTTGGCATATAGATTGCAGAGGAGAGCTGGGGATATCTCCTCTTTGCGAGTGCAGTAAGCATTCATAAACGACGCCTCGTCAAACACAGGGAAGCATATATTTGCGCATTTGAAGAACCTGGGGGCACAACACTCAGTAACTAGAAATCTCATGTAAATGATCATTTGCGATGACTTACAGTCCCACAACATCCTTCGTCGCGGGCTCGAGGTATTTTTCGATAACCTCGCATTTCATGGACGGGAGAGATTGATTTGAGTACACCCCTAACGGACGCCTCGGAATGGTATTGAACAGTACCTGCCGCATGAGTCGACTGGATTTTGAACTAGTGTGCATCAAGCCTGGTCTTCGATTATCCGGAACTGTGAACAGATATCCTTCCAATATACTACTGTCATCGGCAACAACTGGACTGACGACATGGGAGCTGTCGTCCCCAGTATCGCCAACCACATCCATTAGACTTGCAATCCTGCCATCTGAATATGTTGTGGGAATATGGGCTGGGTGGTGATGTCTCGTCATTTGTGGTGTGTCCGAACGTTGGCTGGTCCTGGGTGGCGGGAGTACGACCTGAGGGGTGGAAGGTTGTTCAACTCGGGCTGTCTTGGGTGCAATCCGCTGCAGGTTGGCGGTTCGCTTCCTTTGCGCAGGCTTGTCAGCTGAAGGAAAGAGGCACTCGGTTGCATGAGCCAGACACATCATGCATGTCGCTGAGGAGTCTCTGGTGCGGCATCGTGACTTGCGCTTTCGGCAAGGCAAACATGCGGGATGTACATGAGACCGATAGGGTCTGCCTGAGCTGCTACCATTCTCCTTCATTTTCTTAAGTATGATCAGGATGCCTTCCTACTGGATATTTGATCCGTGGATTCAAAGTACAAGGAGAAGGTGATCCGACAAAGCGAAGTATTTCGTGGCCGCGGGGAACCTTCGCCCGCGGGCAACTCAGCCAATTAGAGTAATTGGATAGCAGAACCCTATGCCCGCGGTCACTCTAAGGGGAACTAGTACTTATAGCCAACGAGGCCTGGATTAACATGGAAAACAGGTTCAGATTGAGCAACATATTTATTTAGATTATTATCGGATTAAGGAAAAGCACTCGCTATCGAACAATATGACAAGCCCCAACACCACCGCCGCCTTCTTCGCCAAAGCCAACAAGTACCTCATGTCCACAGGAGTGCCTATCTCTCCAGTCATCATCACCGAAGCCAAAGGCACCTGGTTATATGACACCAACGACCGTCGGATCCTCGACTTTACCTCAGGCCAGATGAGCTCACTGCTCGGTCATTCCCATCCTGAGATCGTCACCACAATCCAGGAATACGCCGCCAAACTAGACCACCTCCTCAGCAACATGATCACCCACCCAGTGGTGGACCTAGCTGAGCGACTCGCCCGATTCCTCCCTCCACCCCTCGAAAAGTCCTTCTTCCTAAGCACCGGCTCCGAGTCTATCGAAGCTGCCATTAAAATGGCCAAAGCGTACACTGGAAAATTCGAAGTTGTCGCCTTCAGCGCCAGTTACCATGGCCTCACCCAGGGTTCAGGATCAGCGACGTATTCCACAGGCCGGAAATGTGGTGGTCCGTGTATGCCAGGTCAGCTTGCCTTTCCCGCTCCATATGCATACCGCTCGCCCTTTCGCAAGGCGGACGGGACGTATGACTGGGAGACGGAGCTGATGTTTGGTTGGTCCATGATTGATCGGCAGAGTGTGGGGTCGCTGGCTGCGTTTGTCATGGAGCCTATTCTGTCGACCGGGGGGATTTTGGAGCTTCCCGATGCATATTTGCAACGCATGGCGATTGAGTGCAAGAAGCGTGGCATGTTGCTGATCATGGACGAGGCGCAGACAGGAGTCGGTCGCACTGGCCACATGTTTGCATTCGAGCAGGCTGGAATAGTCCCGGATATTCTAGCTTTGTCAAAGACTCTAGGATGTGGGCTTCCTTTGGCATCGGTAAGTACGACGGCTGAGATTGCGCAGGGGTGCGCGGACGCTGGATTTCTTTGGTTGACGACACACTTAAATGATCCCCTTACTGCGGCGGTGGGAAATAAGGTGTTGGAGATTGTGGAGCGAGAGGATATCTGCCGGAGCGCGAGGGAGCGTGGTGGCCAGTTGAGGGAAGGCCTACTAAAGCTCCAGAAAAAGTACTGGTGTATTGGGGATGTACGCGGTCGGGGCCTTTTGCAGGGAATCGAGATCATATCCAATCGGAGTACTCAGGCTCCTGGGCCGGAGCTAGGTCAGTTGGTGTCAGACAGAGCCATGGCGTGTGGGCTGTCGTGTAATGTTGTTAACCTTCCGGGGATGGGAGGAGTATTCCGTCTGGCGCCGCCAGTGACGGTGTCACCGCAAGAAATTGAGGAGGGCCTGAGGATTTTGGATGAGGCGTTTTCCTATGTAGTTGGCAAGAGTTAAGGTGTTTAGGAGGTGAGCTTGATTAGTTATATGAATGTTTACTGCAAGAGTTTCACACCCAGCATATTCCGTCAGGCGTAGCCCTCATTAAACAGGGCCGGATTAGAAAATGTCTAGAACGGCAGATTCATAACTTGGTGGCTTTGAAGAAATGTCCAACTGGCAATACCTTGGAGGTCCCAAGAGAACTTCTGTGTCATCACCAAGTACTCCAGATGCAATTTCATCGGGAGTTCGGTCCATAATGTGATTATTGTAGCTCGGCAGTGGCTGATCATACGTCTCATCCATCAATCTGAGGGATTGAATCACGGAGCAAACAAAGGGGTCCTCTAGCAAAGGTGGCAAGGCACATTGAATCGAAATGGGCATATCTAAAAGGACCTATATTGTGGTCAGTAAGATGAACGAACAGTGGACCTGGAAGTCATACAGCTGAGTGGTGACCATCGGGATTTAAAAGCTTGATTTGAATGGTGAGCGTGTGCTCGACACAGAGAAAATTAGTAGAGATGCTCTGTAGACATTCTTTTGGTTCATTCGGCAAGTGAAGGAAGCGGGTTGTAGAATACCAGCAACCTTCAATATCGGATGTTATTCTGTATTCGTCTTCATCCCAACCTCTGGGATAATAGTCGTCCTTGACTATTATACGGGTCCTGCGGTTGGGAACAGGCTGTTGCAAGGCTCTGTGTGTCTCTTCAACCTTAGTGTGGATGGTTGCTACCTCGAGCCTTTTGCATAAAGGAATAAACTCAAACTTAATGGGGACAACACTCCCGAAGGTATATGCCTGAGATGGTAATGAGACACGATAGATTATCTTCTGCGGCCATATTTCTTGCATTATCTATTGAAATTAGCCTTTTAATTGAGACCTCACAAGGCAATATTGCATAATATCTCACCTTCGGCTCGGGTAGCAATAGTGATCTGTACATCCGACGCACCCTGACCCGGGTGTTAGCATGGATACGACGTCCGCCGACTGTGCTGATAGTAGCTTTCAGCTGATATCTAGCATAGCAGTCGCCGAGGCCCTCAATAGTGTCTGGTGTGCTGTTGGATAGGCAGAAGGTGAATGGGAACTCGTGGTTTCCAGCTGGTAGAGTAGTTGGTGATGGAGTCCCGGGATAAGGTAGAAAGTTCCAGATTTGATACATGAATAGCCGCTCCAAGAACGGCATATGATGGTGAGCTCCCTGGTATTCCGAGAAACTCTGCCAGCTATTCACATAATCATTCAGTTTGAGTCACACAGAAGGAGTGATAGTCATACTTCATGTAACGCCGCCCTTCAAAGTGCAGCTTGATATCCTTGACACAGAGTGGTTGGTTGAGGCATAACACAACCTTTCCTGTAACATGGCAGTATCCTGTCGATGATGAGTCTCCAGGAAGCCATATTATATCACTGTCGAGCCTGTTCCACGTCAGTATAACGACCCTTGTTGGGTGTAAATGCTCGCCGTTACCTGATACCAAAGTATGTCGGCGCATTCTCAGGCGGAGATGCTGCTCGGAAGAGGCTGGTTATTACCATTGCGAATTTTCGATATTCACAGATACCACATTTTGCGTATGCTGGATTCTGCTGCAAGTAGTCATATATGAGTAAACGATGGTGATTACCCGTTTTGGCGATGCCGCCGCAGGAGCGGGTAGGTTTCCTCTTTCGGAAACACCGGTATGTGTTTCAGGAAATCGATTCGATCTAGACACGCCCTGTTGATGATAGCTGTCCTGTGATCAGCCCAAGTAGTCTTTACGGGAGAATAGATTCCTTCTTGGCCGACGGCTTGCCCAATTTGACACCGGTGTTGCTCTAGGTTTTGAGGTTGTCGCCTCTCAGAAGGTCGGGTTGCGGCGAAAGCCACTCGGTTCTCTCATCTTAAGAAGACTAAACCCTAATACAATAACACAAATAACCTATGCTGTATGGGTCACAGTTATATAACCACGGAATTGAATGGGCAAGTAGAGGATATATTTGAGTATCTAGCTACCTAAGCTGCACGTCGCTCTCTACCACAGATCAGATACGCAGCAGTATGAGTCTCAATTAACGGATCCAAAAGAAATCCTCGGTACGGCTTAAGACGATAACGAACAAACCTACGGTCCTTTGTGAGCGAAACAAAAATGAGAAAGTGTTGTTTAGATGTAACTCCGATGCGTCGGTGGCTGAACCTGATAGAGATGAAATACGAGGCAGATGGGAGGCCAATTATTACCCAATCTGGGGAGGGGTGACAATGTAGAACCGTCAGAAGAAGCCCCTAGAGTTCTTGGATCGTCTGAGATTGATACCTACGCATATTCGTGTTTACGAAGTTTAAGGACTATGTGGGAGGGGGCGGACATAGATCTATTCGAATATAGAAACACAGATAAATAGTAACCCATGCTAGGCGGAGATACTTACAGGTGATTAGACATGCCACTTTTCACAGTACTTTCCATGAGTAAGCGCCTGGTTAATGCTAAAGCAAGTAGTTCTTTCATTCTTTCATTATATCATTTCCGGTAAACTCATCGACTATTGGGACTACCATCCACGCTACTAACTACCCCATCATCCCCCCAGCCCTCGCAACCTTCCTCGCTCGCTGCTGTCGACGATTATGATTCGCCCGACTAGCTTTATTCTCCTCTTTCCTCTGCCGCGCAACAGCAGGGTTACTATTCCCAGGAGTACTACCCTGCTGGCCTGCACCACGTCCCCGACCTCTCCCACCGCGTCCGCGTCCTCCTCTTCCTCTTGAGCTGTTGCTCCCACCTGCCTCACTCTCGTCGTCATCTTCCGTTCCAGCACCAGGTCTCCGATACGACGTAGCCGGCAACTCAGGTTGATTCAGCCCCCCACCATCAGCGGCACCAAACGCCATCTTATCCTCCAATCTAGCCATCCGTTTCGGATCCCTCGACAACATGACTGCCCACCCCTCGATCGCTTCATCCGTCATGCCGGTTTCGCGCTTAAGCGAAGCGCGGGGCTGTGAGCGTCTTGTGGCAGAGTCGCGCGCAAACAGGGCCGGATTAGATTTATATGTGCGGTAGAGGGAGAGTTCTGCCTCTTGTTGTTGCTCTGCTGCGGCCTTGGCATCGTCGGTGGTGGTGTCATCAATGGTTCCGCCGACGTCGGCAATATCGTAGGTATCGTCGCGTTCGTCGTCGTCGGAGTCAAAGGTGGCTAGGGCGGAAAGGATAGCAGCTTTGTTCGCGGAGTGGTGGGTGCGGTCGGCGAGGAGGTCGTCGGCTTGGGTGGTGTTGGTGCGGCGGCCGTGGTGGAGGGTAGACTGGTCAGATAGTTCGGCAAGGTCAACGTCGTTGTCGAAGATGTTTTTGCGGGCTGGGAGGGTTGACTCTGTGGGTGGTGGTGTTGAGCGGGGTGGGAGAGGGTCGTGCGGGATGGTTGAGGTTGATGTTGATGTAGGAAGTTGTTCGGATTTGTCGAGGGTGCGGAGCTCAGAGGGGATGGAGTCGTCGAGGAGATGCGAGACGATTGTTTCGGGGTCGTCGTTGTAGTGGTCTAGCAAGCGGGTGATGTAGCCGGAGCCTAGGTCGGGGAAAAGATCTTGGACTTGGGTGATCAAAGACATGCGGTGAATGTGCATGTCTTCGGGAGCGGGGGGATCCGTAGCAGCGCGGCCTTTGCCTTTGTCGAGGAGTCGCTTCTTTTGTTTTTGATGGCGACGGTGGAAGACTTTTGTTTCTTCTTGATAGGTTCGTAGACTGGTGAGGAGGTCTTGGCCTCGTTTCTGGGGGTGGGTGCTGAGATGGCGGTCGAGACGGACTAGGAGGTCTGTACTGCATATAACGTCGGATAGGAGGGTGGGCTCCTTCTTCGTTGTTGAGGATCCGACGCCAGCGCTGGATTTTAGACTGTATAGCTGGTCCAGCAGCGCGGAAAGATTCAGCTTTGGGCCCTTCAGAAGCGATGCTAGACCAACGTAGACGTTTGCTACGAGGACGCTGCGGATATCCGCTCGTTTGTGTGTTTGGTATGCATCGGCGAATGTGTCCAGAAAGTCAGATCCGGTCATGAGCACCTGGCCACAACCGGGGAGTGCGGACGCCAGGATAGTCAAGAGGCGAATGTCAGAGAGGATAGCCATAGACTTCGTGGGGTTGAGCGAGGCAAGCTCTCTGATAATATTCGTCTTGGCCTTCTCAAGGCTGGATGCTATTGTATCTTGATGCTTGTTCCAGGCATCAGACAATAGTCGCTTCATGGCAGCGCTCGAAGGGTAGGTGCAACAGATGTTCGCAAGAACATGTACATCAAGCAGCTCAGACGGTGTTGCAGAGGCATCCAGAAGGAACCTCCTCGTCAACAAGAAGCAAAGCTTCCGTAATGATCGCGCTTTAAGCCCGGCATGGAAGCCAGATGAGCCATAGGTGGCAGATTGATGATAGAAGGAGGTCAAGAAGGTCACGGCAGTTTCATCGTGGGCGGCAATTTCTTTGAATTGGGAATCAGGAGCTTCAATGCGTACTTGCAGAAGCAAGATCCACGCATCTATATAGAGCTCCCATTCGTTGGGTGGTACGGTGCTCTGCACCTCCGGGGGTGGAACCGGTGCCAAAGGAGGTAGTGGTTCCGGCATGACGCAGTGGATGGGCTTTGTCGACCGTCAAGCTCGGAAATTGTAAAATCGAATTGGACTATTTATGCTTGAACGTTGGAAGCCGACCACACGCCTGGACCATCCACCAATATCGTCACTGGGCGATCCATCAGCCCCTCTGTCGGCTGCAAATTTCAGTGCGGATCCTGACGTCAGGTGACTTGAGCCTCGGCCTCCGCTCCGTTGCGGGGACGGAGATGGCCGCAGTAGTACCTGCATGGAGACAAAGCGGATCTGCACTTTTATTTATTGTGAATATGTTTGCAAAGTAAAGGCGCATTTAGAAAAATCTAACGTAAATAGGAGATACTAGATAATTTACTACTATTGCTAGTAGCCAACAGATTCTACTCAAGCGCTGTCTAATACAATAAAATTGAGATGTATACAATGATGTCATCATCCATGCAACAGAAAAATATAATTCTACTTACTTACACAGCACTAATGAATGATTTGATTTTCATATACTCTCTACCTTCCAGTGAATATTATTCACTGAGACAGTTGTCATATATCGGATTTGGCCGACATACTTTGTGTGGCTAAGCATTTGTGGAAACTTACTTTTCTTCCTAACCCGGATCTTGGCTTCACTTCAGGGACGTCTAGATCTTCCTTGAAACCCATTGTGTGGCAAACAGCACCTAGATGAGGCGAACATTCTGTCGCACAACTCCCAAAATAAATAATTCCCCCTCTTTAGTAGTCCTTCAGTAACTCGTTTATCGCAAACTATCCACTCCATACCCCCGATCACTATGTAATGGCTCCGAACCAAAGGGTTGACCAATTGCCCTATACAGCCAACACGGATACTGAGCCGGAATCCACTAGAAATAGCTGGATAATGTTGTAAGAAGGTTGCATAAAACTGTGCATAGTCACTACGAAAAGGACAATGACACGAGTCCATCGTGGATGCCATTGGGCCCAGCTGCAAATACTCCCTCCGGACCCGAAGTATACCGGATCCGAGGGCCACTCCGGGCACCCCTGTAAAACTACTCCTCTTCCGTAATCGATGGATAATGACATCTGAAACGCGCGAGGGTACTTAGATGCCTCAAGCCTCTCTGAAAGTCCAAAATGAGGCCAGACAAATAGTGCCCAGAAATCTTGGCTGGTTCAAGAGTTCGACACACGGCCGCTGGTATCTTCAATCAGCAGTATGCGCGTTCTCGTAATTGGCGGGACCGGACGATGTGGCAGGCTTGTCATTGACGAGCTGCTGGGACGAGGTAGGCTCCTGCTACTTTATAGCACATACGATGTGGTGATTGATATGGCTAATATGTCCAAGGTCACCAGGTCACTACCCTAGCCCGAACACCTGATGCGCTGGGTGGTCCACGACCCGGTCTAGATGTCATCAAAGGCAAGTACCAGATAAAGTCTCGCTGCTGCTACTGCTTTGATTGCAGAGTGTTCCACGGCTGACATGTCTCAGGCACTCCGATGAACTTAGATGGCGTACGAGCCGCGTTCAAAGCAGACAAGCCCGACGTGGTGATTGTAACGCTGAATGCGCCTCGAGCGAGCGATAGTCCGTTTGCTGCCGCCATCTCTCCCCCTCGTTTAATGGCCGACTGCAACGCCAACGTAGTGGCTGCAATGAAAGAGTTTGGGGTCCGCAAGACTGTGATTCTGCAGGCATTCGGAGTGGGAGCATCCTGGGCTAATCTGCACATTCTGCTGCGGCTACTTATGAAGACATCTAATATGTCACATCAGTACGATGATCACAATGAAACAGAAAGGGAAGTCCTGGCCAGCGGGGTCGGTTATGTGTTTGTGAGGCCGTCGCGGCTAGTCGAAACGGAAGAAACTGCCATCAAGATATGGCCGGATGACGGCAAGGGAGTTCCCATGATGGCTAGTACGAGTCGAATTAGCGTGGCGCGATATTTGGTCGATGTAGCCGAGAGTGATGAATGGGATAACACGGCTCCAGTTATCACCAACTGAATCGAATCGGGATCGGGACGGGAGGTGGAGATGTTGCGGGGGTGGAGATTGGTGTTGTTTAATCGTTTGTCTGTTTTGCTTGTGGGATTTCTGGGTCAGGGTGGGTATGTATAATATTGATGATGTGATAATATTCCCGGCAGGTATACGGTATGCCTGGATGTGTAATGATAATGAGGAAATTTGAATAAGGCATGCATTATGTGAAATTAGGGAACTGGTTTTCATTTACTACATAAATAATGCAGACACTGCATAATACTTAGATAATGTAAGTAGTGGCTGTCCGGAATATGTGTTGTTCCACCGGTATTTGACCACATTATATTAGTGGCTTATCCCGGATGAGTCATAATCAAGATCGACACCAGATCCGGCATCGGCGGTGGCGCGAGCCAATCAAGGGGAAGGTAAAAGAAAAGTGCCACTAGCATATGGCACAGAAAATTGCTCGTCGTTGAGTCTCTGTCACTTCCCTCTGCTATCATCCAAGCAACCGGCGTGACAATGGTGAGGCAGCTTGTTTGGCAGCGGGCCACCGCCTCTCAGAGGGTAAGTCGCGCCGTTATCAGCCCGATTGACTCCCCTAGCAGCTTGGACTGACCACTCCACTTCCCCGTATTATAGTTGGCCCCGAAGTGCCTCTCTCCGCAACGACTGTTCAGTCGCCGTGGCCTGGCCACGGAGGCTTCTCCGGCAGCCTCCTCCCGCTTGCCTCCCTACCCGAAGATCGTTCAAAACCTCGAAAACGTCCGTCGCGTGCTCGGTCAGGACCGCAACTTGACCCTGGCGGAGAAGATCCTCTATGCCCATCTGGACAACCCCGAGGAGTCCCTTCTGACCGGCACCAACAATGGCCGTGACATTCGCGGCAAGGCCAACTTGAAATTGAAGCCCGATCGCGTGGCGATGCAGGATGCGTCGGCCCAGATGGCACTTTTGCAGTTCATGTCTTGCGGTCTCCCCTCGACGGCCGTGCCCGCGAGTATCCACTGCGACCACATGATTGTTGGTGAGCGTGGTGCTGACACTGATCTGCCGGCATCCATCAAGGGTAACAGCGAGGTGTTTGACTTCCTGGAGAGTGCTGCCAAGCGCTATGGAATTGAGTTCTGGCCCCCTGGTGCCGGTATCATTCACCAGAGCGTTCTGGAGAACTACGCTGCCCCGGGTCTGATGATGCTGGGAACTGACAGTCACACCCCCAACGCCGGTGGTCTGGGTGCCATTGCCATTGGTGTCGGTGGTGCAGATGCTGTTGATGCGCTGGTTGACGCCCCTTGGGAGCTCAAGGCGCCCCGCGTCCTGGGTGTGCGTCTGGAGGGCAAGCTCAACGGCTGGGCTGCCCCCAAGGACATCATCCTCCACTTGGCCGGTAAGCTCACCGTCCGTGGTGGAACCGGCTTCATCATTGAGTACCACGGACCTGGTCTGGAGACCCTGAGCTGCACTGGTATGGCCACCATCTGTAACATGGGTGCCGAGGTGGGCGCGACGACCTCCGTGTTCCCCTTCTCCCCCAACCACGTTCCCTACCTGCAGGCGACTCACCGGGCTGATGTTGCCCGTGCCGCCTCTGAGATCGCCGGTTCCGGTCCCAGGAACCTTCTCCGTGCCGATGGCGGTGCTGAGTATGACCAGCTGATCACCATCGACCTGTCGACGCTGGAGCCTCACATCAACGGTCCCTTCACCCCCGATTTCTCCGTTCCCTTGTCTGCTTTCGCCGACACCGTTCGTGAGAAGCAATGGCCCGAGTCCCTTGGTGCGGGTCTGATTGGTAGCTGCACAAACAGTTCCTACGAGGACATGACCCGTGCGGAGAACCTGGTCAAGCAGGCCTCTGCCGCCGGTCTTCAGCCCAAGTCCGACTTCTTCATCACCCCCGGTAGTGAGCAGATTCGCGCCACCCTGGACCGCGATCAGACTCTGTCGACCTTCTCCCAGGCTGGCGGTACCGTCCTGGCCAACGCCTGCGGTCCCTGCATTGGTCAGTGGAAGCGCACAGACGGTGTCCCCAAGGGCGAGGACAACGCCATCCTTACCTCCTACAACCGTAACTTCCCCGGTCGTAACGACGGCAACCGGAGAACCATGAACTTCCTGGCCTCCCCTGAGCTCGTCACCGCCATGGTTTACTCTGGAAGCACCACCTTCAACCCCATGACCGACAGCATTATCACCCCCAGCGGTGAGGAGTTCCGCTTCCAGCCTCCCACCGGCTACGCTCTTCCCAGTGACGGCTTTGCCGACGGTAACCCTGACTTCCAGCCCACTGCCGCTGTGCCCGACCCGTCCTGTGAGGTGATTGTCTCCCCCACCTCGGATCGTCTGGCCCTTCTGGAGCCCTTCGCTCCCTTCCCCAAGGGCGACCTCTCCGGCCTTAAGGTTCTGTACAAGGTCCGTGGTCAGTGCACGACTGACACCATCTCGGCGGCTGGTCCGTGGTTGAAGTACAAGGGTCACCTGCCCAACATCTCCGCCAACACCCTGATCGGTGCCGTCAACGCCGCCACCGGTGAGACCAACGTTGCCTACGACGAGGACGGCAAGCAGTACTCCATTCCGGACCTGGCCGCCCAGTGGAAGGCTAACGGTGTTGAGTGGCTGGTCGTGGCTGAGGAGAACTACGGTGAGGGTAGTGCACGTGAGCACGCTGCCCTGCAGCCCCGTTACCTGGGTGGACGCATCATCGTGGCCAAGAGCTTTGCCCGTATCCACGAGACAAACCTGAAGAAGCAGGGTGTCGTTCCCTTGACTTTCGAGAACTCTGCCGACTATGACAAGATTGATGCTTGTGACCAGGTGGCCACCGAGGGACTGTATGAGGTCTTGCAGGCTGGTGGACAGGGCTCCATCCAGCTGCGGGTGACCAAGCGCAGCGGCGAGTCGCTGGTGATCCCCGTCAAGCACACTCTCAGTCCGGACCAGTGTGCTTTTGTCCTGGCCGGTAGTGCGTTGAACTTGCTGGCTCAGAAGGCCAACAAGAAAAGTGCTTGATTAATGGGTGATGGGTGAAAATTCAGCGAAGTGTACATATATCCATCTGTTGGTGTTTTGTTCTATCTACTTTCGAGCGTTATATTAGTAGATTATGTTAGACAATAAACTGTCTGGACTTGATTCTCGCATCCTAACAGTAGATGCTATATAATTATAACCAAGGAGTTCAGCAACGCTTATGAAGCAGGCCGAAGCAAAGCAGAGAGACCATTTTGCTATTCCATCCAACCCAACTATCTGACCACCAAGTAACGAGTGTCCCCTACTTCCCATCATAAGCCCACTCCCTCCCCAAGTCCAACCTCCCCTTTTCCATCTCCTCGACCCCCACAAATTCCGGCTTAATATACCTCGCCGTCAACGCAAACCTCAATCTCTTATCCGGAATAACCGAATGCTACACAATCAGCATCCACTGCACCTACCCCAACCATCCCCATGAAACAGACATGGACGAAAAGAAAAAAAAAGGGATTAATCATACCTCAAAAAACTTCTGCAACCCCTCCCCAGTCATAACCACCAGATCTCCATGATTCACCTCCATCTTAATACACGGCGTCGCCTCCCCTCCCCCACCAGTACCACCTTTCTTCATACTCAACAGTCCCTCACGCCTCAGCTCATCATACCCCTCGCGATCAATACTCCCACTCAGCAACCCGGCCTTGAGCTCCCTCCGCCGGAGATAATTCTTGCATCCAGGCAAGACCGGATCCTCTTCGAGGAGTTTCTTCGCTCTGCTGTAGCCATGGTAGTATTTGTATTTCATGCGCACGAGCATGGTGGATTTTGCGCCTAAAGAGAGGGTGGAGATCGTTGGTCCGAGGGAGGATTCGCCGTCGTCGTGGTACTATGCATAGAGTGAATATTCTTCTGGGACGGAGATTTTGGGAGAGCAGGAAAGAGGGCAAGGGGGGGATGTACGTACCCCGATTCTCATATCCTCCAGATACCCCAACAGGAGCATTTCGTTTGGCGGAAGGAAGGTATCCCCAGCGGCGAGATGGGCTTGCTTGCTGGCCCAGGTTAGGCGGCCCATGGCCCGCAAAATTGGGGGACAGGCTTCCTTGAAGGATTTTGAGGAGACGGAGACGACGTATTTGTATGGCATACCCTGTTTCAGTTCTTTGTTAGGGTCTGGTGTGAGAATGGTAGGAAGGTTATGGACGCACATAATTAACAGCGAAATGAGCAGTCAATGTCCCGGCAACTACATACACCATTAGCATTCAATCCTTCATCCGCATAGACAAGAAGATAGATAGCTCACCCACACTCTGCGCCAACGGATACCTCCTCAACCCCAACTCCTCGCACTGCAACTGTTCAAATAACTTATCCGGCCCATTACGCCGGGTATTTATCTCGCGATTCGCAACTAAATGCATGATACTCCCCACCCCGGGAATAGTATACGTGAGCTTTCTATACGGATAGAGAGATACATCGTCAACCTCCGGAACCATGAACTTCGCGTCCCAGCTAAGCGCACGCTTAATGGGGCTCATTTCCATGTCATCTATTACCCATCGGAGAGCGATAGGTCGTATGGGTAGAATGTGCTCAAAGGGACACTTCCACTCCCCGTCCCTGTCCCTGACGGCATCATCATCGGCGCATCGCCATCCCCACCAAAACCGCCGGGAAATGCACCGCCTGCAGAGGGGACATATAATCCCTTTCCAAGTAATTCTCTTCGACAACGCATCGCTATCAGCATCTTTCAATGTGGAAAGTAAGTCCGGCACGAGGCTGTAATGTGGCTGGATAGTTGGGTCCTGAGGGAGACGGGATTTGAGGAATTTCTCGTGGAAGATGAGATCCGCTGGTGCTGAAGACGAGCCACTGATCGTCCAGAAGAGTTTACAAGATGGCTGCAGACACATCCAACCTTGATCGTATATGCGTACGCTATATTGATTGCACGCTCCGCAGCGGGCCTGCTCTGCCTGCATTGCATAATTCCTCTTATTTCTCTCCAAGGGAGAGGGGGAATGCTTCGCAGCCCACCAGCTCTTACTACCCAGATCCATCTTCTCGAACCGGACCTTTGCACCCGTTCTTCTACCGATGCGTTCGTACCACACGTGCGTGATCCGGAAATACGCCATGACATTGTATCGGTGCGGGAGGGATCTGTTTAGAAGAGTGTTGCGGTTTCCTGTAGGGTTATCAACATTGCAATGCGAATTGCGGCACGGCCTACTCACCAATCACAATCCCCACCGGAACATTTAACTCCATACTAGTCAGTATACTGCTCATCGCCGCACTATCGCCATCCTGGTCCTTGATGAGCACTAGGTCCCCGTTTGCATCTTTGGTGCAGCCGCCTCCGCTGGACATAATATTGTCAGCTCTCGACAAAGATTATGAGATTTGAAGGAGAATAGGACATACACACGAGTAATAACCACCTCATCATCCAAATACGACCGTATCCCACAGTCCGCATCGATCAGGAACCCCCAGCATATGTTCCCGTTATGATAGACTCCGCCTTGCACGGAGCGGAACCAGGGCAGGGCATCGCAGAGTTCGGGTCTGTTCTACTTAGTAATTATATAGATTAGTACGGTTGGGGAAAGAGGGACGGTAGGGTATGCGTACCTCGGCCCAGGCTGGGGGTTGGCCTTCTGTTTCTTGTTCTTGGCGCTCCGGGTGAGGGTGTGAGTGGGTATGCGCTGTAGGATTGGATATACGGGTGAAAGTAGTGGTCTTTGTAGGCCGAGACTTTCGGGGTCGTGTAATGCGTCCTGAGGTTACGGGTTGGGGTTGGGGTTTGCTTGTCGCTGTTGCCCTAATGGGTCTTTTGGGGCTCATAACGGGCGGTGTATGGATAGGTAGTTAATGAGTGGTTGTAAGGGGATATATAGAAAGAGAGTATACTATTTCGAAGGAGTGGTTGCAAGAATGGTCTGATACTGGATGGTGTGAAGTTTGGTTAGCTGGTAGTCGTGGTCATAAGCTATTATGTAGTCATGACGGAGGGGTGAGGATATTAGCATAGCGTCATCAAGTGTTCAACTGTGAGGGTCGGAAGAGCTGAGGGTAAGTTCGTTCTAAGAATAATATTTAAATCTGAACCCTATCTGAGGGGAGCTGTAACATACAGGGGGATGTAGTCTTTAGGGTATGAAATACTCTGATCTATACAATATCTAGGTAAGGTCGGTGTCTCTCACAACACATCTATTTCCCAAACACATCCTTCTGTTCCGGTACCAAAGTGATCATCTTCCCCGTTCCTACGCCGGAGCGCAGGTTATTCAACACGAGCAACTCCATCTCTCGTTGCGTCTCATAAGTCATGGTACCAATATGCGGCAGCAGCATGACCCGGGGGTTGTTCACCAACCCCGGCTCAATGGCGGGTTCATTCTCGTAGACATCCAGTCCAGCCGACCATACCTAAAGCATCACATTAGCCCGGTTACCCTTACCTTCGAAGAAGAAGTTGACTAACCTTGCCCGACTCCAGCGCCTCAACCAAGGCCTTCTCATCAATCAGCGCTCCACGCGCCGTGTTGACAATGATGACTCCATCCTTCATCTTCTGAAACTCCGACTTGCCGATAATGTGACGAGTGGACGCGTTGAGCGCCAGGTTCAAACTCAACACATCAGCATTGGCGAGCAGCTCATCAAACGAGACGTAGGTCGCTCCGTCCTCGAGTTCCGGGGACAGACGCGACCGGTTATGGTACTGGATGGTCATTCCGAAGGCACGCGCACGACGAGCCACCTCCTGCAACTCGTTAATATGATGCTCCTCGGGTCCTGTGTGCTTAACTTACACGGCCGATTCCTCCCATGCCGAGAATTCCAAGCACCTTGTTCTGGGGATCATGTCCGAGGCCAGTTTGGCCGAGAAACTTTCCTATTCCATGGTTATATTTAGTTGTGACTGGGTTGGAATGGATAGGCTCACCTTCGCGGAGCGACGAGACGGGAATGTATGCCTGTCGCAATGCGCCGATCATTAGGAAGATGGCCACGTCGGCGGTGGCGTTGTTGACTGCAACGGGAGTGCTAGAGACAGCGATTCCTGGGATACTTAGTGTGCGTCATGCTAGGAGGAGAGGCTGTGTGTACCTTTCTTTGTGCAAGCCGCGACATCGATGTTATCGTAGCCTGCGCCATTGTGGGCGATGTACTTGAGTGAGGAAGGCAGGACGGAAACTAGTTCTGCGTCGAAAGGGCCGGTGAACTGAAGCGCTTTAGCTATTTTCTTAGGTATATCGTCATGAAGTCTGCCCACCTTCGTAGAAGTATTGGAGCGATAGATGGCGACAACATCGTCGTACTGGCCGTCGCGACAGTTGCGGATAAAGTCCTCACGAGTTCCGGAGGGGAATTCCTTCAGGGTCAGAATAGAGGAGAGATCATTCCATTCGGGGATGGAATGGGTGATGGCACCGATCAGCAATGCGGCGGGCATGATGGCGATGATGTCAAGGAAAAGAGTATCCTGCGGGGAGAAGAGGGGAAAGGAAAGGAAGAAGAAAAGAAGAACAGACAAGATGTGAGGGATATACAACGGGGAAAATCCGGTTAATCAGGGCATTTATGAATGGCCGGTGGAGGTAGATCCACCATTTGGCGTGGGGGGAGACTTTCTGAATACTATGTAATCTAGCAAGATATCATCCAGCGATAATAACGCAATAATACTAGCAATCACCAGATAGAAAAGAGGGTATGCGGGGTCGGCCATCCAATTTGGGATGCCGTCGGCTATTGACCGGGTAGGAGTCAATAGCCGACGCGGAGCTCCTCCGGCGACTGAATCCATTACTTCTGATTCAAAAGATTACAATTTCTTCCCCCACGTCATGTATTGAGTTCCATTCCTCTTTTCATTCTTTTTTGCACTTCTCCTTTCTATTCCAACTTCTCTCATACATCCATCATGACCGTCAACTCTACAGAAACCACCCAGGCCCTCGTCCTGCACGGCGCCAAAGATCTCCGCCTAGTAAGAGCTTCCCCGCACCCCACTCTCATACTCTTTCTATCTTCAGAAACGTCTCTAACAGAAGCCAGGAACCGCGCCCTCTCTCCCCTCCAACCGGCAGTGAAGTCCAAGTCGCCATTCGTGCCACTGGTCTCTGTGGCTCCGACCTGCACTACTACACCCACGGGCGGAATGGCGACTTCGTGGTGCGCGAACCCATGTGCCTGGGCCACGAATCCTCCGGCATCGTCACAGCCATCGGCCCCGAGGTAACCACCCACGCCGTGGGCGACCGCGTCGCCCTGGAAGTCGGCTTTGCCTGTCGTCAATGCGCCCTCTGTCAACAAGGGCGCTATAACATCTGCCCTCAGATGAAGTTCCGCAGCAGCGCGAAACTCTTCCCCCATCTCGACGGCACCCTCATGGAACGTACCAACCACCCCGCCTCCCTCTGCCACAAGCTTCCCTCTCACGTCTCCTACGCCGGCGGTGCCCTCGTTGAGCCCCTCGCCGTCTGTCTACATGCCATCCGCCGCTCCCGGCCCCCAACCGCCGAGGACGTCTCCCTCGCGCAGTCCCTCGGCGAACCCACCGCCGCCTTGATCTTCGGCGCCGGCGCTATCGGCCTCCTCCTGGCCTCTGCGCTGGCCGCCTCCCAGAACTTCTCCTCCATCGTGGTAGCAGACATTGATGCTTCCCGACTGGCTATTGCTGACGAGCTGGGACTGGGTCTAAAGACCACTCTCATCCCCAAGGCGGATCCCGCGAACCCCGCGCCAGCCCGCGATGCCCCGGCCGCCGAGCAGACGGCTTGGGCGCTGCAGAATGCCCAGCGCGTGGCGGGGATCTTGAAGGAGTCAGCGGGTGTGGAGAAGACAGGCTATGCGCGCGTGTACGATTGCACGGGTGTGCCGGCGTGCGTGCAGGCGGGAATCTATGCTGCGGGGGCGGGTGGAGTGTTGGTGCAAATTGGCATGGGCCATCCCGTGCAGACACTTCCTGTTGGAGCGGCGGCGCTGAGAGAGGTCGACATTCTGGGAGTGTTCCGGTATGATGGGTATGCGTATCCCGCGGCCATTGAGCTGATGGCGAGTGGGAAGATGGATCGTGTGGAGAAGATGGTGGTGACGCATCGGGTGGCGCTGGCGGATGGGGATCGAGCGTTCAACCTGTCGGGCAAGGGAGTGGATGAGGAGGGGAGGCCGGTGGTGAAGGTGGTAATTGAGAGTGGAAGCGATGCTTGAGTGGATGAACTAATCTATTCAAAATGATGACGGTGACGATGACGACGATGATGAAGTTACGGAGTGTATAGTAGTAGAGCAATCCCGGAGAACAAGTCCGGATTTACATAACCCTACAGACAGTATATATGAAAAATACTATCCCAACTAGATGTTCTACTTGTTATATACCCCGTCCATACCTACATTTTCACAATATTAGTCACCTCCTCCAGTCTCTGGGTGTGAACCGTTACCGCTACCTCTGGAATAGCTTGCTTCAACACATATTCCACAACTAGGCCGGCACAATGTCACTGATGCCAATATTCAACTCTGTTAACGTTATCGACGATACGTCATCTACATTATTTCCCAGTGCTTCTGGCATATTCCTGTCTTCTTTATGCTTGAATTGGATAATCTTCTCAATACTTTCTGCTACTTCTCTCAAAAACCTTAATCCGATTAATGTGGCCCAAATCGAGAAGCCCACAGCATTGAATATTATCATGGACACGCTCGAAGGCGCTAAGTTGCAGGCAATCAAGGTCTCGGAAGACAACGTCTCAAGCTTGATAATTGCAGGGTCAGTTTGGGGACCATAAGTCGAGATGGCCTGCAATCTTAGCAAATTCTCTCCGAAATGCTGCATCAAATTCTCTCCAAAACACTGCTTCTAGATCCAATTCCTTTTTGTTTTTACCGGCCGGGGTGGTATTCTTCTCCGAAAGATGTGTCGTTCCTGATCGCGACGAGGACCCTTTGTTCTTGGTCTTATCTTTCTCCGACGCAAGCTGTTCGTACTAGACATATGTTAGCGCAATCTGCATACTTTCGAACAGGGCAATGGCTGTGAAACCAAGGCAGTTATTTGCACAGGTCCTCTTCCTTACTTCTTCATTTGTATCATCAAGGTGCAGAAGCCGGAGGAATAAATGCTGCTCTTCGAGTGTGCTGAAAGTGATCTTCCACGTTATGTCATCGGAGAAGTCACTAAGCCGGTAAACGATGAGAGCATATTTAGCTGCTTCCTGGTGTTTATCGGGCAGTCCTTGTGTGACGTTGATACTAGATGGTCATGTGTCGCATACAGGTGTGTCTCCCATGTCTTACCTTGGTACAATTTGTGCAGGTCAACGTAGCGGTCTATCGCAATAGACTTCACTCTCGGAGAGCTGTGCAGAAACCAGGTGATCTCCTCGTAGGCCTCGCGGTACAGTTTCTCTTCCATTCTGGTGTGAATAGAGTGATCTCGGAAAGGCTCTGTCATGAGTAGGTGCAACTGGTTGAAGAGATCCGATAGGCGCCAATAGCTGACCTGGACGTATCTAAATCCCGTTTGATAGTCACTTGTGAGATTCCTGGGTAAGACCAAATAAGCAGCGCCGACCAGGGTTCAGTGGAGTTGAAAGACAAATAGTATAGTCGTGGTGACAGCTGGTATGCAGGGGTGACGGAACAGCTTCCCGGATGGAATGGTAGAGATGATGAAATGACAGAGAGTGGTGAAGAGAAGAAGGTAGACGAGTCAGAAGAGAAAGACAGGGAGGGAAATGGTTCGAAAAACGGGCATTGATAAACACAGTGAATGGTAGTTTTTGCAAGATCATGCCTGCTGTTTAGGATCAGTATATACTGAATAGCACGAAATTGTTGTGGAAAATGCTAATGGTAAGGCTGTCTCTCTAACCGAAGCCCTGTGGTCATCAATCGATAAGTATAGGGTTGAGTTCCTTGCCAACATTGTATGGACCACCGTATACCCGTTGTAAACGACATACTGTAGCAAAGCAATCACTGAGGCTCATTTAGATCTAAGCAGTGCGTATATGTGAACGAATTGGTGATACATCTTCCATTGCCAGAATTGCCAGACATGTGTTTTCCAAACATTTACAAGTCACCAAGCAAGATAAGCATCTGACAATGTACTTCTCACCTCTTCCATACGCTGCCTCAATCCTTCCAACTTGCATTGTCTGCGACAGGCTCATTGCAGATCGAAAGAAGCGGAAGCCTTGGTAATTGCTACATGCAGTCACTCTTTGGCTAGTGATTTAGAAAACATCCGAGAGGCTAATAATCAAAGTTTCAAACTATCTAACGCCAACAGCCTATATAGCAATTAATTCTAATAGCTATATGCAATGGCTCCAAGTAGTCCGAATGTTGACGTGCAATGTAATCTCATTTACCAGGACCAGTCCGGTTCGGAATCTATCTGCTCTCTTTGTGAACGGCGGCTAATGACTACAGTTGTGCAAACTTTACAAAACAGGTGGCATTTTGAACAGCTTTACCTGCAGGAACAGCAAGGGTAATGCTATCTACTACACATATTTGTTACGGAGAAACGGAAGCTTACAGAATCACAGGGATCCTAGGCCATGGAGCGACCAGGAAGTGACAGCTCGAGCCTGCAATATGACGAACTGGAAGTGACAATAAATGTCGATCATAACTCCCTGACATCCGCCTCACTCTTGGAGTTAGACATGGAAGGCAAGGGCACAGTAGTACATCTGCCGAGGCGTGCCGAGCATACTGGACTTCCGAGAAGCGGACGCTGCATCAAAAGGAAGAGCCCAGCATAATGAGACTGCGACTGAAAGACGTCTTGCCAGGCAGCTCGACAGACAACCCTTTCGCCTAGTATCTGTTGCACAAGCCTGATGCAGCAGTCTATGACTTTCATTAGTGTTTATGCCTATCGGAGCAAGGCGGATACATGCACTATATTAGTGGCCATCCATGGAATATTCCAGCCACGCAATCACAGGAGCGATCGATCAAACACTTCTCCACCTCGTCATACTGTTATCCCTAGCCGAGAAGCATATGATTGATTTTACACACCAAATAATGATCCGGATAATTATTAGACCATGGATATTGGCCTATTGACCCATCCGACCGCTAGGGATAGCGGGTGTGGAGCCAACGTGAGAGATTATGTATGCCAAGGGAGATCATTGCCAGATGGGAGGGAGCATCGTGCTGGAAGACATCAAGTGGCTCACTCTTTCTGGGTACTGAGTAAGTGTATCCTTGAATAGAAACAAGTAAGTCGCAGCATCGAATTGGACAGAAGTTACCCTTAATGACTCCCTCAAACCCTCAACCGCTACCTATGTTGTTAAGTACATACTTCCACACCACACACCGTGATGCTTCCTCTCTCAATAAGAAGACTCTTATCGCCCACTTCATGCTCAAGGCATAACCGTTGAACATAATTGGTCACAATTCTAACTTCTGACAGAAAGCCACCCCTGACTGATGATCTCCACTTGATCCTCCGCAGATCACCCCCAATAGTTCCAGAACCATTACCCTTTCTTCCCCACCCCCAGCACGCGCGTAACCATCTTGTCACCCTCCTCCTACCTACTCCGAATATTGTGGTTTGGTCTAGACCAGGATATGATTATAACTCTTATCCGCTTCACGTGAACGCGCATCACGAAAGCATATAAATGCCCCTACCAGCCTACCTCTATCCCATCCATCACACATCGATTCCACCCAACCCAACTACTCTACTCATAACAATCATTCTCTAAACAAACCAAACCACAAATCAAATCCTCCACAATGAAGTTCTCCATCTTCGCTACTCTCGCCTTCCTCGGCCTTGCTCTTGCCTCTCCCGCCGCGAATTCCGCGAGCAACACTGCTACTGTATGTCCCCTCACGTCCCATGTTTGAGGTTCAGCTTTATACCATACATTATATGATCATGAGTGCTGATAAAATTACCTAAAGCTTCCCTCTGGCGCAACCTGCAACAAGGACGGAAGCATGGGCAACTGCCAAAGTGGACTCTGCGTTGTGAGTATCCTTCCTATCTTTTCTTCAACGGCACCTGTATAGAGCTAACGGGATTAATGCGTGTTATAGCAAGAGGAGAACGCCAGCACTGGAACTTGCCAGTAAATTAGCCGTTGAGTTGCTTGAAGCGGGGGTTACCACCTAGCCATAGGGGGATGTACATATTGCCGTAATGGATTGAATAATACTCAATTGACTTTTAATCAATACAACACCACCTACTTACACTCTTTATTCGCTTCTCACACTTCCCCAGAACGACCTCATACAACCATCACAGACATCAATCAATCAATCCCTCCAAAGGTATCCAACCCACTACATCCCACCTAACACTCACCTCCATCCCTTACCCCCCCTTCTCCTCCGAAACCCTCCCTACGAGCCCCAACCTCCGAAACGCCCCCCACAAACCCAACGGAACCTTAACCACCTCCTTCCCCAGCATCTTCCTAACCTCACCAGCCTGACCCATACCATCAGCAACCAATACCCCAAACATATTCAGAAGAACGAACTCACCTCCTCCCCCTCACAATGACAACCATACCCCCTAACCACAATCGCCCACCAAACCGCCTCAACCGCCTCATCACCCAACCCACCATCACCACCACCACCAACATCAACCACCCACGACCTCCCATCCCCATCCCCATCCCCACCCTCCAACAACATATCCACAAACCTCGGCACCGCATACACCGGCTTCTCCCGAATCGCCGCATCCCAGATACAGCCGATAAGATCAATCTCATGTAACGGGCTGGCTAGTCGTCGTCCGCTCGTAGTGGGTATCCCGTAGTGGAAGTTATATCCATACTTGTATTGTGCCCTGGGGAAGTTGCGCCCCGGCAGGAGGATTCCGTTGAGGTAGAGGGTTCCGGAGTGGGTGGGGTCTAGGAGGATGGTGCCGTGGGGGGTGGAGATGGTATTTTTGTTTTGGGATGGGTGGGTGAGGTGCAAGGATGTGCGGAGCCAGGTGCGGAAGGTTTGTGGTTGTAGGAGGGGGATGGAGGAAGGGGATTGGGAGGTGATGGTTATGGTGAGGGTGTTGTTGGGGGTGTGGGTATGGGTTAGGGTATTCACGGTACATGATATCCATGGAATGGTTTTGTTTGGGGGAGAGGAATCAGGAGTAAGTGGTAGGTTGAATGTCCAGATATGGTTTCGGGAGGTGATTTGGATGTTGAATCCTGAGACGAGTAGGACGTACGCTATGGCTTTGAGTCGGTCGTATTGGAAGTGGAAGAGGGCGGCGTTGTCGTTGTCGTTTTCTGGGGTATGTGTGGATTGTAGAAGGTAGGCATCGGCATTAATAAACGTGATTGTCCCTGTTATTTTGCTGTATCTGATGAACCCCATGTATCCGGGCCAGGTTGGGATTAGGGCCTTGACTGTGATATGGTTGTGGGTTTCTGAGTGCTCATGGTGGAAGGTATCTTCTACGGCGAAGGATTTGATGATTGTTTGTTTCCTAGAGGGGGAGGGGGAGGGGAGGTCAGGTAAGTAGGGCTGGAAGAAGAAGGAGTAGTACTGAGTTACCAATGTTTGTACAGTTCTCGGTACGCGTCTCGAGTATCCCATTCCTTCACGTTGTAATGGTGTATACTTAGCTGTCTGGTTGCTATTGCGGGGCCGATCTCGTAGCCGGTTTGGTCGAAGAAGGTTTCGTCGTCAGAGTCGTCAGGTTCGATATGGTCGTCTTCGGATAGCTCGGACAGGTCGGATGAGTCGGGTGCTGCGTCGGATGATGGCACGTAGACGGCCTTGTGGCTGGATGTGATTCTGAGGGGCATGTCGGTGATGCCTGAAGCTGTATCGGTGTAGGGATCTGGTATATGTGAGGTAGGCTTTGTGCAAAGGAGATGGAGTATTGTTGGATCCCAGAGAGCAAGGTGTAATTGGTAATGGAATAGGTGGTTAAAGGGGACAGAGATAGATCAAGGTCAGAAATACTGAATGTTAAGTTAGTAGGCTCGAGCAAATTCACTGGCAAAGCCAGTGACCAAATTATCTACCCCACTCGATTACCACTGGAAAATGAGTGCAATGTCGCTGCTTCGAGCTCTATGCCTAACCCAGAATAGAACCAGCATACTGCAATAGACAGAACAATATTCATCCACATAATATTTGACACCATATCTGACAAGACATATCTCAGCTCTCATCAAGAGAACAGCGATAGTAGCCCGATTTTCACCTGTTCCAGACAAGGGGGAACAAACAATAATATGTACATGTTATAGACATTCATACATGGAGAACCGAAACAATGAAACTGCATCCAGAGAAACGAAGTCAAGGGACCCAGCTCGAGATTTCCTAGCCCAGTTAGACCGGACCAAAGGGCCGATTTCTGCTTGGGGCTTATGCCATAGGCATTGTCATCGTACGCGCCAGTCGTTTTTAGAATGTAAGATGGATCATCTTCGATGGGCATGTCCGTGACGATGACGCCGATGGACATGCCGGGAATGGCTATGGCTATGGTCATCACGTTTGGCAGGAGGCTCGGTGGGCGTAGTCACGACTGTTGATACAACCTTGTTCACCGTGGATGTAGAAGTGGAGACTGTCTCCAATCCACCTGTCTCTGTTGTGACAGGCGCCCCTTTTTCATCCGTGAGGATGAGAATCTCCTGCTCAACGTACACGATCTTCTGAGTGACAACGCCTTCGACATAAGCGGTGGTAGGAGTAGGTGTCCAGGTGGTGGTTGGTGTAGTTGAAGTGGTTGTTTGGAGAAAGTAGGCTGAAGCCGCTGAAGCTGCTGAAGTGGTCGAGGTCGAAGACTGTGTCGAGGATGGGAGAATTGAGGTCGAGAGAGTAGTTGAACTAGAGGTAGTAGACGGGGCGCCCAGTGTTACGCCAATGTGGATATTTCCAAGATCAACAGTAGCACCATCGAGAGAAGCACCAATAGCAATGCTTGGCTCGGGCAATATTGCCGAAGTATGATGGCCAGGGTTGGTATACCGGACTGGGCTTGCATACGCAGGCCCATACTGGATGGCAATGTTATTCGGCAAGCCACCCTTGTGAAGGTACACGTTCTCGCTTTTCAGTTCTTCTGGCATGGTGAAGTTGCACTGCGCCTGCTCGGCATCTGTCTGAAGATGGAATAAGTCGCAGTCTTCCACCCGACCAGACAGATTGGTGCATTCATCCACGGCCTGTTGAAGAACCCCAGATTCCCAGCCGTAGATAAAGTCTCCATGGTAGCCGTATCCAGTTGGGTCGCCGTTTGCAAGAACAAAAGTGCCCTGCTTGTCTTTGAACGCATATGTGTCCCAGATAGTCTCATAGAAGAGCGACACAAGGCGGGTCTCGAAGCCATCCGGACAATCCCCGTCCATGACCAGGGATGGGTAGGCCATGTGCGACCTGTGATCCTTGGAGTCAACATCCTTGCCGTTCCAGCATGACGGAAACATCAATTCAAATCGGACACCATCAGTACAGTGCTCATCCATGAAGGTCTTATTTGGCAGGAAGTGGCGGCCCAGCGACGGCTCGGGTGATTTGTTATAGTTCAAACAGTTGAAACCCAGGGCTTTCTGGCGAAGAGCGTCCTGTGAGGATTGATTGCCAGACCACTCGGACTTTGGAGGATCGGGGACTGGCCAAGGGAAGTTACGCAGAAACGGATCGCCGGCAATCATACGAAAGTTCTCAGGGAATGCCGTCACATTCTGTCCGTTGAGGAAGTAGTAACTTGTGACAGTCAGTTAGCATATGACTGCGCTGGACATTGGCTTCGTCACTCACGCAAGCATCCCGCCCACTTCGTTGACAAGCTCAGCATCGCCATTCTCATGCATGAAGTATAGCGCGGGGGCCCAGTAAGCCGACTTGTCCTGCTTCACCCCGCATGAGGTACAATCCGCATTTTTCAGGTCCGCCTCGCCCGATGACATAGAGAAACCTATAAAGCCAGGTTTAGTGGAGGCATCATTATGTAGACACACTGAAGCCGGACGAACCTCCTGATCCGTGAACCACATGGACGTGGTCTGATGGTTTCCCCGGGGCCATTATGGGATCAATTCGAGCCACACCACTTCGTCCACGACAAGGAAGACGCCAAAAGGCGTCAGCAACGCTAGAAAACGCGGCCAGACAGGCCACAAGGGCGACGTTTCGTCGCATGATTGATAGTAGGTATTTCAAATGAGCGAGAGAGATGAATAAACGCGCGGTAGCGAGCGTACGGATTAATGAGCGAATTTATCGACTACACGCGTCGCCGAAAGTATAAGTCAAAGCTTCAAGCCATCAAATGTAGTAAGGAGTGACCAGCAAAGAATGAAAAGTCGAAAGGAAGAAAAGTCACTGCGATGGAACCGTCAATACTACTGGGTATAGGGAAAGCAAGTGCCAACGCGGGTGGCAGCCATAGTATAAGAACAGGAATAACAACAACAATGACAAAGCAATCTGGAATAGTTCCGACAAACTCTGGAACGGACACCAAACTGTTATAGCGCGCTCAGCCGCCCAATCTGTAAGATCGGGGCTCAAGTAGATGGCAGACTGAAGGCAAGGGGATCCCTTGCATACCAAGTCCAGTGGCTGCGCTCTTCACTCGCCACCAGCCTTCGCGTGGATGCAGCTTAAGGCGAAGGCTGATGCAAAATAAAACCACCAAACAAGCTCGTTATGGGGAGCGAAAAGAAGGAAGAGTAACAACTTACATTCTCTTCCCTAGGATAAACAAGGGTGACGTCCGCCGATCAATACTTGTCTTGTTGATTCCTTGGAATGGGACTGATACCAGGAATCTAGGGTTTCTGTTCAGTACTCAGTTGCATTACTCATGTCCTTGCCACGAACAATCAGCTGGAATCAACCAGAACTCGTCTCAAATAGTATGAACGAACGATTCGACTAGAAGTTAAACAAAAGAATGGCAAATCTTGCGAAATGTTAGAACGTAAACAACTTTTAAAGAGCGGAAGGACGTCAAAAGGCGTCCGTAAGACACAAAGACAAGAAGGATCGTGATAAAGGAGAGTGGCAAGAATAAAGAGCAGGGCAAGCCAAGGACTGCTCAAGAGCAGGAGGGGTAATAGATACATTATAAAGGAACCGTCCGCCGATCAGGAAAGTTGGCCATCCCGGCAAGCTACTAGCAATGTAAGCTGAGCGCAGTCACAAACCAGGGTCAGACAATGGTCATGGGCCCATTTTTCACGCTCAGAGTGTTACACTCTTCGTCTGCTAAACATAGATTCCAGCAAATAATATGGTTCTCAGGGAAAGAATTTAAGAGAGATCATTGATAATGTCTTGTGGTTGGTTGTTGGGCGATCTAGTGAGTCGACAGACCTGAACTCTGTATAAATTAGGGATATTGAAGGGCCCACTCAGTTCAGTACTACTAGACTCCTGCCTGTGTACCAAGCTCTCGAGGGGTGTCGCACAATCCTATCTGCTGTCGCTAGTCATGCATCATCGCGCCGATCGGGTGCAGGACCTGCAAGATGAACTCATGTCGCGTTAGATTAGTGTAGTTTCTATTTTCTTCTCCCATCCACCATAAAGAGACATTCGCAAAGAACCGAGGAATTATCCATATCCCCGATGCAATTGATTGCTCCAGCATCCTGCCTGGCAACCGAGCGCTGCTAAATCTAAGCGAACGAATTCATTTTCCCCAGGAGCAGCCAAGGGGGGCAGTGCGCCTTGATGAGTGGCCGAGCAGCCCTGCACTCCTACTTCTGGTTCGCTGGTCCGAGTGGTGGGAGCAGTTCGTCGGATGTGGTTGGGGCATGTTCAGGAGGGCCATAATTAATCGGCTTGTCCTATAGAAGATGCAGATCAGCGATCTAACAAGTTGGTGTGAAGGAACATGAAACAGTTTATTTGGTCAGACTGTGGAGGGAAAAGCGCCCGGTCAGCAACCTGCAACAGGGAAAGCCAGGGGAAACAAGGGACCAAACAACCGGGTGTTCCTGGCTAAACAAGCCACTAGGGAGGTTGGTTGGAGCTTAGCGTGCTGCTGTTCCGTCGGTCGCAGACTGCAGCTTGCAGGCTGCAGATGGGAGATCCGGACGCATCTCTACTTTGAGCTTATCGTGGAAGCAAGTATACAACGGATTGTCGATTAGCTAGCTAGTTCAGAGTGTCATATGTGAGTTTAACTGGGTTGGTTGTGTCGCTGGAAATATTTCTTTGTACGCCGCGACATTTAGGAGATGAAACAGCTTTCTCTGTTTGACAGCAATCAGGGCTGATGCATGGAAGACAATCACGACGTATTGAAAGGATGGAGGCCAGGGATATTCCTATCCAAGGCATACGTTTAGATATAAACAGAATAGTAACAAGGACGAGTTTCACGATACGGTCATATCCCCATCCGATCGAAATAGATCATCGCTGGGAGAAATAAATGATCCTCCATGGACAACCCCGACCGAAGCGGCAACATATATTTCCAGTTGCCATCCTTCCATGAAAATGGTACTACATACAACGATCAGGATGAACCCTACCGATCAACATTACTACTACTATTCTTTGTAAGACTACTTTATCCATATTAGCTCATCACGAGTAAAAAAATGAAGTCTTCAATATCTTCAATATCATACCACACAACATAATACACAATATCCCAAACTCCGCCGACCTTGCCCGATATTATTTATCCCTTCAGCTTCGTACTTACTATCTTCAAAAGTGCCTGGTAACTCCTTGCGACCGCCCGTTATATCCCTGTCGTCGTACATCCTCAAAACAATATATCTCTTCAACTAGATCTTGTGCGACACGTTGCAACCCGATAAAATTATATTGATAATAACATGAATTCCCCGTACGTAAGCCTACATTATATAGTAATACGTATCGGCGTGTTATCAATGGTTTCCCACCTAGTGTACTATGACATTAATACAACACAAGCTTGACCGTTGAAACGGACCCCAATCCACAATAACTACACTAAACATCTATAAAGTAAGAGCTTTCAGGCCTAAATTGCTGGGATAAGCTGCTCGAGCACTAAAGCGACCGAGCGAAAGGAGGTCTGGATGGTAGGATGGTGAGTGAACGGTCCATCATCAATTTATTCCAACGGCTCGACTCATTTTCGGCACCTGAATACTAGATACTAAGTGCTGAGCGACGGCTGAGACGACGCGTACTCATGTTTTATTTGATGCGACAGTACTGTGGGCATGTCAACGGATCAACGTCCCTAGCTCAACAAACAGTATCCATCCGTAAAAGCGTCCAAAAATGTCACCGTCGAGTGCGAGTGGGCCGACTACCCTGACAGTTCAGATGGGAAGTACTCCATTGTCTAACTGGATACCGAGTAGACACCTATATCAGCGACTTTTATCGATCACTCGCCGCTGCCCACTACTATGTACTACTTTGTACTAGACGATCCGGCAAACCTTCCCCTAAAACAGTAAAAGTATCCATTATTTTCGGTGGTGAAGCCTATTCGAAAAACTGGCGCAGCTACAAAGTAAGATGGATGGAGAGAGAATGAAGACTTACTCAATGCGGTAAAGAGTCGTGCGTCCAAAGCAATCTTATCTAGGCGCTATCCCCCAGACGGGAAAGGAATCCTACGGCCCCAGCTTCGTGGCGGATACAGATGAGGCACCGGCTGACGACCGGCTAAGTCGATTGGCTTGGATAATTATTACTACGACTATAGTAGTTTATGGCTGTCTTGGACAGGACGTATTCTGCCGCTCTGCGGCGTACACAGGCATGATGTGTTGGATGGACGTCTCGGAAGATCGGAATGGTGCATAAAATTTTTTCTAACATGCCGCTTAGTTAATGTTTCAACTAAGTGGCTGTTCATCGTTTTGTGAAGTCGGAGATGCTTAGGGTGCAGGTAACGATCGTCGGGTCAGGCATTGTAAAACGGGCACCGGAAACTTAATGGCCTAGTCCGCTCGGAGAGGCAACGATTGCTGGCCCTAAAAAGGAAACTTAACGATAGGTGGTGTCCCAGGCAGCTTTAGCTGCGGGAGGATTCCGTGGCTGAGGTCCCTGATGTCGTGCATGCATCTGCTCCCACGTTAAGTCATCAGTCAGCAGCTAGAAGTCCTTATTTCGAGCAGGTTGTATTCATTGCAGCGCAACCAACTGCACAGGAAGAAGCAGAGTCTTTGAAGGAGGGATTACTGATTACTCTGTACGCCATACGACGTGTCGGGTCGCTCGGGTTTGATACTAATCTAGCGTCCTTCAATCGGGCACTTTAGGTACACTAGGCAGCGGCCAACTTGCCTTTCCTATTCGACCGAGAAGAGTACCAAGAAAATGCCTCGATTTACAAAGGTCGGCCGGTGAAATCTCTTAGTCAAATGTTTCTCCTCTCGTGCTCTTAGACGACCGCTGCTTGCGAATGAGAGGGTCAGATTGGATTAGAGATCCACTGCGTGGCTCCGGGTGCGAGCCAATCGAGCTAACCCAGACAGTATTAGTAGCGAAAGACCGTCGAAGCTGGTCCGCTGGAGAAAGTTCGGATACAGCCCCAACGAGAAGACCGGAGGGCTCCGATCCGATTCATTCTTTGCCTCAGTGTATAGTGATGTAGAATTATACTCAATAAACCCCAGGTTTTTCTTGACCTTAGCTACTTGGCAAATTGGGGGTTGATGTCACTATAAAGAAAGTTCAGGATGTGATTGCCAGAAGGGGTTTTCGTCTCCAGAGGAGTTGGTGATGGTTATTGAGAAACTTTTCCTTAGCTCGGCCCGGTCCTGGCAGACTGCTAAGGGCCCAAGGGGTAATAACTCCGACTGGCCTAACTGGTGCGCGGTTTCTGCACACGCTCATCTCTGCAGGCGGTATGACGAGTGCGATAAATACAAGCAGAATGAAAAGAAGGATACGAAGCTCCGTAAGCGGAGCTGCCTTTCCACCGGCACACAGGCACAGAAACGTGCGATTCGTAGAAGTGTCCTGTGTCCAGAGGAAGTCAGTCTGGTAAAAATCTGCCGTCGGAACCCAAGCCCACCAACGGCACCAAGTGGGGGGCCCGCCACTCCCTGCAGCAGCGAGTAGCCAACGAAAACCCTCGATGGTCTGCGGCACCGAACCTCAAGCGCAGTTCCACCAACGGCAGCACCAGCACCACAGGAGCCTTTTGGTAAGAAAAGGGCCACTAATTGACTTGAGGTCTCAATGTGTTGGTTGTTGAGCGCTCTACCTTAATTTCCCGGCCGGACAGACCCTCTAATGACGATATGAGGCGGTCGAAACACGAATCGGAACCACGAGATTTGGCTGCGTCTGCATAACTATGTCCGTTATGGTTAGTATCACTGCTGGAGTGGCAGAAGATGGGGGAGCGTCATCGAACAGAAGCAAACAGGATATGGGGAACCCTTCCGTCGTAAGACTGGTGGGTACGCCGAAGGAGGCTTGATTCGAAGATGAAGGAGGGGGAAAAGAGCGAAAAAGAGAAAAAGAAAAAGATCTTCTTAGATCTTAAATACTCTCACGCATCCCAATTTGGTCCAACCCTCATAACAACTTCGAACACTCTCTTCCTCCATCTCTCCTCCCACCCTTATTGTTCCTCTCCTCTTGCAACTGTCCTTCTCTGCGAGCTTCGCGGCGAAGGTCTAGTGCTTCATCATCCTCCGCATTGGCTGTCCTGTTCCACACCAATCCGCTTTTGTTGATAGCTCAAAGCACACCCAGCGAAACACAGATTGACTTCTGTAAATCCGATTGCTTCGGGCGTTTTGTATCCTTGTATCGCCGTATCGTCGGGTACAGCCTCTCAGCCCTCCTGCGACAAGTTGATCTGCCCTCCTTGCGACTTTAACAACGGTTTTCGACACCCATTTGCGACATCCGAATCCCACGAAACGTGTGCCAACAGCAGCCAAACTGTCCAACAGCAACATATTGCCGAGCGTCTCCGAAAAATAAGCCCTTATGCAACAGGCCCTGATCTAAGCGATTTAGACCCGAGGACCTCCTACGCGATTACCCTGCAGCCACGGCAGTCTAGCCTAGCGACCTTCGATTGCCCTTTGCGCCAAATCCTCTTTCACAACATTTGTCATTGAACGCTGACTCTTACCATAATTGTCTGGAACAATGAGTGGTCTCGATATAGAAAAGAAGTTGAGCGTTAACCAGGCCTCGACCGGCGAGAATGCGTCTGGATCTGACGATGCAGATGCGCTCAAGCTGGCTGAGATGGGTTACACGCAGGACCTGCAGCGCAATTTCTCCCTGCTCTCACTGGTCGGCATTGCGTTCTGTATGTCAAACTCTTGGTTCGGTATCTCCGCTTCCTTGATCACCGGTATCAGCTCTGGAGGTACTGTTCTCATCGTTTACGGCTTGCTCTGGATCACCTTCATCTCGACTTGTGTCGCTGCCTCCCTCTCGGAATTGGCTAGCTCCATGCCCAATGCCGGTGGGCAATATTTCTGGGCGAACGAGCTTGCTCCGAGGAAATATGCCCGGTTCTTCTCTTATCTTACCGGCTGGTTTGGATATGCTGGTGCCATTTTCGCGAGTGCCAGTGTTGCGCTCAGTCTTGGATCCGGTGTTGTGGGAATGTGGCAACTTGGCCATCCGTCATTGTATGCTTCCAAATCCCATGTTTGCTCTCTGAGAGGAAGTGTCTTGCCCTCTAGGTCCGTAGTGCTGACTCCAACCACAGTGAACCCAAAGCCTGGCATACAGTAGTGGCATACGAGCTCATCAACTTCTTCTGCTACCTCTTCAACTGCTGGGGCAAAACCCTGCCTGCTGTGGCAAAAGCAACGCTGTACATCTCGTTGCTTTCTTTCCTGGTCATCCTTGTCGTTGTTCCGGCTTGCGCCAACCCGCATGCCAGCGGATCCTATGTTTTTGGGCATTTCGTCAACTCCACTGGTTGGAAATCAGATGGAATCGCTTTCATTGTCGGGTTGATTAACCCGAACTGGATTTTTGCCTGCTTGGATTCGGCCACTCATCTTGCCGAAGAGGTGCCGCAGCCTGAGAAGAATATTCCCGTTGCGATCATGGCCACCGTCGGCATCGGTTTCGTTACCTCCTGGACCTACTGTATCGCGATGTTCTTCAGTCTCAACGACCTTGATGCACTTTTGAATACCGCCACAGGAGTGCCAATTTTGGAACTGTACTACCAAGCTCTGAGGAACAGGGCAGGTGCAATTGTTCTGGAAACTCTCTTAGTGGTGACGGGTATGGGTTGCCTGATTGCCTGCCACACTTGGCAGTCACGTCTTGCCTGGGCCTTCGCTCGTGATCGCGGTATGCCTGGACACCAAGTGCTCTCCAAGGTCAACATGACTTTGGATGTCCCCTTGCACGCCCACAACGCCAGCGCATTTATTGTTGCTGTTCTCGGCTTGCTCTACCTGGGATCCTCTACCGCTTTCAACAGTATGGTCACGGCATGCATCTCGCTTCTGTACATGTCGTACTCTATCCCCGTCATCTGCCTCTTGTATGTTGGTCGTGACAACATCAAGCACGGCCCATTCTGGCTGGGTAAGTGGGGTATGGCTGCGAACTATGTCACCCTGGCATGGACTCTCTTCTGTCTCGTTATGTACTCGTTCCCTTCGACTATGCCAGTCACAACAGGAAGTAAGTATTCATGTCAAACATTTTTATACGATGAATGCAGTGACTAACAGGATTTGCAGATATGAACTATGTCTCGGCCGTTTACGGTGTCGTTGTCTTCATTGTCCTGGCTGACTGGTTTGCACGAGGAAGGAAGTCGTTCCGAGGCAGTCAGAGTTGCGTGGAAGGAGAAAGTGCCGAGTAAAGCGACGCTGGATCATCAAATACTCTTCACCTCCCTGATTCCCATGTCATGAGTGCTTCAAACGAAACAAAGGCACATGCATGGGTTATGAAACCACACGAAGACACCTAGCGAGTCTGGGATCTTCATCATGACTGAAAAAGAAAAAGCATCTGTATATAGACGATACCCCGGTGATATAGAGTCGGTATAGATCAATTTCAAAAAAGTTTAAAATATAGTCGAGGCTTTCCATATCGTAGTTTCCATTGTGAAACGAAGCTCAATGGAATGTATTCCAAGGATGAGGAAGACAGAATCCTGTAAATCCACAACGGAGGGGAAAGTAGAATCCGAACTACAAAACAGAAGGAGCAAAAACCTCTCCTTCCATGTGACCCCCGCAAACATAGCTAGACCGTTTCTGGCCACAACATCGTCTCCTCAGAACATTCTAGGCCGCACTTTTGCCCTATACGCCTCCAAAGCCATTACGAAGCCCAAGCGCGCTATTGTTTTTGTGGCTTGAAAGAAAAGGAAATTCTCACCGACTGTTTTCTGCTACTTGTAGGTTGGTCTTGCGTTTTCAGATCCGAAAAGAAACCTGTAAAGCCCCTTTTGTTTGTATTGGGATTGTTTCTGGCAGCTACCTAGAATAGTGAAGCTGTGCTATCATATCCATGGTTCATTCGATGCTGGAGATAGTGGGGTAAACTGCCTCTCCGGCACAAACGTTTCGTGTCTTCACGCCCTTCTGCAAGCATCTCCCTGTGTGATTCTCCTCCGAGTCGGGAACGTCTGGTGCGTGACATCGTACAAGTCTTTTACGGCTTAGCAGAATTGCTCTACCAACTGCACTCTAGAATTTAGAGCATTAGATTCATAATTTCATATTCCATTTCTTGGCCTCAGCAAGCCGCCCCAGCAAGCCCGCTAATGTGACTATGACTACCTAAATATCATCATGTCGCTATCCTAAGCTAAGAAACAGCGGCACCTATTTAGCTGCATACACAAAAGAGCGACTCCACCAGGACAAAAATCCCTTGACAAAGTCATAACTCCAGCGGATTAGTTGCTGCCTGGATAAAAAAAAATAAATGAGAGGATAGAAGAAAAAGAACATGAAGAAGCTTCCACAGAGAACAGGCAGATATCCTTACTCCTGCTGACCGCGCTAAGCCGTGACAGTGCATTCCAGCCACATTCGTTGAAAATCCCCTCGTGCTTCCTAAGAGGTATCATTCATCTAATCAAGAACTCTTCCAATAATGAAGGGTGTAGGGAGTGATGACTCTCTTGTCCTTGACCTGCCCTTTGATCAAATCCTTCAATTCGTCAAGCAGATCACCAGCATAATTGGCGTTCTCACGAAGCTCTCTGGCGAACTTGAAATTGTCCATGAGAATGAAGGGACCGGCCGAAGCCTCAGCGATGAGAGAGCGGACTGGATGACCCTTGAATAACATCGAGGCCGACTTAATATGGCTAGAAGTCAGGTGACGAATCTTTCCGTTTTCGCCTCCAATACATGATAGGTTAACTCGGGGAATAGAACTGGTAATGACGGCCTTGATCTTATCAGCCAGAAGTTGTTCCATGCCTGTGATAGCCCACATATCCGCCAGTCGAGCCAGTTCGATGTACGCATTGATGCATCTTCCTTGAATCTGCGATGGGAACTCGATACGATTCAGGTACAGCTACTGGAGCAGCATGAGGAGGCTACGCTCAGTGACAACGCCTCTGATCTTGTGCATGGTCACTGCTTGCTCGTTGCCCTCTTTGAAACAGCTATCGAACATTGCTCTGAAATAGGAGGAATGTCTGCTGAGGAGAGGACGGGATACTTTGTACTTGGCCCCTTTGTCGCCGACTTGAATAGTGACATAAGGCCCCGGGCACAAAGGGACCATGCTAGTATTGGGTCCGTTAGTCAATGAACAAGAACAAACCCAACTATATTGTGAGATTGGTGTAGCTCACAAATCATATAAACCCTCATCTGAGGTGTCCGGGTTTTGCTTATTATTATTTCCTTCGGCCATTTTGGCTGGTTATTGACTTTTCACTAAGGAACGCGTTAGCACCTGTGAGGTAACCGGCGTGATAAGAAGCACCTTTGAGAGTAGATATTCGCTCAAGCGATAGTAGTAGGATAGATGGTTGTTAATATTGAAGATTCGCACACCGAAGAGTAGAGAGAATCCGGGTTCGTTGTATCGGCTCAGTTTATGTGCAAGCACACCAACCACAACCTCAAAACGCGATGTTGACTGCAGCACCTGCACCCACGCGCTCTTCAGAAACAACAAAGAGGAGAGTTTTGTATAGATAGGAGGAAGCTTGTGAAAATAACACTGCATCTCGGAACGGATCATTCTTATCCGTGATGTCATTCACCGTTCCTATCTACTGAAGTGGATGGCTTATAGCGTTGCCCGACAACCGGACCTATCAGTGCCTGCTTTCATCCTCTTCCACAGGCTTCGCGTAGCGCTAATGGACCCTCAAGATTCGGTTTCTGGTCTTGTCTATACTGATCGCTTGCCATGCAGACACTGATCCTGCATCTGGTTTAGGTCTTGGTACTTGCACTGCGTACGCCAAGTATAATAGGTAAGGGAGCTTTCGTAATTCGATTCTGATTAGTATGTAAGCTATAGCTAATTGGAAGTGAAGAAGATAAATAGAAAATGTCACGAAAGCAAAGGGCCTAGATGATGGCCTTGCCTACAGTCATCCACGAACAAAACTTTCATTTATATACTCAGGCTCTCTCCATCACGCCGAATAGCGAGCCCAGTCGCGTGAACTAAGATGGGCCTTATCTCTCGAACTAAGAAAAAGTAGCAAGTGGAGGAAGCTTTCGTCAGGTCATAATCTTGGACGGTAACCTAGGTCAGATCGAAGAGCCTTGTCAATGACTTCAGTAGCCATCAGAACTTCCTCATCCTGAAACCTCCACCCAACAACCTGGATAGCAGTAGGTGCCCCATCTACTGCATCAGGATCATCTATAATCGCAATAAGCAGCTGACACTCATGGCTAGGTCAACGAAAAGACTTACAACCCTTGCATGCCTCCGAATCCAGAGACTTATCAGCCTTCAGATATGGAATGATGCTCGCGGGAAACTAAGATATTCTGCATCAGCACGATACATCAGAGCAGATGTATGTTTGAGTTCCCTTACATTCAACAAATTCCAAATAACCGTATATACTGGTGGCCCATAAGTATCATGTGGGCCTGCGGTTGACCAGTGACCCGGACAGATGAGGACGTCCAGTTTATATTGTTTCCAAACTTCAGCCATCTTCTCCCGGTACGCCATAAGAGAAGCGTTGGAGTCCCAGACATCGTCTAATGTCAGTGTAGGATTCTGTAATCCAGCTAGCGCAGCTGGAGAGGCATACTCCAATGCTTTGATTGGTTGCTCATCTCCATCCAAAACGTGCTGCAGAAGGGTCTGTTTGGTATCGAACAAAAAGTACCGTGCCGCCAGCTTTAGACCATCATGAAAGGACGGAGCATTGGTTACAAGATGGACACTGTGACCGGCATTTTCAAGCGCAGCCCGTGCGGAGGAAAGTGCTCGTTTGACAGGGGGAAATAGTGGGAAGTGCTCGTCCCCCATATAAACCCCGATGCTTAGTTTCTTCTTGGGTGGTACATGCCGCCATGCCGAGCCAAGTGCGGTAGAGTCATAGCGCCATGGTTCCGACGAGAGAATTGTCTTACAGAAGAAAGTCAGGTCTGAAGCACTGTTGGCGAGTGGTCCAACTGCGGAGACGAGCCCTGGTGTCCCCGGCCTGTCCCCTAATTCAACTCTCCCGTGAGGTATGCGATCAGCTGTGGGCTTGAAGCCATACGTGCCATTGCAGAGACTCGGTGCACGAATGGATCCTCCGACGTCTGTACCTACTCCTAGTATGGAACCTCGGAAAGCCACCAATGCACCTTCACCACCACTACTCCCACCCGCACTGAGGCAAAGCTTGTGAGGGTTTAAAGTTCTTCCGAAAATATTGTTAACGCTATCCATGGTCTTCAGGTAGACCGAGCGTCAGCAGAGAACCGCGAGACAAAAGAAACGGCAACTTCGTACCAACAATGTCTGTGGAATATTTGTCTTGATGTACAAGATGGCACCGTTAGCAAGGAGGATATCAACCAACGGCGAATTTTCAGCTGCGACTGGCTTCCCCAGAAAAGAAACAAAGCCAATGGTTGTAGCCTGTCCCTTGATCTTGAAGCTGTCCTGTTGCATGGTGAGATTTGCGGCAATGACGCTAGGAAGGGCATCGACTCCAGTATTTGCCATTCTCTAGTGAGATAAAGTGCGACTGAATCGGACGCTTACCTTCAAACTTATAGGAAGGCCGTGAAAGGGTCCATAAGGCCTTCCATACCTGGCCAGATATTCATCAAGAAACTCTGCTCGCTTGAACGCCTCGGCAAAAAGGATCTCAGTCGCGCAGTTTGTCTGGTTTATTGCGTTAGCTGGACCGATCACGACCCGAGTGCAATATATATAGATACCAACTGTTGTGCAATAGCAGCTCTCTTACAAAAGGCCTTGCAAACCTGGAGCGAGGTCAATCGGCCTTCGATGATCTCCTGATGAAGGCTTTGGGCGTCATAGGACTCTGTGATAGCCACCTCTTCCCTTGACAACAAATCATGATGTCTAAGGATGTCGAAAGCACTTATGTTAGCATCTTGGGTAATTTGATTTATAATTTTCCTGGGAAGAACCCATTCAGGAGGGATTTTGGATGCACGGTCCCTTAGTTTGTCAGCGATCAGACCTTCCCACTGAGCCATCTTGAGAACGCAGCCCACTTCTTTTCGTGCAATGAAACGGGAGATTAAAGACAAATGCATGCGGCAAGGGCTTTAATAAAGACCACAAAGATAAGAGATAAGACCGATCAATGCACGCCAGTTTGGGCTCGCTTCCAGGGGGCTTTATCTACCACGTAGCAAGCTAAATGAAAGTGTCGCATCCAGCCGACCCTATAGAACAGGCGTATTATTGTCCTGAGCCGCTAGGCAAACGGATGACGCGGATAAGGCAATTTATTGGGGAAATTAAGTACCTCAAGGAAGACAACTGGCATTCTTACTGGCATTTACTCCAAGCACACTAAACCGTCAACCGATTCATTCCAAGCTCCGGTTCCAGTACTTTGGGATGGCTAACCGTGGCTACGCCAGCCACTATGACCAGGAACATTGCCGGCGGTGTAAGCTGAATGGCCTGACAGGATTATCTAGTCAAGTTGGTGCGTCACGCCATAAGATTGATGCAGCCCGATGATTGCTCGAGCGTAGTGACATCCACCCAATAGGCTGGTCCTTGCAGCTAACCGACATGTGAGTTCCGTACACGGCGAACCTCGGCATATAAATCATTTTGTACATGATGTATCCGACCATTCATTATGACTCTAATTTCTGAAATGAACACCTTGTCAGATCAAAAGTCCAAGGTATTACAAGACACACATGGACGTCGACACACGGGACAAGCTCGCATCGAATAAAGACTGTTAAGACGTAAATAGGTTTTGATGTAGGTATGAACTACCTTCAACCCTCAGTTTATCTGATCAGCTTCAAGCCCACTAAAGCTTGTCAAGAAGCTTATTCTAGCACACCTGCATACCAGAGTATTGACTGCTATATAGAGCATCCACTGGTTTGATTTCCCATGGCCAGTTCACGCCCTCTGCAGTATAAAGAATAATCGCTATCATCAGTTACTGTCACAACCGAATAAAATATAGCAAGTGATTACATATAGATTGACAGGTTTTGAAAGGAGTTCTGACCTAGGAAAAATTCCAGAGAGCATCAGCTCTGGAGGGTCAGACAGTGCGCAAGGCGAGCGTGGGATCTCGGGCATCAGTACAGCCGCTTTGGCCGTGTGAGAGATTCAAAGATACCTAAAAGGCAGGAAGAGAAAGACCTGAGCTTACTTGAATAGCTCCATGGAATTTGAATTGATCCAGCTCCATTATGCTGTGGAACAGGCATGCATTGATGAGTTGGACTGGATGTCCCCTGGGCACATTCAGAATACAGCTGACTGAGATGATCAGGTGCTACTTCACCTGCATTAGTTTCGTAGCAATGCCTTTTAGTAATGACAGCTGTGAGCGACCGGACTTATTGGACAGTTCATTGTAGCATTAAAGAAGAAGATGAAGACGAAGAGACAAAGATGAGAGCAAGAGCACTTCTGTACAAGTGGGTCCTGAGCAACCAATCTGAATGGAAAGTTTACGAGCGGGCCAATGAGAGGCAGGGTTAGCGGGTCGGCCTCAAGGCAGCGAGGCAGCCTGTCAGCAACTCATCATCCTTGTCCTATCTCATTCTTGATAACTCTTACTTTCTTTTGCCGCTAAGACTTTTCCTCGCCTAAGCCTGTGACTAACATGCATAGTGGCAAGCTTTTTCATAAGTACCAAGGCAACCCCGCGAACAGTCGAACCAGTTGCTGAGCGCTGAAATGGAATCCGAGAAGAAGCGCCGTGCGAGCAAGCCTAAAGTCAAATCCGGCTGTCGGACATGCAAGTGAGTTAAGCGGCTGCCTTGTTACACTACCTGATATAGTGCTTATTCTATACACAGAATTCGTCGAGTCAAATGCGACGAGGGTCGACCGGCGTGCAAGAGGTGCGTGTCCACCGGCCGCGTTTGCGATGGCTATGGAATTTGGAGCGAGGGAAGGAAAACCACCTATGGCGGTAATTCTGGCGCACCGAGGGTTTTCCAGCCCCTCCTGTCTAGTTACAATGCACCGGTACCAATTCCCCATGCCGCATGTGCTGAACAGAAATGCGTGGAATGGTTCATCGAATGTACTATTTTTAAGATCGGTGGAGTGTTTTCTTCCCAGTTCTGGGGCAGGACAGTTGTTCAAGCACTTTCTCAAGAGCCAGCAGTGCGACATGCTGTTATGGCATTGGCTTCTACGCATAAATATAGGGCTCAGAGGAGCGACAAGGATACTACAATGGCGAGCCAGCTAAGCGAGCATGAGAAGTTTACTCTTCAACACTACAACAAAGCTATTGGCTGTCTCCATGCTGAAATAAGACGCCACAGCCAACGACCGCAGAGTGTGATAGTTGCCCTCATTACTTGCATGGTATTCGTGACTCTCGAACTGATGCGAGGCCAATACCGAACGAGTCATGCTCATCTACAGCACGGGCTGAAGCTGGTGAAGGAGATTCAGAAACTCTCCGGAACCTCCAAGACCGGAAAGATTATGATAAGGACTTCGTCGCAAACAAATGAGGATGATGTTATCGAGGCCTTTAGCAGACTGGGAGTGCACTATGCTCTGCTTGGACATGGGACAAAATACTCGAACCTTGACTATGACATCCAACCTCGTCATTTACCGTACAAATTTGAGTCAATTGAACAAGCAAGACAATATCTGGATGTTCTCTTAGCAAAAGCACAGTGTCTGGTGGAATTGGTTCGTCACATCGAGACGGGCATGTGTGTCGCGACTCGGGGCTACGAGCAATATCTTGAGTCTCAATGGCGCCTGGAAAAGGACTTGGAAATATGGCTTGATGTTTATAGATCGTCACTTGATGGATTTTCAGCTCAAGATTTGATAAAGAATACCTTGGCTACAAGGTTACTCGGGATGTACCATACCATGGCCTCGATCATGGTCAGGACCTGCATTCCATGGGACGACGACATGGCATTCGACCTACAAACCGACAGATTCATGTCCATTATCCGTGAGGCAATCGACATGTGTCAAGCTCTCAGAACCGCATATCCAGATTTTCCCATGAGTGGATCTCTCAATTGCCCGCTGGGCATGGCATTTACGATGGACATTGGCTTCATCCAGCCATTATATTACACTGCAATTAAGTGCCGGATTCCCCAGATCCGACGACACGCGATCGGGTTGCTTCGATTGGCACCTCACCGTGAAGGCATATGGAATGGCGCCCTCACTGCCAGAATTGCGGAGGAGGTAGTTGCATATGAAGAATCGAATATCGACACAAGCTTTACAGTTGGAAAAAGCTTGGATCTCCTCAGCCTGCCAGAAGCGGGTAGTTCAGTTACAATCCTGCCTTCTCTGTGCCGCATCTCAGATGTTCATGTCGAATTGCCCGATGAGAACACAGGAGAGGCTACCGTGACATTCTGGCAGCGCGAAGACGGTAGAAGCTGGAAGGTAGGCGAGAGAAAATTCCAGACGGAGGATCCATAAGCAAATCTCAACCCCTGGAGCCTGTCCCTTTTCTCTTGAGATTGACTGTCCAGAGTGATTATGACATCATGACACACCGGCATTTCAGCCAATCACAATCAACGTGATAAAATCTTACCGATCATCAACAAAGAAAATGTAATGACCGACTGACTCGTGCTCAGCACCAGCGGCGCAGGGTGGAACGGTTGGAATGTGAGGCTCAGCCACTATTAGCAAAAACGGAAGCTACCTACCTACTTTGTAAATGCTCAGTCAGTGATTTGCAACCGGGATGGACGGCGCTGGCATTTGCTGGTTGGGCCCCTTAGTCAGTCTTACCCCATGCTTACTTACCCATCCGCGCCCCGCCCGAGCCAATCCCGGATCGCCGGCCAGGAGTATAAAGTCGATCAGCGATCTAGACAAGCGACGAAATACTTTCTTCAGAATGCAAATTGCAACACCATCCTACCTCTTCTTATTCTTTGTTCCTCTAATATTGCTCCTCATCAAGTCAATTCTTCCCACCAATTCCGTTATGTCCAAACCTCTCGCCCACGCTTCCATTGTCGCCCGTCGCTCCAGTGAGCGCGGGTACGCCGAACACGGCGGCTGGCTCAAAAGCTTCCACACCTTCAGTTTTGCCAGTTACTATGACCACCGCTTTAACAACTTTGGCAGTCTGCGCGTTCTCAATGAGGACCGTGTAGCGGCTCGTAATGGATTCCCAACCCACCCTCACCGCGATGCCGAAATCTTCAGCTACATCCTCAACGGAGAGCTCACGCACCGCGATAGCATGATCAAAAAGGGTGCGGAAGGCGCCCAGGGCAAGCAATTCTACCGCATGAAGCGTGGCGACGTTCAATTCACCACTGGTGGAACAGGTACGTTGTTTGCACTGAACTCTCTACCGCCTTCATAAACCGACCGAACTAACACAACTCACTTTAGGAATCGCACACTCCGAACAAAACGAATCCAACAAGCCCGTCCACTTCCTCCAGATCTGGGCTCTGCCCTGGAAATATGGCCTCAAGCCCCAATACCACACCCGCACATTCGACGAAGCCGCCAAGCGCAAAGCATTCGTCCCGATCCTCTCCCCGCTGGCTGCCGGGCCCGAAGCAACCCCTGCCGACGAGGAAGCCGCCGTCCCTAAGATCCCAGACACGATCCCGATTCACGCAGACTTTGTGATGGGCGCGGGAATCATTGAACCCGGGCAGAAGTTCCAGTGGACTGTTGGTGCTGGCGAAGACGTGGTTAGCCGCAAGAAGAAGAGGAACGTGTATGTGCATTTGCCCATGACGAAGAACGGCAAGGCCCAGATCCGGTTGGATCATCGGGACGAGGCGGTTCTGAGTGAGGGTGATGGAGCGTTCATCACAGGGGTGAATGCGGGTGATGTGCTGAGTGTGGAGAGTGTTGGGGATGCTGAGGCTGAGGTTATTGTTTTGGATAGTGATTAGTGGGGGTTCGATGGCTGCTTTGATTCCTTTTGCCGGGTGTAAGGTGTTTCTGGGGCTTATTGTAGTATACATATGATTCGCATCATGTACTTTTTTTTTACTTTCCAATAAAGATGGTGTACCATGAGCAATTGCAGGTTATGTCATGGATAGAACCCATAGATATAGTAATATCAACCACTTTTGATCAGAAAAAAAGAAAAGAATTATTATATCAGTAAGGACACTGACAACCAAAACCTTCTCTATCCACAGCACCTCATACTACCATCGCAGTCATGCGACGAAATAGTAGCTATTTAGTATATAGTACAAAAATATCAGACCGTCCCCATCCGTGGACAACCATAATCGCCTCCTAGCTAACGGCAGACCTTGCCCCGCGCAATCCCATTGGCACACACAAAACTAAATGCTGATGATTTCAACCCCAAAGCCTCAACAGTGCCGGACGCGCCCATTTCAGCATGAAGTCAGACTCCATCGCCTCACGCGCTGAAACCCGCTCCAACGGCTCATAAGCCAACATCCCCTCCAGCAACCTCTTGAAGCTAGCCATCTCCGTCTTCTGAAGTTCGCAAATTTGAGGAGTCTCTCCTCTTCCCATCTGCCAGAGTCGCTGGTTCAAAGGTCTAAATTCAGGTGTCTGGATCCTCTTAAAGTTTGGGTTCCAGGAGCCGTTCTCAAGGAAAAACTCAGGTCTCTTTTCCCAGCGTTGCCACCATTTCTTTGGCAGCTTACCTAGTGTACTTACCATTTCCCCAATCACATCATCGGGATCATCTGCCCAGGTTTCGAAGAGGGGCCTTTCGCCGAGGATATCGTATAGCGTACAGCCAAGGGTCCATATGTCGGCGGATGGGGTGATGGGGTCCTGGAAGAATGCTTCGGGAGGAAGCAAAGCCGTTGGTGTGTGTAACTCCAGTGGCTCTTTGCCAAAGAAGAAAGATGAGCCAAAGTCAGTAATTTTGACTCTGCAATTTACGACCTGGTCGCTTGGGACGATGATCAGGTTCATGGGTATGATGGCGTGCGCGGGCGCACATGATTGGATGGGGGCCTTGTCAATCCTTGTGATATGGACCTCAAAAAGGTTTGCCAAACTGTTCATAGATATCTTCGATACTCAAGGCATCAAAGTCAACAGGCTGGAGAAGAAGAATGTTGCGAGCATGGAGATCTTTGGGATTGTGTGAGCAAGGCAGTAAAGACTCGATGGGTAGTGACTTGACTAGTTACCTCCCTGCCCTACCCCAAGGGAATGCATATAGGCCAGTCCCATAGTAACTTGAGCGGCAATTGCTCTAGCTATATCCAGGGAGAACATAAACCGGGGGCTATTCTCCTTGGATTCAGCAACACTGCAGCCAGCGACCTCGCTCACTAGACACATGTGATGCCCGTTTGGACCTTTGAAGGAAAATTGATCAAGCAGTGAAGAAATGTATTTACGGCCCGGGTGGTTAGGATCACCACCCCTTTGAAGATGCTGTAGAATCTTTGACTCGACGCTTCTTTCCGAAACATCTGCAGTCACGATCTTCAATGCGACATACCGACTTTCTTTCCGATCGTGAGCAAGCCAAACAGTCGAATAGGAACCATAACCTAGTTTGTGGACAACTCTGTATCTGCCATTCGAAAATTCATCGTTAATATATGTCGGATGGTATCCGCCCGTAGAGTAGCCCTCTAGGTTCTCTACACCGTCTTTAGGCCAGTATACGGCCTCATTGTTCCATTGCGGAGGTGGCATGGCTCTGGTTGAGTAAGCAAGATGCAAGGAATTCAAGGAAGTAAGACTGCGAAAGATCTATTCATTGCTATTCAGCATAGAAAACCTCCGCAAAGGATGCCGCTCATAGAGAGTTCGACTTACGTGAGGGAGCTGTTTACATGCTAGTGATCGTGTCTGGAGGACACGGAACATGATGGGGTTGTTACTTGAAGCTGTACTATCTAGATATTCTGCGAAATGTCGAGCGTATGCTCTAGACCTATGGTTATTAGGAAGATTTCTAGCAAGGGAGAAGCGTGTAAAGTGGTGCTGCGTGCCTACATTCAGTCCACTCCGATCATATACAATGTTTGCCATAATCATAACTGCTTCCCATCAACCCCAGGGGAAATGATCTCCCAGACTCAGATCCAGACAGTTACTCCAACATGAAGTGGAGGCGGTGGTGGTTAAAGTTGACGGAGGAATCCACCGCACCCGAAAAGAGAGTGTGGCCGACGAAGAAAATCCTGCGCTGGGGCGGCTTCTTGGCACCACCAACGCAGTCTCTGTACGTAATGCGGCAGCCGTGAATCGGAGACAATGTGGGTTGGGTGTCTCCAACTCTTAATTCAAGTAGCCTATTATCCCAGGTCTAGTCTAGTCTTATGTAGTTCCATATGAGAGGGGCGAGGATCATGGGACGTCCCCTGTTTTCTCCTGGTTCTTGAAGCTGGTCCATACGTAGTTGTTTTGCCAGGTAAACTGCTAACCTTATCTTTGTGTGCCCAACTCTCAACACCACTTGACCCCATTCTGTCCTGGGCTTCTACCGCAGAGTGGTGAGCTCCACGACCCCAAAAACTCTTTTTGTGGAGGCCGTTTCTTGGATAGATACTTTCTAGCCCTGTTTGTGGCCCTTTCGGCGAATCTGAGCGGCCTGAGATCTGAGGCCCCGCATTCTTGCTTTCGCAGCCAACTTCATCGCTACCTTCTTTTGTTTCTGTTGCGCCTTGTCTACGCCATAGAATTAGAGATATCATCGTCACAGCTCTCCATCATGGCAGCTCTCGATGTCAATGGTCCCTTGCCCGAGCTGGCTGAGCAGCAGCCGGACGATCTCATCCCCGAGTCCCGGGTCCTCATTATCATGACCGGTGGTACGATTTGTATGCGACAGTCCCCATCAGGCTTCATTCCTGCCAGAGGATTCCAGGAGCAATGTCTGGCCCGCGTGCCGACCTTCAACGATGGTTCGCACCCGAGCATGATGGATGTAGTGGTCAACTCAGCCGGAGAGATCAAAGGACATCCCACTCTCCGCACACCACCGACTGCCTATGGGCGACGGGTGCGGTACACTGTCTTCGAGTTCGAAGAGCTCCTCGATAGCAGTTCTATCGATGCGAAAGGTTGGGCTCAGATCGCTCACACTGTTGAACGAAACTACACCCTTTTCGATGGCTTCGTCGTCCTCCACGGAACAGACAGTCTCGCATACACATGCTCGGCGCTCAGCTTCATGTTGCAAAACCTTGGAAAGCCCGTCATCCTGACTGGAGCGCAAGCGCCCATGCTGGAGTTGCAGAATGATGCCACCGATAATCTTCTCGGATCACTGGTTGTGGCTGGCCATTTCATGATCCCCGAAGTGTGTCTGTATTTCAACAACCGACTGTTCCGTGGCAACCGGTCGATCAAGGTCGCAGCCAGTGATTTCGCTGCCTTTGACTCGCCGAACTGCCCCCCGCTGGCGGTGACAACCTCCATGCGGACCAACGTGAACTGGGAGCTGGTCAACCGACCGAAGAGCCTGGAACATTTCCGTATCCAAACCAACCTCGACACCACCCATGTGGCGTGTCTTCGTATCTTCCCTGGTATCAAGCCGGAGATGGTCGACGCCGTGCTGAAGCTCGAAGGGCTCCGTGGTTTAGTGTTGGAGACGTTTGGCGCCGGTAACGCACCCAGCGGTCAAGACAATGCCATGACCAACGTATTGGCCGCCGCTATCAAGCGAGGAATCGTAATCGTGAACGTCACGCAGTGTAAGTGAAGCAAGAGCAACTATTTTTCCGAACCCAGAGTTTCTTCTGACACAGTCAACCAGGCCTGACAGGAAGCGTCAGCCCCGTCTATGCCCCAGGCATGAGTCTCTCGCGCGCGGGAGTCGTCGCCGGACTCGATCTGACCACCGAAGCCGCACTAACCAAGATGTCATATCTCCTCGCTCTTCCGGATTCCACCCCAGAATGGGTCGCGAAGAAAATGTCCGTATCTCTTCGCGGCGAATTGACCGAGGTCTCGCAGCCCGTATTTCGCCATCCGGACGGGGCGCTCCCTGAGCGTGTTCAGTCCCTCACGGTGCTCGGATACGCCATTGCGCAGGGTGATCTTGAGCGCGTGGAGGAGATTGTGGCCCGAGAACACCAATGGTTATTGAATGACGCCGACTACTCGGGCAACACACCTATCGTAAGGCAACCCTTATGCCCCAGTTGTAAACATACAAAAAGAAAGAACAAAAACTGACACCCACGTCACCTCCACAGCACCTCGCAGCAACTTCACCCTCAGTTGAGATTCTCCGATACTTGCTTCTCCAGGGTGGCTCCGTGCACTTGCGAAACCGCAATGGTCGGACGCCGCTGTTCCTGGCGGCCAACGCAGGATTCTCGGAGCACGTGCTGCTGCTACGCAAGTCTGGAGCGCATCTGCACTCTGACGAACGCACGGCGGCGCAGTTGTTGGCCCGGCGCCGACCTGGCGTCTGGGGGTTGGCGGGGATTGGGCCGCGTGAGGTGAGTGAGCGCGAGATGGAGGAACTGGAGGACTCGAGTGATTCTATAGGACGTATGGCGCAGCGAGTGATGGCGGGATCGGCGCCTTGAAGATGGCAATCGTTTTTTTTTTTTACCCTACTCTCTTTTAGAGACAGGGAAAGGGAGCTGTGATGGTTTAGAGCCGTTTTGGTGGATTCTTTTTTAGACGGAAGAGCGTTTTGTTATAATTCTAAAGCTTTCATTCACACGCTGCCTGGTACACCTCACAGTATACTTTGATGATAGAATGAGGGGAATGTCACGTTATGATGACCACCAATATAACTGCCATGAGAAAACAAACTACTATTGAATTACTATTTACTATGTAGACAGCGAGAAAAAGGCAGTCTTTCCCGCGGAGATACCTGACCAACATGCAGGATCCCTGGGCATGCAGGTCGGGGTCATGCATGTCGGATGGATGGAGGGGAAAAGGACGATGGACCATGGCCAACCCCGCTTTGAATTGCGCCATTGCTGAGATGTTTTACTTTCTTATTTTATTTTATTTTTTTTTTTTCCCAGTTGAGATGCGTTATTACTTAGTAGTACTACTAGTATACTAGTAGTAGTCTAGCTTAGTGAGCAGGTACCTAAATAGGTGGCTCCAAGGACCTTCCTCATCGGGATAAAATATCTACATTTATTGGCTGTTAACAACAGCAGCAGTAGTATACTTCGTACAGTAGTGCTACTCCGCTAACAAAAAAAAGTATGACGGAGCAGCTGACCGGGTTGCACATGATCAATTCAAAGGCGGTGGTGGCTTGATGACGATGATGAGCTCCTAACTAATCTTAGGTTCCTATAAGATACTATCCCGCTAAACTTGATGTTTCTTAAATTCTACTAGATTGACCTGGACAAAGTCTGTGCTCTCACCCACGCGGTTGCTGCTCTCTCCTAATTAGTAGTAGTTCCAGGGAAAGATAAGGTGTTGATCAGATGAAGGTTGCTCCCTTGCAGACATGGCCCGGATGTGTTGTCGCACGGTTGTCGTACCGTCTGCTTGTTTGGTATGAAAGCTTTGCTTTCCCCTTGCTGACCTTGTGGGAGGATAAACCTGAGTCAGGAATATAAAAGGAGGAGTCCAAGTGGTACTTCCTCTCATACTACTGAGGACTAAAAACTTCATCCACAGGCCCGTAGAGAACCACTTTCGTCGCAAAAAGAGCCCCAGAAGGAACACCGCTCTCGGGTCTTGGCAGACGCGTGAGAAGCTGCGGCGCACGGATTGGTCGGTAAGAAGGATTTGGACCGATGGGTCTGGAGAGCAACGTGGGCTGCTCGGGCTTTGTCAGTCGGCTGTGACGGCGGCTTCTTCGCTAGTTAATGTGGATTATCACTTGCTCTCCTTCATAACATTAGAAATAGTTCAATGAGGGCGGAAGAAAGAGAAATAGGAAGAAAGAGAATAAAAACGGAGATATAGATACATTAAAGAAATTCAAGAACCGATACTGTAGGTGAGTGGAAAGAAAGGTAGAAGTATAACGTCTTGACTACTGTAGTAGAAGTCTGCCTCAGAATCGGTGGCTGTCCCCCGAAGTCGATCAGTGGGAGGCCGCTATTCCCCCGCCCACACTCTGCTTACCTGTCATTGGCTGGGACTTGCCGGGATCGGACATTCTTTGATAGAATGCACTTTGCTTTTTCTTGCTACCCAAATTCAGCAATAATGAAGAATCTCTCTCTACTACTAGTTTAGCTGGAACCGTTAATGTTGGAAGGTGCATCGCATACCTATACTACCTTCCGATATAGAGGATGTCCCATGGGTTGAAATTGCGCCCTACAATAGACACTATTCTCAGATGGAATCATATTACGACATCCTCGTGATGCCATACTACTAGTTCTTCTATGTATCATGATGATGATGGTGGATTTTGCTGGTTCGTTCAGCTCCCCTTCCAGCCACCCCTGAACTGCATCCGAGTTACGTAAAGGAAAGAAGGTCAATGGTCACTTCAACATCGAGGACATCGTGGGCACTTCTAGCAACATCCAACAAGGTCCCGTCTTCCTGTCAGGGCTGCTGCTCTAGTTGCCTCATCTGCCGAGCTGGCCTGTCATCCCCGGCTTTGGAACGAATGGTGCAAGACCAACCACGCAATGGAAAGATGGCAGAGAAACTCAGTGAAGCGCACCCTCAGGAACAGAGGACCGAGTACCTTGGAATCGCGCCAGCCATCCAGAGTTTGCAATTCCGCCTGACACCGTTTCAATCAAATGGCCATCCATTCTATGACTGTTTCGCATTACTCGATATAAACCCCCTCGGAAAGCACATCGGAAGGCTTTCCCCATCACATCATGGGACCGGGGCAGCTTTTCTGGCCAGGATTTTCCCAGCGGACGGGGACTTGTGGGAGGAGTCAAGAAATTCACTCATGGGTACCATCCTCCCATATTAGATGCAACCCCAGACGATCCCAATCCAGACCAGCCGATAGTCGTCGTGGGCTCATCGGGTCCCCGTTGCCGCAGCACACAGACCGCAGTTACTTCCCTTTCTTTCTTTCTCTACAACGTCGCTTCCAGGCCCCCCTAGATACGTGGGCATCGAACACACCGACTTGTCCTAGAAAGGGGGAGAAGGTTTCTATTTCTGTTCATAGACCAGCTTGTCCCTTTTATAAGGCCATACCTCCTACGTAGTCACTGCATCTTCCCTTTGACACCTTCGTTAATTGTATTTCATCACCATTCTCTCTCTCCCCCAATCTGATAAAGCTTGTGCAGTCTCCCCTGACCAACAGGGCTGATTAGGGTCATTGTGGGTGCGAATCTCGGAACCAAGCACTAGACCTGATCCACGGCTCTTTTTTTTTGTTGAATTTTTATTATTTATTTTTCCCGCCAATTTCGCCATATTCCGATTAAACTGCAGCGAAATTAATTAACAGATTATTACTGATCTTTGCTTTTGCTGTGTTATTGTTATTTTTATTATTTTATGTTTGGTGCATTCGGACTGAAAAAACTTCAGTTTGTGTGAGGTCATTTCCTTGCCTGGTGCGCCAGACCGGCTCTGGGGGGTGTCCACTTGTTCGGCCTCGTTGGAGCATTCGGTGATTCTTATTATTCATATTATCCTCTCGACGAGGGAGATCCGTGCCTGCAACGGAGGAGGCGCTGCTTTGCATTAACTAACAAAAACCTGGCTTTTGGCGAGCAGCCCGGCTGTGTCGGTCTGAAGTTGGAGCACCTAATATCTCATCATCCGCCGTTGTCTCCAACATCATCGATCTTTTTTTTTTCGGTGGTGGGATTCACTTTTTTTTTTCTTGTACAAGTAGTACTAGTGTCCCGCGCTTTCTTTTGAACCACAGCAACAGCAGCAACAAACAACAGCTGCCTGACCGGTCATCATCTTGCACCATTGAAATCTTCGATTGCGGCATTGTCAAATCAACTGTCTCCCCAGGCAATCTTATCCCACTGAGCTATATAACTCTCCGGCCCTCGTGCGCGCCTCCGCCAACTGCTCCGTCTACTACCCCACTGTTCCATTCGTCAAGGTACCACCACTAGCAGTTTAGGACAGCAACTGGTATTCGTACTACTACGCAAGAAATTCTCTCGACATCTGCAACACACGATCACACCTGCTGCCTCTTCCACCTCCACAAAATCACTAGTTGGCAATAAATCGGTCTCGCATTGACTCAATTTCCCATTCTGGGAGGCCACCTGACCCGACTCCAGATCTGCTCGAACTGCCCGACTTAGACGTACTTCGTGTTCGTCCGCTGGTCACTTTTCCTCCCCTGCTTTACTTTTACCCCGCATACTTTTTCCTTCACCTTTTTTTACTTTTTAAATCTACCTCCCCCTCTACTATATTCTCCTCCTCCTACCGCGGAGAATTATCTCTTGCACCCGCATTCACACTACATCCCCCCTCCCACTATAACTCATGACACAACAAAGAAAGACCATTGCCGTGGTGAACGCTACGGGTCGCCAGGCGGCGTCTCTGATCCGTGTCGCTTCGGCAGTGGGCCACCATGTTCGCGCTCAGATCCATTCGCTCAAGGGCCTCATCGCGGAGGAATTACAAACCCTGCCCAATGTCACTCTCTTCCAGGGTCCCCTTCTAGGCAACACAGAGCTGATGGACTCCCTGTTCCAAGGGGCCAATCTTGCGTTCATCAACACGACCTCCCAGTCTGGCGACGAAGTCGCGATCGGACGCGCCTTGGCCGATGCCGCCAAGCGAGCAGGAACCATTCAACACTACGTCTACAGCAGTATGCCCGACCACTCTGTGCATGGACCATGGCCTCCGGTGCCCCTTTGGGCTCCCAAGTTCACCGTGGAGAATTACATTCGTCAACTCGGTCTGCCCTCGACTTTCGTCTACGCCGGAATCTACAACAACAACTTTACGAGTCTACCATACCCCCTCTTCCAGATGGAGCTGATGCAGGACGGAAGCTTCGAGTGGCACGCACCTTTCGACCCGGATATTCCTCTCCCCTGGCTGGATGCTGAGCATGATGTGGGACCGGCGCTGCTGCAGATCTTCAAGGATGGGCCCAAGAAGTGGAATGGTCATCGGTAGGTTTCCGGTCATTCATCGGAGGGTGACATATAGCTGATCGCTGATTTACCGCAGGATCGCCCTCACATTCGAGACGCTCTCCCCGAACCAGGTCTGTGCGGCATTTTCGCGCGCTCTCGGTCGCCCATGCCGCTACGTTCGCGTGCCCAAGGTCGAAGTCAAGGTCAACATCCCGCCCGGCTATCGGGAACAATTGGAAGCCATTGAGGTGGTGTTTGGACAGTGCGATGCACCCTACTTCCCGCAGCCCGAATTCTCCCGCCCTGCGGCCGGGTCACCGAAGGGCCTGGGCCCAGCCAATGGCAAAGGTGCGGGTGCGGGAATGATGCAGGGTCCCGGAGGGGTCATATCATTGCGTGTTACGGATGAGGCCCGGCACCTGTGGCAGGGCTGGCGAGACATGGAGGAATACGCGCGTGAGGTCTTCCCCGTGGAAGAGGAAGCGAACGGGCTGGACTGGATGTTGTGATGGCGCGATCTGACGTGCTGTGTTGCACTTCGGTGAGCGATGGGGAGGGCAGCCGCAAGGTCGATTCAGCGATGGGCGCGATTGGCTCGATAAAGAGGTTACATCGATTGTCTGAGCGCAAGCCGAAACCGGCCGGTTGTCCTGTCCCTCACTCCCACCGCTGCGTTCAGTGCTCTCTGGTTTTCCTTTCAATTTCTTTTCTTTTCTGAGTTTTTTTCATTTCATGCATTACTGGCGAACTGGCCTGGGTCTTATCTTTGGGAGACGGAAAAATTATACCATAATGGGAAAGACGAAGACGCAGGAGTGGTTGTCATGATGGGGCCCATTTCATCTCATCTCATCTCACCGCGGAAAAAAGTTTCTATATTAATGGGTTGCTGGTTGAAACGCACGTTACGAATTTTGCAGGCATGATGATGGACATGTCGGATTGGAGGCCAATCCGCCAAAAGTTTATTTTGACTATTTGTTACGCCTTCTGTTTCTGTTTCTTTTTCTCATTTTTTATTTTTTCTTTCACTTCTTCACTATGCATTTCAAGTGATCTGCATTTATGTGTTTGCCGATTATTCCCCTCGGGTGTGATGATCGCACCGGCGGCTGTTTGTTTGTTTGTTTGAGTATCCTGATGAAGGGATGTGATTTATTGATTGATTGATTGACTGGCTGGATTGATACTCAAGACCCATGGTGACTTGGGTAGATAGCAAAGCTAATATTTGGAATGGACTAAGCTCATTCTCAGTCCGCCAGACATGCTACTTGTTGTTTTCATTGCGGTCACTAACCCCCTTACTTGACTGATGCAATTTGAATTGCCAGCAAAAATCACAGCTTCGATCGATCTCGAAATTCCCATCCATGGAGTATAAATCACAACAAGCAGCAGCACCATCAAACCCGCCTTGAATTAAACTACATACTAAACTATACCCCGAACGAAGCTAACCCGCACCCCCAGCCCTGTTTTTCGCCACCGATAAGCAGATCTCCCGGAAAAAGCAACGAGTCTTGCTGGGCTTAAAGTTGCTGGGGAAAACCCGCCCGAAGCGATCCCTGTCGTGGCGTGGGTTAGTCAGACTATAGTTTGATAAAGAGGTGGGCTGGAACATTCTCTTCTTGTGGAGATAGGTAGGTAGGTAGGTAAGTGTGTGGGTTGATGATAACGTTATTGACTTGCTACCACTACAGTGGGTAGATTTAATAATGTATGGTGTAAGATAAGTTATCGCAGAATATGGGGTGAGTAGTAGTGTAAGCATCTGACTTGGTTAAACAGAAGAGTAGTATAATGTCTTACATTGTTTGCGACTATTGATATGATGGTCACTTTGTCAGTCAGTCTTTCCCTATCGTTGGCGGGGGAGGGGAGTACTGCTCCATGACTCCGTAGGGGAAACGCACTCAGCATTCGGAGACCTCCGTGCTACCTACTTATCATCATCTATTACTCGAATTAAATGACATGCTGCCTGCCTGCAACTTCACGACTTACTTTACGGACCATCCCACCATCCTTCCAATCCTTCTTTCCCACTGGATACTAGCTAATAAGCCTTCCTTCCATGGCACTTACTTAACCAACTGATTAGTAGAATAACTAGTCAGTTATTCTCCGGAATCATTCAATAACCCCTTACTAATCCACTAACTACAAAGCAGCTACTAACCCAATTCAGTTAAATTAACAGCTAGCCCTGAGGTTCCCTTCCCGTGCAACCTACCAAAACCAGCCTAGCCGGCTAGCAAAGCATAAGCACCAGCACAGCATAGCATAGTTACTAATCTCCTCTCCCCTGAACTAACTAATTACGGAGGAGAGAGCTAAGTAAATTAACCAACTACGTAGGTAGGCAACTTCCGCCCGTCTCAGCCGCGCCCGCGCCCGCGCGCTGACTGACCATAGTTACTACTTACCTTAGTACTACTACGCGCAGTAACCAACCAACCAGTAAACTTTTTTGAAACGATCAGAATTTTTTTTTCTTCCTACCTATATATAACATATACCCACTTACTTCCCATTTACTTTTGGGATACACAAAAAACTATTCATTGAATCGTCTCTCTTTTCTGTTTTTGGATCAAATTCACTTGGAGAAAAAATTACAGCTCATCATCATGTCTGCTGAGGAACAACAAGCTAACACGTCGCTGTTGGAGCGCATTCAGCGCCCCGAGGTGAGCAAGGAGACGGCGAAGAAGATTTCTTTGATTGAGGAGCAGTTTGCTAGGGCGGAGGTGGAGCAGTGTATGTTCTTTTATTCTTTTCTATTTCTTTTATCTTTTGGTTTTTTTAACTTTGGGGTTTGTTTGTTGGATTGGTTGTTATTGTTTATTTGGCGATAGGATCTAATCTAACTAATGGGTATATAGTGCGCCAGTCTACTCTCCTGCTTCGTCCTCTGTTCGAAAAGCGCAGCCAGGTCATCGCCGAGCCGGATTTGCGCGACACCTTCTGGACTCGTGTCATGCTCAATGCGCCCGCCGAGGTCGAGGAATACATCACCATGACCGATGCCACGATTCTCGCTTCGACTCTTAAGAACCTGACCGTGGAGCGTTTCGAAATCGATGAGAAGGGCCAGGGCGAGCCCCGCAGCTTCCGCTTGACCTTTGAGTTCCGTACCGGCGATGAGAACCCTTACTTTGAGAACGAGAAGCTCGTCAAGACCTTCTACTGGCGCAAGCAGGTCATCACTACCCCCAAGGGTCACAAGCGCACTTGGGACGGTCTGGTCTCTGAGCCTGTCCGCATCAACTGGAAGAAGGACCAGGATCCTACCAAGGGTCTGCTGGACGCTGCTTGCGACCTTGCTGAGGCGGAGAAGAAGGGCGGAGACCGCAAGAAGCTGCCTGAGTTCACCAAGGTCCTTGAGAAGAAGGATGAGATTGAGGCTGCTGAGGACCAGGAGATGGGTGATGATGAGGATGAGCTCCCTGAGGATGGCCCCGGTGGTATGAGCTTCTTCGCTTTCTTCGGCTACCGTGGCAGCGATGTCACTGCTGAGCAGTCTGAGACCGCGACCAAGGAGGACAACGAGAAATTTGAGAAGCTTCTCAAGGGCGAGCCTGTTGAGGGCGAGAATGAGGAGGATGATGACGAGGATGACGACATTGAGGATGAGTTCGATGACATTGAGGTCTTCCCTGGTGGTGAGGAGCTCGCTATTGCGATCGCTGAGGACCTCTGGCCCAACGCTCTGAAGTACTATGGTGAGTGCTTTCCATATCCCGCAAGAAATCCAAGCTGACCTCCTTCCAGTCACGGATCAGGCCATCGAGGAGGTCGACTTTGACGACAGCGAGCTTGATATCTCAGGAGACGAGGAGGAGGACGAGAACGACCGTCCCCGCAAGAAGACCAAGGTCTAAAGATATCACCGTGTCTTGTCTTGAATAACGCAGTTGTAACCATATGTTTCCATGTCTTAAAGAACAATGAGCAGGATGAGGAGGAGGACCAAAACGAATATGAGGACGGCAATGCAAAAGGATGACATTGTATCTAATTGATAATCAGCCAACGTTTTTCTTCCGAAAAGGCACAATGTAAAAATGTCAAAAGTGTAACCACTTACCCTCATTCTTCCGTATGATGTATTTCAGCCTTGACATGCCATTCTGCAACTTGCCGCCCACCCGGTCGGCCAACGTATCCACTTCATCTATCATGACCCCCTGTTCCTCCAACTCTCTCCCCATATCATCAGCCTGCTGTCGCAGGTTCCCCACCGTGCGAAACACCCCATCCAACTGCTCATCTTGTTCGTGCATCAACTCCATCTGTCGTTGCTGCTCCATCGCAGCATAGTAATCATCTCCCTGATCCTCCGCCGACGGCGACAAGACATTATCAAAGTCAGCCGGGTTCGGCAGCGCACCAGTCGTGCCCTTCCCACCACTCGAAGCTGTAACTGTCCTCTGCAACTCCTCCCTCATCTTTTCGACCTCGGCACCGACATCATTAACGAGAATTCGTCGGCGCTGGACTTCTTCCAGTTCTAGACCGAATCGATATGGATCTTGCTCGATTGCACGCACACTCTCGACTAGATCGTCGAGGTCCGCGGTTAGATCGGTGAGGGTTGTCTCGAGCTCGGAGCGCGCTTGTTGGAGCTCTGGGTTATTGGGCGATTTGGCAAGGGAACGAATGCGGAGATAGGAGGAGAAGAGAGGTCGTGTGGATTGGAGGGTTGAGAGGACGTCGCTGTTGGCATTGGATTGGTGCTACGTCAGCTACCTGGCTTGATGGGTTGTAGATTGGATGGATCAATAAGGGGGAGAGAAACTTACGCTTGGACTTGGAGGAAGGGGTCTGTGTGGTCCATGGTTGTTGGGTAGTTGGGTATATGCTAGGGGAAGATCATGAGATAGTTACAATGGGTCAAACAACGCTTCCAGAGATGCTTTGGTGGTTGGGAATAGCGACGATAGTGATGTTGATTGGGTTGAGAGGATCCGGAGCCGATTACTACGGAGGCCCGGGGTTGCGGGCGGTGAAGAAGGCGGCGTGGAGCCATATCGAAGATCTATCTAGACTGTCTAGATGGGTCTCTTGTTTTACTCTGTAGTAAATAATGATGACATTCTTGTTTCTTCCAAGTTCATCCAGATAAGAGTAATATGACAGAATGATCCCAGCTCATCCAATAACTGTGGTGAAAACGCCCATGGTAAAAGCACGATGGAGACCGACGTGTCGCTGACTCCACATCTCCCTCAGGTATCGCTCTGCAGCACGATTAAACTCTCTTCCTCGGGCATCAATGAGTGCAGGCTTGACGCTCCAACTTCTGACTCGTCGCTTGCAGTCACAATCCTGGCAGCCTAGGTCGGGCACATTCTTCCAGGCTTTCCAGTAGTTGTCGAGCGGGTCTGAGAAATGGCACTTCCTAACACCGCAATCAGTAGCTTTCACATCAAGATCGCAGCAGTCGTTCTGAGGACTCAAGAACAGCTTCGCCAGTGACCGTGGCGGTTGTTTCAGGAGAAACCAGGATATGACGCTATATTCGTTCTTGGCGTCGCGATGCCAGTCCTTGGGGCCGTGGCGGAGAAGCATGCGCTCCATTAGCTCGCGCAACATTCGCAGAGACGCGTGAAAATCGATCTCGGTCTGTTCGTCAAGCCATCCTCGGAACTCTAGTCGCCTGCGGCCAATATCGGCCTCCACATATCCCCACTTTAGGACCGTATAGACGTGGTTGGTGTACTCTTCAAATGACATCAACTGTTTCCTGTGCTGGGGAAGCTCATCATACTCGTCCAACATCTTGCCGAGCACGAAGAGACGTCCACTGACAACAGGGGCCAGTGGCTTCCTGCTGGGCTTCAGCCTTTCGGTGTCACGCGCAATGTCGGCCATGTGAAAGAGAACGTGTAACCCTCGTTCTAACCGGTTGGCAAGGCGTAACTCCGCTTCAAAGTTCATCTCTGGATTCCCGTCATCGCAGAAAGGTCCCCACACTGACGGTACAATATGTCGCGATAAGTCCTTGGCGATGTTGTGACGCTGGAAGAACCTTACGAGGGAGTGCACAGTTAGTGGACTCTGCTCTCCCGTCCACGGGTTAAGGGTAAGAATGGGATCGAATTCCATTGCATGGAAGCGCATGAACCAGCCACAGATATGCGGCTCCAGTATCTTGATGGTCTCGTATGTGGCGCGGTTCAACCGGCAGAGCGTCAAGATGGTGTTCACCTCGCCATTGATGATGATCTGAAAGAGCACATCGGCGACGAAGCCGAATGGAAGGGCTTCCCGCCTCGGAGATGAGGTCAACATCTGCTTGAGGAGGCGGATCAGTATAGGACGTCTCTTGCGCATTTGTGGAGGAGGAGGAGCTTGGCTGTGTATCGTCTTGTTCCGGAAGATCATCCCGACTTACCGTTGGGGCGGCACTTGGAATGTACCCTTTTGAGTGGTACAGGATCTAGAGGGCCCGGCGTGACATCGCCTTCTTTAATAACGGGGCCCGAGGGATTCGCTGTTTCTTTTTCTTGGCAGTAAGGGGAAATATTGCCGTTTGGCTGATATCAAGCGTAGACGGTGTGACGCGTTGGCAGATTATCAGTTGGGCGCTTGGCTGCAGTGGTGCATACCGGAGGGCTGAGTACGCAGGATGCAGAATGCAGCAACCGAATGACAGTAAGCTGACTGGTCACCTTTCTTATATAATACGTGGTACCATTTCTGGGGTGGACTGGGCTTGAAAGATGATGACAAGTCTTGACCACGTTTCAGGGTATCAGGCGATTTAGAGACTACGGGTGGAAGGGGATTGGAGGAGACAGACAGAGAGGCAGAAAGAGAGAGAGAGTAGAGACAGAGAAATGGGGTTGCCAGCACCAGCCCGACTTTGCTGTTTGCCTTGACACAAATACTGGATTCTCAAAAGGGTCCAAAGTCACACGTAGCACGATGAACAGGACGAACTAGTGTCTTTGCTGAGTGTCGCAGGAGACACATGGAGGGTCGATGTATGGTCAAGCATGCGATCAGCGGCTTTCCAGGACTCACTAGCCCTGATAGTTTCAATAGTGCCCTTTTGAGTGGTCGTCAGGGGTTCAACAGGGAGGGAGGACAGGAAGACACGCTAACGAGATAGTATTGCTGTCAGAATTGCAGGGACCAATAGATAGGTGAGAAAGAAGAGAAAGGAGATAGAGGAGGGTCAGGAAGTTCAATAAACGTTGGTGGTGATGATTGATGAGTCGAGTTTGGATCCATCCGCTCTTTCTGCCCTCCTTCTCCATCTCCGCATCTCCCGACCCGGAGACTCCGTCCACCTTTAATGATGGAATAATGTTTGTTGACTGGCTGCTTTCATCGGTGGGTCCGACCACGGCTAAACCACATCCGCCTTTGCTCTATCGATCGCCCCTCGAAAAATTTCGGGGTCGTGTATATCGATAGCAAATCACCCCACCATCTCTCTCTCTCCGTCTCTCTTTCCTCCCCATTACTTTTCCTTGTTTGTTCTGTCTGTCTTTCCATCCCCTCCTTCCCGCATTGTCCTTTTCGCCCATTGGACTCTCCGTCAGACATCTTCACAATCCCTGAATCCGGTTCGGATGTCATCCTGCATATCCATCCCAGTCTAGCCCGATTTCGCTGCAATCGCACCTGACGCATGATTCCGTCGCAACCCCTCCCACTCGCCGAAGAGTGGACGGATCCGGATGCCTACGTCGAGGCCCTCCTATCCTTCGCCAATTCTTCCGCCATCTTCAGGCATCTTTGCGGCGGTGTACACATCCTCGATTTCCTGACCCGAGAACCTGACCTGTATACCTCGCTATTGCCGGAACACTGGAGGACCTTTTTCGACCAGCATGATATTCAAGACATTCTGGACTTGCTTCTGCGGGATGACATCCGACCTCTGTTAGACCAGAGTCGGGAGGCTGCTGCGCGTGGCGGCGAGTCAACTGCACAGTGGCGCGGGGCGCCTCTGCCTCCCTTGGACCTATTGGAGTATATCCATCAGATCCGTCGACTGAGTCTGGGGCGGGATTTCACCCCCGCGCAGCCCGGAACGCCGACGATCCCGAGGAAGATCGCGGTTGGCATGAATGTCAAGAAGTATCACGAGGTCGCGCACTTTTCGAAATACGTCGATTCCCTCTGTGCTACGGTGGATGAACAACGGGGCGATCCGATCACACACATTGTCGATTTCGGTTCGGGCCAGAGCTACCTCGGACGGACGCTTGCGTGTGCTCCCTACAACAGACACATCGTTGCCATTGAGCGGAAGCATCAATTCATCAGCGGCGCGAAGGGGATGGATATCCATGCGAAGCTGCAGGAGAAGAAACGCGTCAACATGTACAATAAGAAACTGGTCAACTGCAAGACTTGTGCAGAACCGGATGCGCCTGCAGAGACCGATGCCGATCGTCAAGAGTCCGCCAATGTGAAGGCGGATGCTACAGAGGGCCCAAGCGATGCGGCAGGTGGTGAAGAGGATATGGCCATGATCAACGTCTTCCGTGATATCAGTCTCGCACCTGGCGAGATTGGGTTCGCTCCTTACCGCAATGTCCCGAAAACTGCCACCGAAGAGGAAGTCGATCCGGAGAAACCTCGAGGTAAAATGGACTACATCGAGCATGAGATCAAGGACGGTTACCTCGAGCCCATTATTAAAGACGTCATCGAGACTGAGCCTGTCGAAGGGGAGACTGAAGCTCAAGGCGGATCAAAGGATGCTAATGTCATGGTCATCTCTTTACATTCTTGTGGCAACCTTCTCCATCACGGAGTACGGTCTCTGACCCTGAATCCCTCCGTTAAAGCCATTGCTATGATCGGATGTTGCTACAATCTGGTCACTGAGAGACTGGGTCCTGCTACCTACAAGCTTCCCATTCTCCGGTCGATGCATCCCCGTCTGACCAAGGATGCCGTTGCATACGACCCTCATGGCTTCCCGATGTCGAAACGCTTCGAGGTTTACGAACATGAGAGTGGAACGGGCATGAAGCTCAACATCACCGCTCGCTCAATGTCCTTACAGGCCCCGTACAACTGGAGCAAGAAAGACAGCGAAGACTTCTTCACCCGCCACTTCTATCGGAGTCTGCTTCAACGCATGCTTGTGGATCGCAAGGTGGTTGCGAAGCCCAAGAACCCAGACAATTCAGACAATCTGTATGATGAATCCACCGAACCTGAAGATGCCGGGAACCCTCTGGTTGTAGGCTCCCTGCGGAAATCGGCTTTTGTCTCCTTCTCCGCGTATGCCAATGCTGCGGTGACGAAGCTGGGTCGCGACCCAAACTTCGGCGATAAGGTCAAGGCCGGCATGGCAGATCTGACCGAGGAAGATTTCGATCGCTATGTGAAGGATTACTGGTATGCGAAAAAGAACCTGAGCGTGGTCTGGAGCTTGATGGCTTTCAGTGCTGCTCTGGTTGAGGCCATCATTGTCGTTGACAGATGGCAGTTCCTGCGGGAACACGACTCCGTGAAGGAGTGCTGGGTTGAGCCAGTGTTTGAGTACAAGGAGAGTCCGAGAAACTTGGCTGTCATTGGAATTAAGAAGTAAGCCAAGTTTGCCTCTGGTCCTCGAATGTTGCCTACGCTTCCGGAACTCCCTGATCTACAGATTAGCTGTGGCTGTCTAGTCTGCGGGTCTCCGGGTGGTGATTGAAGTTATCCGAACGATAAACACCTACCCGATACGGATCTACTAGTTATACCCTACCTGGAGGAGAGGAAAAGAAAGGAGAGGCCCACCGGCCTGATGCGAGAAATAGACATACTATAGACATAGCTGGGATTTGCCCCTAGCTGTGATGCGACCACGAGCAAAACGCATAGACGAATAGAATATATCTGCAGATCTATTATTTCTAGATTGGATGGTCGGGCATAGAACGAATCAACTCAGCTGTACATATGTCGGATTCTACGGGCTCGCAGGTATCTGCAGGTGATTATGGCTTATGGCCTTCGAAGTTTCCCCCTAAAAGACCTCCTTACACCGATGTCATTCATAGACAAAGTGTGCTCAAATGATCAAAGATAACGGCTAGTATAACCATTGCCACAATCAGATATAACCCAACAACAAATATATACAAGGTGATTTATCAATCTAAATCTAATGAACAGATCATAAACTACGCCGGACCGAAGAAATATAAATAAATCAAATCCATATCTAATCCAACCTCACATACTTAACATTCCTCCTCATAACAGTCTGTTTCTGTCGCCCATCATCAAAGAACAGCCAGCCCGAATTCCTAAACCCCCTACTCGTATACAGAGCAAGCCCAGCGTCAGTGGACACCAATGTAGCCGGGATACCCTCTTCCTCGGATCGATCAATTCCCCATTGCAGGAGTCTCTTTCCCACCCCTTTTCCCTGAGCCGTTGAGCTAACGGCCAAGTTGCTCAGGTACCACGACTCGCTCGGTTGACTAGCCTTGGCTGCCTCGAGCTCATGTCCGAAATGCCTCAGTCTGGACCAGGATAAGGATCGGCGTGGTGTGTCGAAACAGAATGTGTGTATGATCTGCAGATTGAGCAGGAATCTTTTGAGACCTGGTTGGACACATGTAGCTATTAGTTTTAGAGCATAACATGACACACATACACACACAGAGATAGAGCGAAATACACACCTTTTAAAACCCCACCCCCCTGCCAACTCTTCGCAGCCTCAGAATCCCCCCTCCGTTCCCAAACAGCAAACCCTACCACTTTCCCCGGCCGTCTCTCAACGCAAATACTAGTATTATCATCTTGATCTGGATCAGGGATCGAGGCAGCAAGAATGAACTTCCCCTTGTCGAAGAACTCCTGCAGTAGAAGGTATTTCCATGCCACGACAAAATCTTCGGGATGATCGCGACCGCCAGGGTAGAACCAGTTCAAGCCTGGATCATTGCGGAAGGCATCTGCTCCGATGTGGTATAGTGGTTCTAGGTCTTGTAAGGTGGTCACGCGATGTAGGGTGAGAGGGGGGGTCATGGTTCGGTTGGCGTGGTGGGTTGGATATACTATTTCTATAATTGAATAAAAATAATCTAGATTGGAGGTTATATATTCTTTTTTCCCATCAATGCGAAATCTGCGGTTGAACTTGGTGTGTTTAATACTATAGGCCGCTGGGAAGCCAAGCCCCGAGCGCCGAGTTATGAAGCAAAGAAAGCATGAAGTTGTTGTTGTCCGAACCCCGAGGACGGCTCACGATCCAGACATGTTGACGGGTCCTGAGTTGTGGAGATTGTTTCAGAATAATCCTTTCATGAAATTTAAAGAATTTAAAGATAAGAGCTGGATGTTGTTGTACTCCGAGATTACTAGTATTGAAGCCGTATGCATCATAGGTACTACTTACCTTCCCGTTCATGTATGTAGTAATTCCTCCTTCCTACTAGGTCTTTCATAACATGTAGTATGTCTCTGTGGGTTCGATAACCTCTACTGTATATAAGAGCTGCGAACACAATGTGAGGGCCAATCATGCAATTTGCGATTCATTATATGGGGATATCTCGTGCAATAGTTACCCTTCAAATCAATATATGGTATAAAGATTTCTCTAGCGGGGTTGGACATGTTGAAATTCCACTCTATGGGGGTCCTAGGAACAAGAGTGGCTACTTGTACTCTAGGTGACGACGGATAAGTGCGATGAGAATAAATTGTGCCAAAATTTTATCATCGCCATGGAAGAAATCCAAATTCTGATATCGGTCTTGGAAAAGAACTAGGAATGTCATATTGTTATATATTAGGCTACTTACATTTGGCATTTGGATTCTCAGAAGATCTCCGTAACATATCGCTCCTTCGGCAACGGGCCCAACATATTCTGTAACACGGCCTCGGCACCCTTGGCCATGCTCGTCGAGCCGCAAACATAGATTATAGCATTCTGTGCCCAAAGAGACAAGATGGCTTGACCTTCTGTCACCAGTCGATGTTGCACATATCGACATCCTTTAGCTATGTCGAACTCCGGGGTTTTACTATATGCTCTCCGAACCTCAACCACACCCGCAGCTTCATACTCGGATAGTTCTTCATGGTAAAGGTCATCCAAGGAGCGCCCACGGCAGCCAAAGAACAGAAATGCCTTCGCGAGTGGTTTATTCTGCTGTTTCAAGACCATGCGGTCTTGTATAAAGCTAAGGAAAGGGGCCAGACCGCTACCCGCGCAGATCATTATGATAGGTGTGCGGGAAGGGTCCTTCGGAAGATGGAAAGTCTCCTTGGCTGGTCTTGGAGAGAAGTAAAAAATAGACCCTGATGTGAGCGACGCGAGGTAGTTCGATGCGACGCCCAGATGCTGTCCACTGCCGCGCCATGCTGGCTCGTTGATCACGGAGAAGGTGAGCGAGCTGTGGGATGGTTTGAAAGCGGGAGCCATGGATAAGGAATAGGTCCGGACGCGGAGAGCTGGGAGCATGGAGATAAAAGCGGCGATAGGAAGGGAGATAGAGGGGAACTGTTCGAGGAGATCCAACACTGAGACGCGTTTGTCCCGGACTATAAATTCGTATGAATCATACAGGCGGTTCAATTCTTGTTTTACTGTGTCTGATTGTGTGGCTGCGATGAGTGATTTGAGGTTCTGGGATTTTCACAATTAGCCAAGCGTTTCGAGTTGAAGGGACGTGCTTGTATGGACTTACATTCCGCGTTGCTGGTTGGCATAGCTCTACGTACGAGCTAAATAGCTCGGATGCCGACACGGGTGTGGCCTGGGGAAGACCAAGTGTGTTGAATGAGTTGACCGTGATGTTGTAATCCGGTGCGAGGTTGAACTGCGCCAGGACTCGCGAGACTGTGCTGGGTGGATTGACTGGGAGAATATTGAGATGATCACCTGGTCGCAAGCTGAGGTCGCCCTGGAAGCAAAATTCCAGATGTCGCTTCTCCGGGGTGTCGGGGCTAGTTAAGACTCGGACAGCAGTCACTTTTGCCTCTATAAGACCCTTGTGTAGGTCCACCCTCCTGGGCTTACTGAGGCTGAGCTGTATCTGGTGGGGGTTGAGCGGATCGAAGTCGGTGCTGTTGGATGGGAGGAAGTTCTCCCTCAGTGCGGGCAGCAGACTTGTTTCTTCCCAAGCTTCCAGATCCGAGAAGAGATCACTGACAGCCGCGTTAGCTGCACCTCGTGGCGCAAGGCGTGTGGCGCCGGCCTTGTACATCAGGTCATCAATCAAGATGGGGATGCGATAGAAAGTTTGAGTCCAGTCATGATGGCCGCAGCCGAATACAGCGTAAGATATACCCTGGAGAGACAGAACATTGCCAGTTTCGAGCCAGGCGACAAACTTCTTCGCATTATCTGTGGGCTGCCCATCGTACGTGGTTGTAAGAATGATGACTGGCTGATCTCTCGGTAGGTTGTCGACGGCATTATCTAGCGGAGCCAGCTTCTGGGTAGTATAACCGCGGGACATCATATTCGATGCTAACTGGTGGGCGAGAGCTTTGCATGTTCCGCTGTTAGAGCCGTAGAAGAAGGAAACCGGCTGCCCTCTTGCTGGTGCGTGGTCTCCGCGGGCCTCGGCGGGATGATTTGACGATTCCTCTGAGCTCCCATCCCTCGCCACTAACATGCTACGTCGAGATAGCCCAGTAGCAGTCTGACCGCGGCGCAGTGTGGCACGGATCCGAAATCCATCTGGCTTAATGGTGAGAGTCTCTTTGATGCGCAGCTGGTAGGACGGGTCATCTGGCACCAAATCAAACGTTTGTAGAATCATGGCAACCACGAGTTGGGCTTCTTGCCAAGCAAAAGCCCTGCCAATGCAGCCTCGTTCACCATTACCAAACGGTTTCCAAGAGTTGGGAGGCAGCTTAGAGAAATTCTCTGCCAACATACGTTCAGGGCGGAACTCGTCTGCGTCGGGTCCGAAGACACTCTGATCTCGTAGACAGGCAGGCAGTAGGACATTGACGGGTTGACCGGCATTGATCATCCATCTCCCGCCCAGAACCTCCGTCTTCTTCGGAGTGACGGTGAAGCCAGGGGCAGTAGGCATCAAGCGCAAACTCTCTTTTAATATGGCATCGATATACGGAAGCTCTGCGAGGTGTTGCGCAGAGATCTGGGCCAGGCCGACAGTCTCGTCGACTTCTTCCTGGGCCTTCTTCAAGATGTGGGGGTGTTGGATCAAAAAATAGAACGTGAACGAGAGCAGGCCGGAAGTTGTTTCGTGGCCAGCAATCAAAAAGGTGATGACATTGTCGATGATTGAGTCATCACTCATGCCTTCTCCAGTGACTGGGTCCCTCCCGTTCAAGAGCGTGTTTAGGATGTCATCAACTGGATTTTTGTTCTTTCTGCGCTCCTGGATGATGCCGCGAGCCATGGTCCTCATCGCCTCGATGTTCTTATGCATGCGCCGCTGTGCCGAGACACGAATTGAATTTGCAATCCCGGGAAGATTAGCCTGGATATCGGCTTCCCTCAGGACGTACAGCATGGATTGAACAAATGGGTGCATGGTCTCGTTGTTGTAGAAGCTGTTCAGCCGGAAACCCATCGTGCAGAGGGCAATAGTGTCTAGAGTGAGGCGTGTGAAGTCTTCGGTGATATTGATACTGGTTGAACCTCCTTGGCGCGCCCTGCATCGACCATGAAATCAAGCACATTCGTTAGTTTATTATCTAGTTGCTTGAACTTTGATTCCGGAGATACCTACCACTTCAAACACAATTGTTGCGCTACGTCGCTCATATCGTCGAGCATGTTCCGGATACGTAGGGGTCCAAAGGCAGGCACCAGAATCCGATGAGCGATCCCCCAGCCGCGCTCTCCATGGTAGGCTGTGAAGAGGCCATCGTGGGCCAGTAATCGTAAGATCTCGAGGCCAGTCACCACGGCCTTGTGGAAGCGCAATTCGTCACAGAGCTCATCTACTAGGGCCTGGCTAGTCGCGAAGATCTGCTTTTCACCGTTGATAGTGATTTGAAAGAGGGGTCCTAAAAGAAATCGCCAGATTAGAGGGCTTCTTTATCATACGGAGCACATAGACGATTGGAAATAGAAATACCGAATTTCTCTGCAAATGCAACAATGGATTCTAGACTATGTTCAGGGTCGATGTCAAACAGGTTTCCCACAACCGGCAGGGCTGAAGAAATGAACGGTCAGTAAGAGAATGAGTTTATAGAGTGGCCTTGCGTGATTGAGCTGATAACAATTCCTTCGTGCTTACGTTTAGGGCCGGGAATGCGCTCGGCGTCTTTCATGGCTTCCCGTTACAGATATATCTGTTCGGATGCTGTGTATCAACGTGATGAATGCAAAGATGAAGTATCATTCTCTTCTTTGGCTGATTCAGGGTAATATAGCCCTCCTCGCCCTAAGTATGATATACCATAAATATTGCGTTGGCTTGTAGTCTCCCGTCCGCGGACCCCGAAAGGTAGTAGATGGTACTTCTCGGTGTTCGGTATTCGGTGTTCGGTGGTGCTGTGAAACTGACTTCCTTGGGATCATCATGATATTAGTGATCATGGCTATATTGTAGTCAAGTCGTTTGCCACAGGGCGCCAAGTACACCCTGACCTAATAATCCATTTGTTGCTTGCTATAGGGACTGCTCTCCGCATATCACTCGCCTGGGTTCAGCCCTCGGCAACGCATCAACGCATAGGGTCTCTATGACCATACATCGAGTTTAAGTTGGTAAACCGATGCCTGGCACGACTTCATCGCATAAGTTTCCAAGCCAGTTAAACTGCATAGGCGTGATTGATCTAAAGGGGGAGGTAATAAAAAGATACGTAGAAAATTGGCGGTAGGAAACCAGAACGCCTAACCCCTTTTACCTCATAGCCTCCTTCTCCTCATGTGCTCCCTTTTTGACTCCACCTCTATCTAGGAACATTTCTATGCATATTCATCATCGTGAGAATGAAAACTATCGACCTTCTGACATGATACAGTCTACCACCCGTGTCGTCCTACCGTCGCAGCCCAAGCAGTATTGTCTAGAGTGCACTAAGGTGCTTTCTCCCTCAAATTGAGCCGAAACTTCTGAGTTGTACGGCCTATCCATCTGCAGCTGTTGGGTCAGTCGCACCCCGTCCCAATAATGCCGCTCACGCCGTAATTCTACCCTGATACAGATCACCATTACCATAGCCCAGATCCCTGCCCAAATAGCAGGGACTGACCAGCCAAGCTGCAGGATCACTCACATAACCTCAGCCTCATGTCTCACAATCAACTTCGGAGGACGATTACGTACCGTGTAAGCCAGCTCATGGTCAGCAATCACGATCCCAGCTAACGTTCCCCCGGCCACCAGCATTTGAGGAACCATCCACAGTATCGTCAATCGATGTAGCATGTTACGGAATGGAGGACTCGCATTGTAGCGTTGATCTAAACGGTCCCGGAATTCTGTTCCCCCATTTCCATCGACCGCGATTATGTCTTCGATGAGTGGATAGAGAGCGGGCCGCATTGGGTCGCCTTTCGCGATAGAGGAGATGCGGAATGGGACAGGCATCTTCAAAACGTGCATGAACTCGAAGATTAACATCTCGATAGCAAAAGTAAAGAAGAGCGAAGGCACAGGCATAGCCAGCATGCGTATCCAGGGGGGGTCGGGGATGGTTCCCAGAACGAGTTCGGCAATAATAATGACCCAGGAGACGAGGATATTCCAGTGGGTGAAATCGAACTAGGAGGACTCAGTTAGATTTACTCGCAACTAGACAGGGTGCGGAGTGGAGCGATAGGTTGAGGTATTATTCACATAGTAGCGGCCTGCGTTGCGAACGCGAACCTTGGATTCCTTTCGCCACAGACTCCACGATCTCTGTAATGTTTCCGTAACAAAAGTGCCGAACAGAGTCAGGGTTAGGATATTAAAAACTGCCAGGCAGAATAGTTACTTAGATGCTGAAGTTGCAAAGTCTGGAGGTCATCATACTGGTCGTGGTGGACAAAGTCGTGCATCGGGTCAGAAGATAGTAGAGCCCGATGGGAAGGGCGACTGAGTCCATGAATACCAGGAACCAAAATATCAGAATTCGGAGTTTCCTCTTCTCTAGACTGTAATTTAGGAACAAAGATCCTGGGTATTGTCCAATATCAGCGGACATCTTAATTGCAGTTTATAGAGGACGAAGGCGAGGGAAAAGATACCACAAGAACAAAAGCAGAGAACCCTACGTCTCGATAGCTCTTCAGGGAGGCATGCATCCATTATTTGCTCTGGTGCCCAGAGGATCTGCCTTTGCCGCGTCATACTTTGAAACAATGACGACCTAGACTAGACTTCGCTCAACAATATGTTCGGAGTGGCTTGGATGTACCAGCAGAGTGTGATCTTTTCGACTTCCCCCGAGCACCGAGATCCCTCTGGCTCCAGTCCCGAAGACCGAAAGCCCTAACTACCAGATGATACGGAGAGAAATACAGTCCAGGCAACAGTAATCAGCAGAGACATCGAGGTAGTAATTCTAATCAAATTTAATGCTAACTAACAAATGTGAAGAATTATTGTGAACAGAATATAAAGAGAACAGAGATTAAAGCCAGCGATCTAAGTTTCAGAGATTTCCTCGCATATACACCGAGATCTTTTCGACAGCATAATACCATAACCAAGGGCTCACTCCAGCGGGTCGGCACCATGGAATCCAGGTTTCCTTTGGCCCGCACGCCCGATGGAGACGAAGAAAGGCAACAACAAACAGCATACAGCAATGCGGACCAAGCAATTCGCAGATTGGCAAGCCGTTTCTCAGAGAGTACCGTGACCATGGGAGTAGACGAGACAGACAGCAACATTTTCTATCCTCCCCGTGACTCGAAACTTGACCCTCGGTGCTCCAACTTCGACACACGCGCTTGGATAGAAGCTCTTGTCGAATATGAGAATGGCAATCTGGAATCAGGACGACGCCGGAGGTCCGGAGTATCTTTTCGCAATCTCAACGTGTATGGCTTCGGCAAGTACACAGACTATCAGAAGAGCGTGGGAAACAGCATCCTATCGCTGATAACACCGAGACGCAAACACCGGATTGATATTCTTCATGACTTGGAGGGGCTAGTCAACACCGGCGAGATGCTTTTGGTCCTTGGACCTCCGGGCTCCGGTTGTTCAACGTTACTAAAAACAATTTCTGGTCATATGAAAGGATTATTTTTGGGCGACAAGGTCAGGATGAATTATCGAGGTATGTGTGGTAGCGTTCCGGTTTATTTTAGCTAAAAGTCTCGGATTCTTCTGACCTGGTTACTCACTGTCATGCCTCAGGCGTTTCCAACAAAGAAATGCATAGCTACTTCCGCGGTGAGGCTATCTATGTCGGTGAGAATGATGTGCATTTTCCAATGTTGTCAGTGGGAGACACGCTTTCCTTTGCAGCTCACGCCAGAGCACCGCGAGAATTGCCACCCGGGCTGAAGGTACAAGAATATTCCACGCTTCTGCGGGATGTGATCATGGCCATATTCGGTATCTCGCATACAGCGAACACTGTCGTTGGGAATGACTTCATCCGGGGGGTAAGCGGAGGAGAGCGAAAACGCGTGAGCATTGCCGAAGCAGCGCTCAGTGATGCTGCATTGCAATGCTGGGACAACAGCACCCGTGGTTTGGACAGTGCAAATGCCGTCGAATTCTGCCGAACTCTTCGTACGGCCACAGAACTTCTACAGTCATCTGTCCTGGTCTCTCTATACCAAGCGCCCCAGGAGGCATATGATGTACGCATTCCCCTCCCCAGAACTTGTTTTTCTTCTTCTCTTTGAAAACCTTTGTCGCTCACCATAACACCGCGCTAAAGCTTTTCAACAATGTCCTGCTCTTATATGAAGGGCGGCAGATATATTTCGGACCGACATCTGAAGCACGCGCGTATTTTGAAGAGTTGGGTTTTGAGTGTAAGGTCCCACGGCAATCCTATTTGTTGTTTCTAACGGTGAAGAATCTGCAGGTCCCGAACAACAGACGACACCAGATTTTCTCACCTCAATGACCAGTCCCAAGGAACGGCGTGTGCGACCAGGGTTTGCATACAAAGTACCTGTCACGGCCACGGACTTTGAGACAATATGGAAGAAAAGTCAGCAGCGCCAGCAACTGATGAATTGTATTGAGGTGTATGAGAAGAAGTTCAGTCTCGGGGGCGATAGTCGAGATGAGTTCGTGGCCTCCCGTCAGGCCCAACAGGCGAGCAGCCAGAGAATGAAATCTCCATATACATTGTCGTATATGCAACAGACAACATTATGTCTTTGGCGTGGCTGGAAGCGTCTGCTTGCCGATCCCTCCTTGACGTATATCAAGCTTGGGGGCAATACCGTCATGGCTCTGGTCTTGGGAAGCGTCTTCTTCAATATGAAAGACGACACGAATAGCTTTTATGGCAGAGGAGGATTGATCTTCTTTGCACTGCTTCTAAGTGCATTTGCTAGCGTCTTAGAGGTAAATATGTGTTGATATTTGATAGATTGGCCTACTCCATGAACGCCCGACACTAACCATGCCCAGATTCTGACGCTGTACGAGCAACGGCCGGTGGTGGAGAAACACAAGCAATTTGCTCTCTACCACCCATCTGCAGAGGCTGTGGCCAGCATGCTCACTGACATTCCGTATAAAGTGCTCAACACGCTGGTCTTCAATCTAACATTATATCTGATGGCTAACCTGCGACGAGAGGCCGGGGCTGTGTTCTTTTTCCTCTTCGTTGCTTTTCTCAGCACGATGGTGACATCCGGCTTATTTCGGACGATTGCATCGGTCTCGCGTACCATGTCGCAGGCAATGGTACCCGCTGCCTTACTAGTTTTAGGTCTGATCATGTACACTGGCTTCACAATGCCAACCATGTATATGCCCGGATGGTCACGGTGGATGGCTTATGTTAATCCGCTCAGTTACGCCTTCGAATCTTTAATGATCAATGAATTCCACAACCGTGAATTCTCCTGCTCAATCGTTGTCCCCTCAGGGCCAGACTACCATGCTGCCGGTGTCAACAACCAAGCTTGTGCAGAGGTTGGAAACACGATCGGCTCAACTACAATTCAGGGAGACATATATATCAACGACAAATTCGATTACAACCAATCCAACAAGTGGAGGTAAACTGCTCCAATTATCACCCGGAAGCTATATCGCTTAAATAGGAGAATGTGGCTGACGTCTTACAGGAACGTGGGGGTTTTGATTGCATTTTGGTTCATCTTCACGACCGCATACCTGGTGGCGACTGAGGTGCTCAGTATGGCTAAGAGTAGGGGTGAAGTACTCATCTTTCGCCGTAGCCATCTCAAGAAGAAGTCTACGTGGCGCATGGCGGTTGGTGACGAAGAAGCGCTCCGGCCACCCGGGATCAAGATGGTGCAGTTAGACGGCATCCAAAGCACGGACACTCTGCCTGCTATCAGCCACATTTTCCACTGGCAAGACGTATGCTACGATATCAAGAATAAAAAAGAGGTTCGGCGGATCCTGGATCATGTCGACGGATGGGTTCAACCTGGAACTTTGACTGCCTTGATGGTATGTAAATTGACCTCACTAATAATACCAGTGCCTGGAAAACCCTAACCAAGATCAATCCTAGGGTGTTTCTGGTGCCGGAAAAACGACCCTGATTTAAGTCCTTGCCAAACGGGTTACTACTGGGGTCGTTACGGGCGACATGCTCGTCAACGGTGCGCAAAGTGATACTTCCTTCCAGCGCAAAACAGGCTATGTGCAGCAGCAAGATGTACATCTCTCAACATGCAGTGTGCGAGAGTCACTTGAATTTAGTGCACTCCTCCGGCAGCCTTCTGACGTGCCACGGGAGGATAAGCTCGCCCATGTGGAGGAAGTGATCAGGCTCCTTGAGATGGAAGAGTATGCGGACGCCATTGTTGGTATCCCCGGTGAAGGGCTGAACATCGAACAGCGCAGACGTCTCACTATTGGTATTGAATTGGCTGCAAAGCCTGAATTGCTTCTTTTCTTAGATGAACCAACCTCTGGACTGGACTCACAGACATCGTGGACTATTTGCCAGCTCTTGAAACGACTTGCACATAGTGGCCAGGCCATCCTGTGCACCATTCACCAGCCGTCAGCTATCTTGTTCCAGCAGTTTGACAATCTGCTGCTTCTAGCAAAAGGCGGCAAAACTGTGTACTTTGGAGGTTCGTCCCTCCGCGCCTACAGACAAGCATGTGCTAACGGTAGAAATCATTATTCTTGCCAGAAATTGGGCAGAATTCGGCTACCCTCATCCGATACTTGGAGACCAACGGAGGAACACAGTGTCCTCCAGGCGCCAATCCAGCTGTATGGATGTTGGAAGAGATCGGCGCCGCACCAGGATCAGATACCACTGTCGATTGGCCGAGGGTCTGGCGAGACTCGCCTGAGCACCAGTCTGTTCGAGCGAAATTGCAAAAGCTCCGAGAATCTAGGACTACCATAGGCGTAACACCTCATATGCACACGTTGAGACAGCCAAGCAATAGGGCTTATGCTTCGTCTTTTCTGCAGCAGTGGTGGCTCGTTCAGAAACGTATCGCAGCCCAATACTGGCGAAGTCCGTCGTATATATATTCCAAAGTCTGCCTCACCGTGGGATCGGTAAGTACTTTCACTAAGCAAAGCTGTCTTACACACTATCTGCTCGTGCAGTTTGACTGAAAATCTCCAGAGTTTGTTCATTGGCTTCAGCTTTTACAACGCTCCGAACACCATCCAGGGGCTTCAGAACCAGATGTACGCAGTGATGATGTTATTGAGCATGTTCGGGCAACTCAGCGAGCAGATTATGCCTCAGTTCATCGATCAGCGAGATGTTTATGAGGCGCGTGAGAGGCCCTCCAAAATGTATGACTGGAAAGGTAGGGCACGTAGTGTGATTCAATACAAACAGGCTAGGCTCACACCCACCGACTGGGCTAACTTATGACACAGTCTTGATGCTGAGCAACCTCGCGATTGAGATTTTCTGGAACACGTTGATGGCAGTGGTGGCCTACTTTTGCTGGTACTATCCTATCGGACTGTATCAGAACGCTACCTCCACCCACGAAGTCGCCCCGCGCGGCTGCCTAATGTTCCTGTTCATCTGGGCCTTCATGATGTTCACTAGTACCTTTACGCACACCCTTATCGCTGGGATGGACAGTGCCGATTCTGCTAGCAGTGTTGGGAATATATGCTACATGCTTTGCATGACGTTCTGTGGGTAAGTGGATTTAATATTTCTTGCCTCCTGCCCCTGTTTAAGACACTATATGAGCATTATTCGCTCCTTGTGATAACACCATCCAACTCACCACTACCACGAAAACAGTATTCTCGTCAAAAAGTCCTCGTTACCCGGCTTCTGGATATTCATGTACTATGTCTCTCCATTTACCTGGCTCGCTTCAGGTCTTCTTTCGACCGGTGTAGCGAACGCGGAGATCGAATGTGCACCTAATGAATATGTTAGGTTTCTACCGCCAGCAGGTCAGTCATGTGGCTCGTACATGGCATCTTATATCTCGTTGTCCGGCGGATACTTGGTCGATCCACATAATACCGAGCATTGCCAGTTTTGTCCGTTGAGCAACACGAATGATTATCTCTCTACAGTCAATATTCGCTTGGAGGATCGCTGGAGGAAATTCGCCCTTGTTCTGGTCTATATTGTGTTTAATGCCGTGGCGGCTTTAGCTGTGTATAAGCTAGTTCGCATGCCAAGAAGGAGCAAGGTTTGACATCACTGTCATGGATAACTTACACAGAACCCTATTGGCATCCGTGCTTGGACATACTGTGCTGAAAAGTGCATTTCAACGGTGGAATGTAGGGAAAACTAGCCATAAATCTGTTTCACACGTTAACAATAATCGAAACATATGTATCTTAATAACTCAGCCAATCAATAAATCATGCAATTGATACTCCTAGGCATAGTAGCCACCTTCATTCCTGACTATGTGTTCCAACAAGCCACTATCAGCTGGTATTGGAACCCCTGCACCACTACTTGACATCCGTGAAATGAGTTACCTGAACATACATATCTGTCAAACTGGAATGAAGAAGGATCTGATAGGACTAGCAAAGGAAATAGTGATGGTGAACAGAAGGAGAGAGATGAAGCCGAATAGAGCCACGCAGCTATCCTATCTGAAAGGTGGTGCAGACGAGTGTTTGTATGCTAGCTACCCTCATCAAACCTATAGTGCTTTGAGTACTTGAAAGTCAAGGCGACAGCCAAAACCTAATTATAGATGTATGAGTGTGGTTCATTATGTGTTGAGACATTCACTGCAGCCAGGCAGCTGTCAGCTGATCCTTCGCCTCTTCTTCCTGCGTGGTCTCTGACCACTACCTCTTCCAACCAACCAACCAACCAACCACCACCACCCATCTTCTTGAGATCTAGATAGATCAAATCCATATATCTCTAACCCTTCGTCTTGAAATTATGTGTTCTACTCTAGATACATTTGCGACATCCCCCGTCGAGCTTGTGCAGAGTTGAACTTAACACAGGGCTGTAACAGCTGATCCTAATCTTGCGCGCTTCTGCACATCTCATAACTGACGAGTGGTAGCAATTTTCGAATGAGACCGATCATCTTTTTATTCCAGCTGAAGATAATTATTATTATTATTTATTTATTTTCGGTAATTTCATGTAAAAGCAGGCTCATTCAGCTTCAAGGCCGAGGGGGGAGACCAACTATGTGCGAGCTGATTCCGTGGTCCTGGTGGTAGATGGAATTGCAAACGGCATGGGCGATCAAATTAGCATTGGGCAGGTGGAGTGACACTTCCGAAGGAACCCTAGTGTTGTGGCGCAGTGTGTCTCGCCGAAGACCGAGACTTTGTTTTAAGGAAACCCAACACCGAATCCCTTCCTCTTCTCTCCTTGTCACCCCGAGATTATGATGCCAGATACGATAGCATGATGTCCGAGCAATTTACCCAGGGCCGAGTGCCTTCCAGTTTGCGGGAATCTTCATCGCCCGAAATGGCGACCGATCAGAAAAAGGGCCGATTGACCGAGGCGAAGACCTGCAAAGCCTGTGACCAGTGCAGGAACCGGAAAGTTCGCTGCATCAGTACGTTGTCCTCCGAACCCTCTAGCTCTGGGGAACAAGCGGAATATAATAATATCGATTCTAGTGGATCCCCAGCAACGCTCGAGATGCATCCACTGTATTGTAAGATGTTCATTGATCATTCAAGCGAATATCTTTATTGGTCCGATGGTCCTAATAGGGGTTATCGATCTAGAAACGCAACGAGACCTGTCATTTCACCCAGACAAAACGTAAGCTGAGATCAAAAGCACCGCAAACCAGCAGTATGTATTTGCCAGTACTATTTCTCGTCTCTTGCACATGCATAATCTGGGCGCTAAAAGATCAAGGGAATCATAACCCCAGTCGACACCACATACCGCTCGTCAACTCCTGGGCTGAAAAAGCCTGCATTCAGCCGACTCTTTCATCTCTGTTTTTGGACCAGATGTTGGAAAATAAGGGTCGCAGTAGCATACTGAGGGATAATTTTGCTTTGCTAAGGGTAAGTTACAGAGTACCATTTCTATAGAGTTTGAACTGACTATTATTCCCAGGCGTCCGATCATGATGGTATGCTGCCGCTGTAATTTATATTTCATTCACAGCCCCTCTGAATCTCTTTCTTGAAGTGACTAGTTCCAGCCTTGCCTTCTTCACGGAGCGCCGAATAAACTCTCTGTCGCACCGGTTGGGCAATGACCGACTCAGGGAGCTGGTTGAGAACATCGAATCCGTCATCCGATCGCGACTTCTTGCCGAGCGTCCGTCCTCGATTTCACTCATTACCTTTGGAAAGCCGTCTGATACAGAGGACGTTTCGCTGGAAAATGTCAGGCTGTACATCAATAGTGTGTTTTTCCTTTCTCGTTTGGTCTTCCTCGGTGTCTTTCCACGTATACCCCAATTTAGCCTTCTCTTCCTTCATTAACAAATTGGTGTCTCGACTGCACAGCTTACTTCCATCAACTACATCCGATTTACCCTTTTCTCGATCGTCAAAAGTTTGAGGATAAAGTGTTCGGGCCCAACCTGTCTGAAACTCTGGCATCTAGCTTTGCTTTCTCGGCTCTGTATCACACAATATTGGCTCTAGGATGCCGGTACCATGAAGGCGGGGCCTTTGACCCAGGTAATGGCAGGGCGTGGAAGCTTTTCCAGGTTTCTTTGGGCCTCGTGTCGGATATATTGATTCCCAGGGAGGCCTTAATGAGTCTTCAAGTACGTCAATATTGTGGCAATAGAGTGGACTTGACTGATAAGATTGAAATAGGCTTTGGTTGCCATGGTAAGGCGATGTCACTGAGATGAGAAAAATACCCTGCGCCGAAAGAGGACAAGTGATATGAAAGGCCTGGGAGTAACTAATTCATTGATTTAATCTATCTAGTCAATATTCGCCATGACTACTTGCTGTCTTCAGATAGACGAAGTCTTGCTGATGGAAGCTGCCCGAATGGCTCAAAGCCTTGGATACCATCGAGCACTGAGCAGCGGGGACCAACGGTACAAAGACACCTGTCATAGGACCTTCTGGGTAATCTACTACATGGAGAAGGGAATGTGCTTTCAGAACCACAAAGGCTCGGTACGTGACCAAAAGTTATAATAACAAACTCTTGGCTTCATTTAGGGTCAAGCGGTGTGAGCATCGACTGATCTCGTACTAGATGATTCCCGATCATGATATCGGCTGTCCTGTCCCCGATGTCCCAGAATCCGTCTTTGAAGGGCATAACTGGTTCTTATCGGCCATCAGCTTCGGGCGAATTCTCTCACTTGCATATACCTCCCTCTTTTCAGTGAGTGCTGCAATCCAACCTCCGGAGTCATATTATGCCGCCATCCAGAATATTGAAGCTCGGTTGGAGCGATGGCGATCGGCACTACCAGAGCAATACCGTCCTGGTATGCTGTCTCAGTCTCATAAGCCGCACGTGGTCCCGTATTTTTCATCTTCCTTCCATCAGCCGAGTTTTAAGATGGTTGTACTCCAAACCAAGTTCTCGTACTATGGTTTGATCATCGCCCTGGCAAGACTTGAGATTTATATAGGTCGACAAAATCAGTCTCCTTCGCAGGAGAAGGCCAGGCGACTGCTGATGGATACAGCAAGAGCCGTTGTGGAGGAAAGTAAGAATATCGACATAGCTGCCTATACGCCGACCTTGTGAGCAAGAACACCTCTTTTCAGGCTGAGTCAAGTGATTTCAACGTGGTCGCTGTGCGAAAGGCTAACTTCTGAGACAGCATTCTGGCCATTCTACCACTTGGAGCATTATTCATTCTATTTGACTTTGTCATCCACAACCCGATGCATCCGGAAACCCTCAATAATCTCTCACTGCTGGATGTCGCAGCTGGGCATTTTAGTCTACTGGAGTACAAGTCTGGGGGTTTTGTGCCCGCGTCGCTTCTGACCGAATTCGCTCACATCGCAAGACAGTATATCAAGGATTATGGCAGAAACCAACCGCAGCACCAGCAACAAGAAGAGGCAGAGATGCAGGAAAGGGAAGATGAGGAAAAGGGTGCAGAACCGTGCGGAATAGGCTCCTCTAACGTTGAATCTACATTAGCTTTCGAGGCAAGTCTTGAGTATCGGGATTTTTATTCTAGTTTCTTTTCTAATCTTAGCTAGGATTCTGAGCAGTTGGCTCAAACGAACAACCCCAGCAGTATCAATGATGTCTGCTTGCAAGATGACATTATGGAGTTTTGGGAACCAAGTAACTATCTTCACTACCCTGTGACGGCGGACACCACGGTGCATGGCAGCATGCCCGAGAACATGATGGCGGCATCCTTCAATATACAAAGCTTGTTTGGTTTTGTAGTTCCGGAATTCGGACATGATCTCTGAATACGAACTATCGAGAAACGTCTAGGGAACAAAACTTGTCCTATATTGGCCACCACTGTTGTTCGCCTTCCTCCCACCGGCTCTTCGCCTGCCATTTGAGAGGTCAGGGGAACTACTCTTACAGCAGCAGGAATCAGCTGGTGGCTTGAAACTATCGAAACATTATAATCAATAAACATTTAGAGATCCCACTCCTGCAATAGGGGTTTGGCATTTTAACTCCCACGACCCATTCATCTGCGGGATCCATCTATACGAATACGAACGGAGGACTGCCCTGCTTTCGACTCTCTTTGGAAGTAGATAAGAGCTTTTATGTAGAATTTACGATGAAGGCAAAGCAATTCAGCAGGTAATCTAACTTGATGATTTGCACCTGTGTGTGCTTCTTTACATTTGAAACTCTTAAAGCCTGTCCATAGCTTTATCATAGTGGCAAAAACTGTCGAGATTGACCTGGTGTGGCTGTTACCGAGAAAGCTCCCACCAGCAATAAAAATGAACTCACAGATATATCTAATATCATACCGCCAGTCGACCGGAGATAATGGCCATGACACAACTGCGAGATATGATCTCTCAACACTAAATAGTCTTACAGAAGCATCACTGGTATGAACCCGGCTTTTCGATACGATCGTCCTGTTGGGGCCCCGCTCGTTTTCGTATATCTGGGTTGGTACTTGGCACATCCTTACCCAAGGATGTGTTCTTGCTAAGTTTCAGGGCACGCCACTTTCTCTGATCTGCACTTGGTTGGGGGCCCTGTCTCTCGCCGTCCCCTTACCATAGTTTCCAGAGGAGTCAAAATGTAAATCTTTAATCTTTACACCATTGTCCTCCGAGGACTCTAGAATTCTGTGGATTGCTCTGCATCTTCCTTCATTCGCTGCGTCTCAGCTCAGTCCATGGCTAGCAACAGAAATGCGGAGGTATTCGAGCTGCCGGGGGATTCAGTTATGACCCCTACCATGGCCAGCAGCAGCGATCCCGGGGTATTTGAGTCACCAGGTGATCCAGTCATCGTCCCCCCTACGCCAATTGCTGCCGACCGCAAAAGCGGCATCAAAATAACCAGTATGCATCCCTCGTCGACCGTCACGGGAGGGTTCCAGCAAAGCCATTGAGGGATACGGGGCTGATTAAATTTGCAGATGACGGGCGCGTTGATATTGACTACAACACTACGCTGGTACGGCGATTCTCTAAATTGTACACTTCTCATTATTCACCACGACCTACGACACCACCGCCCGAGTATTCTGACATAGAACCGCAAGCCGCCAATGACAATGACTTGAGTCTTGGCTCTCCGCCGGCATACCTAGAAAGCTCCTGGAAGGTAAAATTGAATATTCTGATCCAGGTGGTAGGCAGTCGAGGGGATGTGCAACCATTCATTGCCCTTGGAAATGAACTGCAGCGATATGGACATCGGGTGAGACTGGCTACTCATGATGTATTCGAAGATTTCGTCCGGGGCTCAGGGCTGGAATTCTATCCTATCGGGGGCGACCCGGAGGAGCTGATGGCCTACATGGTCAAGAATCCCGGTCTCATCCCCAGTATGCGGAGCTTACAGGCAGGCGAAATTGGGCGCAAGCGAGCCATGATCCGGAAAATGTTGGACGGGTGCTGGCGATCGTGTATCGAGCCTGATATGGCGACTCAGCTGCCGTTCGTAGCTGATGCCATCATCGCCAACCCTCCCAGCTTTGCTCACATCCACTGCGCCCAGGCTTTAAGTATTCCCGTACACTTGATGTTCACCATGCCCTGGACCAGCACGAAAGCCTTTCCTCACCCCCTGGCAAATGTAACTGGCAGTGGCGACGAAGACCAAGGGTTCAGGAATTTTGTCTCTTACGCCGTGGTTAACTGGTTGACTTGGCAAGGGTAGGGAGTTCTGCCTAAACAAAGAGTCTGCTTATTGTATACTGACGCAATTAGGGTGGGCGATGTGATCAATCATTGGCGGAAGGAGCTTGGTTTGGACGAAGTAGCTATGTTTGAAGGGCCTCGTCTTGCGGAAATTTTGAAGATACCTTTCACATACTGCTGGTCCCCGGCTCTCATTCCCAAGCCGTCAGATTGGCCTTCTCATATCGGTGAGTCGTCACTATATCCACCATATCTAATGCACCCTTATGCTAACAGCGTTCCCCTCCCCCTCCGAAGACGTCTGTGGTTTCTTCTTCCGGGATCCACCAAGATATGATCCCCCAGCAGACTTGCTGGCCTTTCTTGCTGCTGGTCCACCCCCTATTTATATTGGGTTTGGTAGTATCGTATTGGAGGACCCAGAAAGCATCACCGCTATTATCCTCAACGCTGTACGTACAACAGGTGTACGGGCCATTGTTTCCAAAGGCTGGTCCAACTTAGGCGGCATGCACGATGACAACATTTATTTCATAGGAGATTGCCCTCACGAATGGCTGTTTGACCGCGTGGCAGCTGTTGTGCATCATGGAGGTGCTGGCACGACCGCTTGCGGGTTACGAAAATCCAAGCCCACAATCGTTGTACCATTCTTTGGAGAGTGAGTGGTTATGGAAGACTATATACCGCGGTTCCATTTTTGCTAACAATCTCCACAGTCAGCCCTTCTGGGGAGATATGGTCGCTGCAGCGGGCGCTGGTCCTACTCCCATTCCACATAAAGAACTTACAGTCGACAGGCTGGCCGAAGGGATTCGATACTGCCTTAGCGAGCAAGCGCGCATGTCAGCCGTTGCTATAGCTGCCAAGATGCAGTCGGAAGCAGGTGTAAAGGCTGCAGTCGCCTCATTTCACCGGAACCTCCCACTTGAGTGTCTGCAGTGTGATCTAGATCCGGGTCTACCAGCAGTGTGGTCGCTCCGCCAGAAACGTAGGAAATTCAAGCTGTCAAAGATTGCCGCAGAGGTACTAATCGCCGACGGATCCATCGACGCAAAAAGTTTGGCAATGTACGTACAAGAGTTTGACAACCTCGAGGATATTGCTTTCTTTTTGTCTGCGTTCAGCTTCTGATGAGACTTCTTTTTATAGGCACGCCATCCGCCCAATCTTCATTGAAAATCGCCGATGGGATCCCGTCACGGGCGGGGCGTCTGCAGTGGTTGGAACAGCCACCGATGTTGCCGACTCTATTTTAGGAGCCTTCTACAAGCCTGCTCTGGAATATCACAAGTTCAAGGAGGAGCGCGAAGATCAACTCTCAAGCAGCAGGTCTAACCTCTCCGTCGAAAATCTTTCAGACAGTCTATCTGTCCATACTGTTTCGACCGATCACGAGAAGGAGCCACGCGGTATGAGTATTTCCAGTAGCAACAACTCTACGGTGTCTGCGGATTCAGACGCGCAAAAGCGATCGGGTACTGGCAAAAGAAAGCTGTTTGGTAGGATGGCAGCTTCGTCTGCCAAAAGTTTGGGCAGCGTTGGTCCTGCCATGATTAAGGGCACAACTGTTGACTTTCCCCTTGCTTTGGCTGAAGGGTTGCGCAACGTCCCTCGGCTGTATGGTGAAGAGCCGCGAGACCACGGTCCAGTTACTGACATCAAGAGCGGGTTTGCTGTTGCTGGGAAAGGATTTGCATGGGGAATGGCAGAGGCGGTTAGCGACATAGTTGTTAAGCCATACCAGGGTCTTCAGAAGGAGGGTGCGAAAGGTGCGATCAAAGGAGTTGGCAAAGGGGTAACAAATATGGCAGCCAAATCCGGCTCCGCTATGTTTGGCCTTATGGCATACTCTACTGCTGGCATCGCGCAGAGTTTACGGTCGTCAGGTCAGTCCCGGGTTAGAAAGCTCATCGCCCAACAGCGCCACTCTGAGGGAACGTGGTTACTGGAGAGCGGTCAGTATACAGCGACGGAGAATATCGTAGCCACTTTTCGGCAGAAATTGAGGAGTACTAAGGATGCCTGAACGTGATATTCCAGTACCATGGTCTTCTTGGCGCAGAGGTTGAGGGTTTTTATCGGTATCCCTTCTGGAAGCAGGACTTGATTACCACGTTTTCTTCATTTTAACAACTCTTTAATAACTAGAACCAGTGAATGGATCATAGAGCCTGACAAATCACTTTAGATAACCCTGTGGATCCTAAGCATAACGTACTTTAGGCTACCAGAACCAACACATTCGAAACTGTACCAGACACATTCGACGGCTGGATGGCCAGTGAGGGCATAGAAAAATGCATTTGCCTGTGGCTGATCGAAAACGTCTAAATATCTAAACGAATACGAGTGGGTCTGGAGGCCACCAATAGTCATTGATCTACGCCTTGGCGTATCTTTCCATTCCTGATTGTTCTGCAACAGCGAGAAAAGTAAAGGGGAAGAAAAGACCCTAATTACCACCTCGTATTCGCTCCCCTGATTTATTCTAAGAATAGAGCCGCAGGCGGCCACGTAGGATCTGCTACTTCTGAATATCACTTAAATATTTTGGGACCTACTGCAGAGCAACTCATTGCTTACACACAGCTGCTACTTCTTGTGTCAGCACAAATTCATTCATGATGGATATTCTACTGAGAACGGTCTTCAGGGTCAACAATGAAAGAACACACCTCTGACAACTTTGCTCTCAACTCGCGGGACGCTTCTTATAATCCCGATGAATTACCAAGACACGAAGGCAAGCGCAGGTTACTCCTGATATACATCCATGGCTTTCTAGGGTCAGAGGACAGCTTTTGTAACTTCCCTAGGGAAGTCCACGATCTCCTTAAAGTCTCGTTGGCTCAAACCCATGTCACATACACCAAGATATACCCACGTTATAAAACCAGAGGACCTATACGTGTTGCTCGCGACGATATCAGCCGGTGGTAAGCATTTACCTCAGCCGCAACACACTTAGCCCTATATATTGAGCAATCTTTTTCGCAGGTTATCGCCACATATGGCCCCAGATTTGGATGTCATACTGCTCGGTCACAGTATAGGAGGCCTCATCGCAGCAGACGTTGCACTTGCCGAATCTTATACAACCGCTGGCCATGTTCCGAACAGTAGGATTGTTGGTCTGGTGGCTTTTGATACGCCTTTTCTTGGACTTCATCCGCGCGTCATTGCAACAGCAGCCGGCAGGGTACTTGGCCGGAAAGCGAAGAACGAGAGCCGGCGCACATCTCAGAGTACCACAGACAGTCGAATAGCAACCGACGATCCGACGTTCGATCCAAACCTGACCAACGATGTCGACAGGGCCCAATGGAAAGGGTGGGATGGAGCGCGCCATTTTCTTGCAAAACATTCGGGTCATTTATCTCGTTCTGTTCTTCAGTATGTTTTCTCATACTACGATCATGTCGGATGTCTAAATGACTACTTTGGGCTTCTTAGACGACACAAGAGACTCTGTCGTTGGGCAAGACGCGATGAACCTGGTAGAAAAGTCAGGTTTGTTAATTATTACACGACTGCCTGCCCACATGGCGAATCCACCAACGGTAATGATCACGGAAACAAGATGGTCTTGAGTCATAGAACGTCGCAAATACATGACTATCACGTAAAGGACGGAGACTCTGCGATAGTGTTGCCTGATATTCGAGCTGATATACAAGGAAAGGTGGCAGACAACCGCTCGTCTGACTCACTGCTCGACACGAAATTTCCTTCCACCAGGGTGGATATACGGTCATCGTCAAGCTCATGCAATTTAGGCGAGCAGAGAAATAATCCCGAGGGATCTCGTCTCAGACCATCGGGGCGACTGTTCTGCTATGTTCCAGAAACAGCCCGCAAAGAGCAGCTCTGGATTCCGCTACGAATGGAGGGCATGGATGAAATCGCTGCCCACCAGTCCATGTTTCTTCCTCTGGGCACATATTACGACCGGTTGGTTGCCGATACTGTGGCAAAGATTGAAAGTTGGCTGGTATGAGTATAATTTCACTGGAGTGTATGTATAAGTATTGATTGCCACCCTTTGAGTTCGTCAAGTGATAGATAGTATACGAGTTCATAGAGATACTATATATTGAGCTCTTTCATATAAGTTTTTGAGCTTTGTCCAAGTACTTGGGGCTATATGACAGAACAACCATTTGAATGGGATACTTGTAGATCTAAAATTACTATTAAATCAATAGACAAATTCTTCACCTTGGTTAAGGAGCGAATGGTGAAAGGAACACCCAGAATGGTCACAAGTCACGTGACTGAATACCATCCAGCGTGTGGCCAAGAGGTGGAAAAAGAAAAAGAAATAAAAACCCCCAGGTGATATCTGGAAAATATTAACATAATAATAAACGATACCTATTATAATAAAAATTTGATAATTTTTTAACTTTATATCATTGGTAGACTTGTAGCTATTTTGAGATAGTAGCTGCCTAAAATAGCGTATTACACAGGTGAAAGGATCTGATCTCCTATAAGCTTATAAGACTAGTCTGTTACCGGATATTCGAAGAATTCACTGTCTGAAGCGCACAGGTTGAACCCTGACAACAGGTACTTGCTTTGTGGATGAGAGTGTGACGATTAGGCAAGCAAACAAAGTTCGGTCCACAGTCTCGGCCTCCGCGGGATCCGCCAGTCTCACACTTCCTGCAACCAACTCGCCCTCACCGTCACCAACACCCACAATCTCTGCAGTGTGCTCTGCTGTAAAAAGTAATTAGCCGCGCTATCGGGGACCGGTTATCTTGGAAAGCTTGACTACATGGAGCCCGAGGGACCCGAGAGTGAGAAGGAGCCTGTTGTCAGGCGTGCGGTAAGTTTGAGTGGCACTGCATGCCCATACTACAGTCCGCAATTGCTGACGGATGCCAGTGCGATCAATGCCGCCTCCGAAAGGTATGCAACTGCTGCAATCTATCAATAATGAATTGGGTTATCCCATTTAGGAAGGACACTCACATATTTTGGTGCCACCATTAGATACGCTGTGACAAGCGGTCTCCCTGCTCCAATTGCCGCAGTTCCCAAATCATCTGCCGCTCAACTGGTGCTGGTCAGAAGCCCCCAGAGCCAAAGAAGCGTGTCCTTATCTCGAGCCAGTAGTACGTACAATTAGTAGGCTGCTCACCGAGTTCAACTGACATAGTCTAGTGAGAGGAAGATTGACCTCATCGAAGAACGTCTGGGCAACATCGAGCGTACCCTTTTGGAACTCAGAGCGCACGCCAAGGGCCCTTCGGAACAATGCCATCATTCTACCCCACTGTCAAGCCAGCTGAGTCCATCCACTACGACCAATTACACTAGTGCTGCTGCGACTCTGGATCAACACGAGTCTACTCCTGCTTTTGAGGGCAATTCCTCCCTCGCTGCCCATTCCGCCTACGCCAGAGAATTCCTAGAGACGGCCGTCTCCCGCAGTGCGCTCCAGATGTCGACTCCCAAAATAAGCACCGCGCTTGCGTCCTTGAAGCAGATCGTTGATATGCAGGACCACCAGGCACAATCTCCCTCCCGCCAAGTGCGGTTCCCGAATCAGAGGGCAATTCCAGGCTCGGGATTGCGCGAGCTTACCATGCCTCCAGCGCCGATTGTTCTGGCACTTTTGCGCAAATGCCAAGGTACTCCCTGAGACGTGATATGTTCTCGCTATAGCTTTCTAACGTACTACCAGAGCAACCGAGTATCCTGCAAGCATACCTGCCTTTCCTGTCGCCCCGACGGCTAATTGAGAAATGCCGCCAGATCTACTTCTCCACGGAGGAATACTCCGATGCTACTTTTATTATAGTTAACGGCGCCCTGCTCTACCTGATTAGCGACGTCGTCGCTATCACAAAGGATTCACAGACTAGAGAGGAGTACGATAAGTATTTGAAGCTGTGTCTGGTCAACCTTGAAACTGCTTTGGGGAGCTTGAGCCTTCTGATGCCTGCGAACGATGAAAATATCGAAGCACTCGCACTAGGAGTAAGCTTTGTCGCCGGAAATATTTTACAGTCTGCTGACAGGGTCAAGGCCGTCTACGCAATTGAGATGTCAAAGCCGTCGTTCGCAATGACGTTAACTTCAGCGGCCTTCCGCTTATGCCAAACACTCGGATACCATCGATCAAACCCTTCAGACAGCAGCAATAAGCCATCCCTAGGAAATACACTATTCTGGACGGTCTACGTTTTGGATAAAGCGGTTTCCCTGCGTCTGGGACGCGCGTCAACCATTCAGGATTACGACGTCACATCTTTAGTAAATATCGATACGACCGGACTAGATGAGCCATTTGACAAAATCTACTTGTTGTGGGTCCGATTTGCGACAATACAGGGAAAAGTGTATGAATTACTTTACAGCCCTGCAGCTTTGGCACGGCCGGAAAGTGAGCGGGTAGCTCATGCTCGCCAGCTGGCCTCTGAGATGCAGCAAGTGGTTATGGAGCCATTCGAGGTATGCACTGTTGGTGACATAGCCAGTAATACTCTAACATAGTCTAGGGTATTAATTTCGATAAACAACGATCCCAGGTCGATCAGGTTTTCTTCAAATCAGACAAGGTTGCCCGCTTGTCAGTTTTAACGTTGATATACCGCGCCATTCCGCCACAAGGCACACAGGGCACATTCATCCACGAATGCATAGAAACGGCTAGGTCCGCTCTCGAAGTACATCAGGACTGTATGGCGGAAGTGAAGGAAATGACAGAGCATATCAAGGCCGCGTACTTCCACTGGTAAGCTGCAGATGCTTGGCACACCGCTATATCTCTAACATCCACTCCAGGACCATTCTCTATGCACCTTTTGTTCCATTTATAGTGATCTTCTGCCACGCGATTGCTTTGTCATCCTGGGATGATCTCGCCCGACTTGAAGACTTTGTGGCTTCTCTGCAGCCTAACTGTTTTCTTTCGGAAGCAATCTCAAAACTGTATCAACTATGCCATGTTCTCAGCAATGTGGCTAGACTGTACATTGAGGCAAAAGAACAAGTGCAGGTCAAGGAGGATCAAGACCTGGCATCTGTCGGTCAAGAGTTTGATGTATACCTCAGTGCTCTTGGGTTGGCACCTATGTCGGCGGACGACAATGATAGCGCGTGGGCATCCGCACCTGTTCCTGCTGGGTCAGCGCCTGGAGATGCACGAGGCGCGATGGAAGGTCAATATTCTGGACCGATACCTCAGACCAGCCAACTGGGGAACTGGTTCTCGGGGAACCAGCACATGATGGGCCTGCTAGAAGAAGATATCTCCCTGTTCGATCCATCTTCTTGGACTTAATCAGGTGAGTACAGCTACAACCCCAAATTCCCTACACTACGCGGCCAGAAAGTAGGATTTTGTGCTGGTTTCGATTTGCTGAGAGCATTCGCTATGTCAAGATACTGGACGTTGCCATCATGCGGTACTGCATACCCATCGTCGAAAATGATCGGTCTCACGACTCAGATACACTTTCCACCATCAATGACCATCTCCGTCCCGTTGATAAACCGACCCTCATCACTGGCCAGATACAGACAAATGTTCGCAATGTCACTCCCCTCCGAGAGACGGCCCAACGGCACATTTCCAATGAACTTCTCCCAGTTCTCCGGCGTATTTTCCATTCCCGTGAACACGGAGAACAACGGCGTAGCCGAGAGAAGAGGAGCGACCGAATTGACACGGATATTATGCGGTCCATACTCAGCCGCCAGACCCTTGGTAGCCTAATCAACATCTCATTAGCATCTCACACATAAAGGACAAAAGAATAACATCAATCCACTCACATTCGAAACCGCCCCCTTGGACGCATTATACCACACCAACCCAGGCCGAGGTCTCGACGCTCCCGTCGACGAGATATTAATGATCGACCCGCCCTGGCCCTGCTCAATCACCCGAGCCACGAACGCCTGACTGCCCAGATAAACTCCCTTGACATTCACATTGAACACGCGCTCCCATTCGTCTTCGGTGACTTCCAGCGTCGGCTAATCAACAATGCATAAGCCTCACTTCTTCATAAAAGTATTCATCATCACCATAAGAGAAAAGAGAGAAATGAGATACCTTATTTCGATACGTCGTCCCCGCATTATTCACCAACACATCCAATTTCCCAAACAACGACACCGCCTTCTCCACAATGCGCTTCCAATCCGCTGCCTTGGTCACGTCCATCTGCTCGAACACAATATTTTCTGGATCGGCGGCGGCCGTCTTCTGGCCCCCTTCGACACTGATATCCGCCACGATGACCTTGGCTCCTTCGGAGGCGAAGCGCTGCGCGATGGCGGCGCCGAAACCGGATCCGGCTCCTACATACTCAACTCGTTAGTATGAGTGGGTTGGGGAGTGTGTAGAATGGAGTATATATAAATCCGAATACAGTGAATATATAGTAGATAAGAGAATATAGACGAACAAAAAAAGATGTACGAGAGAAACTGAAATTGAAGGAAGGGAACTAACCAGTAACAATAGCAACCTTCCCTTCCAGTCGAGCACCGGGAGCGAGTTGTTTCGTCATTTCGAAAAAGTTATGTATAGTATAGTAGTAAAATACTGGTAGCAAGTTATAACTTTGATAATAATAAGTACAAATGCACACAATAAGGATTAACTTGAAAAGAGGTAGTTGGATTGGTAAAGATGGATGGACGATCACGGTCTTTTCTTATATACGTTAGATACGATACTTTTGTGTCACAGCTTAAGAGAGAGATGATGCAGGCAGCCAGCTTACCCCGCTTCTCTGAGTTGGAGAGATAAGGAAGTAGTAATCGGCTACGGCTCTTCCATGGGTTAACCAACTTGCTAGACTACTTACTTAATATGATGTGCAAGGGGGGAGGCGGGGAATGAATGGATCATCAAAGAGGGGTTCTGTCTTTTATTGTTACGTTATTGGTTGGTTAGTGACGTGCGGAGAAAGGATTAACCTAATGCTTTGTAGTTGGGAGTATGTTGCTTTGGAAGAACGGAATGAAGTCCGGGCGGGTTGGTTGGATGGCTAGGATACCGAGGATTTACTATGTGCAGGGATTAAGTTGTTTCATGTTGGAAATTATTACTAAGTAGTGGGTTGGGGTGGGTTGGTATCATGGCGGTCTTGCTGTTTCAATTTTATAGATTCTGTTCATCATCATGATAATTTAATTCCAAAGATATGTATCTTATTCCAATTAAGAAAAATCCGAAAAGTGAGAAAAATGGCTGTATAAGAATCAACAAAGAAATATATATATATGTACACAATCGAAGTAGATAACTGAATATTTACTGATCACCCTCAAACTTAATTTCCCTCTGCTTCCTCAAGGTCGGTTCGTCTTCCTCTCTCGCCGTGCCTGTCTGCCTCGCCTGGATATCAACATACCGAATCAAGCTCTCGCAGAGACGATTCAGAACCCATTCTGGTTCCGTCTGTGTGGCTAGCATCGGACTCGTCTTACCGATCCAATCCCAATTCAAAATCCCGTATTCGTCTTCTTGTACTTCCACATCGTCTGGACTGGGGTCCGTGAAGCGAATGAGTCGGGTGAATTCCACCCATTCTTCGTAGGTATATCGTTTTCTCTCGCCCTCTACAACGTCTCGGGTAGTTCGCTGGATCGCGTACGCGAGTTGCTGTGCGAAGTGAAGGGTTGACGCTGGGTCTGATCCCGTACCTGAAGCCGTGTCTGGTTCGCTGGCGAGTTCTTCGAGCGATCTTGTGGGTGGATGGTCGAGGCTGTGCTGGTGCTCTCCTCGCGTGCCTCTTTCTTCGTTTTCCAATCCGACGTGGAAGCCTTCGTTTACTCGTCTGTTTTCTTCGCGATGCTGCAGAGTCGTGTAGAGGACTGGGAATTTACGGAGGAAGTCTCGATATTTTCCTGACTGTGGAAGGACGGTCCAGTCGGCGAAAACGCTGGTGGCGTGCTTGAATGCGACGACGATTGTGTCGCTCATCTCTGATATGAGGACTGTCATTGTTGGCACGGATAGAAGGGACCAGACGATGAAGAAGGGTCTCGCTGCGTTGGTGGTTGGTGTGATGTCTCCGTATCCGATCGTGAGGAGAGAGCAAAAGCCGAAGTATAGGGCTTGGAAGTAGGTGATTTGTTCTAGGCGCCAAAAGACCACAGCACCGCATGTCCAGACGATACCAAACATGATGAGACTCAGGATCAAATTGTACCACCGCCGGAAGAGAACGGTTTCGTATTGAATTGCTCGCATGGCGTTGAAGCGGTCTTTTTCTTCCCTCATGATGAGGAGCTTCGGTCGGCCTACTAATGAGAGCGCATTGATAGCACTGCGTCCACCAGGCCTGGGTGGGCGCTTGGATTTGAATTTGAGATGTGGTTCCTCTGCGCCTGGATCCAGTGAGATGGAGTGCTCGATGGTCGCTTGTCGTTTCCTTTCAACATGCTTTCGCACGACATTGTCGTATTGCAGTTCCCGGGCAAAGTCATGGATACTTCCCACCACAAGTCCGAGGATGATGATACCCATCACTGCATAGGGGAATACAAGGCCCTTTCCGACCGAGCTTGGAGGAGTGATGTCGCCGTATCCTAATGTCAGGATTGTGACGTCTGAAAAATAGAGTGCATCCGCAAACGATATATCGTCGATGACGGCATGGAAGATAGCAGCTCCTATTAGTAGCCACACCACGAATGCAGTGGTTTGCAAGATCAACGTTCTCTGGCCGTCGGTAAGGGCAAAATACTGCGGGTAATGCCCCAGAACGTATCCCAGCATGTTGATCATCAGGATGACAGTGAGGAAGAAATACAGAGCTGCGGCGATGACTGCACTCCAGTAGGCCTGAGAGTAGGTCTGGTCGGGTGGTGTTGGACCATCGTAGATGTTCGTAGCAATGGTTATACCGATCAAAATCGATGTGGCCAGGCACCAGAGGATGATAGATGCGGGCAAAGCTATGATGTATCGCATAGTGCGCGTAAAATTGAACAGAAGAAAAACGTTGCCTGCAATGCCACACGCGAGTGATGTGGCATTGAGAGCTATGCACCTGTTCGGGTTAGCACTATCTGTGGATATCTCGGAGATGTGCACTTACCATCGAGGGTCACTGATGAGTTCCTGCTCCGGTGCGCCTGATGATGCAGTCCCGCCAAGTAGCTTACTTTTCCACGGCATCACAAGCGCGACAATCGACATGAGATTAGCGAGAGGAGCAGTGGTAGCTGCTATCAGTGGAATAGCAGTAGATGCGATCCACCAGTCTTGTGGCCCATCATCTTCCGCCGGCCTTGGATTGAAGTGACTTCGGAATCTCTTGCCAAGCGACCTCCTATCCGTGCTCCGTGGTCGATCTTTATCATCGACCATATCTCGATTGAGGCGACACGCCACTAAACAAGCCGGAAGAGCCTCTGCTATATCCTGAAAAGTAGTAGGGATAAAACTTCAAGATAAGACATGGCCTAATAGATCAGTTCTTGAGAGTAAGTGGTTAGTGAATGTCACAAAAGGATACGTAGGTCGGTTTGATAGTCGTCCATAAGTTGGAAAAAGCCCCGTAGGACAAAGAGCCTACTAGAGTTCAGCTGAATGGCGAGCATCACCAGCGAAGCCAGAGGTTCCTTGTTTTGCAATGGCGGCAACTCGCGGCAGACAATCTCGTGACGGGCCAACCCCGGGAATGTGCCCTATTGACTTCATCTGAATATGACGTCATGGTTCATTCTCCCAGGTACCAGAGAACTTCTTAGTTCCTCACGACCCAGAGTTCATTAATTAGCAGATTAAAGGAAGCACACAAGCTTTTGTCAGTTATGTGGGTCTGTCAGCACCTTACTATCACTACCCTGCGATGCTTGTCACAATGTCGAGCACGTCAACAGTCACAATGTTGCTTCCTGGCGTTAAACCATACATGAACATAAACTGATATCAAGGCCAATATGAGGTCCGGAAGGCATATAATACACTATATTAATATATATACGTTAAGAAAACCATGTCGATTCGTCGAGATGTAAGCCGGTTACGGCACCACATAATGATATCCCCCGGAACGCCGCCATACCGCCAAAAGACTTTTACCTGTCATTCGTGGTGACTGTATCGCGATGTCACAGTAGTTGACACGTCCACTGTTCTCATGATGCCCATGGTCTCTGTGCCTTGTCGCTCTGAATCGCCACGGACCGTGGTCTCGATCCTTGGCGCTTCCTGAGCGTTGGGGATGAGAATGTCCTGGTCCGATCCAACCTCCGTCAAGGTCATCTGGTTTTTGCTCCTATCTGCGCGACTGGGACGACTATTCTTGACCTTGCTCAATTCGTACTGTGATGTCTGGGTGTTCTTGTGACTGGAGTATTTGTTGCTCGTATACTCGCGGTGGGTACGGGAGATTAGAGCTGAAAGGGCGGGCAGGCAGGCACAAATGACCCCGATCGTTATCTCGGCATTTCTAACCACGAAAAAATCGTCAGCTAGGTGATACAATGATATCCAGTTTAGGGAATAGTCGTACCCGAACATGTTAATGCGCATGAAAGCCAGTGTTCCGTCTTGTGATTGCCCTGTCAAAATAATGAGAATCAGACGGACAATACTCGATGCACACGCTAGTCCTCCAGCTCCCAATACGACCATGACTCGCATTTTCTTCTTCAGCGGCAATTGCAACCCCACCGTCAAAGGTAGGGGAAGAATTAGGATAGCCATATCGCTAACAACACTGACAACTGCATCGGCAAGAATGATTGATGTCTGGTCCAGGCATGACCCCGGTGTGTCAGGGGCCCAGAACTTCGCTATTGGGTCGCAGATTCGGATCTTGACAATGACCGCTGGAATATAGTAGGCGAGCATAATACCCAGGAAGACGTAGATAAATATAACGGTTTTTCGGTAAGGGCTGAAGACTCGTGCAATGATCCAAAGTAGGGACAACTTTGTTAAATATGCGGTCGGACCATACATGACCATTGTCACATACACCGTCTGAGCAAGTTAACACAGAAAATTGGAGATTGTAATAGACTCATTCAACTTACCTTCTCGAAGGGTATGCGATGGGATACAGGCACATCAGCGTAGTGCACCCCGCCCCCGAAATGGCCCACTGAACTAATACTCAGCAAACCTCCGAAAGGGGCATTTTTTTTATACGTACTGATCAAAGCAATAATTGAATAACACACACCAAGAAACTGCCAGTCAAGATAGTTGAGCATCTCATTCAGTAGGTTGGCATCAATGTCCTTACCCAAGCACCTAGACAGGTCCCTGTGTGTTCGTTAGCACTGGCCATCTGCAGCTGCTCATTAGGCCCTTACAATCCTCTCTTCGAAAGCCGTCCATGATGACAAGGCGGGTAAAACATCGCAGAGCAAAGAAAATCGTCATCGTAGTGATGCATAGTATCTGTGTCGCCAGGTTCCATTTCTGGACCGACCTGTCCACATGTTTATCTGTCATGCTGGTGTCATCACGTCCAAGCAGCTCCGCGAGCATCGTGACGAACGGGTAGGCTTCACAGAAGCGCTTCCAAAGTGCTGGAAATAGATGAATGACCCAGCAGTCTGGGTTTAAGTCCCATTTAAGACTATATCACAACCAAATTTGGGAACTCGGGGTCATGACACATCAATCAAGGTCGATACATCGCGAGCAATAAAGCTCTCCGATTCGTCCTTTGCCACAAGCACCAAGCCTTCTTTTTTTTTATTTAGACGGAGGCCGTCACCCCTGAAGGCGATAGCGCAGGCCCTAAGGATTTTTACTCCTTTGCAGAGCATCCTGCGACAGGGTTCCGGGCTAGCCAAAGACAGGGGTGCAATGAAGGAAGTACGACTAGTCCTTGGGCTTTACTTTTTCCGAATCAAGAGCCCAGTTGTGGGCTGGTAGTGGCTCGGTAAGTGGGCGATCTCGCCAAGTGCTCGAGAATATTGCCTGATTGCTAACTAGCATTGGGAAGAGTCTTTTTCGACTCCGTAATCCGTCGCTGTTCGGCGCAGGAGATTGATTGCTCGAAATTTTCAGTGCTTCGGACCCATTCCCTTTTAGACTGGCGATGACTAAATAAAATGCCACTCCGGGACAGGAGTGTGTGTACTCTGTACTGCGTGTAACCATGCACGAATCTGCATGGTCAGTGTCAAAGCTCAGAGTCCCCTCCCCGTCTCACATGTTGCACATGCGTTGCGATGAAGCGGGAACCCATGCGTGCATTCGGCTAAACACTTTGGGGGATTAAATTTTGATCAACAGATGATCAGGCTTCGCCTTTTCCAATGGCTTGTTCTAGTGTTGGAATGTAATGAAGCCAACACAATTATTGAAGCAAATGGGTAAGGGCGACTGGGGGAGGGGGTGGGATGAAAGAGAGATGTCGATCGAAAGCCACGCCAGATTCTGATCCATCCCCTTCGCGGGTCAGAGATGCGCATCTGCTGTCGCTTACGGTCTCATACCGTATGGGTACTCCGTAAGGAAGTCAAGGCTGGAATGACTGGGGCGGGCGCGCGCCGGGCGGCAAGTGGGGCCCGCCAGCCGTCTAAGAGAACTTAATGCCCGTGCGGATGCAACGCTGTTACCAATGGTGGGCCTCGCGGACGTCAATCTTGCCTTACCCGGCATAGCTGGGGTCTCGTCTTAGATTATTGTGAAACTAAAACAACTGGTCGCCTCGATGGCTCGACGAAAAGAAAAAGAAAAAAACACAGCGAGACCAGAAGTACGATGCAGGAGCTGGCAAGAGCTGAGGGGTCCTGAGCAAATTTTTCGGACGAACCCACCACGCCGTCAAGCAATGCGTTTGTCTGGCTAGTTACAGTTAACACATTTGCTCCCCGGTTAGCAAACGTTTCTCCGAGATGTGAGAGGCAAACGCACTATAGACTCGAAGTGGAGTCATGCGTTTCTTTGTGTTCCCTTCCACGCGTGGCAGAATGTCCCGGACTTTCTGTTTACCATGTGACCCTGGGGATGACCACAGATTATCCCCCGTCTTAGCCAGCCTTATCAGAATATGCTAATTTGCCATAGAGTTTGCGCGGTAAAGCACTCCATGATCTGACTTTCTTTAATTCGAATATCTTAATCAACTGCTTTGCAATCGGTATTTCCAGGAGCGGGCAGGTACCTACCTCTGTATGTCGTGGTTCTTTATCCTCTGAAATCCGCCTGGTTGCAGATTAGGTCTAGTTCCCACGCCATGTCCTAGTGACCATCGCTGATCCCAATGACGCCTGGAAAAGTGGACGGATTCATACTATAGCTCTACTATTTAAACCCGATGTCCGAATAAGTATGTATGTGCTTTCTCATTCATTCTCGTCGCTTAATTCTAAGCGCACTTACTACACTTCATCTCCACTTCCATTTGTCCCTCTTTATTTCCATTTCGGCTATGTGTAGCCTTTGAAGGTCTCCACCTCCAGAATTTCGTCACGAATATGGGAGAAGGAAATTCGGAAAATATGATCCGCTTTTAGCGTCCATGGCTGTCGTGTACAAGCGGTTTGGCCCCCAAGTTAAAGCGCTGTCGGTAGATCCGGCTTAGAATATAGCCATGATGTTGGGGGGTGAAGATACCCCTCCGGGCATGTTCAGGGGAATTGATGCCACAAAGAAAGACCAGCGCTGGAGATCTTGGCAAACTTGAGACAGTGCTTCTAGATCAAACAGCTCTCCTGTCAAAGGGAAATCAGATCAGTATATTATTGGAGATCGCTTCATATTGCATGCAATTGATTTCAACGTACCGATTGGCATGCCCCAGCCCGCAAGTACATACTCATGCAGGAACAAATCAGGCGACTGGGGTGGGTAAACCTGTTACATGTCAGTCAAAATGTACTTGAGTAGTGATGCATTGCATAAGATTGCAGTGGATGATATACCTCCCAACTAATTGCATCGCTGGCAATCGCGGCGAACCCGGTATCCCAAAGCCATCGCAGCACATCTGTAGTTGCCTCGACACCTGCATGCTCCGGGCTCGGATTGTCCGAGTATTGCCGCTTCTGGTCATCTGTCATGGCGGTATCCCATTCCTTCGTCACTCCAATGCGAACAAAAAGTATGTCGCCCTTTTGAAAAGTAATGCCACATTCCTTGGCAATTTCCTTGATATCTGAAAGCCGGATTTGATGTGTCGAAAAAGTGCTGTATCTGATTCCCCTCTTTTCTGCCCATGTGGCATAATCGATCAATACCCCGCGACCTGTCGAACAGCATGCGACACCGCAATTAGTCGCTTACTCCGAAAGGTCAATCAATAAATAGGTCAATTTCCTACCAGCAATCCCTTCTTTGGCCCAATGCTGCAAGCCGATCCGATTGTTCGTTCGATCATTGATTTCCTCGACGGTTGCGCCACCATAGAACACACGCTCGGTTTGGCCCTCAACCGTCTGCGAAAAATGCCGCAGACCATCCCACTGGCTACTTTGTTCTATTCTGGAGTTAGCCCAGGGGGGTGGTACCGCGGGCGAAAGGAAGAATAGTGCATGTGCATGACCTACGAGGATTCATGGTATAGACATCGTCGAAAGCCACACCGCCCAAAAGCGGAATGATCTGATGGTGGCATGGTTGACGGTTCAGATTAGGATAATCCAACTTGGTCAGTTCCCAGCCCATCGTCACCCGTCGCCCGGTCTTGATTTCAGTGGCAGCAGCATTGGCCACCACCTCGGGGGTCAAGATCGCAAGCTTCCCTAATCCTTCTTCGCGGCTTCCTGGCTTGCCAACCCATACTTGCTTGGGGTTCGGCAGCTCATCAAATGGTACATCGAAAGGCGACTGACTAGAATTACCCGACGACATATTTCTGAGAAAGATAGCTAGGCCGATCGAAGGAAGAAGAATACACCACAGCACGTTGGGAGACGGAAACCAGGGATTTTTGGACAGCCAGCTGAAACCCGTGTACGCATAGGTTTTAATATCTCCCTGCACGATGGTTCAACTACCAGTTGTAGCCTTTGGAGAATGGTTCTATCGCTTCCAATAGTTACTAATCCAAATGAAAAGGGTGGGGATGAAAGACAGACCGGTTCGGCGCCGTTGTCATAGCGGATGCACTAGATCCAGAAAATCAATAGACGGATCGCAGCGACGGGCTACCAGGCCCGCATCTGTTATAGTACTTGCTCCGCACCCAACTTTGAACCCCCTGTTCGGATTTACACGCTACACATAAAACGTAATACTGAGGATTGCACCAGTTTAACACAGTCCCGCCGAGTCCACAAAAAGCGAGGCCACAGAAGAGGGCTCGGGGTTACTGAATCGGCCAAACCGTCTGTCTATTATGCCTGAGCGTGCATACGCACCTGGTTACAAAGCAAACGCGACCTGAACCATGCTCACTCCAGGTGGATCTTAACTGACATCTTATGGGTCGTCTTATCGGTTGAGAGCCATGAACCACCGAGCGAGTCAGGACTGACAAGTGACAACTGATCAGGATGCTGATGGCAGCCACAATAAACCCAAACGGAAAACCAGGCTGTCAAGGTGGAGATGGAGAGAACCTTAAGTCCTTTCAGTTGCCTATTTGGAAGTAGTGAGTAATCCAGAGGAAGCGGCAGACCGCAGAACATACATACTTACAGGCATAACGGTAACGTACGTACATGCAGTAACAGCACGGGACTCCCCAAAGGAGCTTAGTGTCGGTTCCCTTCCTGGCAGAGACCGTTTATTGTCAGGCTAGCGAGGCAACGACAACTAATGCATCCTCTTTCTTCCCTCCCCTGGTCTAGAGCAAATCAATTGTCGAATGGCGACCATCGGCCATGTTTCTTCAACCAGGTGATTGAGGAGCCGTTATGTCGCTGGTCGTGGTTGGTGGATCCACTCCTTCATCGTCAACTCCACCCGGCCGGTGCTCTACGCAAAAGGGAAGTATACTCAAGGCAAAGCTAGAAAGCTCCCACGAGCTAAGCAACTTAGTGCATGATGTGTGGGAGTGTCTGTGGTGCCGTTTTCTCTGCCCGCTTACCCTGCGCCGAGAGATATATCCCAGGCTGATGTGCCGGCACCTTGACTGTCTGTCTGTCATACACGGTTGTTGTTTACATTTTCATTTCTGCCCGGCATTCCTTCCGCCTCTTTTCCCACACCCCCCGGTCCCAGACCTGTTCCTTTCGGGTAGTACATGATCAAAAATTGAGCCGCGTGGCTTGCTCAATATTGTTTCATCTGATGCAACGTGCGACTTGACCTGTTTGCTCTTCTTTCTGGTTATATTGCTTTTTCTCTTCCCACTGTGGCTCCGATCTACATCCATTGCTTCCATCTAGCTCGCCATGGGGACGTTCGGGTCTCAGACCAGTACCTATAATAGGCTGGTCACTATATTTGTTGCCGTTGGTTCCATGGTGAGTATTCGGAAATCTCTCTTCTGCAATCGCTCCTAATTTTCCTTTTCTCCAATTACTAGACATACGGTTACTGCTCTTCAATTATCTCAAGCACGATCGGTCAGCCAGGATGGTTTACATACTTCAATCTTCCTCAGGAGGGCGAGCCGGGATATGCCTCAATAACGACCCCTGCTATATCTACAGCGAATGGCGTCTTCAGTGCTGGAGGTGCGGTTGGGACGCTCTTCATAATGTGGTCGTGTGATTATTTTGGTCGGAAACTTAATATCCAGTTGGGGGCTTTCTTCTCGATGTTCGGAGGAGCACTTCAAGGAGGTTCTAATTCACTCAAGTACGCCTTGATTTACCCCCCACCACTCTACTGCACATGCCCTTGGCTAACTCTACCTAGAATGTTTCAAGCTGGGCGATTTGTCTGCGGCCTCGGAATTGGTATCCTTGTGACTGTGTGTCCAATGTACCTTTCCGAGATGTCTAGTGCCTTCCGTCGTGGTTGGCTTGTTGGCCATCATGCCATCTTTCTCGTTTTCGGTTACATGCTTGCCGGCTGGGTAGGCTATGCCTGCTACTTTGCTGAAAATAAGATCGGTACATTTGGCTGGCGGTTCCCACTTTGTCTACAGTGCTTGCCACCTCTCGTCCTGCTGCTAGGATCGCCTTGGCTCCCTCGCTCTCCACGTTGGCTGATCAGTAAGGGAAAGCATGAGGAAGCTAAACTGGTCCTTGAGCGACTTCGCAGATCCCCAGACGATCCTAACAACCTGGTTGCTAAGGAAGAATACTTCCAAACTGCCGAGCAGATCCGTCTTGAAGGGGAGCGACTGTCTGCCTATGGAAATGTGTGGAACGCAGTTTTGAAGAAGAAGTCGTACAGGAAGCGTATGGCTATCGGCTTTCTGACCCAATGGGGAGCTGAATTCGGCGGACCTCTGATCATCGTAAGTGCTTCTTTACTGCGATCGGCTTGATAGCTTACATCGCGCAGAACAACTATGCCGTTCTTCTATACACCAACCTTGGAGAAACCGGCGGAATGCCACTGCTCCTCAGTGCGGTCTGGCTGACAACTGCTGGTAAGATGGAAACTGGTCGGACTATGAGGGTAAAGACTAATCGGCGTATTTTTAGGTGTCATTTACAACCCTCTTGGTGCCTGGCTTCACGACAAGGTCAATTCTCGTCGAAAAATGTACATTACAGGTTTTGTCGGGATTATTGTTACCACATCTTGCTTGGCTGCCATGACCGCACAATACGCGGGCACCACGAACCGGGTTGGTAACGGGTTTGGCATTCTGTTTATGTACCTTTACCTTGCATTCCAAGGGTAAGCATATCTCCACAGATTATGATTACAGACTACTCATCTCTCAACAGAACTTTCTGTGATACAACGATGTATCTCTATGTGTCTGAGATTTTCCCTACTGAGATTCGCCCGATTGGCATGGGATTCTCCCTATTTGGACAGTTCGCCGGTAAGAAACTGTTCTGATCCAAAGCCGTCCTAGCTACTAACGCATGACAGCGACTCTCATCCTGCTTCAGACTGCGCCGATGGGTTTCGACAACGTTGGCTGGAAGTATTATCTGGTTATCATCTGCTGGTCCGCATTCTTCATTCCAGGTGAGCTAGCTACGTCTTTGCAATCTTGGTATTCGTATTAATAGGTGGCCTCTAGTGATCTACTTTTTCTTCCCGGAGACTGCTCGGTTGACATTGGAAGAAATTGCACAGAACTTTGGCGAGGAAGTTGCGGTCCATCTAACTGACGCGACGGACGAGGAGAAAGCCCGCCTCGAACGTGACCTTGAGAAACGGCCTGATAGTGTGCCGCAATCCAACTCAAGCAAGGACAACGAGACTGAGGCTGTTTAGCCTACTTCGCATCCGACGGGGGAGTGGCTCTGTGCAAGAGACTGCCAAGGGCCTTTCTAAGAAGGTACGCCAGCTGCCATCTCATACTGGACAATGGCTTACAGTGTATACAGCAATAATAGTATGTGACAACCACATACAAGGCCCAAGGGCTGCTTAGCGTTTCGAGATGCAAAGTCTGACCACGCTAGTAAGCTGGTTTTGATGCAATTGATGATACCCTGGTTATCGAAGAAATGATATAGGTGGCAGGCAGGAGCATATATACTAAGTATAACTCTTTGACATATGAAGTCCTGATCTTGTTTGGAAAGTGCAGACATTATGGCGATGATCAGTGGAACGAAATTACTATCTTATGTTATACTCTAATTATAGTGACTGACAATCAATGTGTGTTCAGTGGATATTTTCTTTGGTGTCATTTCAGAGAGAAGCCGCTACATGAAATATATATGGGAGCCTGGATGTTGCCAACACCTCCGGGATAATACGTGTCCGTGCCAGGCAGTTGGGAAGGCAACACTGGGATGGGGCGTTTCAGCCTGGCGGAGGCCAGATGGCATTACGTGAGCCTCGATGAGAGGCCCCGGCGAACGAGCTGGGGCCCAGGCGGTATAGGGGCACCATCAGCAGCAATAGCAGGCTACAGAGAGCCAGATAGATAAGAGGTGGAAACGGACTGTGGTATATTGGTTTTACAAGCCTGTCCTGAGCACACGACCTGGGTATCTGCAGTGATTTGGGTCAGGGAAGCTCTGTGTAAGTGGTTACCACGTTCCAGTGCACTCCGTAGAGGGACCCTGGGAGGGGCTTGGTGGGAGATAAAGATGGGCTTTGGAGCCAGGCAAATTGAGAGGACCGGGATGGCCTTGGGGTGAATCAGATAAGGATGGTCAGATGACCATTCAACCTCGGAATAGTGATTGATATTGATTACTTCAGTGCTGTGCGACTGATGAAAAGAGGGTCGGCTCATTTCCTGAAGATCCTCGTCTCGCACGATAAGTTGGGGGGAACTGGAAGTTGGAGGCAGTGTGGCCGTGGCACCTCAGGCACCCACGGGGGATTTGGGTGCTGGCACCAATCAGGAGGCCTCGTTGGACAATTGGGCCAGTCGCCCCCTCCTTCCGCTAGTCCTCTTCGGTCTAGGGGAGTTGAAGCGAGCCAATCAGGAAGCACAACAGCGCCTGAGCGACGGGCGAGCGTCTCAGGCAGACTTCCCAGGCCATCCAGGAGAGTCTCGTCACTGCCAGTAACTGCTCGTAGTAAGTAGCAAGTACTACTCTTAGTAGTAGTAAGAAGAGTGATTCGCATGATCGATCCCAATCAATAGTTCCAGTTCCCTTCTTCTCCGGGTCTGCTTGCTGTCCCTTTCTCTCCTGCTGCTGCTGCTGCTTCTCTTTCTTCTTCGTCTCCTTTCATTCCCTGGTCGTCCCTATTGCTATTCCTATTCACTACCAACTCCTCTTTTCTCCCTTCCCCGCTGGTTCCTCTCTTTCCCCTTCCTCCTCTCTCCGTCTTTCTCTCTTCTCTCCTCTCGGTCGCCCTCTTTCTCTGCTTCCCCCCCTCAGCCTCTCATCACTTACCAACCCTTCCCCTACCCACCCCGACTTCAGTTCTTCATCATTCCCCCCCTTTTCCCTTCATTCCTTCTCCATCAGTGTCTATTCATCTCGCTACTTCTACTTTTTACCTTCCTTTCCTAATCCTTTACTCTCCGTCTTTCCCACGAACCGTTGCTGTTGTTGGCTTAACATTCTAAAAGAACTTGAAGTTCCTTGGGTGGTCTGCCTGGGGCTCCCGGTTAACTGGACGGTCCTCTGTTAAGCGCGGAACTCGAACTGGGAAAAGGAAAAAAGGCACGGAAAAAAAGAAAAAAAGAAAAATAGCGGCCAAACACGCGCCGAACTCCCGAAACGAAGCAACCCGGCGTCGCCTCTCGTTTCTTCCTCCACTTCTTTCTTTTCGTCAGGTTCGACGTGCGGAAAATAGCAGTCATAAATCGGAGAGGCACAAAAGGAGGATTAGTTTAAACAGAGAAGAAAAGTGGATAAAAAAAAAGCATCAAGGAACACTCCGCCAAAAAAGCGAAAAAGTTTTGAATTTACCCTTCCTACCGCGACCGCGTGCTCCTCCCATCTCGACGGTCTGAACGGTAGACCAACCCTTCTCGTCGACTGCATCTTGTGTCTCAAGCATCATTTTCTACGGTTACAACGGAGTTGCAGAGCATCTCCGGTCCGTTTCTTATCTTCTGTCTTTTAATACAGAGAACCTCCGTCCTCTCGTCATCCGAGACTCGCTCAGGTCTTCCTTTCTCACCGGTCGCATCCCAATCTTCTGTCTCGTGAGCCAGCTGAATCTTTTCATCGGCTTCTGACGACGCCTGGCCTTATAATCGCTTGTACACCTGGTTATTAATCACTCATTGGCCTTTTTCGCCTATTCTACCAAGGCACATCTCTGTGTGTGCCTTCTTGTATTCTGCAGGTACGCTGAATTTCTCCGTGGACACTGCCCCCAAAAGCCAGGCTAACACCGCTTTCCACAGGGAGTCCGGACTTTCGCCCCGTTCGTTGCCTACCTATTAACCCATCCGTTTCCCGGTGTCGGTTATTTCTTCGGTGCTCCATCCTATCCTCGACCTTGTAATATTTTAATACGCCGAAAGATCCCTTGTGGTTGACCTCATCGCGTCTCCGATCGCTAAATCGTTAGCACCATTTCGTTTCGTCAATTGCACATACTGTTTTATACTCCTTTACAGTTACGAGTATGGACGCTGGCGGTCTTGCTCAAATGACCTACAACTCCTCTTTCAACAATGGCAGTGCCCTCGGGGTGCCTGGAGCCAGCTTTGGGTCACGCAGGAAAGGTTCCCATATCAAGCGTCTGAGCGTGCCTCCACCGCACATCTCGACTATCGATGAGTCTCAGCCATCTGCACCAATTCCGACTCCGCGCACCAGCCGTTCGCACCTTCTCGCTGGCTTAAGGACGGCTCCCAAATCAGCCACGATGCCCTCGGCCTCCCAACGCCAGCAGCACCTTGGCTTTGAAGGTGATAGATATGGCAATCATTCGAACCGAGCTGCAGATCGCGTTCCTCAAACCGCCATGGGAACCGGATTCCCTCGTCATTCGTTAGCCGTCAACCAGAATCTGGACATGAACACGGGCCGCCCCATGTACACTCTGCCGGAGCAGGTGCTCGCACCTCCGGCTCTTGACATCGCTGGCGATACGCAGATCGACGAAAGCCTGTACGCGGAGTTGATGTCAACCAACCTCTTCTTGGCTGCCCAGCAGCAGCGCTTGCAGCAGCAGCTGATCAGCGTCACCGCGGCCGCTCAGCAGTTTCAGGGTCTTAATCTCGGAACACCTGTGATCCAGCAACAGCAGCAGCAGGATTATTCTCCTTTGTCCCTCCCTGGTATGGGTTTCTATCAGCAACAGCTTCAGCAGGGCGTGCAGCCTGTGGTGCAGCCTGTTCCTGGACAGCCGGGGCTCTACTCGGTTTACAACCCCTTGACTGGGCAGCAAAACTATATCTATGACAATACCTTCCAGCAGGACAGCTCGCCACAGTACCAGGAAGAGGAGACCCAGTCTCCCTCTGTTCAGGTGCCGACCTTCAGAGCTGAGGTGTCACCGCCGCCTGAAAACCGCCAGTCTCCTGTGAATGTTTCTCAGCCTGTGTCTCCTCCCAGCGGCCGTTCATCCCCGCAAGAAACTGCCCCTCTGCCTCCTCCCTCGGCCAATGCCTTCCGCAGGGGTCACAAGAAGAGCTCATCCTTTAACCCCGCGCTCAAGATGCCGCTTGACACGGCCAAGGCTAACGCTGCCATCACACCCGCGGCTCCCAAGACTGCGGCGTTGCCTCAGACCCCAGCTACTGGAACTTTTGGGCCCGGACAGGCTCGTGCGGGCGAGCACCCGATCCGCCAACCCCGTGGACCACCCTCTCTGGAGGAGCTTACAGCCAAGCCAACATCGAAGCACGAGGGAAGTAAGAACTTCGCCACTCGCCAACGTCGACGTGCGGTGCACAACTTGGTTCGTGCGGGCATTGAACGTCGTGGCGAAACTCGGAGCTTTGGCTGCCATAGCAGTGGTGGTACCAATACTCCTGCGAGCGAGAAGGAATTCACGTTCTCCGATGGGGATGATGCCACAGTTCGCAGTGGTAGTTTGTCCAGCAAACCCAGCCTGGGTAGTCTTCGCGCCGCTGCGAACGGAGCCATTGGTTCTGAGAGGAAGGAGAGGTCTTCCCGAGAACGCCGATCCCAGGATAGCCCGTACAACACCACCCCCATCAGCGAAGATGGCGGTTTCTTTGGCGGGAAGTTTACCGAGGTTCGGGCGGATCAGGCCTCTCCACGAACCGGATCACCCTCAGTGGCTGCTGTCGTCGCTGGCCAGAAGACGGTAGCTCAGGGTCAGGAAAGACGCAAGACTCCGATGCTTGTGCTCTCCAGCGCTGAAAAGCGTAAGACCCCGATCATGTAATGCCAACGTCGTACATAATATGACTTGAGACGTAACGGATGCGCAAAGCTTGGATGAATTGTTTTTTTCTGTCTGTACTTTTTTCTTGTTGTTGGATTTGAGCTCCTGCAGGCACCGCAGTTCTATTTCTACCCGGAATAAACTAGACGGTTAATCTTGATGTCATGGCAGGATTTAGGAGAGAGATCCTCAGCCCCAGCCTAAGCTGTTCTCTCTCCTTTTTGACACTGTGCATGGACACATGGCCAGGACTCTGCCCCGTCGATGACCCCATCTTTCTGTCTGACGAAGCAAGCCTCGGATGCAATGTGAATTCCTTTCTAACTGTTATTATTCGCACCCTCTTTTTCTCTCTCTTCCCCTTCTTATTCTTTCCTTCGACCTGAACAGATTGATGAACCACGAGACCAGAATCATTAAATCAAGATTTTCCTTATCTGTTTGTTATTCTCTCTGCCCACTTGAACTGGTGTCTTTTCGATTCTTCCATTCGCAAGAATCTGCTGGAATTGGTAATGGACCGTGCTTGACTCGCCCCATTACTACTTCCTTTCTTACTTTCCTTCCTTAGCACTGGTCCATCTGGGGATGGGGATTCTCTTGTACGTACATACATCTGGCTATGTATGCTCTTTCGTTTTTGCTGTTTTTTTGACCAGAGTTTGGACACTACTGGATACTGAATGCTGGAGGGCTACTGCTACCTATATGCTTAAGTGGACCTTGGCTTTTACTTACTCTGCTCTTAATGCAAATCTACACATACTAAGAGAATTTGTAATCTTTCATCCATTCATTAATGTATCGGTTTATTGATTTGCACTGCACTGCACTGATTAATATCCACAAATCATCTGAAAAAAGAAAAATAAATAAAATCTCAAATACTAATATTTGAATAAACAAATGAAGTATTACATACTTCCGTACTAACCGACTCAACTACGACCGACGACCCGAAAATTCCAAGCCGACAACCAAACTCCCTCCCTCTCACTCATCTTCAATCTTCAACTATCCGGTGAATTGATTGAATCTTTACCGAGTTTGCTTCTTTGATAAGATTGTGGTGATTAGGAGGAAGGAAGGTTGCTGGGGAGGAAGAGGATGATGATGATGATGATGATGATGATGATGATGATGATGATAACACCATGGGAGATGGATGTATTTCGAGACCTTTTGTCGATCGTTCAACTTAGTTGGTCTGGGGTACGGAGGGAGGTCTCAGAACTGTTTTCAGAGTTGAAGTATATATATATATCATCGTCTCCTGTGATGATATTCTTGGGTTCGAAAGTAAGAGAGTTATTGAGAAAGTTACGTAAAGTTCTTATGTGGTAGGTGCTTTTCTTCTTCTTTGAGGGGATATAATAGTTGTATCTACCCCAGTTTTACGGTGGCATATTGTACTGGAGATGATAAATTATGTTCTCGTTGCTAAATAGAGGCTTATGAAAATGGGGGGGAAAAAATCTAAACTGTACCAAAGAGGGACTGATTTCTATGCGAGGTATTGTTCGTAGTTGATCATTATTCGTGATATCGTATCTTCTATCTAGTAAGAAGCCGTTGTAGGGCTAGCTTTGGTGGTGGTAGCAGTAGATGTAAGTAAAAACGCGGTATGATATATCGATCAACTCAACTTGCATGTACCAAGAGCAGATCAGTGCAAAAAAGATTAGTATCCCACCAAAGATGTTGTAACATGTGACCCGAACCGCCGTAGCTTTGCTTTTGTAGACGCAGAAAAGAGAAGAAGACAGAAAGAAAGGATGATTGGTACACAAACCAGGAGAGAGAAAAGAATCGACACATGCCTGTGTGGATGACAAAGTACAACAAATATACGCAGGGAACGCTTGCAATCCTATCAAAAGAATCAAACCCGAACGGACAAGGAGAGTAACCGGATGAGAAATGTCGGATATATATGCATGAATAGCAAGATCGAGCCCAAATAGTAAGAAATTCCGAGAAAAGAAGGACTTTGACACCAGAAAGGAATCGAAATAAAGTGAAGGGACCAGTATAAATCACGCTGAATAACACGACAATTCGCTCCATCAGACACAGCACAGAAGACAATCAAGACGCGAGTGTAGAAGAGAGAGAGAGAGAGAGAGAGAGAGAGAGAGAGGAATGTGGTCGAGGCACGTCATCTAGAAGCTGAAGAGTCCACTTCGCTTCTTTCCAAGCGGATAAACAACCAAGGCAGCCAAGAATAGGCCCACAGTGAAGCCGACTGCTACCTGGATCATTCCGTAACCAATGTCAAGAACGACACCGTGGAACTCGCGATCGAAATTTGGGCTCGATAGATTCTTTGCTGCGTCCACGAAGCCCTGTGTCCCGTTGGAGACGACGGCGAAAGGAGAGGTCGACGTAGTGATCTGTTCCGCTGCCGCAATGCCTGAAATGAGTGACCCGCTGGCAGCGAGACCAGACGGGACCAAAACGAAGATGGCGGGCAGCATCGCAGCAGCCGCAAACCCGTGTCGTAGCCGACTGTAAAGGTTTCCCATGACCCCGATGACGAACGCACCCAACGCACCGGATATTTGAGTGCTGGAATAGAACCTCTTGGTGCCAAAGTAATTCGTCACATATCCTGCGAAGGAGATAATCAACATCATAGGAATTTGCTTCCACTTCGCTTGATTGATGATTGCGAGGCAGAAGGTGAAGAGGATTGCAAAAGGAAAATGCTGAAGATATTCATTGGTGATGGGACTCGGCGGGCATGTGTAGTCCGAAGATGCATCACCATCCAATAGTCCGTAGACTGCGGTTCCGATAGTGATCCCGAACCCGAGGAAGAGGGAGTAGATGATGGCATAGACCATGCGGACAGACCCGGCAACAATGCTGCGCGATTGCAATTCCAGACTGGCGCACAACACCATGTATCCAGGCAGGATCAGTGCAATCGAAGATTGAGCTAAAGCAGAAAAGCAGAAAAGCCGCCCATCTCCATAGCGGATGCTGCCAAAAGCCCGGGCCAAGAACGAGGTTAGGACTGCTGCGGAGATCTCAAAAACATTGGCGTAAAGATTGGAACGTGGCGAAAGTACGAGTTGGAGGGTTCCTAAAAGACATCCGAGCAAAAAGGCAATGGGCATATCAATGGGTCGTGCGTTGAACGCGAAAGGACCGACGCAGGCGCTGGCACATCCGTAAATGAGAATAACAAGTGGCACCGGGTACTTGTTCTTCTGCTTCAGGATCTCGTCCAACCGTTGGATGGCCTCTTCAACTCCAATCACACCATGAATCACCTCCTTGTAAATCAGATGCACATCGCAAAGTCGGCCCAGATCAACCCCCTGGGGACTTCGGACTAATCTAACCTCGGTGGTGTGGGTAGAAGCATCATCAAACGAGATAATCATGCAACCAGGTATATACAGAAACTGGCCATCAACTTCCAAGACGCGAGCCGTCATCTTCATATATTCCTCCATTCGGTGGGTAGGAGCACCGTACTTCATCAAAGCCCGGCAAAGCCGGATGAGATATCCCTGACGGGAGAGAAGTTCGGCTATCTGGACCGTGATACGAATCTCATCCTCGAGCTGTGGCTTGCCCATCCGCTTTGGTACGTTTGGAATGGCTCCACTGCTACGCGAGCGCTTAAGCGACGCGATTGGAGAGCTCGTAGAGTTCTTGGCCGTCGAGCCAGCCAGCGAAGTGCTCGACTGGTTAGGTGATTTTTCATACCACTTCCTGGGCCGTTGAGACTTCCAGGTAGGGTCTGGGGATAATCCTCGACTACTGAACTCTCCCGTGCTGCTCCGGCGCAAGCTGGCATTCCGGCCCCGCGAATAGTGGCTACCGGGTTGATCGTAAAGTTTGAGTAAAGAGGAGAGGATGCCGCCGCGGTAATGTGCCGGTCGTTCGACATAGGCCTCAGAGTCCCTTTCTTCAAGGGGAGTAACTTGTCCAGACTCCAGCCCTGCCGACGGGGCTTGGAGCCGGCTCAAAAAATCAAAATCGCTTCGAGTCATTTGTCTGACTAGTTGGTGGGCTTGAGAAGTTCGGATCGATTGTCGGCCGTTCAGTGGGCCCAGGTCATCGTCGTCTGAAAAATCGCCAAATTGCTTTTCGGAAAGACTTATCATGGGAATCTCATCTCCATCCTCAAAGGGTAGCGCCGCCTCTGAAGGAGTAGATGCGATGGAGGACGGTCGACTCGGCCAAGGACTGGACTTCGGAGTTTTAGAGGATTGGTGCAGCACGGATGCCAGCCGTTGGGCTCTCTCTTGTGCTGAATGAATCGCCCTCCCCTTCTCATTACTGACCTCATCATCATCGCCAGTGGCACCCGTGAAACTGGGTGCTGAGTGGACCGTGAGGCCCGTGACACCTACTTTCGGACTGGGGCTGATATCGATCAAAGGCACTGATTGGGGGTCAGGAGAAGCCTTAACTGCTGATGGAATGCTGGCAGTGGGCAATGGTCTTTGCGGTAGCGACGACCCCCTTCCAACAAACCGGGCCGCTGACGTCGACCCAGAAGGACTGGTGCCAAGACCAGCTTCGCTGACCGTGAATTTGACCCGATTCGCGCTCCTGGGGATTGCTGCATTCCTCAGCCTGCCCTGAGCTCCGCTTGGATCCGACAACCTCTCCTGCGAGCTCTCACTGGGGGTCGGTAGGGGGGTCAGGACACGCGGCCCTGGGGATGATCTGCTTGCTCCTCCAGATACATCAGTAAGGCTCGAACGCCTGGAGGTGGAGGATATGGGCAGATCAAAATAGCCGCCAGCCATTTTTAATTGCTTTACGTGACTGGCGGAAGCTTGGTCTCAACTCACGGAATCTGCAGTCCGTTTTGTGTTACCTCTGCTTTGTTCTCGCCCTGATATGATAGCTCTTCTTCCAATCTTATTTTTTTCCTCTTCCAATATTTTTGATTTCCCTGAACAAACTCAACACGGAGAAAAAGAGACAGTCACTTGAGATTGCAGCCTAATGTTGTCCAAGGGGTTTCGATGTGCGAAACTTGTTCCAGCAGCCTAGCAACCGCGTTAATATGTAACTTGCATCATTATCATGAGATGTGGTTGGTCACAAAACGCACCTCGCAAATTTTGAGCCAAGGTCAAGGAATGACGGACACAGATAAGAATGGTGATACGTTTTCTTTTTCCACTTCTTCTCACCAACGTGAACTTGGACTTGAAGAAAGAGAAGTCACAAAGGTAGGTTGAAAGGGATAAAGGGTCCGCCACAAGGAATGAAAGTACGTCACGGGTACATAGCCCGATATTGATACAGCCTGAAAAAGAACGAATTCCTCCGTCGGATCGAAGGGGAAATAGGAGTGAGGAGGGGCACCGGGAAAGATTGCGAAAAAGGAGGGGAGCTTATACTCGGTCTCCTACCTGAGGGACGAGGATGAAGGGGGCCGGCAGGTGATGATGGAGAGAGAGATAAGAGAACGAGCTCAAGAGAAGGGCACCGCTGGACGAAAGCAGCCGAATCTGGGAAATGTGAACACGGGTTAGAGACAGACAGGACCAATCACGGAGCTCCATGCACCACAATGGTCATATGAAGAGAGTGGATGTGCGCGACCTATCCTTGGCCTTGTGTAGCGGACGAGAGTTCGCGGAATAATATGAAAAAAAGGGAATTGACAATTCGGGGTTAAAAGATCGAGGCGTCTGTGCCTGACATCGGGGGTGGCAGGGCAGGGGATGGTGATCTCAAAGAGAGTAGGGGGAAGGGGAAGTTTTGTATCAGACGCTGCTTCGGGTGCCCAAGGCGTGGTTGCCACCTGGGAGTAGTCGAATCACTGCCTTGGCCGGAAGAGTTGAAACCGTGACGAATCTGTGTGGATGGATCACAGAGACCCCCAGAGGGCTAGACACGGACAAAGTCTTACTTATAAATAATCCAAAGTCAAATGCCCACTCTTCTTCCAGCGCGTTTCGATAAGATACACTGGGTTGTATGTGTCCGAAGTGCTACTAGTGCTCACCACTTGAGCCCATCAAGCCAGACACATGGCTTTCAATCCAAGCTGCTTCATGAGCACGATCAGGAGGGCAGGAGGAGAATAGTGGACACCTAGCCCCCCGTATAATTGAGTGGCGCTCAGACATCGGCGAGCGAGCAGTGAGATTATTATTTTTTTTTTTTTTTTCTTTCCTACTGCTACTATCTTAGATGCGGGCAGCATTATCGACGGAACCGGTTCCACGGGCTCCACGATGCAGTACCACTTGGCCCAAGGGGGAAGCCACCTTGGCTTAGATGGAGACCGGATAAAGGGATTGCAGCAGGAAGTCACTGGAAACACAGGACCCATAGCAGCCCGTCAAAGTGCTTGGGTTTTGATGGTAGTTTCCATTGCTCCGGGTGGTTATGGTGTTGGGCTTGTTGCCGGACAGAACTCGGTGATAGTGTCTCTTTCTATTGGATTTGTTGTTTTTCTGTTGCAGCTGTAAATTCCATGCTTGCTTACTTCGGTATGATCCACGTAAGGTATCTATGTGGTGGTGGATGTCATTGTTGTTTTTATTTGTGTTTCCTGTTTGCTGAATACATAAATCTCCTGGTATTTGTTTTTCTGTCTGTGAAAGTGGAGGCCTGTCAATCGGGGGGAGACTCCACCGCCCGACTGGAAAACTTGAAGTGCCTGTAAGGTCTGGGCTGGGCCTTCTGGAACCATTAAGGGAAGGGGAAAATCCATGGGTTACTGCGGGCGGTATTGGGCGGGAAAAGCTTGATGAATGCAATTGCTCGCGTCAGGTCAAGCTCATTCCCTTGTTTTCTTTTTTCAGTTTCTCTCAAAGCCCCGAGTGGGACCGTGGCTGGGTCCGGAAGAAGGAACCCAGGTTTATCACCCACTTTAGCGCCCGAACCGGGTCGCGGACCCCAAACCGAAAGTCCGACCCTCTGAAAGGGCTAGGACTGGCTATCTATGACTGCTGAGCCCGTGGCGGCTACTCCGGGAGCAAGCCATAAGCCATGGGACTATTTTGCCAACTCGTCTCAGGGCCTATGTCGGCTACCCGATCATTGCAGACTGAAGACCGATAGTTCGATGTCCGCCAGACATGGTGTGGATGAAGACGCTTGCAGGGAGGTGCACTCCGTACTCTGATTTGTGCGGCGCATAAACAGCCCATCGATCGGGAATGACATTGGTCATGGCGATGAAGATGGATCGATTTCATCCTCGACTTACAGAGAACAGCAAGTCTTGGACGTTTCTTGAGCAGCGTGGGTGGGTCAGCGGTGCAGCCGAGTTGCTGGATTACGAAGCTTCGGGGGGATCTTTGGAATCCATCACATGGGTGGGTGGATTGTGTCAGAGGGGGAGATGGATGGAAAGGAATGGAGAAAGGGAGGGGCAGAGGAAAGGAGAGAGTGAGGTTGGGATTGGGTGGAGGGAGGGAAGCCAGAGTGGGTGTGGGAGATGGATGGGTGGATGCATCAGTCACTGACTGCCTGCCTGCCTGCCTGCCTGCCTGTACTGTATGTACTGTATGTACACTGTATGTTCAATCTAACCCACCCACCATTTTTCCTTCCCTTTCCTTTTCTTTGCTTTCCAGTTCCTTCGTTCTCCATCTCCATCTGTCTTCTTGCATTTTCATTCCTCCCTTTTCTTTTCTTTCTCTGGGCACTACTGCAGACTACTACTGGATAGTATGGCCGGCTGCCTTGGTAAAACCTCCCTCCTAGTCCCAAGAGGTCCCTGCTGATCCACACAGGGGTGACAGTTTTTGATCTTCACCGAACCAAGTCCGTTTATTGGGAGTTGTGTTGCCCCCCTCAGGCTCTTGTTTGCTCCGTGCACTTACTTATCTTTCAAGTTCTTTCCCCCTCCTTCGACTCCGATCGCCCAATTAAGCCGTGCCGATACACAGGTGGCAATTCCCGGTGAGAATTCTACTGTTGTCTCCCTCCATCCTGTCCGATGGCTGTCGTCTGTAGCTGCAAAATTCTTGTCTGTCTCCTCTCCTCTAGACTCGATGGACTTTCGATAGCGTACTACACTACTTGACGAGGCTATCTATGAGGTCGCTATGGAACATAACCTCCAGGCAGCAAAGAAACTCCGGAGTATAACGGGAACCTCTCAAGGCAAACAAATCATCATCAGAAAATTGATACTTGGGACGTTGAAACTAAGTACTCCGTAGGTCGTTTCAGCTCCTTACTTGGGCTGATGGGCGTTCCCTCTCAGACGGCATGGCGGTGGTAATGTCGCCGATCCACATTCCCCGAATCGCTCACTCGCTGTGTCGTCGTCACAGCAGATCCGCCGGCTCCATGATCTTCGCGGTGATGCGCAAAGCTAATGCGACCGCCCCACTGCCATATTTGTCTGCCTGGCCTGCATCAGACAGCAAGGCAGAGCAGAAGTTGAAATGTATAATTAGAAACTCACTTTTGTAGGCCTTTTACCCTGCGTAGTAAGGACAAAGAGATGTCTAGACTCTCGAAACTGACGATGAACTGAATATGAATCCCGTCTCCCCGCCTTACACAAGTCGGCATCGTGCAAAGTACTTGGGAAGTCTGCAGTTCTGTGCTCGACTCAGCTCCCGACACTGCTTGCTTGTATCACTCCCCTTCCCACAACGTCAAGGAGTCTTCCGGGAAAGTGGAGTGGATGGTCGAAGGGCGTTACACGATGGGCTCTTTGGGCTCAGCTCAATTCTTTTGTACTCCAGAGGGGTTAGATCACCACCCTCTTCCATCGTGATGCAGAATTGATGTTCTTCATGTGGTCGTCTAGTCATTGACGTAGCTCCAGCAGACGCCTCGTACACCCCGCTCCATCCTGGACAATTCCTCAGCTTTCACGGTAACGCAAATCTCTCCCCAAATGCAAGATGGTTCAGCTCCCAACTGTGCTAACTGTGCCACTCTGACGTGAGCTGCCGAGGATGTCTGTGACTCCTGCACGGACGCAGGGACCAATACTTAATTCTGCAATCGGGAGTGCGACAACATTACACACCATGGCTGTCGGTCCTACCAGTGGCACCGGGGAGGGGAGGCTGCCGAGCCGGCGGATGCACATGTATGCTGACGGGCCATCGCTCGCGGATCTGTGCAATAATGGCATTCACATTCTTCAGTGCAGAGTAGCACAATGAATGTAATCGGGCATGGTAGACACCCGGCATCATCCACGAGCGCCGACAGTCAGCGCCCGTAGATCAGCCACCGGTGGCTCGGGCGAGAAGGTTCCTTGGTTCAACTCTTTCCGGGCCTTGTCAGGGGTGGGGCAGAGCTTATTTGACAGTTGAACCCGCCTGGCCCGATGGACTTTTTCACCTTTACTTGACTGTCAGACATTTTCTCTCATTCTTGTCTGGGCGGTTGATGTTCCTCAATGGCCTGGAATGCTCCCCGGGGCCTTTCTCCTGATCGCGCAGTTGGCCATCTGCGGCTGCAGCAACAAGCCACCCAACCAATCCGCGTGGCACAACAGCAGCAGTCAAACTTCCTCAGACAAGAAGAAAATATCTCTCTGCAATGAGCGATGACTCAATGACTCACACGTCAAGTCTAATTGGTGCTGCTTTTGCCACAGCCAGGTACTTGGCGAGGATGCCTGGAGCACCGGAAAGGTTAAATATTGGAACCTTAGCAGTCCAGGCCAGAGTCGAGCTACCATCTTGCTGGCTTACTGGGCTCCACCCATCCATCCAGTCTTTACATGAACCTTCGAAGCTTCTTCCAGTGACTGTCTAGACCGGTCGGTCATGATACTGTCAGCTGGTCTATCTTGACATCAGACACGAGGTGCTTGTCCGCAGACTCCCGGGGGATCAAGCTGTCGTTGAAGATGACTATTCCAGGTCTAGGCCTTGAGCCTCGCCATCCACAACAGTGGCATTCACATGGATCCATTCTCCAAGTACTTTGATTAGGCACTTTCATATTACTTGGAAAATGTGCCGACTGGCTAACAGTACCTCTCAGCAGATGCTGATCAGAACCCCGCATAATATGCAGCGTGTACAACTCGATCTTTATCCAGTACAAATGAGAGCCAGCAGCAAGTGCTACCAGAGGATAACGCAATTCATCAGGAGTCGCCAGAGATAACTACATCTAGAAACACATGCACACACACCAAACACCAAATAACACAAGGTTTGTATCTCCTAGCTTGGCATCCGTGCGTCGGACTTTCCATCACACAAGAACTTACATTTATTTCCTGATCATCACACGACAAGCTAATAATGAGACATAGTATTAACTACTGATCTCTTAAATCTTCATGATCAACACATCACATCATGTACGCACCCCATCACCTAACATTGTCTAGCTCCTAGCTAAACCATACAAGGTTACAGCACCAGATACAACCACATGACCATGTCTATTCTCTCCACAATATACACTACTAATGCTGGATACTCATCCCCTATCTAACCGGCAGAACCTGAAACCTAAGAAACTAAGCCACGCTACTCCAGCAACCACTGTACCTAGCCGAAACTATCGGAATCTCGTCATTGCCGCTAGTCGATCATCTCCCTTCCCCACTCTGCCTCGCGTCTTTTTTTTTTCTTTCTCTGATAACGACCAAAACAACCTTTCGGGAAATAAAAGGGGAAGGGGACAGAAGTGATTGCTGCCCAACGAAAAAACGTTCGTGATTACCTATGTTGATCGGTGGGTAGTTCGTTGGTTCTAGAAGGATACGAGGTGTTCTGATCTGCAGTTAGTTGATCGTTTGCTACTCATGTACCAAATTTTATCAAGGGGCTAGTGAGCTGTATGAGAACTGGTAGGTTTGTCACTTAGACAAGAGATGAGTTGAGTAGGTATTTAATGCTTAGATAAACTCATTAATATATGAATGATAACCAGCAATTACATTTATTACTACTAGTATTACCAAAGGTAGAAGTTCGTTATAGACCACTTGTACTTAGTTTATTAGATAAGTAGTTATCAAGATACTAATGTCTATCAGCATCTTTGTTCTATAAATGAATCTAAATGCTGGCTTTTGATGATGAGATCGATCATCAATAGGACCGAAACAAATATATATATATATATATATATATATCTATATGACTCAAGAGGTAATATATCCATCATCATAATCAACACAATTGCAGTGACGCGTAAATATATATCTAAAGTCTTATAGCAAATGATATTAGTGCGAATTCAGAACTTCAACTGTTGATACTAAGTACTACTACTACGAAGTAATATGGTGACTATTCTAGTGACATATGATCATATCATACCTTGTTCTACTCCCCTCATTCTACAAATTCCCTATTACTTATTCTATTCTATATAATTCTATAATTCTATAACATTCTTTTACTAAGTACCTGGCACCGAAAAGGACCAATCCCACATTCCAACCCAAATAACAAGGAAAATATTCCTACCACAACACTACTACTACCACTACCACTTAGCCTTTTCCTTACTTACACTCAAGACTACATATACTTGCACGGAGAGCCAAGCCCAATTACTTCATACTACTTCTACTATCGCCACCTCCCTTCCACAGTAAACCCATCCATCAACCCAGGCTGAAACATACCATACCATACCACCTCAAAAGCCTGTATGTATAATTAACAATGCTATGTATCTAAAAATAAACCACCACCACCACCTTCTTAATCATCCATGAACGATGATGATGTATTATTCTAGATAATTCAGCAAGTTTCTATTCATTCATGTGCATTTCATCCACCACCTTGGAACTGCAAGTCCATCCACCATCCCTGAGGACGCGTAATCCCCAGTACGTAACTTAGCCACTGCAGATCATTTGCACGCCCTGCACATCTTCCCAAACCTCAAACCCCAAGGGTATAATATAAACACAATATCTAAAATAAGCACTACGCACTACGCACTAAGCACTAAGCAACTAAACTAAGCATGGAAAGAGATAGAAACCGGTTTGTGATTCAATTCTAGATACTTAGTAGTCTAGGCTAGAACTAGAACTAGAAGAGAGGAGACTAGACTAGGTGCGTGCATGCGCATGCTAGTCAGCACTCTATTTACTATCTATAGTGGAAGTAGTCATTATTTACGTGGTATTGCGTGATGATAAATTTAGTATTTTACTTTGGTATCTACGTACTCACTCTGTAACTACTGCATACTCTGTATGAATCATAAGTGAATGTATAGACCTGAAGAATTGGCTTCATCCGGATAATGTACGGTGAGAGTAGTATACTATTTATTCATCCTACTGACCATGTCCCTGTCCTATCCTATCCTATCCTATCATATCCCCATCCATCTTCCATCCATTCATACACACCCCAACTCCATTGCTGAAGAGAAAAAGAAATTAACGCCCACCCAAAACGAAATTAGAATTTATCAAACGCCAAGGCTAGTCCCTGCCCTGCCCTGCACAGCCCAGTCCGCAAATACATGACATAACAGATTGTAATGAACCGCTCTCTGCCCCCTTCTTTCATAGAAATATGTATAGTAACAAGCATCTTCCTATCTAATTGATACCGAGACTACGTCGAGCGACGCTCCACCCGGCTCAACGCCCCAAGAATCACGCCGAGGTCTTCTCGGGCTCGTGGTCGGAGGCTGAGGTCTTGACGGTTGTTGGTTTCGTCGGCGCTGGATTCGGCTGTCGCGAGTCGACGACGTGCGTCGCGCTCGTCGAGGCGTTCGGCGCAGATGCGGAGGATGCGGGTCGAAACTGTATCGGACATGGTGCGGTAGAGGTCGATGTCGTGGATGCCAGCGGCGAGGGAGTCGAGGGTCGGTGCGAGTGAGTTGGTGATGCGAGAGAGTCGGGTGGAGACGGTAGAGGGTGACATTTGGGGTAAGAGGTTTGGTTCGGGGGCTGCTGGCTCGGTTTCCATGGGCTGGGTGTCTGGTTGTTGTTGTTGTTTGGCGGCTTCGGGGTTTATTTGTGCAAAGATTTCTCGTTGTGACGGTTCTAATAGAGACAAGTCGATTTGTTCGGGCGGTGATGGTTGTGATGATGGGACGGAGTCGGATTCGGGTTGTTCGGGTGGTGCAGGCTTGATTCGAGGGATGTCTGCTGGCCGGAGGAGTGCATTGAGAGCATGTCGCTCTTTTTGCAGCCTTGACACGTAGCTGTTAGCTTCCGCCTGCTGCTGCCCATCAGACACTGCGTACCTTTGTATTTGCTCTTCCAGTTCCTGGATCTTTTCCGCGTTTTGAATGTTCTTTGGGTTTTCCTTCTTGACCACCAGAGTAGGAGGGGTAGCATCCTCTCTTCCAAACCAGTTGGAAAGCTCCGAGTTGCTGGAAAACTCCTTCAGCAGCTCCTCCTGGATGACTCGCGCTGGGATTTGTTAGCTTATGCATCCACTTTCTCATTATCAAACATACCGGCTAACCGGGCGCTCTCGTCTTCTGAGCGCGACCCAGATGGCTTATCACCCATTGCCCGCGTGCCACACCATATCAGGAGCTGACGCATCCTCCGAGGCTCCGGCAGATCAGCCGCGATATGCTTGTAGAAATCTGCGGTATCAACCTTCTTGTGCGGTAATGCTGCAATGTTGTTAGCATTCATCAGACACACATGGCATAGATTGCCCACCATTAGACGCCCCCGAGTCAATCAGCGAGCTGGCTCGCCGTCCTCGCATCCCAAGACTGCTCCGTCGATTCCCTCCTTTCACAGATTTCTTTCCCCGCATCTCCTTGTTGCGCTGGATGACTGGGGTATCCGCCAACGGCAGCGCAATTGTAGTAGCAGTTCCGGACGGTTGCGGCTCTGGAGACACAAAGCCATTGCGTGGTTGCGGTTGCGGTTGAGATTGCTCCTGTTGTAGTGCATCGGTCTTCGAGTTACTCGGCCTGCCTTTCCTCCGCTTCTTCTCCAACGGCACCGTCTCGACTTGGTCGTGTTTTCGTGTGGAGCGTGTAGCACGCTGTTGCTGTTGCTGTGGTTGTGGTTGCGGTTCCGGCTCAGGCGCAGGCTCGACCGGAGCTACCGAGTTTTTCGCAGCGCCTCTCGTTCTCCTCTTCCCAGTCCCTTCAGCCTGTTTCTTCGGTTCCTCCGCAACCTCCGTCTTCTTCTCCTCTACCCGCTTCTTCGGCGGTCGACCTCGCCTCGGCGATGGTTGTGCCGGCTCTTCCGGGACAGGCGACGGTACCTTCTTAGGCTCTGATGGCTTAGCCTTTTTGGTCGTGATGCGCGAGAACTGAAACCCCTCGATATCCTCCTCAAAGACTGTAAACCCAAGCTGAGGCATTAGCAATTCATCCATTACCCTCAACGCATAAGACAATCACCGCCACTGCAATCGCCCTTCGTTCCAATCGCACAAGGTCACTCACCAGCCTTCCGTTTCTTCTCCGCAGCACTCAGCTTCTCCTCACCCCGATCCTGCTTATTCAAAATCAATCGCGCGCTCGTTCTCCTGCCCGAACTTCTTCCAGGCGCGGCAGGACGCGCCTGCGCCTGGGACGTTGCCATATCAAGGGCCAGTAACGGTTCGCGACGTTTCGTCTTGGTGGTAGAGGTCGTCAAAACAGTGACGGTCATGTCAGGACCGGGACTCAAAAGGCGGGGTCGTAAGGGCGGGTAACAAATGAAAAAGAGTAAGGAGCGTAGATATCAAACTGCGAAGAAGTCGATACAGTTCTGCCCCGCGCAGTGTCTTTGTTTCTCCTGCCGGGAAGAAATCAAGCGCGAATGGTAGCTGAACCTGAAGCTGGCCGCGAAGAATTCCTCCCGCTTCTGTTGTTGATAGGATCCTCTCCGTCACCGCCAAATCCTTCCACTTCCGGAACAATTCACAAGCGACAGGTAGCTGGGATTGACAATCGTGCTTTGGACAGACTCCTCCGGTTTTCTTTTTGGACCTGGGTTAGGTTGGTGGAATGCGGGATCGCGCGGTCGCAGGTAGTCGACGGGTAGCTTTCGACGGGACGCAAAACGGGGGGGTGGTGTGGGCGGTCCGAGGGACGTGTTGTCGATAGCCGGGTTGCGCGGTACAACCACCCGTTCAGAAGACGCGGCGACAGCGGGCGACCGGTTGAGACAGGCGAATCGAGACTGAAGATAGGATGGCAGAAACTTCCACAGGGCTCCTTGCGCAGAAGGGCCAAGCTCTGGCGTCGGGATGACGGGGGGATTTGGCTGTTGCGAGTTGCCGCAGCACGCGCTTGTTTTGGTCGTGGCGCGTGGGGACGACGCTAGGCCCGTTTCGGGTGACACCGCTGGTGGCCCGCGAAATGCAGTCAAGTCACTTACTCTATCTTACTATATCGGAGTTGTGATAAATAATAGGTTCAATATTTGCAACTATGTCCATTACGTATGTTCTAGTATCTAATCAATGTGTACAGCCCCGCATGATTGCTTGCTTCCAGTAGTCGTCCGGCTTCGTCATGGTAGGTAAGTATTCTTTACAAGTGTGCTGCAAATCGCTATGACGGCTCCCGGCCGTGATCATGTACCAGTAAACGCCCGAAATGAATCATCCTTCAATTGAGTCACCTCAAGAGAATTGCGGAAAGATAACACGCATGTTACGCGCTAGTCCTTCCCTATTCAAAGGCCGCCGCATCAGTCGGTGGTGCCAGACTGCCTTCGATTCGGCGCTTGGCGGCTTGCATCTCCTCCAAAGAGACATCCTCGGTCTTCTTCGGCATGTCGGGCTCATATTGAGCGACGCCAGGGCTGTGGCCCACAGACATGCCGACTCGGATCTGCAACGGCAGGGCATATTAGTACTGACGACGCATGAGGATCACAATGGAAGGTGGCTTACCAATGTTTCCAAAGGACCCTTCGAGTTGTCCACCAGGTCACTGTCGAAGTTCACAGCACCCTCTTCAAACAGAAGCAGGAGAGTGCTTCCTCCAAACTTGAAGTATCCAAGCTCTTCAGCCCGGGAGACCTTCTCTCCCGCCTTCCGTGTAATGACCGTACTTCCCACCATCATGGCTCCCACGCAAACCACCATGACACGGCCATGAGCAACCGAATCAATGGGTACCAAAACTCGCACGTTTTCGCCATAAACGTCCAAAGCAGAACGGATCGCCATCGGGTTGACAGTGTAGTATTCACCTTCGATGGTCTTGGGCTCGCCCAAGACACCGTCCACGGGGATATGGAAGCGGTGGTAGTCCTGCGGCGCGAGACGGAAGATTCCCAACGCTCCATTCTTGAAGCGTTGCACATCTTCAGGATATGCGTCGCCCAGAAGTCGAGCAACGGAGAACTCTCTACCCTTGACCCAGATTCCGGTTGCTTCCTCCAAGCGGTCAAACACGACCGCTCGGCAATCAGCAGGCGATACTACGATCCCGGGCTCCTCAGGGGCTGAGCAGGGCCGAGCACCGGGCTTGAGGGCACGGTAGAAGAATTCGTTGAAGGTCTTGAACTTCTCCACTGGGAGCAAGACCTCAGACATATCGAGTTGATGGAAATTGATAAAATCCCGGATTTGACTGGCTGATGCCGGGTCATCGTACTTCCTGCCCTGTTTGATACTGAGCGACTTCAAGATCTTGCGGACTGTGATAGACGGTTAGTTTTATGTGCGAGTCAGGCTAGAAGCAACAAGCGGGTAATCATACTTCTCTTCTTTTCCATTTCTCGGCTCTTGAGGCCCTTATATAGAAGCCGGATTCCCAGCCGGACATAGACACTCATACGCTCTTCATTGATCTGGCCAGTGATTCGATCCTGCACGAGGATGTTGGCTGAGTTGGCACCCAGCTTATACCCGCCATAGGAGATTTTGGTGATCACCTTGGTGTACCACTTGCGCTGGGCCTGACTCGATGTTACGAATCCACCCATGACGAGGTTGTCTACCTGTCTCCAGTCCCGGCTGGCACAGGTAGCAATGTGTGTGATAATGTCGGCATCTGAGCGTGAAGAGAGGCGCGGTTGATGACATAGAGGACATTCTCGGAGTTCGATAACGTGTTCCACACCTCGTTCATCTCCCAGGTCATCTGGAAGGAGGTCCTCCTCCGTGGAACTCGGCTGCTCATCACTCGACAATGTCGGCACTGAAGTAGTCTGAGGATTGGCATTGTGTGAGCGAGGTTCCATGGTGAGTTCATCACCACTTGAATGTTCATCACTCTCACGGCTAGCGGTCGACGGCGTGGGCGAGAGTTTCTTGGGAGGTGAGCCGGGGTCTTTCTGCAGAGCCTGAAGTGTATCTTCCAGGCATATCACAGCCTGGTCGAATGTCAGATCCATAGTATCACTGGGCTCATTCTCTGAGCTGAACCGTTCGAAGAAGCTGTCGATCGTAGACTCCTTCAGGGTTGACCCAAGAGTGTCAAGCATTGTCGTGAGCTCAACTTTGTCGATCCGGCCGCTCTCATCGGCATCATACTGTCTAAGCATGAGTCTCCAGAACTGCTGCCGCAGTGCACGATAAGGCATGTATTTCGCCTTGACAAACAGTTCAGGGAAGTGTTTATCTTCCCATCTTTCTTTGTTTTTCAGGGCTAGTTGTATCCGATAGACCTGGAGGCCATTCGACTCGAGCGGTCCGATCGGATCTCCTTCGAAGCTGGCCGCTGTTGGGGTGGAAGGCTGGCTACTCTCGGGAATTTCAGGGATACTCCGTGGAGGTAGCAATGTCGAAGACTGTTCCTGCAGTGTCTGGCTTGATAAGGAAGTAGAAGAACCTCTGGGTGTAGTGCCAAATTTGGGTGACGTTGACAAGCTGTTGGCCGAAGGCGATCTGCTGATGGCAATTTTTATCTCTGAAGGCCGGCTGGAATGACCTTGCTCGGCCCCTGTGGGATCCAGACTCGGGTCGACGAATTTGTATAGACCGGTTTCGGGGTCGGCCTCGGGAGCGGACTTTATGAGCGTCTGGACCGGGAACGAAGCGGAAGCAACAAAGTCATTTCCAGAGAACTTGTCTCTGTCCATGACGGTGAATCCGATAGTATAAGATTGTTCGTGTTTCATAACCTGAAAGACCATCTTCTCGTTGTAGACGGGGTTGAGATTGTGACGCACGACCGGCGTTCGAAGCGTTTTTCTACCGAGAGATGTGACCACAAATGGATCCATGTCAAAGGAAGTGCGCGTCACTGTTGCGGGTTAGCAAAGAAGTAGGGGCCATAGGAGGTGGCGCGTCTTACCATTCCGTTCCGGCGGAAGGTCTGTCACTTTGACAATTTCCATGAAAACGATACCCTGTACTCCGTTACCAGCACCTGAGAATTGATAGGCTCTAGCGGCAAGGGATTTGCGCTTCAAGCGCTTGAGCCGTAGTCTGCGTCTTCTCTTCTCGACGACCTCAGGTTTCGTAGGGTCGTCTGTCTCATCCGAGGTTTCTTCCTCTCTGTCGACATCATCCAGCGTGATGGACGGGATCTGCGGGAAATCATCCTCCTCATCTCCAGAGGACACCATCGTTTTGAACTTGTGATAGGTGTCCGTTGGCGAAGCGTTCGGATTCGATGCGTCGAGGAGTGAAAATTTCAGAAGAATCTCCCCAGAGACCATACTGTCCTTCTTTCTAGTTGGTTTTCGCTTCGATTTGAGTGTATACCATTTTGGCTTGAGGGCATATGTCAGCTCAGCTCGATCTAAGCCACACGAAACGGGCGCCTACCTGCTGATGAACGTCACCATTCTGAAAGATATCTTCCAGTGCTATGTCGAACTCGCCCAGGTAATCTTTGCCAAATCTATCATGGTCCCAACAAATGCACTCCAACAGCGGTACGCCAACCACTGGCATCTCGAATGTCACATTCCATTCTGGGTTCAAGGTCTTGGGAATTGTGGGTGTTGATTGTCGTGCGTCTCCGAGCGTGACTACCAAGTACTGCAGAAGAGGAGGGTTTCGTCAGCCACAAGGCTCGAAAATGAGATTGACTGGTTTTTCCATGATTGATAAAGGGGAACTCACCGGATCGCTAGTCCCTCCTCGATCCTTAGCTGCAAGATTTCGTCCCTGAAGGTATATGCGACCTGGGTTAGCGGATCAATGGAACTGTGGTCAGAGCTTCCGTAGAGCTCCGCGCGCTCGTAGATGCGACATTCTCACTCACCCGAATGACGGAGACTTTCAGGATTAACGGCTTCTGCTCAGGCATTCGCATCGGGCTTGTACTCCTGCTTTGGCCGGGAGTAGGGTTATTGCTTTTCGTGCTCAGATGGCTGCTGAGACGTTGTGGCAATGGTAACCGCACCATGGTGACCGGCCGGAAGTGCGGGGGAAACAGGCTCGACGAAGGCGGAGGAGGACAGGACACGTCGCGTCAACACGGGAAACTGGACAGGGAAAATGGTATTAGAGAAGAACTATCGCATCATCAAGTGCCATGGAGGGCTATTGGGAAATATAGTACATTGAAAAGCGGCCAGAGCTCCCCGGCCACCGTGACGAAGAGGTGTCACGGTGTGGTTGCCTGTCAGGACGAACTGCCGGCTGATCTAAAGTACTACTAAGTGGTGCTCTCTGTGTCTGGATCCGCCCAGTGAAACCAGGAGACGGAGCCACGATCGGACAGTACGGGAATCAACAGGAGAACTTCACCCACCCTGCAATTGGCACCTTTTTGTTTCTAGAGATGCAAGGCCAGGAGCATTGCGCCCACAAAACCGGTGACAACGAAAATGGGGTGGAAGAGAGGGAAAGCTTAATGCACGGACTTGGACGGGGTGAATACAGTAATAATAGTAATAATAATAATACGACAGACGACTGGGGAGGGAGGAACCACCCCAACAACAAATAACAACAACCAGGTCGGCAGTAATAATAGGAATAATAATGATGATGACAATGATAATAATAATAATAATAATAATAATAATCAAAGCTAAGGGGTACTAAGAATAATCGATGATGGAGACGGAAACTGGGTCTGGGAAAAAGGAGAAGGAAAGCACAACAGCAACTGACTGACTGCTGCAGCACTCGTATCGTGAGTGGGGATTTTGGGGTGGATGTCGTACTGTTTAAGTCAGTCAGTTCAAGTCCGTGAGTCCCTTTTTGAGTCCTCCTCGATGGGCTCCTTCTTGTACTTGAACCTCGGAGTTCCCAAGACTCTAATTTATTCTGCTGTTTGGGAAGCTACAACAAGATTAATGGGCTGCAGCGAATCCCCAGTTCCCAACAACGGGAGCAAGTGAGGAGTTGCGGAAGCCGCCGGTTACGCCCTGGATGATTGAAACTCCTCCTATTAAATTGGACCCTGGTAATTCGTCGAATGCTATAGGGCTAGAAGGTGCTGGAAGATGTGGAAAAGCTGGTAGATAAGACGTTCAGGCCCACCGGGCGAGTGATCATGAGTCTTGTGAAATGGAGAAAGGAAAGGAAAACTGGCAGCCTAGTACTACTTACTACTTCGTAGAGTGGATGGGGGTTGTGGCTACGGGGATGTGGCTATTTCCGAGCTCTCCCATCTGGACCACTTACCGATCATCTTGTCTTAACTCTGTCTCGTATGCTCTCTACATCTACAGAGTTCATTCACTGGCTATGTACGGAACATCGGAATCCAAATCCAATTACTACTATTGCCGAGCACATTTCTTGCTGCCTGAACGTCATCTGAGAACCCCTCATAGTTTCATCCAAGGCTCAGATCCAATGAGAGCGAATCCATCCAGTAGATCGACTGCCCCTCGATCCGGAAGCATCCAATGGATGTGTCTAACGTGAGATTCACTCGGGCAAAGACGACAACGGAGGGGCTATGGATCACTGCCTCGCTGTCCCTGCTTCAGCCCTGTAACCCCCCACCCCCGGAATAAGTCAACATGTCAATGGAATAACCGAAAATATCGAATGGAAGGGAGTATGAGTAGTAAGTAGTCTATTAAGGGACTGGGACTGTCGGAAGTTCGGCCGATTAAAGATGGTTGCCTGGAGGCGGTGAAAGTGAAGTCACTCTGGTAATTCTGGGTTGGATTGTGTCCAGAATGGCAGAAACAAGGGCATTAGGCAGTTTTCCTCTCCACTTCCTCATGCTTGAACCATGGTTCGGTCCATCGGTCAAATGCTTTGCAGCTTTAGGGGTCTTGACTGTCGATAATTAGCTACATGTAGCAGATGATCATAGTTTGTGCTTAGGCGGACTTCACTGTCGGTGTGAATTTCTCACCGAGAGAAATATTTATTTACCCATGGATGCTTGTGGAAACGGAGCTCAAGCTGCTACATACTTAAGTCATGAAGAATGATGAAAGTGACTGGTCAGTTGACGGAGCATTCAAGCTGGTTGCGCATCGTACGGAGTAAGGCTTTACAAGATACATGTCTATCACCTGCCTCAATCAGGATCCAATTTACTTTCCTGTACGACCACCAACAGTTCCCGTCAATCTGGGGTCTCCCGAAGCGACACGTTTTTGTACAGTCCCTTGCTGCGGAGTAAACTGCTACTTGCGGGTTAACGCCGACCTTGCAATCGATCCCAGAGAAATAGATCACCTCTATGGATTGAAGGTGGAATATTCACTGACCGTCCAGCACGGCTCAGCTGCTGTGCTGTGCATTGGCGGGGTCATTACTGTATAGACAAGGGCCGTTCTTCGCCATAGTATTTACAGTAAGTGCTACCACAACATGGGTAGTACTAGTTAAGAGTACCCCTTCCACCCCAACCTGGCACTTCCACATCATATCCTCTATTTCAAACCAACGTATTGACGAACCAACACCTCATAGCTACCCAGGCTGGTATTTTAGAGAAGCGGAGGGCAGGAGCGACCGTCTCTCAGCTGAGCGGGTTCGAAGTACACTTGTCGAGCCATGACTTCAAGTCTGATCAGCGAACAGGGACCTCTGACTTGGTTAGTTGTTTGCCTTCGACCTAAATTGGGATAAGCTGCAGCAGACTCATTCCTATGATAGGCTAAATGATTGCTACGTACTAAGTGTCTCTATCGATGCCACGAACTCCTCAGATCTCTCGAGGCACCCAGCCACTGGACTTTCAAGCTAACGCTCCTGGTCGGCTCTCCTCCAGCTATCCACGCAAAACAGATACCCAACAACTGCAAAACTATTTGACGGGTCTCTGGCCTGTTGGGAAAGATGAATTCGCCTCTCCCCCTCTCTTGATGCATCCATACCGCCTTCCAGCTGACTGAGGCTTTGATGCAGTTAAGCCGTGGGCGGCCGAGTCGGGTCCACGACTAGGCTGGCCGCTAATGCAGCAGCGGTTCGGGATGCAAATCAACCTCAGCCGAACACCTGAGCACCACCTATCATATGGAGTACAGGTGGCTGGCAGCTTTTGCTGCGGTCGATCGATTGGCCAAGGCAGACCTTCAGCTCGCCAAAATTGCAGTGCTTCCTTTGGGTTCCTCCACTGATGCTTATAAGACTCCTTACCTCTGCCAACTCTCCGTGACCTACATTTACATGGTCCATCGAATACCCCGCCATCTTGCTGGAAGAATCCCTTCATATCCATGTTTGGACAGTGATTCTGCAGCAAACTTATCCTTCGGGCACATTCCTGCAGATATTCACTGCCATAATTTGATTTGAAGACAACATGGGCTGGTTTCCGACGACCCTCGATTCCGAAGCACAGAGCTGGCGTTTTGATATCGTCTCCCTTCTGGCCATTATCGGAGGATCCTCTATTGAAAAGCATAAGCAGGCAATCACGGCGTCCCCATTTGCCGGGTTCCCACGTATCCTACCCGCCCCTGAATCACTGCTGGATACAGATCGGCCCAACCGACTCCCCTCTGTCAAGGAAGTCACCATCATTGGCGTCAAATCCGGTACGCGCTTCACCGAACTCAATTTTTTCGCCAATGTCATCCACAAGCTCGAGGAGCTGGAGGAGTATGAGTTTCGGTCCTACAATATTACATATCAGAAACCGGAGAAGGACACCATTAAAAGCGCAGCAGAGGTGGACGATGTCGAGAGTGGAGGAACGCAAAATGATGCCGAGCAAAAAAGCCAGCCGGACGACGACAAGAAAGAGGTCATCGTCCCGTTGAAGTCGCTCAGTGCGCTAAATCTTGTGACCTTGATCTCAATTCTAATGACCATCGGCCTCTTCATCTGGGCGGGTATGATCCACGACGGCGTGGCCCTCGTCGCCCTCGCCGCCATGTCATTGTCTACCAGCGCTGCCTGCCTATCTGCGCAATGGTATCCGAGGCTATCCACCCGTACGACAAATACCAAGGTGACGAAGGGGGATATTGTCATGAAGACCCGTAACGGGGCTTTTATTGTGGTAGAATGCCCCGAAGAGATAACGAGAGAGCTGTACGGGGGAGCCGAAAGCTGTCGCTACGTGTTCAAGACTCGAGGCCACCAAGCACTTTTGGCTTGCAGCACGGTCCTTCTCATGGCGGCAATTATTCTCTTCAGTAACTGCGGATGGACGATGCAGATTGCCGTCGGCGTCGCATACATCATCCTGAATATCCTATACTTTGCCCTGGCCTTGCTGATGGATCCGGGGGAAATGTGGGACTTGAGCCGATATAACGTGAAGACAGTCAGAACAGCAAAGACGAGGAATTACACTAGAGCCTTGTGGGAGGCTATTCGGGAGACCAAGGAGATTGCATGGGTCCGAAAGGGAGGCCTGGCCCCGTCGACCGATGCATGGGATAGTTGGTTGAAAGAAGCCCAACTCAACTGCGGCGCCAACGCCGAGCGCTGGAATCCTGAAAGGGCAAGAGACCGTCTGATGTCGCAGGCGTCTACCGAGGAGTCTGCTACGTCAATGGAGATACAGCTACGTGCCCCGCCACAAATGTCAGCTAGCAAGTGATGCTGGCCATGGGGGTTGTATGAATCTGCCGTGCGTGCAGATCAATACGGATATTTTCATAACTATTACCATGATGAATTATGAAGTGTTGGATAGGAATGATTGACGTTATGACTAGACATGTCTGTTAGCGTTTTGCGGATTCATCACTTTCATCACTAGAGCTTTTCTTTCGATTACGAGATGCAGGTATACAGCATAGCGGCTAGACTGGGATATCTTCTACTACCTTGTTGCATTGGCGGGCTAGTTTCATGTTTGATATTTTTTAGCTAAGAACATACCACTGCCCTAAAATCACTTTAGCGTTCATGTTATTCAAAGCAGTTGACTCATCGAAAAATATATTATTACTGGGATTGCCCAGGAACATCTGTCTTCCACGCGTACATCTTCGCACCGCAACCTCAAACTCACACTCATACCATAGTTAGTACTATGTATTATTAGAGCATGTCATCACTCTCAATGTCACCGAATGGAACTAAAAGCGAGACCTACGGTTATACCATACCAAGCTTGCTAAGTATAGTAAACCCTTACTTAATTGACCAATTGAAGAAGGCTATATATCTCATACTGTAGGCCACTCAAATAGGTACGGACCATAAACAAGTATTATGCAAGATACCCCAAAAGCTACTCACTCTCAACTCAATCCCGTCGTCGACGATCATCTCTCCCCCAAACCTCATCCGCACTAGCCTTTCCCTTCGTCTCCGGAACACGCCAATAAATAAACCCACCAAGGAGACACGCCATACCCGTAAAGACCCAGTAGATCTTGCCACGGCCGCCCAGGGCATCATTCAACATGGGGAAGAATTGCGCTACTACGAAAGTGGCGATCCAATTGGCAGCTAGGGCGCAGCTTTGCGTGGCGCCGACGGCTTCGGGGCCGACGAGCTCCGAGGCGAGGATGAATGGGACGGGGCCTAGGCCGACGGCGAAGCAAGAGACGAAGAGGAGGACGGCGATAGCGGAGAGGACCTTTTGGTTGAAGTAGATGGCTAGGGCTAGGAGCATGGAATTGCATCCCATGCCGGTGATGCTGAGGAGGAGGCAGGATCGACGGCCGATTTTGTCGGGGAGAGGGGAGCAGGCGAGGGTGATGATGAGGTTGATGGCGGAGATGATGACGGTGAGGAGGGCGGCGGTGGTGGGGAGGATGGTTTGTAAGAGGGAGACGCTGTACATGATGATGCTGTTGATTCCGGTGAATTGTTGGGAGACCATTACGCCGACGACGGCGATGATGGCTGGTCGGTAGGTTGGGTTACTGATGGCGTGGAAGATGGTGACCGGGGGTTGTTTGGGTGGCATGTTGCCGGATGGTGGCGTGAGGAGCGATTGCTCTTCGCCGGAGATGTCATCTGTTGGTCCTGCTGTTGAGGATGGCCATCCTTCGATTTCCTCTTCGATGTCTGCGTCCTTTCCGCGCAGCCGTTGCAGGACTTGTCTGGCCAGACTGCTCTTTTGGTGCTCGGCGAGCCAGGTGGGGCTTTCTGGGACTAGGGTGAGACCAAGGAGCTGGAGGGCTCCGATGAAGCCGGCAATGGCGAGGATGAATCGCCATTTGCTGCCCTCGCTTAGGAAGTATCCGAGGGACTGGGTTAATAGGATGCCGACGTTGGTCATGACCTGCGTGAAGGCACCGAAGAAACCTCTGGCGCTGGGTGGAGCGATTTCGGAAATGTAGATGGGGCCGACGACAATCGCAGCTCCTGCTCCAATGCCGGACAGCAGCCGGCCAAGGCTTAGAAGGGGAATGTTAGATGCGCATGTTTCAGCCACGGGGCCCAGGATGAAGAATAGCGTGGTTGCTCGCAGAGCAAAGAGGCGACCATGTTTGGTGGCAACCGGCCCTGCCAGCAGGGCTCCCAAGAGTCCACCAAGGGTGTAGATTGACGACACCAGGCCGAATTGCGAAGCGTTCATGGGGATACATTGTGGTAGAGAGAGTGCCTCGGTGGAGGAATGGATGCTCTTCCGCTCGCAGGTGATCACCGCCTGAGGGGCATTAAGTTCGGCCTGTCGGATAGTAAGTGTCAGTATGAGCCGGGGGGTTGAGGTTGTAGATGTGGAAAGGGTAAAACCTACCAGGTGATAACCGAATTGGAGTGGTCCTAATGTTGTGATAAACACGAGGTAGATCAAGTATGGCGTGACCCGAGATCGGATCGGCTCTGGAGAGACCATGATTGTGGTTTGAGACGTTCGTTGAGTACGGGGGGTCTCAATAATCCACAGAGCTCTCGGTCAGTAAATGGGGGACAGATCTGCTGTTACCCGGTCATTGCACCTGGATGAATGGAAGGGAATAGCAGTCAGTCGGAGAGCAAGCGTGTTGATGACGTTGCGGAAGGGCGTCTATAATCGGGACAAGGAAACTCCGCGTTATCGGGGGGAATCCAGGGGGAGGAGTCTTATCAACAGGAGGGAGTGCAGTGGATGGCTTGCAGATGGTGTATTTAGGAGAAATATAGGATGGAAGACAGCAATTTATGATTGAGATAGGTCAATTGTAGAAATATAAGCCAGACAGGGTTCAAACATCCTACAAAGTACAATTATAATTATTTATCGTGTAATTGTTGATAGATGGATTGATCAATTGATTGATTGCTTGGGTGAGGAGGGGAGGGCTCAGAGTGATGAGTCAGCCACTTTCCCTCCGATGCAGCCTCACTCTTTCCAGTTCACTCACTCACTCACTCACTCTTTGGCGCCGGTTTTTGGCTTTTGGCTTTGCGGTGTTTCCCTCTTATTTGCCTTTTTGGCTTTAAGTCCTTCTTGTTTTTTTCTCACTCCTCTCGGCGCGTGTTGGTCCGTCTCAACTCACTGACCATCTCTCCTCCTGCAGGCTTGCTGTTGGATCTTTTTGCTTTCCCCATAGTGGTGGAGATCAGTGTCTCCGCGTATGGTTCCCGGACTCCATCGCAGCGTTGCAGTTTCCACGGATAGCCTAAAAGTACCCTCTTCTGACCTGACCACTTTCCCCTAACGAACTAATCATCATCTCTCCTTCCTCCCTCACGCTCCTCCTGCCTCTGACTCTCTTTTCCGGTCGCCTCCACCTCGTCCATGAGTCTGACAAACCCGCCTTCCTCGTCCGGCCCGTTAAGTACGACTTCCAGGCCCGCTGCGGCCACCGTCAGCCAAAGTCTGTCTCTAAAGAAGAGCCTGCAGGCTGCTGTTGATGGTAATACCGGTTACTGTTACTCTGCCTCTGCTTAGCTTGACTTGACGCTTTTCCTGTCTTTCCCCTTCCGAGCACCCTCTTTTCGCCCGTGTTGCCACTTTATTTTCTTATTACTATTATTGATCCGCTGTCTGAACCCGCTCCGTCACCATGTACTTTGGTTGAACCTTGCGCTGCTGTCAGATCTACTACTACTATTATTCTATCTTTCCTTATATAATCGTTAAATGCCCTTGAACAGTCCCTGTCTCCACGCCTGTTAACGGCTGTTCTGTCTGTTCTTTTTCCATGATGTTTGGAAGGAGCTTCCCGTTCTATAATTCTCTCGGCGGGTTTTATCCACGTGGTAATGGCTTTCCCTCTCCAGACTAACCCGCCGTCTTTCGGCCGGTTATAGAGGCTGCAACAATCTCGCCTCATCCTTCTCATCGTCCTTTCCCCCCATTAGCTCTCCCCTTTTCACCCCCCTATTCCTTTTGGTCTTTCGGACTTCTACTCCACTCCCCCTTGAACCTTGCTCGTGGAATTTGATTGGCTGTTGAATTCTTACGTTGGTTGTGGACAAGTGCATAGTCTCCCTGCTGACACCCTATATCAAGAGAGTCTAGATGCGAGAAAGCCTCCCGGCTCTGGTTACACCAGCAAAGTACGTGTGCGCGATAGATACCACATTGTGGGATTTATCAGTAGTGGTACTTATGGCCGTGTCTACAAGGCCATTGGCAAAAATGGCCAGAAGGGAGAGTTTGCGATCAAAAAGTTGGCATCCCACTCCTGGCATATCGGCTTCATCACATGACTTACCCGCTATAGGTTCAAGCCGGATAAAGAAGGCGAAATCATTCAGTATACCGGTCTTTCCCAGTCGGCCATCCGAGAAATGGCCTTGTGCTCAGAATTGGACCATCCCAATGTAGTGCAGCTGGCAGAAATTATCCTGGAGGACAAGTGTATCTTCATGGTCTTTGAGTACACAGAGCATGATCTGCTCCAGATTATTCATCATCACACCCAACCGCAAAGGCATGCCATCCCGGCCTTGATGGTTAGATCGATCCTCTTTCAGCTGCTCAATGGCTTACTGTATCTTCACACCAACTGGGTACTGCATCGGGACCTCAAACCAGCAAACATCTTGGTGACCTCAAGTGGTGCGATTCGCATTGGAGATTTGGGACTTGCCCGTCTCTTCTACAAACCTCTCAACTCTCTCTTCTCTGGAGACAAGGTTGTCGTCACCATCTGGTACCGTGCCCCTGAGCTCTTGATGGGGAGTCGACACTACACCCCAGCTGTTGACTTGTGGGCCGTCGGGTGCATTTTTGCGGAGCTGCTATCGCTCCGCCCTATCTTCAAAGGCGAGGAAGCCAAGATGGACAGCAAAAAGACGGTGCCATTCCAGCGCAATCAGATGATGAAGATTATCGAGATTATGGGGCTCCCAACCAAGGAGATCTGGCCTGGCATCGTGTCCATGCCAGAATATTCGCAGCTGCAGTCCTTGGCAATGTCGCGTGCCCCGGGGCATTTCAACCGATCCTCCAACCTAGAAGGCTGGTATCAGAGCTGCCTGAAGAACAACGGGTACTCCGCCAACTCGAGTGCTGGCACACCCGGGGCAGATGGTTTCGATCTGCTGTCACGCCTACTGGAATACGACCCGACCAAGAGGATCACCGCGCAAGAAGCCCTCGAGCATCCCTACTTCAAGAACGGGGGTCCTATCTCCGCCAATTGTTTCGAAGGATTTGAGGGCAAATATCCTCATCGTCGAGTGACACAGGATGACAACGATATTCGCTCTGGCAGCTTGCCTGGCACAAAACGCAGCGGACTGCCTGATGATAGTCTGTTGGGAAGGGCAACCAAGCGCTTAAAAGAGTGATATATTTTTCTTAATCTCTGAAGAATGTTTGGATGTACAAGGAGTTTAGGGCTGGGTGGCATTTTGTGCGGACTTCCAGATATGCATTTGGAACTGGCGTTTTTTCTTTTTATCTTGCAAATATACTTATCTTCGTGCACAAAGGTAGAGATTAGGGAAATCCCGAACTAGCAAGCATGTATACAATGAAATGAGCCAACGTCGAATTCGTGACACGGTATCATATGTGTTCAATCTTGACATCTTCAGAAATGCCGATAATCTTGAAACTAAATGCAAATGACGCCCTCCCCGACCCATAGACAATAGTACCCTAATCCAATCCCAGCATCCTAACATCAACCAATCCCATACAAATCATGACAATATCAATCAATATCCTATAAGTAACCATCAAGTTAGCAAAACCCACATTCAATCTCAAGGGGGTAATAGGACATATACATACCACTCTGCTCCCTCCGACCACCCCCCTCCCCAGCATCCCCACCATCATCATCACCACCACCACCACCACCACCCCCAGCAGCAGAAGATGCGGCATCCCGAATGGACTGCTCATCCCCTCTCAACTTCTCAAAGTAGGACTTAATATCCTCCGCACTAACCGCCTTACCCGTCTCCGCAAACGGCTTCAGAAACTCCTTCACCTTATCGCGCAGATGGTTGTACACCATTGCGCCCTCGATAGCACGCACCCGGTCGATATTGCTCAGTGCTGCTTCGCCCCGGTCGAGAAGACTGCCTGTGCCGGTGCTGCCTCCGCCGTTGGGACCCTCGCCGTCGCCGTCTTCGGACATGGGCGGTTCGTAGGTCTCTTCTTCTTCGCGCAGTTGAGGGTGCGATGCTAGGTGTGGGTAGCAGTCGCGGCAGCGGCAGAAGTGGTCGCGGAAGTCGTCTTTCAGGAAGAGGGAGAAAATGCGGGTTGGGGGGTTGGTGGGGAGGTGGGTGTGTTTGGGTGGGGAGGGGTTGCTGGTGTCTTCGCTGGTGGTGGTTTTGTCGGTGTCTTGGGATGTGTCGGGTTTGGATTCGGTGGTAGTGGTGGTTGTGTCGTTGTTTTCGGGTTTGAGCTCTTCTGTAGACTCCTCTTTTGGTCGCTTTGGAGCAGGATCGCTTTCCTCGTCGGCGCTGTCGTCCGCTTTGCGTTTCTTGGGGTTGCTGGGTTGCTCTGGTTCTGTGGTCTGGGGTGTTTGTTCGGTGGTGATGGGTTTGGTATCCTCTTCTGTGGGTTTGGCGAGTCCGCCTTCTTTGTATACTGGGGGTAGGAAGCCTGGCGTTCCTGCGTAGCGCTTTACCCAGGGATTCGAGTCGACGCACTTGTAGCAGAGGAAGATCGCAAAGTCCTCTTCCGCAGGGAATCCGGGCGGGAGGGGAGTCTCTTCTTCCTCGTCATCGTCGGCTGCCTCTCCATCGGTAGCTCCATCTTTCTTCGCACCCTTGTACCAGTCGCGCGGCAGGCCGATCAGGCATTCTGGGTGCCACCAGTCTTCGCCGCACCCACCGGTTTCTACTGTGCCCAGACCCAAACACTGGAACATCGTACCGCGTTCCTTATGCGGGTCATAGTCCTCGCCGCATCCGCAAAACTTGTTCTGGAAGTTGTGGTTGTATTTGTTGCCTTGGTGAGGTTGCTCTGAGTGCACGCCTTTCGCGCCGGTCTTGGGGTCATTCCGAAGGGTGCATGGGGAGGTGGCGGGCATGCGGGTTGTTCCACAGTCGCAAACAAAGTTCCGCTTGTTGAAGAGCTCGACGAGATTGTGTTCGCCATGGCAGGAGATGGAGCATGAGTAGCACACGGCGGCGGGGGTATATGACTCTTCGGAGGTGGAGGGGTTGCAGGTGAGGCAGGCGAAAAGGGATTGGCGAAGGGGGCCTAAATCTTGTGTACAAGTATCGAATGACTTGTATAGGTGTCAGTGTGTCTTATACTTCTTCACCTTTTCCTTCTCGATACGTAGGCAAGGTGAGCTTACATATGGGAGGACTTCACGCGCATCGGCTTCAAGTCGAATTTGCGATTCAATGAATCTATAAAGGCATTAGTGGTCTGCGCAACTAATTCTGCGATGTAATCCCAGTGCATGCGCGTTGCAGGTCGATGAAGACTCACTCCTTCGCGGTCTGCGAGTTTTGAGAGCTGAAGCTCTCGCGGCGCCCTGCGGTAGTCTGTCCGTTCAGTGCCTGTCCGGCATTGAGGGGTGGGTCGCCCGACTCGGTGTTGGCCATGTCTATCCGATATCCGTCACGCGATATAGAAACAATTTCAATGAAAGTTCCTATTTAGAGAGATTGATCGGATTATGAAGACTGAAGGATAGGTGATGGTTGCGCATACGGAGGAGGCTGAGCGGCGGCGATGGGAACGCGCCGGCGCGCAACCGTAAAGTGTTTGCCGTGTTTGCACCTATGGGGTTGGTAATCTGCTCTAATTTCACCAGGTTGAGACTTATGATTGATGGTCTGAAAGGTTTCTTTCAAAAGTATAATAAACTAATTGATGGGATTCTGTATCTAATCTTTATTGTAGGCTCTGGTGTGGATTGACGATGCTTTTAGTAGCTAAGTATAAGCGCAGTTGGATTCCTTCTTGCTCCTGCAGAACCACCCCGCTGTAGTCTGTCCATACCTCGGTGACAATTTAACTAGGCCATGAGGAGTAATTCCAATATGAACTATTCTGCATGACGTACCAAGAGCTCCATTTTCCCACTGCCCAGAAGTCGAGTGTATCCACGAAGCATCTTTTATTCCACTTTTCGTTGGGCTCAGAGCGGGTCGCATTTCCGAATCGGGGTTTAATTGAAAACGGACGCGTCGCTGGCGCGTCTCGGAGACGCGTTCGGCGCCAAGTCCAGGATCTTCTCAGCTTGTGGCCCTTCGAACTCCTGCGTTGCCCAACGGAAAAGAAAAAAGGACCCTCCGCACGGCTGTCTCTTCACCTTCCCTCAGTCTGCCCCTTCCACCTCCCCGCCTGTCAGACTGAACACCACACACAATGAGGTATGTAATGTCCTCGCCCATTGATTGTCAATGTTGCTTGGAACCACCTTGTTTGGTTGCCCCTCAAAACATTCGGAATACTAATAATGTCTTCCCAGTTCACCACTCCGTCCCAGCAATTCTGCTGCAAACCGCGGCCTAGGGAACCTGGGTCGTCGTAAGAGATCCAGAGAGCCCGATGATGAGACCTCATCGGTTGTTCCCCCCTCGAGTCGTAAGTCATGCTGTGGTGGATGGCTGGTTCCTGATACTGACGCTGGCAATAGCCCCCCCTTCCTCCCCTCCCATGCTTCCTTTCGACGACGATGACAACGAGCGCGATGAGGAAGCAGAGCTCCTGGGTGACATTGATGATATCGACGAGATGGCTGAAGACGAGGACGGAATCGATCTGTTTGGAGACAACTTCGAGAAAGATTATCGAAGCACAGCAGACGACCAGTACAGAGGAGAATACATCGACGATGAGGGTGACCATGAAGAACTTGATGTCGCTACTCGTCGTCAACTCGAAGCCCGCATGAACAAGAGAGATCGAGAACTCGAACGTCGCCGTCGCATGCCTGCGGCTTTCCTGCAGGACGACGAAGATGGTGACATAGATCTTACTCGTCAACCCCGTCGCCGGAGACACCACTACGACGAAGATCGGGACGACGTCGAGATGGGTGATGATGCGATGGAGGAGCTCTCCCTGGAGGAGTTGACCGATGTCAAGGCTTCTAATCTTACGGACTGGGTTCTGCAGCCCCAAGTCCTTCGCTCCATCTACAGAGAATTCAAGTCCTTCTTGACAGAATACACCGACCCTGCCGGTGCTTCGGTCTACGGAAACAAGATCAAGACCCTTGGTGAGGTGAACTCGGCATCCCTTGAAGTTTCTTACGCCCATCTACTGGAAACCAAAGCGGCTCTTGCCTACTTCCTTGCCAACGAGCCCACTGAGGTGCTGAAGGTCTTCGACCAAGTCGCGCTTGATGTCACTCTCTTCCACTACCCCCAATATCACGATATCCACAACGAAATTCATGTCCGCATTACCGATCTCCCTGTCTCCTATACCCTCCGTCAACTGCGCCAGTCCCATCTCAACTGCCTTATCCGCGTCAGCGGTGTCGTTACTCGCCGTACCGGTGTCTTCCCGCAACTGAAATATGTCATGTTCGTTTGTGGAAAGTGTAACATCACTCTTGGTCCCTTCCAACAGGAAGCCAGTGCGGAAGTCAAGATCTCGTACTGCCAGAACTGCCAGTCCAAGGGACCCTTCTCTGTGCACTCCGAGAAGACCGTTTACCGCAACTACCAGAAAATGACCCTCCAAGAATCTCCGGGCTCCGTCCCCGCTGGTCGTCTCCCCCGCCAGCGCGAGGTCGTCCTTCTCGCAGATCTCATCGATTCGGCGAAGCCAGGTGATGAAATCGAGGTGACGGGTATCTACCGGAACAGCTACGATGCGCAGCTCAACAACAAGAACGGCTTCCCTGTGTTCGCCACGATCATTGAGGCCAACCACGTTGTCAAGTCCCACGACCAGCTGGCTGGTTTCCACTTGACCGAAGAAGATGAGCGGGAGATCCGTGCCCTATCCAGGGACCCTGAGATTGTCGACAAGATCGTTCGCTCCGTTGCCCCTAGTATCTACGGTCACCTGGACGTCAAGACCGCAATCGCCCTCTCCCTCTTCGGTGGTGTCAGCAAGGAAGCCCAAGGCAAGATGAACATTCGTGGAGATATTAACGTCCTCCTGCTGGGTGACCCCGGTACCGCAAAGTCCCAGTTCCTCAAGTACACCGAAAAGACTGCCCACAGAGCCGTTTTCGCTACCGGTCAGGGTGCCAGTGCTGTCGGTTTGACAGCCAGCGTCCGTCGCGATCCCCTCACCAGCGAATGGACCCTCGAAGGAGGAGCGCTTGTCCTTGCAGACCGCGGTACCTGCTTGATCGATGAGTTCGACAAGATGAACGACCAGGACCGTACCTCCATTCACGAAGCCATGGAACAACAGACCATCTCCATCTCCAAGGCTGGTATCGTGACCACCCTGCAGGCTCGCTGTGCTGTCGTTGCTGCTGCCAACCCCATCGGCGGCCGCTACAACAGCAGCGCACCCTTCTCCGAGAACGTCCAACTCACCGAACCCATTCTTTCGCGTTTCGACATTCTCTGCGTCGTCCGCGATCTTGTCGACCCAAGCGAGGATGAACGTCTCGCCAACTTCGTCATCGAGTCCCACCACCGCGCCAACCCCGCCCGTCCTCTCCGCGACCAAGACGGCAACCTGATCAACGCAGATGGACACCCCATCGACGAAGACGGCTACCGCATTGACAAGAAGACCAAGAAACGCCTGCCTCTGACCGACGAGGAACTCGCTACCCGGGATGCTGAGAAGCAACGACGCGAAGACGAGAAGGACGGCGAAATCCCTCAAGAACTCCTCCGCAAATACATTCTCTACGCCCGTGAACGCTGCCACCCCAAGCTCTACCAGATCGACCAAGACAAGATCGCCCGTCTATTCGCCGACATGAGACGCGAATCTCTGGCTACCGGCGCTTACCCCATCACCGTATGCCTCCCTTCCTATTACTTTCAATTACGTCCTAGGAGACAAGAAAAGACTAACCAACTGTTCATCCAGGTCCGTCACCTCGAAGCCATCATGCGTATCGCCGAATCTTTCTGCAAGATGCGTCTCTCGGAGTACTGCTCCGCACAGGACATCGACCGTGCCATCGCTGTCACTGTCGATTCCTTCATCGGTAGCCAGAAAATCAGCTGCAAGAAAGCTCTGTCCAGGGCGTTTGCCAAGTATGTAGCCACCACTCATCAACAAAAAAGAAAAAAATGCATACTAACAATCCATCTAATAGATACACACTCTCCCGCCCCAAGCCCCAATCCAAGCGGAGAGCAGGCATCCCCGCCCCTGATCCATTCAAGCCGCGCATGCAGTCTTCTACTAGGGCGCGGTAAGAACAAGAATCTTACCAGAGTCTTGTTTATTCTTCGTACATGGTTCCTGGTTTCGGTCATTAGGGGTTTTGCGTGGGGTTTCGCTTTAACTGGCAGCATTATGAATATGGGTTGATTGTGATTGTGATCATACATAATTATCACATATCACGTTTATGGGAGTTGAAGGTTGAAGGATTCATTGGGGGTTTTATATCTTTACTTTATTTTCCATCATGATGTTAATCTATGTGATCATGTGTGTCTCTGTGTGGGAATAATGAATGAGTCTCAATAATTCCCTTTGGTGGTGGTGGTGGTGGTGGTTGTTGTTGGATTTGGATTGTTTATTCAACTTGCTGCTACACTGCTAGCTAACTAGCTAGCTCGGATATACCTAAGTAACTGAATTAAGTATTTATGGACTAAAGTTCTTTTTCTTTTTGGTATCATGCTACTTTACTAAAGAACGGGTATTTCGAAACTGCGAGAGTATCAGTAATACTATTACTACCGTGTTTAGTTCCCAGCCGACTCAGCCACGAATGTAAATCAGTCTCATACAGCAGATAGATAGATAAATAGATGCTTTTTTTTTTGTTTTGTTTTACAGCTCAACATATCTCAAGCCATCGTTATTATATACTACTTCGTAGGTACTGGAATTATAAGTTCATGAAATCGTTCGTGTATTAGACCCTAGTATATGAGTAGTAGTAGTAGTAGTATTTTCCAAAAAGGTCTTGTAGAACTGTACTCATCATCATTACTATACATACTATTACAAAAAACTTGAAAGTTTATTTTCCGTCATTACATCTATCTGTCAAACAAAAAGAAAACTTGCTTTATTTAGTCTATCTTTCATCCCAGCTTCCAGAGAATCTCGGGCGGTGACGTTGTAATAATCTGAGAAAGGTGTCTTTTTGTGTGGCATTACATGATGAGTGCCATTGTCGACCTGGGCGGGATGCCGAGTCGGTTAAGTAATGTGCTAAGTTGTAAATGAGTGGATAAACTCCATTATGGCTACGTGATATATAGACCCAATGGGGCCGACCAGTACAAGCATGGTAAAATATGTATTCAGCTGAAAGACACATTGCCTTCAAACAGCCCTAGTAGCAAACAAGAGAAGCACGAAACAGCAAAGCCCAGCCGGTCCCAACACAGGTCTGAATTCCCATGCATACAAGAGTAAATGCTCACTCAACGCCTTGTCCTTTCGCGTCCCGTACACCGTGTGGTTTACCAGTAAATGAAACACCAACCACCCCTGTCACCGCCTCGCCAACCCAATTGCATTGGAGTCGAGTACGCCGCTTTAGAGCGCGCTTAAACAGTCGCTCTTCATGAGCCTTGAGCAATGTGTCAGGAATCCCAAGGCAACGCTGCAGACGATAGAATTATCATATGTCGTTTACGCCAGCCTGCGATTCACGATGCTTTATCTCATCATATGCCTCATTTTGCCTATCTTCTATAGGAGATAGACGCTAAAGGGAGTGCAAGAGGGATGCTTCCAGAGCGGTTTCCATCTCTTCACACTTCCCTCGTCATCTGCGCCAAACACAAGCAACGGAGTTTAAGTACGACCGTTGATTCAGATCACTCAAATTACTCAGTCGTTGCTGATGCGCCGCTCAGGCCGGGGCTTTCTCAAACTCTTCATGCGGTTGATGAACCCGCCGCCACCACCGCTGGGCTTGCCCTCATCGAAGCCAGTGTTGGAACGTTCGTTGGTGAACCTCCGCTCCAAACCGGTATTCTGCTTGGGGCTGCTGGAAGAGCGGGCTCGTGTACCTGTGGTGCCACGTGATTCCTCGGACATGTTGATTTGGGCCCCCTTCTTGTCCCAAGCATCGTCATAATCCTGGAAGAAGGGGTTCTTCTCATTGGCGCGGATGGTTCCTATGTGGCTAGAGCCAGTCGGCACACCTGGGGTGTAGGAGGACTCGGGAGAGACCACTCGGGGATTCGAGGGCTTGTTCATGCCCCGGAGTCTTTGGGCCAAACTCTTCTTGCGCTGCAAGCCTCCTCCGCTGGGACCAGCTCCACCGTTCTCGTTCCCGCTTCCACGGCGCTGAATGTCTGCCCGGCTAGCGGGGGCACCATCCAGGAAAGTGCTAGTACCCAGACCCATGCTCTCCGCTCCATGAACAGGTTCGATGCGAGTGGTTGGATCAAAGTTCGCGGTCTCGCTTTTGTTGTTACGGGGGTCGACGGCAGCGCTGGTAGAATAGTCATTGTAGCCTTCGTCCATGGTTCCGTGGAACAGGTTCAGATCAATGTTGGCATTGTTTGGCCCTGCGCCTCCAAGAGCCATGTTGGCAGAGTCCTTGGGGAACGCCTGCATGGGCGCAGTACGCAAGCCCTTGCGATTACGGTTAGGATTGCAGGCATCGAACGGCCCATCGTGATGGAACACTACACAGCCACTGTTAGCAAGCGCCTCTGCCAGGTCGCAATGGGCTCCAACTCACTTCCAGTGCCATAGATACTGGTGACGTCCAGTTTATCGATAATGTCCATGTGGTAGTTGGACTTTTTGGATGAACGAGGCTTTCCATCCTTCGACTCCTTGCCGTCCTTTCCATCTCTATGGCGAGCCTCCCGCTCCCGGCGTCGTCGCTCACGACGGCGTCTCTCGTCCTCGGTATCCACAAGCTTGGGGGTTCGTTCCATGATCGAGGACTCTGAGTTGCGACGAGGCCTCCGCTCTCTGTAGCCCGATCTTCCGCCACTGCTCGTCTTCGGGGGGTCGGCAAAGATGTCCAAGGGATCTTTGTCGCGACGTTCTGGGCGTTCCCTGGGCGGAGGTCCGCGGTTCGTCGGGTATCCGTTGGGCGCGGGCTTGTCCGGGCGCGGCGGAGCTTGTCTGTAACCAGTGTTCTGGGGAGCAGGGTTTACGGAAAGGTTCTCCTATATCACGTAGTTTTAGGTCAGTTCGGCTGAGCGACGGTGGTCAGGGCTGCGAGATGAGCATACAAAGAGTTCACGTGTGTTCGACGTTATGTCCTGTCTCTCGACCGGGGAGACCATGGTTGACCCTATCACGGGGGCGGACTGCGGCGACAGGGTGTCGTCGTCGAAGGGATTCGTAGAGACTCGGCGTTCAGATTGACCACTGGCGGATGCGAAAGAGCTGGCGGAAGGCGACAGAGCACGATTCCGGAAGGGATTGTTGGAGCCCAGATTGACAGGGGTTGGGCCGAAAGCTTGTTGGACAGGAGAGCCTGTAGTCGAGCGGACGATAGATCAAGGTTAGTTTTTTTCTGTCTCTTTTCGCATGGGGAAGCACGGTCTGAAATAGAAAAGAAGGCGGCACAGGACAGATAACACTCTGACCAAGGGGAAGCCCCGCCAGAGGTGAAACGGCTGGGAGATAACAAAGAATCCTGGAAGGAGGACAGGACCAGGGGACAAAACAGGAATCAGCAAGATGACGCACCTGAGGGGCCCAGCGTCACGCCAGGTGGGTAGGCGTAGGTGGCAGGCTGTTGAGAGGCATACATGTTGCGAGTCCACGCAATGCGATGTCGAGATGGGAGTAGGTCAGAGGAGATGATTGGGGAACAGAGAAAGACAGCATAAAAAGACAGGAGTAAGTGGATGATCAGGAGGCCGAGACTGTGAATCCAGACGCCAGACTAGAGAGAGCTTAGGCGTATGCTGAAACGACGATGCCGCGGGTGTCGGTCAGGGGCAAGGAGAAGTAATTGGAGGGCGAGGGAGGGGACCGTTTAGTTTAGTTGGTACGTAGCGGCAAGTTGGACCGGTCTTTCAATTTAAGATTGCTTAATTCCACTTGAGGGGGGAAGGAAAGAAGAAGAAGAAGAAGAAGAAGAAGAAGAAGAAGAAGGAAAGGCTTGAAATTTTCTCCGGGTGAGATTAGAATGTTTGTTTGAACGAGGGAGGGATGGGTGTGGGGGGAAGATGATTTGTAAAGAGAGGAAAAGAGGGGAGTGAATCAACAAGGAGAGAAGAAGAGCGAGAGAGTAAATTAGTGAGAGAGAGGGAGAGGGAGAGGGAGACGGGGGAGAAGATGGAGCGGAGGGAAAGAGGGAGACTGAGAAAGCCGAGGGTGGGTTTGGTTACCGTACGGGAGGAGTAACTTAGTATAGTAAGTAACTTTAGCATCAAGTCATCGGTCCAGTTAAGTTTAGAGCAACGCACGGGAAAAAAAAGGATAAAACCGAGAGGAGAAGGAGAAGAGGAGCGAGGGAATGACGGGTGCCAATGAGGATCCAGAACCCCTTGGGGAAAATGATGGACGGAACCACTCGAGCTGCTGGAAAGAGGCAAAATGAAGGGCCCGAAGAGGCGATCGTCGACGCGGCAAAAGGAGGAAAGGAAGAAGGAAGAGAAAGCGAGAGAGGGAATGACTGCATCCAACCAAAGGAGATACTACTGAAAATGGAGTAGAAGATTTTTTTTATTTTCATACTATTTAATTTCTTTCTTATTCGACTATTCGATCACTAGAATTAAAAAAACAAAAAGAAAAAGAAGGTACTACTAGTAGTAATATAATACAGATATTATAATTAAAAGGAATGGACTCCTTCGATCGATGGAGGGGGGGATACAACAAAACAATAAAATAAAAACTAGAAAACAGAAGAGAAAAGAAAGGGCAAAGTGCATCTCATCATCTCTGGTTGCCCAGGAATCAGTCAATCAATCATCAATCATCAGCCACCACCTTTTTTCTTCCCTCCTTCCGCCCACGCAAACTAATTGAGTCAATTTGACAGGCGACCCCAACTTTCATCTCAGGGGTTGGTCCATTCCTGTGCCTGAATTGTGGATTGATTTGCTTGGTTGCTGCTATTCCCTATTAATCATCTCATTTCATCTCATCTCCCAGATCCTCCCATTTTATTTTATATTTTTTTATTTCCTGCTTCTGCTCCTGCGACTGCTATCAATCTATTACTCCGTATGCTACGTAGAACTATCCTCCGATCATATGCAGAATGGCAATGTACCTAGGCACAAACTAGACACCAAAGAAAAGCTGGGGTTCATGCGACTAGTAGGGATGCGGATGCAGGAAAAACACTTTGCAGCTCCATTCGATGGTTTTCCGGTCAGCAATCGGCCAACCAACCGAACCAACTAGTGACGAGCTTCGACTACTGCTGCCTGTAAGTCTTGAGAGGAGAGAGACGGCACTAGACTAGATAGTAGGGAACCAAACGTTCTCATCTCCACAGGTTCCCTCTCGTGCCACTCCTCCCCCCGAGAATAGAAACAAACATTGGCTTCTGCAGGACACGACAGACCCAACAAACAAACACCCACCTTCTTCCTTCCACCACGTTCATCTGGACTCACTCATGATTGTTGCTGTCATCATTCTCTCGCATGGCTTAGACATTTCCAGCCCTGATTTGATTTTGTTTCCTAAATTGGTACTGGAAAGTCTCAACAAACTCGTGCTCTTGCGTCAGCTCCTCCCCCAAGAATGCAAGCCCACCTGCTGCATCATCCATCCATTGTTATCCTTCCGATCGACACCGGCGGGCCTCCCACGATGAGGATGATCCCCCCCTGGTCTTAGTCTCGGTCATGCTCATCCTCATCCATCTGCCGGTTAACCAGTTCAACTACCTACTTAATTCAACGAGCTGCTGGGTTAATAATTACCGACTGTCTAACTAACTAACTAACTAACTAACTAACTAATGAACCAACAATCCATCCCACCGGCATCTTACTAATTCCATCCACCTCTTGGTTGTGCTGCGTGACCTGCCTTGGCCACCCATTTGGTTCCTTACTTCCGCTTAATCCACCTTTTAAGTGAGGGTGGCTTGCGTATATAGGTTATAAATCCCGGAATCGCCCACTTTTTCCCCTTCCCTTGTTTTCCGGTCCGGTCGCGTCCGGAATGCTGTCTTGTGTCTTGCCTGTCTGAGGCGGAGCAAGATGATGATGATGATGATGATGATGATGCAGCCATCCAGCCGGTGAGTTTTGCCTCGATCAAAACCGACGGAATACGACAGGTGGATGTCGCCACGGTACCGATGGAGTCGCACTCTCACTCGTGGCGCGCCTCTCTGTTACTAGCACTGCCAGCATACGTAGTATTACCATTCCATTCATTTTTTTTTTCGCATCATTTAAATCCACCATAGAAAAGGACTGGAATATATCCGGACTCCGCCGGCACAGCTGGCCGATCATCCTAGTCTTTGAACAGATGTCCGACCTGCAGCATAATTCCATATTGCTTTTCTCAGCCCTGGCCCGATCGTCCCGCGGCGTCTGGCTCCGATTTGTATCGGATTTGACGGCTGCTGCTGGAACCACCACTACTATTGACTAGTTGATACTATAGTAGTATCCAGTACACCATGACATTGTGACTGGATGCGTGTGTGCGTGGCACAGCTGTGACCCATAGTTTCGAAAGGCAGACAAAGTATTTCCAGAGCATCTAATGGCACAAATCTTGATTCCAGTCAATGATGTGGTCTCGACCAGAGTGTGTTGGGCCGGTTCGTAATGTCTTTCAACTCCCTCTGCACCCGGAATTTGGTTTGACTGCCTACTGGATCTCATAGTTAGCGGCCTGTCCAATCTAGGCTTATCGTTTGGATCGACAAACAACGTCATCAAGCGGTTCAGTGTTACAAAGTACGGCAGCATGCATCGATAACCGGGCGAAGGTCTCGCTCTGGCCAAGCCAAAGAATGCTTAAGATGTCATCGGATTCCCGAACAGTCAAAGGCGGGCGAGGAAGGACCACCGTCCCCTCAGAGCTTATCTCCGATGGGTTTCATACCGCAATGTGGCTCGTTTGAACTCTGATGGATCACTGTTCGAAGCCATTGAGATAGATCGAGTGGACCCTCCCTCACCCAGGTGAAAGGATTATTTGGCGATCTGATTCCGGCGCCAGTCTCATATAAATCGCCCGATGGCGCTAGTTTATCGTAACGGTCGTTTGACATTGAATGACTGGGTCGGCGTCATCTAAATCCCGGTTTCAATTGACTAATGCTCTGTACAGCGACCAATTGACTGATTGACTAATTACTTAAGACCTACTTCTGAGTCTAACGCATTCAGCCAAAATCTATTAATGTGAACCATCGGCTTTCTGCATAGATAATGGGATTTTCTAGGTCAGTCTAGTGTTTTCTAGCAGCTTGAGACCGCAGCTGGGGGCGGCTACTAGAGAAAAGTAAAATGGCAATTCGTGACTATTGCCCGCTGTCAATCCACTATGTACTGTAGACACAAAAATGGCTTTATTCTATTGATTCATGCGCAAGACTTAAATGTGGTCTGTAAGTACTAAATAACTACCAATGAAATCGAAGTAGTAATCCATGGCTCCAACCATGGCTCGGATAGTAATTCTAGAGTCAAGCTACACTATGCACCAGGATGAATGGCCAAACTGACACCCAGCAACTGGGTATCACATGATGGTAAGATGCCAGTAGAACATCTGAATCGATTGCAATTCATCGAATATGACTGCTGGCCAATACATGAAGTGGGGAGGCACTAGTGGCTATAGAAGCCATCGACTATCAACCAAGATCAAAGTGAATTGGAGCTTGCCGCGTCGGAGGTGAGCCTGTCTTGGCAACCTCCAACTGGTCGCGCTGTCTCATCTGAATAGCTCCGACTCGTTGCAACCTACGCACCACCCACATCTTTCTCTACTTCAAAGTCTCAGTCACCGACCCCCTCGGTCCTCTGGCTCGTTCGAGAGCATCGTCGTCGCGTCATGGAGCAGCCACCCCCAAGCGATCAACCACAACAGCCTCCGCCTCCGACCCTCACAAATCCTCGCTTCACCCTCGAGCTAGAGTTTGTGTCTTCTCTCGCCAATCCCTACTATCTGTCCCACCTCGCCGTGACATATCCAAATCTGCTGGGCATAAACAAGTCCGGTGATGACAGCGACGTGAACAATGATTCCGCAGACCCCGACGCGCAGGCATTTGCAGCATACCTGGCCTACCTCTATTCCTACTGGAAGACCCCCGAATACGCCCAGTTCCTGACCCATCCCGGTGCCACTTTGCGGGCGCTACGACTACTGCAGGAGGAGAATTTCCGTCGCGACATCATTCGCCCCGACGTCATTGAAAGGCTAGCGGAGACCGATGTCGCCGCCGAACCCGTCGAAGCAGCTGCGGAGTCTGGAGAACAGGAGGGCGAACAAGCCAAAGCAAGCTAGGAATATGCGCAGTGACACTGGAAATAGCAGGAAACAGGCGTGCTGCACATTGGGCTCGAGGTGGATTGGTTCGGTGGTTGGCCCGGAACGATGTCCTGCTCAAGCTCAGGCCACTGTCTTCTACAACTTAACTGCGGAGAGGGGTAAAATTGAGACACAATATCAGAAGATCTGCACGGGGCATGGGCATGGGCAATGTTTGTCGATATTGGGACACCTTGATGCACCGCGGTTTATGCTGCAGTCCTAATGCAACCCCAGATGGTTCATGATCTCCCCGGAGTCATGTGTGACCGAGGTATCCCCTGATCGGCCATGGAACCGGCTCATTATTGGAGCTACCAAATATGCACCTCGACAAGCACTCCTCAGGATCATCGACATACTCCTCTCTGTTTAGCTGGGATTTCCGAGCTATTCCGGTTGAGATTGCTCGATGGAGTCCTGAGCGGGCCTGGGGCCGATGTAAGAGACGGAGGGGAATATGCGCACCCTAGAGAGCAGTCAGGTGTACGACACGACAGGAAATACCCCGAGCATCCAACAGGTTCGTTTTACAAATGACTCTGAGATGCCCAAATTCTTCGCTCTCAAGCCATAGGAGGAGCAGCATCGGTCCCTGATATTCTGCCTATGACGTTGCCGTGGGGTTGTATTAGGTTGCAGGGGGAAAAACTCTCTTGGGTACCTGCTCTCTTGTAGATCGAGCATATAAGCCAATACTGATAGACCAATTCGAATGAAAGAAGAATACATCATATCATCTAGAGAGTAGCCTATGTAGGAAACATCAAACACCAAGTTCATATCATGGACAATTCATCTGGTATAAGGGCAAGTTCTGCGACCGCCTAACCGTGACGCGGCCGAAGCGGCGCGCCAGGCTGAATTTCCCGAGCAGGCCGTTGGTTCAATCTCGCCGCGGCAACCCAACACTAAACTTATCGCCATCCGCCAGAGAACCGGAGAGCGACACTTTTCGCTTCTGCCTCGCTTGCCAACCTCCGCGGTTGACAGTGTTCCTCGTTCTTCACTCAATCCCCCACCTCCTTGTTCAGGCTGGGTAACTACTAGTATCTCCGATGGATCGACCCCACCCGTGGTGATTGCAACTCGACCTGGAAGCCCTGTCCTCTCTCCTCTCCTTTCCTTTCTCCTTAAACCACGTTGGCCGTTGCCGCAACCCCGTTCATCCCCCAGTAAGGCCTTTGCGACGTGCCACACCTTACTTCCTCATGGTCTATTCTTGTTACAGATCCTTAATCAGTCCTTGAATATACTTCCTTCCAGGTGACCAAATCGGTCACCGGATCTGCACCCTGTTTTATTACAACCGTTGAAAATCTGCAGTATACAGTCATCGGGTAATCGCCCTGCAAATCACTTCGCCCAATGGAGGGCGTACGCCAGTCATGTCGGCCAAAGCATCAGGTCTTGGTTCTGAAATGCTATCCACAATACCAGAAGGGGATTCCGGAAGTCAAGCCGAATCCGAGTGAACTTTCCTATCTGCTCTACTATGCGAGCACTCGTCGCAGCAAGCTGACCAAGGTCGGCGCTTTCCTGGAGAAACGGGCCGCTCGGGATGTCTGGCGCCGCAAGATAGGGTATGTTGTGAGGACTAGATACACTTGGGGGATCTCTGTGGATGACGGGCTGACATGTTCTGGTAAAGCAATGTACAGGTGACACTTCAGATTCTCACCGCGCTTATCGAGAAAGTGCCCCGCGACCTCCCCATCTACGCCCGCTCCGTGCTGACGGTAATTGAAACCGTCCTACGCTCCCGTGATATCACAATCGTGGAAGACTCGATCGCGACCTTCGAAATGTTCTGCCGCCATCAGGATATGGCGGCGTTGTCGGCCGAACAGGACTTTGCGACACAATACCGCGAGGTTGTGCGGACGTATGCGAGCTTCGCTGAGGTGCATTCACCCCAGTTGGATCCTGCCTCTAGCGGCCCTGCGGCGATACGGTGGCGCAATGCGGGACTTCGTGCGATCAAGGGAGTGGTCAGTTCCGAGGCGGGCTTGGCTGCCGATGGTGGAGATTCGTTGAGGATCATATTGCCGGTCATTCTGGAGAACGTTTGCCACGGAGATGAGGATGTTATCCCGTCTCTGGAACAGCAGCTTATGGAATCGGAGAAGAGCAGTGAGGCGGATCTTGCGCACCGGCGCCGAATTAGCAACGCTACCGTGCAGACTGTCGACACCGTGACTGGTGATCCGGCCTTGGCTTCTCAGTCCGCGGCTGATGCAGACAAGAAGGCGGAAATGGATGTGAGGCTGCTCGCTCTCAGCTGCCTTGAGCGCATTGTTGTTACTGGAAGCAGCCGCGGTCAAATTCGTGTGACCACGAAGGTTGTATTGGACTTCATGCTCCGCAGAAACCGAACCACCAGCTTGGGCTTGTCCTTGAACTCGCGTGATAGCTGGGCTACGTCGTTGATTGAACTGGTCGCGAAGTGGTGCCCGGTGCAGGTCCGGTTCATCATCTTGGTTGCCGCCATGGAGCTTCTATTCGATGTCAACCCTAGAGAGGAAGCCCTAGATGAACCTTTCATCATCGTTTACATGATCGACTGGTTGCTGAAGTCTCCGGTGAACATGATCGGTCTTAGCGTTATCGATATCCTTTTGGGTCTTTTGCAGCATATGTCGTTTTTGCTGTCGCCTGCGGGTTCGGAGAAGCAAGTCGAACTATCTGGGAAGAGAGCAGATTTGATCACTCTCTTCCAGCGGTGCATTGGAGACCTTACGACACATATCTACTATGGCGATCAAGTTGTAGATATGATTAGAGTTGTCTTGACTCGGATCAAGCCTTCATCCACCCACGAACATCCTGCGCAAGTTTCTAACGATTCTCCCGGAGCTGCTTCGCAGGCTGGCAGTCTCACTGGGGAGGCCAGTTCGATCGCGTTTTCTTCCACTACTGGACGGGTTGCCGCTCTTAGAGCTATCAAGAACATTCTGATAGTAGCGAACTCTCGGAATCCCGCAGCTGTATCTGGCGTGGAGTCCAGGAACCATGTCGGAATCCACGTCTGGGAAGGAACGCAGTGGTTGTTGCAGGAACGTCAAGGCGATGCGCGTTACGCATATGCTGATGCGTTACTGTCCTGGTTGAAACTCGAAACCAATCAGAGCGACCTGACCGTCAAGGATAAGCACGCAAAACCCTCAATCCCCAAAGGGGAACTAACGGATGTCGGCGAGAGGACTGGAAAGCGATCAGTGTCTACGGCGATGCAGAGAGAGAAGGCTGCCATAGCAGCTCAATTCAACTTCCTCCGAATGCTCCACCTGACTATCTATGACATCGCGCTTGAAAGCCCGACTAGCATTTCTGAAATCCGGTTGCTTCATTTGATCTTGGCCAGCCTTGTTGATAAGCTCGGGGTCAACGCCGCCCGTTTTGGACTGCCTATGGTGCTGAAGCTTCAAGATGACATGAACAGCGCTCCAAGCCTGGCATCCGGTTCTGCCAAGGTCAATATCGGAAGCTTGGTGTATGGATATCTGTGGGCCTTGTCTGAGCGATTCGAGCTGGGATCGACAGAGGTAGGCCAGGCCATTCAAGGAGAGATCTCCAAGAGGCAACAGCTTGGCCTTTGGCTTGACCCTATCCGCTTGCCCGCCGCTGATCTCGACCAAATCCTACAAGGCGGAGATCACCGTGCCACCGGTAACACCACGAACACTGATCAGATGACTCCCTTTATCACCGACGTTGAGCACCTTGTTCGTGGCATCGAAGATGCATACAACCATGCCGCGCTCGTCTCTTCTCACAGTCCTCCAGGCTCCCCAACGCGCAGCTTTACTATGCCTATCCTGGGACATGGATCAGTTTCAGCTCCGCGCGGTGATCTACTTCCTCCACTCGTTAGGGAGCAGATGCTTTCGGCATGGTCCCGAGAATCATGCCTTGCAGCCGCGGAGCGGGAGAGGACCGAAGCATTGTCCCTCAATGGCTCCAAGGCCGGAACAATGGCGATACGCAGTCACATTTACCTGAATGGCGCAGACGGCAGTTCGCCATCGACTACCTCGCCTCCATCCGCGCAGCAAAGTGCAGCCGGACTGCACAACTCGCGGCGGATGAGCGTCCCCGAATCTGCTCGGGGGCACGTTCAGAGCACTAGCAGGGAGTCCCCGGTTCATATCAACGACCTGCGTCGTGTTCTTTCCATCAACGATCAGGACAAGATGCGCCGGTTGAGCCCGCTACGTGGTCGACTGGATGCTTCCAACCGCAGCGTGGTCTCGTCTAGCAGCGAGAGCATGGTCAGCGGCTATTCCTTGTCTGAGATTGACGGTGACGGAGCTTCGATCAGGCCTCAGTCGACCAGGGATGGACACGGTCTTCCGGACGGCGACGGCATGGTGACTCCCAAAGCTTCCGCCCTAGGATACACAGAGAATGGCCAAGCCTACTTCATGGCCGCAGACGATATCCCCCCTGTGCCCCCGATTCCCCCGTCCTTGTCGGTCACCGGAGGCATGTCGAACGACTCGCAGCGATCCCTGGCCTCAGAGCGACCATCCACTGCACCAGGGCCGCGTCGGCTGCCAACAGCAAATGGCAAGCCCGGCACACCTGCCGCACCTCACCACGGCAAATCTCTCAACAAGCACAAGAGCCGGTCCAGCACGGGTCTCGCAGCTGCAGCGGCTGATGGTGACTACTCCAGAGGCCATGTCTACGACGGGGTGCCAGACCTGTCCGAGCCAACGGACAGTGCCCAGCGCCGTGACGTGCAGAACCTTCTGAACGGGTTCTTGTCCCCGGCACATGCAGAGTCGCAGTCGCGCCCCGGCAGGCCCCGTGGTGCTTCTCGCCGGGGCATTACTGGAGGAATCGGCCGTCCGCCTTATTGATGATGTATCCTCCTTTGAAGAAATACTCTCCTTCATATACTTTTCTTTCCTATTTTCCGACTATTGCATTTGCATTACCTACTTCCATCCATCCGGGTCTTCCACCAGGTTGTTCGAGTCATGATCGTCGAGGCCCATGATATATCCCATCTTTTCATTTCCTTTCAACAACCCTTTCTTTCCTTTCCTTCCTCTCTGAACATCCCATTCCTTGTGCCAAATACCTGCCTGCTACCAATTACTACCTAACATTTTTCTCCTTTGTTACTTACTACTACTACTACCACTTATATGTCTGTCTCACTATTACCACGCGCATGCGTCAGTATGGATGATGCATTGTCTATTTATGCATGATCATTAATAATGGCGTCTGCGATGGATTAAACTGACGGACTGTGATTGATTGCTTGATTGATTGATAGAGCTGTACTGCGTACACTACTTGCTTGCTTACCTACCTACTACATGCGGTATTTTCGTCATTTCTTACTATTGTTGTTGTTATTGCTGGCTACTGTATCTTTTCCCTTATTTCATTTTTTTTGGATATTACCTGCTGCTGCTGTTGCTTCCAATTCATTTACTTGTTTCTTTATTAGCTTAGCTTTTCATGTTCGTTTCCAGTGGGGCTCCTTCTCTGGCTGTGATGATATCCCGATGTAAGCAAAGGATTTGCAGCTTAGTGCCAGTCAGTGGCATTTGCATGTATTTAATAGTACCATCATTGCATTCAGCAGTGCTACTAGAGTTAGTAGTGAAAGTACTCAAAAGTATAGAATAGAAATTAGTAGCGAAAGCGAAGAGTCGGAATTGAAGAAGACAATCTGAACTAACTGAACTAAGGCTAGTAGTTGAAACCGGGTATAATATATAATAATATTACTCCGTAGTAGCGCCGTAACTCTTCTTCCCCTCTACCATGATCATCATTTTCCTGAAAGATGAGCAACGCAAAAGGCAAAGCGAAAGAAGAAAGAATCAAATCAAATCAACCATCAATACTAGTAGTATCCTCCCTGGCTCACCAATTTCGCCCTCTCATCAATTTCGACCTCATCATCGGGAATCTCCACCTCGATGGGTCCCAAAAACTCTCTAAAGATGTCCACCAGCTCCTCCTCATCAAACTCCATATGCCCGCCCTTGAGTGTTCTAAACACCAACCCACCCCGTTCATCCAATTCCCTCAACCCGATCCAATCTTCCTTGTAGATACTCCTCTCCCTGACTCCCACTACACCGCCAGATTCTCCATCTACCTCTCCAAACCAACTTGATTCCTTTGGTACCACCATCCGATCCTTTTCGAACATGTACATGACGAATTTCTCCAGTTTGCCTAGATTCTCCTTGTACGTTTCATTCTTCACCACCCGCTCGTTGTTCACGTCTGCTAGGAAATTGCTATGCTTGAGGTACTCCTCCATTTCGCTGGGTTCGGGGTCCCGGAAATACTGCGCGGGGACGAGCCGGCCCTGCACGAAGGTTGACCATCGGCCGGAGCGGAGGAGGGCTTCCGCCCCCCGGCAGATGAAGTCGTTCCAGGCGCAGGATTGGAATTGAGAGATGCCGTTGTGTTGGCTGCCCAGGGTGATGAGCGTGCGGACGGGCGGAACGTTGCAGCGTTCGATGTAGCCGCGCAGGAATTGCCCGCCTTGGGAGAAGCCCAGGGCGTTGATGGCCGGGGCGGTGGAGAGGATGGGGTCCTGGAGGAGTTGGGAGCAGACCGAGGCGATTTGTTCTGTGAGGTTGCCTAGGAAGGTTGCTTGGCGGTCGCCGGCGCTGCTGGGGGAGAGGTGGATTAGGTAGGTGTAGGTTCCGGGGTTGGCGTCTTCGGCGACTTTGATTAGGTGTTGCAGCGAGGGGCTCTGGTATTGGTCGCCGAGGCCGTGCCAGATTACGAGGGGGAGGGCGCGGAGTTCGGTTGTGGTGTTGGTTGTGCTGGTGGTTGTGGTTTGGAGTTGGTGGGTTGGGTGGGCGGTTGTGAAGGGGAGGAGGGGCAGAAGGGTGAGGAGTGGTGTTAGGGGACGCATTTTGTGGTCACAGTGTGAGATGGAGCTCGGTAGTTGTAGGTGGGAGGAAGATAAGATGAAGGTTGAGATGGAGGTATAGTACTGGTGTTGGTGTTGTTGTTGTACCTGCGGAGATGCGGAGACAGGTGGATGTCACGTTGTCGGGGCTGGCTCCCGGTGCCTGACGTAAGATCGGCATGTGACTGACGATTTAACGGGTCACTATGGAGCTCATTATTATTCTAGACAGCTTTATAGCTACTCAATTCTTACCAACACTTAGAGGATAAACGTAGAGCAGTGACATGCTTATCACGCTGTGTAGTACAAGTGGGTCATAAGATGATGTCCTGTTGAATTAGGCTCATGTGCCTGGACCTAGTTGTGTAAACGACGTCGATTGGTCCATTCTTGGGCGGGCCGATCCTCTGCGTGCCTCCCAGGAAACGTCCGTTCTGGTCCTGCTATTCTTGACAGGGGAGAAGCGCATGCCTGATCAATGTATATTCTCCCGGTCCTTGGCTCTACGGTAACCTTGCTGAACTTGACCGTATTCGGTGAAAATGCAACGTTATCTGGTCGACGGAGATTTGTCTCGAACGGATAGTTATCCGTTGATATATAACTGTTAGCTTCACGAAACGTGGTGGCAGAACATGTGAAGTCGTGTTGAGCCTGCTGTTTTTCGTGCTCGACTTGCTTATTAGTAGCGAATAGACTACCATCAAGATCGACAGCCTGGCCAAAGATTATCAGAGGGGGTGTGGTCGGTTTTCTTGATAGAGGAGCGAGCCTGGTGCTTCGTAATCTAGATTCACTGGGCACCTTCTCAATCTGTCCCTTATCTGTCTTTTGTGACATAACTCGTTGTATGTTGTGGCGGGGCTCTGGGAGCCAACCATAACTGGAGTGATTCAATGTCGATGAAGTGCTCATGGACTCTTGCGCAGACATCTGCCGTCTGCTGTCATTTGCAGTTGGTGAAGATAGTTCAGGGTTTAAAAGGCTCCGAGGAAACTGATGAGCGATTGAGTAACCGTCTCTTTCCAGGGATGTGCCATAGGCGGCCTTTATCCATTCCTCTTCGGCAAGTATCTGGTCATCTATCGTGAATCGTCGCCTGATCGGAGTCCCTGCTTCTTGAACCTTTGGGCTAGTGTCTGCTGACTGTAGAGCTTCTGAACCTGTAACCTGGAACTGCTCCTTGCCAGGAGAATTGTCAACGAAATAGTCCGGGTCCCGGACTATGGAATTTACCTGGGTGGACAATCCTCTCTCAGAGGACGACACACATGAAGCTGGGATGCTCGAAGAGTCTAGGATCCAAGACCTGTCACCGATTGAGCTCCTAACGCCGACGTTCTCATAGACATACTCATGCACAAGTGGCTTTGGCGTTGCGGGAAGGGACTCATGGTCCAGAAGCATTGACTGCGATGTAGCATCAGTTGGTGGGCCATGAAGCCCCGGATGATTAGCTCCAGCAGGTTGGCCATTTATTCTTATGTCCAGGTCTTGTATGCTCTCCTCTGCCTCTGCACCTCTGCGATTCTTGGGGTGGTAGGTAAGCTTTGGACGCAGGACGAATGATCCCAGCCTCTCACGGTCATCATTCGTTATTTTTCTCCGCCTCCCAAATTTCTGTAAAGCATCTACTGAAGGGAATAGCACCGTGAGTGGCCGTGCTGCTGCAACCGATGCCCAGTCAGCCTTCTCTAGCAGTTCATGCTTGATCCGTGCTAAGTCTTGAGCTGCTGGTGAGGACTCCTGTACAGTCGATACGAGACGTGGTTTCTTAGTGGGGTAGGAGAGAGAGGAACTATGGCTAGACTTGATCGTAACTTAGCATCAAGGACTAACAGGATCCACGGACGTACTCTACCTGCTTGCTTGGATGATGTATTGGCTTGCTGCATGGTTCTCTAGCTCGAATGCCTTCGAGGCAGATATTCTTAACTAGGGAAGTCGTGAAAGGGTCTTTCGTCTCTGCTATTCTTGAACTCTTGAAATTGTTCTTTTTATTTCCTGTATTATTGCTCGAGTGTCGTCGAAGACGACCTCCAGTCCAGTTCATGTTTCGTTTAACTCTGCAAAAATGGCAAGATGACCTAGGGAAACTTCAACAGAGACACGAGGGAGGGTATGTAACGGCGTGCGGAATGAGCGTCATGTGATGTATGATGAATACACAGGTAAGGTCAAAAAGCATCCACTTGTCAAGTTTACGGTAGAATAATATCACTACGAGTGTGGTATTGGGACCGAGGACCAGGCCGCCAACACAACAATAGCTACATCGGCAACTGGACACAATTGGAAATAGCTGATTATGCTTGTGACCTAGGGAGCTTTCATAATCGTTGATTGTGCCTAAGCAGCTACGATCGCAAAACCCGTTCATCGAGAATTCGAGGGAGTGCGCGTATAGGAGCCGGAAGGAGGTCGTCAGGGTATCACAACGCATGCTCTGATGAGGCCGCATAAGGTGTATAGCGACCCAGAACACAGCTTTATGATTAGATTATGTGATCTTATTTGTGTACAAGACGAATTGGACAACTTACCACATGAGGTATGGTGAAGTCCATAGACTAGCATCATTAGGACTCTCGTCTAAGCAAGACATCTGGAAACGGCTCGGCCCGGAAAACGACCCAGCTCACTACCGTAGAACTTGGGCGTCACTAATTTAGCTTCATCTTGGATCATCGGAACCTCGGCTTGAGTGGGGGTGCAATCCGTGCAAACATATCACGTGCATGATTCGCTTCGGCGGCTCTTAAAATATCTTCCCACATGCCAAATTCTTTTCCCTTTCTTCTTGACACCACGCAGACGACAACAGACACGCCAGAGGTGGCAAAGATGGTGCCTGCATCATCTTATTTGCTTGCTCGGAAGCAGACATGAGGAGTTCATTGGCCTTGCTTTGATGTAGGCGGGTTTCTGAAACTGTTTCGTGTCAGCGACGCGACCAGCTGGCAGCCTCGTCGCACAGGGTTCCTGGCGAGGTCTGCGCGCCGTCTAGCTTTCTTTTTGTCTCTTTCCATTTTCTTTTTTTACGACTCCCCCTTTTCTGGGTCCTTCAGGCAACAGGTAAGCGCAGCACTTGTTTCTTTTTCTACCCCTTTTCTACATGGGTGTCACTGGGGGCTATTTGCCCACAATGATGAACACCATACCAATAAGCATAGTTCACCTGAGATCTTCGGATTGTTGAACGAAAACTGTATACCATCTTTCACCTTTATCTGATATACACACACCCATTGTTGCGTCATTGTCTGCTATTCAAATTGGAATATCGTTCGAGAACCAATCGCTGACATTGCATGCTTTAGGATGCCTAGAACTGAACGGTGCGGGAATATACGGCGTAGAACGGGATACCCATAATTTAGAATTTTAATTTGAGAGAGAGCGGGATTATTGAAATTGTGATGAATCCAATCCAACCCTGATTATTGAACTTCCAGCTTATTCTGAGACAAGCGTAAAAAGAAACTTCCCGGCAGTCCCGTAATTAAATCCATCACATTGCTGCCCAACTTCCCGTGGTGTCAAGTCTTGCTTGCGCCGGTGGATGAAGCCCGGAGTGCAGCTGTCAACTAATATCCGGAAGAAGGATGTGAGGTTCCTCATCATGAAACGTAGCAAACATGACAGTCAAACTGGATGGCACAACCCCTCCCCCTCCTTTTCTTTCGCAGCAAGCGGCGAGATTGGGCGAAGCGAGCCGCTGTGGCATGAAGCAACACGCTGTCCCGGGGAAGGAGGGGCAATTGTCAATTATGTGCAGTAGCTGCGACTTGTCAATTATGTGCAGTAGCTGCGACAAGCGAGATCCCTGTTCCGCGAGATGTAGGAGGGGATTGACGTGGTGGGCATCATAGCCAAAGGATGAAGCCAAAGTTGGCATCCTTTCACGAGGGCAAGCGGGGCCGCCGAGGAAATGCCGATGACTGGCTGGCAGGTACAGGGATAGCCCTGCACGCGACAAACCACGGGGAACGCTCAGGAAGGGCTCGGCGCCAATCATTGAGGATTGCCAATCCTGCCGGCTGAGGGGCTTTGCTGCCGGTGATGCAACACTGCAGCCCATCTTCTCCTTGGCCGCCAATCATACTTCTCGGATAGGTGGAGGACGGGTGAGGCCCGCCTCACCGCTAGATTGAGCAATTGCCCGGGTGGTGCCGTTGCCAAATGATACCTTTAGATACATCCACCCACCGGCCACGTCAAGCCCCTCCATGATGGGCGACTTCCGAGAATCATTGGCAGAGAGGGACCGGACAACACCACCTGGCGCTGCACCACTATCACCGCCATGTCTCGCAGCGCCAAATCATCATGCTCGATACGGCCAGTGAGGCAGCCGGCTGCAGCAAGCATGCACTTTCGGCACACGCTTGGACGCACTGTCTCCTCCGATTACCCCCCACGCCTGGCCTCCTGAACGAGACTCCAGCCGGTTCCCTCGCCTCTAAAAGGCCGTCCTTTCCCCTCCAGATGGAATTCTTCTCGACCTTTCCTATTCTCCTCATCATCATCACACCAGACTCAAAGAAGAAATCCGAACTTTGCCCACTCTTGATACCCAACGAACCCAAGATACCCCCTTTTTACTTTCCATTGATCTTCTCTTACTCCACACACACACTCAACATTTCCAAAACACACACTACCCCTCCATACTACTTCTGCTAGATTTGTCACAGTCAAATCAGCTCTTGCCTACTACTATCCCATCATCTCCACTTGCTCTCAAGGCTTGAACTACTACTTGCTTGACTCTTTTGTTCTTTCTCTGTTACTTCAAGTGTCCAATCCGTGGATCTTGGAAAAGAAAAGAAACTACTTGCCTTCCCCTCCTGGCTAGATCAACCCTTGAACTGCCCTTCTGGAAACCCAGTCCGTATCCTGGATAGGATTTGCTTGCTTTGTTTTGTTTTTCGCTCCTCCCAGGCTTTAGTCTGAGTATACGGCAACACAATAACAGGTAGTCCCCTCATCATTCTCCTTTTGTCTGCTTGCTTTGATTCTGCTTTTCTTTCTCTTGCTTTTGTCCCTTTCTGCGATTGTTTGCATTTCGAAACTCCTGGATCCGCTTTTATCGACGATCTTTTCAACGACAGCAGCACTATAGAGGACCCCTGGACTCTTGAATCTCTTTGCTTCCGCTGGATTCTTCCGTCGAAGTGACGGATTGACGAAAACATGTGACCATGGAATTCTTTTGCTTGTCCACAGCAGCCGCTGTGTGGCTGGACACTCTTGAGTGTTGTTTAATGTTGCACACTCAATTTTCGATTACCCCTGGACTATCCTTTCTGCCTGGAACCACCGGATCTCTCCTCACTAAGCCTAGTGGGAGTTTGGACATTTGCCTTGGACCCCCTTTTTTGTTGGCCTGTTTTCTCCGTTCCCGATTTGGATTTCCCACCGTTCTGGATTAGAAGCCGTCTCTGGAAATAGCAATGAACACACAATGAACTCCGACCTTGGAATTTTCGATCAAAACATCACTGGATTTCGACACTTAATGGACTGAACCGTTGATCAACTTATGTGTTGCATCTTATCACTTGATACCCTTTTGTAGTCTGGATCCCTGGATGGATACCTTAACCGAGACTAGACGACCCGATCTACTGCAGCTGCAGCTTTGACGCCGGAAACAAGCACCACGGACATGTTGCCGCTTTTGCCGATCGCTTTACTGGTTATGACCTCAGATATACTCCTGGATTAACAACAGTACACCCCTTCTCATGGATCAAGCGGTAACCTCCCTGGATTGATCTACACACGACATCCTCTTGGTTGGTGTGCCTCGACCTTAAAGCTTGTATGAATGATTTATCTGACTGATTATAGGCCCTTTGACGCAACATGGATCCCAGATGCAGACCATCGTTCACTTTCTGTCATTGTTATCAACAGCGATTAGGTGTAGATGTACTGACTCTTAGTTACTTTCTAGTGCTTGCCATTTGTTTTCCAGCTTGTCTGGTATTAGAACACCCACACACAATGTCCACCAAGATCAAGAACGACCCAGAGAACATGTCTTTGTCCCAGTCATCTTTGCACACTATGGACCACTTGTCTCAGCCGAGACAAAACCAAATGATCCCAGGGATCCCCAACATGGCCTCCAGAGGAATCCAGGATGATGAACTTTCGAGCCAGGACAATTTCTCCTTGTGTTCAAGCACACACCCCAACCACGGGACCCCCAATGACTTGAAGGGGTGGTCTCTGAGCGACGTGGATGCACTTGACAGTGGTGCGATGTCCAAACCAGAGTCCCCGGAAGTCCAGATGCTCTCTTTCTCTTTCTCTCAGCAACTGCTGCCATCGACCGTTGGCCCTAGTGATGTAATGTATCATCACGCCGGATCCGATTTCTCAGGCATCCAGGATGTGACTGAACAGAATGACCTGGATTTCTCCCATGCACATGACTTCAACCACTACTCCTCATTGGTTGACCTCTCTGCCTTTGATAATGAAGTTTATGGCCAGAATGGTACCCAGTCCTCTTGCACTCCTGATGATACTCTCTCCAGCCACAGCTCTCATGCGGATGACGGCCACCTGGCCGGCAATGAGGCGTGGAACTCGATGAACTACCACGGATCATCCATGGATCAGTATACCACTGGCATGTTCCAATCAGTGCCTGTTTCTCCCCCCTTGTCTGACGCCAGTAATGATGTTTCTGTTACTTCCTCTTGCTCTGCCTCTGGATACCCCACCTTCATGAGCCATGAAGATGCCATGCTCAAAGATGTTACAACCACTCCCGTTGGAAGCCATGGAATCAACCTAGGAGCCCCATTGTTCCCCCTCACTCCCCCCTTGAGTGAGCAGGACCCTAACAGGTTAGTATTTCTCTATCGCATTTGCAGCTGTGAGCAGCCGATTCTGACCCCCAACAGAACCATTCGGGCAACCAAGAATGCACGTAGGCCAGCCCTGCAGACTTCCATGTCCCAGACCCAGGTCAAGCAGGATCCTGAATTTTTCCCACCCCTGCCCGTCAAGGAAACGCTCCGCCAGAAAGCCAAGGAGGGCTCTGATCTCCGGAACCCCCGGGATCACCCTTACTACTCCCTGCCCACTCACAGTGATGGAAAGTACTACTGCCCCTTTGCCAACGGAGAGAAGCCTTGCAACCACCCCCCGACTACTCAGAAGTGTGCCTATCAGTAAGTCAAACCTGCAGCGCTTCGATGAAGCATCGACACTAATCGTGCAACAGCAAATACTTGGACTCCCACTTGAAGCCCTACCGCTGCAAGGTCGCCGCCTGCATGGATGCCCAGCTGCAGTTCTCTTCGAACGCATGCCTTTTCCGCCACGAGCGCGAAGCCCATGGATTCCACGGTCACGGAGATAACCCCCACCTGTGCCTGTTTGAGGGTTGTGACAGGTCGGTGCCCGGCTACGGATTTCCCCGCAGGTGGAATCTGTTCGACCACATGAGACGTGTACACGACTTTGCCTCTTCGGACAGGCACAGCTCCCCGGATGCTTCCCCTACCACTGGACCGGCCAAGAAGAAGGAGACGGGCGGACGCAAGCGTAGAGTTGCTGGGGTCACTGGAGCCCCCACCATGAAGCGCACTCGTTCCACCCAGTCCCAGACCAACCCTCTCAAGGCTGCCCAACAGACTTCTGCTCATCACAACCAGAGACTCCAGAATGCGGAGAGAAACTACTACAACTGCCGGTCCCGGCTGCTCGAGGAGCTCACCAATATCACGCCCCAGGATTCTTCCATGCATGAGAAGGTCAATGCCAGCCTTCAGGAGCTCATTACTCTTGGACTCAACTACCGCCACATTGAGGCCAGCCAGGCTGCGGCCCAGATCGCTCACGGTCTTCCTGCTTGAATGCTTTACTGCGACGATCATGTGCAGTCTTTTTTAAAATTTATCTCCCCAGGCATCGCCAAGTGCTGGATGGTTCTCATAGGAAGGATCTCATGGTAACGGGAAAGAGCCGTGATGGATAGAAGTTTCATGGAAAGGGTCCGTGAAAGATCATTCTCTGACCATCGGTTGGATTTCTTATTTCATTCCAAAGGATCCTTGGCCTCCTGCAGCTGCCCGGAGAGCTCCCCGCTCCAGCCACAATGTGTCCACGACGCATCTCGCGGCTTCACCCTCGGTGATGCGGATCTGATCCCATCACCTAGAGGGGTATCTTCCAGACCATTACCGGACTCACTACGGTGTAGGTTGGTATGGTGGAAGCCCTGATCGGGGACGACAGCTCTGGGCGGTCGGATAGGAGATGCCTCCTAAGTCCTTAATCATTGTCTTGTGACAGTTTACGTTTCATGTACGCGCAGCTTGCTGCGCATGGTTCTGTAAAAACTTTTGTTCAAATTCTGTGTATCTTCTTGCTTTTGGGCGTGGTTTTGCTTGCTACTTTTTCGGTATCGATGCGAAGCATCGACCTTCATCTCGGGCCTATGTTTGAAAGAGGTCAACCAGAGAGAAGAAAAAAAGATGGGAACGGGGCGAATTGGAAATACAGGGACGATGGTTTTGTACATGGGTTTTTTGGATTTGGACATGGATATAGATAACGGGTTTGCATTCATGTATAGGTGCAGGTCGTGGAACAGGAGGCCTGCCATTATCTTATGTATTGGGAGTTCATACGTGCATTTTGTCCTGTGAATATTCTTTGTTTCTCTTGCACCTTTTTTTGGGATTTTTCAATCCCCGCTTTGGATATAGCTTGACTACTTACTCATGTTTCTGAGGGTCGCTGTCTCTAGTTTTTTACTCTACTTCCCTGCTAGCGGGGATCAAAAGTTTTGCTATTTTCTTCCCACTACCTACCTTTCAACTCTATTAGAGCTGTAAATTGTAATCTCCTTTGAAAGTTACGACAAATACCCAAATCGAGAAGCTTTTTCGAATACAGACACTCGCCCATCATCAGTCATAACATACGTATGTCAAGTAACCTGCCAGTAGGCCTACAGCCAGACGTTATTTGCAGTAAGCTATAATGAAAATGACGCTCTCTAAATACTTGCAAAAACACACGCTTCTATGGTAAACTTTTCCCACCTGTCTCTATCTCATCACTATAAGCAAGCCTTGCACTCACCGAGAACATACCCCCAACCTACCCCAACACCCTCATCACAAAACCAACCACAAAAAAATAACCGGACCTTTGGAAAAAATGCGATTACTCGCCCTCTGCCCCAAACTCCGCATTTAAAAACCTCACAAACGCATCCGGCACCTGCTCCGCCGTCAACCCGCCCTTACTCGATGCATGCGCCCCCTGCACATACGCCCGATTCAACGCAATCCACTGTCTCCTCAATCTCTGCAGTCTCGGCAACGCAAGAATGCCGCCCGCGCCGGCTAATTCATCCGTCGTGCCGGACGTGGCCACATGCGCCGGAACATAAACGGGCATGGACGCCTCCGGGACGGGGATGCTTATTCCCCGGCCATTACTGCTGCTGCTGTTGCCGTCTTGGCACTGCGCGAGGGCGGCTTCAGCGGAGGGGTTGGAGAGCGTGAAGCTGCGGATGGCGGAGACGATGGCTGAGGTGCGCTTTTCCATGTTGTAGAGGGCTGTGGAGTCTGTTGCGGCGGGGAGGGCGGTTGCTTGGTGGGGTTTGATTTTGGGGCGGTTGGTGCGGAATGTAGAGGGATTGTTTGCTGTTGTGGTGGTGCTTGCTGCTGAGGAGAGGCTAGTATTGTTGAGGGCTGAGGTGAGGGTTGATACGGAGGTGTTGGGATCGGGGGTGGTTGCTGCTGAAGGGTGCGGGATGCCGGTTAGGGCTGTCCAGATTTCGGCGATTGGGGGGGATGCATCGGTCCAGGGGACGGTGAAGAGGGGCTTGTCCCAGCGGCTGTGGATGCTGGGCTCTTCGTAGCGGAAGATGAGGTTGTTGAGGAGTTCCGGGGGGTAGGGGTCTTCTTGGTCGGAGGTGGGTTCGGTGGGGGATTGAGTCGCTTCGGTGTCAGGCTGGGGAGTGCTCTCGTTGTTGTTCTCGTTGTTGTTGTCGTCTGTGTCTTTTTGACGGCGGAGTCGAGCCTCGTTGTTTGCGACGCATTGGTCGATGGGTGTGCCGACGTGGACCTGGTGGTGATTGTGTTAGCTTGTTGCTTGATGGTTGTTATTGTTGAAGGAGGATGAGAGAGGGCATAGCATAGCATACCACGCAACAGGTCGTCCCTAGTGCCTTCGCCTCACACCACAGCTGATACCGGTATCCTTTGATGTAGTTCATTCCGTCGAGGATCACGAAACTGTCCTTGCCGAGGGCGCGCTTCGCCCGCGCATACGCCACGCCTCGGGTCTCCTTTTCTGTGCGGGCATGGTCGTAGACGGTTCGCGGATGGGAGGGATCATGAGTAGGTACGACATGGATCTTGTAGCGGGGTTTCGTGGAGGGAAGAGCGCCGGTGTTGAAGAGTTCGGTTTGGGTTTCTTCGAGCTGCTTTGCGAGTTGGTTGGCGCGGTAGGTGAGGCCGGAGCAGGGATAGCCGGTCAATACTATGAGCTATGGTTGGTTAATGCGGATCTATCGCGAGGGATGGAGGGAATTTACCGGCATGATGAGAGGGAAGAGGAGCGATCAACAGTTATGGTCGGTTGCTGATGTTGCGCGGTGGATTTGCGGCGGAGAATGAATTGTTGGAAGTTATTTTTGCGCGGGGCGGCTCGGTGGGGTCCATGTGACTGACGGCTCTATACAGTTGGAACAAGCACAACATTGTCGTCTACTTCTAAACATGCTCGCTCTGAAGCAGATATTGCCATGTCTATTTGCATTTTATCGCTAATATAAACAACTTTTATTGTAGGCGTATCTATTTGTCTACACGTCTCAAAGCGAGTCATGACTCATAAACTCATCCATTTCCTCCAACGCCAGTTATGCTATTTCAGCTCCTCCTCTGCCCAGCGAAGTTCATATCCAAAGACCGTCCTTCTCAAACGTTCATCCTAGAGTATGTTAGCCAGATTGCCAGTTAACCAGGTGGGGCAACTACACTTACACCTGGGTCATTCTCGAACAACACCTCATCCATAAGCTTCTCAAATATCTTAGTTACTTGGAAGCCATTCTCCTCCGCCAGCGGGAAAAACTTCTCCGTCTTGGGCAACAGCCATGGCTCATATGGCGTGAAGATCACCAACGCGACGGCCTCCTTGGTCCGCTTCAGGGTCTCCCGCATCGTCTTGATCAGATTGGGATGCTCGCGATGACTGTAAACCACATCTGCCATGATAAGCACATCAAAGCCCGTCGCACCAGCTGGCAGGCACGCAAGCAGCGGCTCTACCGGGTTTCCCCATTTATATCCATCAACATGGAGGGAGCCAGGGTTCGCGATCTGAGGCTCAGCCAACGAGGCATTGTAGCGCATGTTTTGAACAAGATCCAGGTCGGGGTAGTCGGTCATCACGGTGGTGCGGGCGCCCAGAATGGCACTGACGATACTCGGGACACCGGCGGCGGCACCGATTTCGAGGACATCCTTCCCCTCAATTAGTGTGCTGGCGCGTTCCTCGATGTAGTGGGAGCTGGTTCGGCCGGCGTTCCAGAGGAGGTTTCCCTAGAATGAGCGGTTAATGAGTGAAACCGGGTGAAACATGAGGTACCAGGAGTGCCGTACATAGAGAGGATGGCTACCAACGAGGCGCACGCGCACTTTTTGGCCGGAGAGCATGTGATGCTCTGCAAAGGTGGGCTCGGGCTCGGGTTCATAGAAGCCCTCGGGGTCCTCGAACATGGCCGCCGTGTCAAAATTGTCTTCTTCCGCCATGATGATCAGATGCGAGCCTAGCTCCAGCGGATGAGTAAATCGATCTGGTGAGGATGTGAATGTCGCATGATGGGCGATGGGGCGGTGATGCGCACCGAATAATGAATTCTCGAATGCGAATCTCAGGGTGGAGTCTTTTTTCGTGGTGGGGGAATACCGTAAAGGGACTAGTGCGGGTGAGTGAACCACAAGAGAGTCACCTGACCTCACGTGCTGTTCAGCCGAGGCATCGCCGCGTAATACGGTCACGGTACCTGCATCTCCTAGGCAAACCCCGCGTGGGGTCGGGCGGAGAGACCGCCTCGCATACCGGCCGGGTAATTATCGGCATTACCTTTTCGCGAAATTTTTGCTGGCCGATGGTTGCTTTTCAAAAGCAGCAATGCAACAGGAAGACTAAAGAAAAAGAGAGCAATCATTACTAGTAGTCACAATAGTCTGATAGTTTTCAGCTCCTCGCGACGGGGGTTGTCGATCATCGTCAACTGAACTGATCTCCGCTTGACTAGTTCGATGATTGTCCTTTCCCCCCTCCCTCGCTAACTCTCAGTATATTATCGCCTGATTGACCTTGCGTCCCAAAAGTACGATCCCGACCAATTGATCGCAGCGCCCCGACTATCTGTGACTATCGCAACCGTCCCTCACTTTCCGGTTCAGCGTCATCCGTTCGTGGAAATTCCACTTATCAGCCTTTAGCCTTGCCGGACGTCATACCGCGGCCTTCTGGGACGAGCCCCACGTGTTGCTGCTTTTCCTTTGCTGGCTGGCGCTTTTTCTTTCTTTCTCTTCTGCCGGCCTCTTTTCCTTCTTTCTTCTCCCCTCATCACGCCATCTTCTATACGCCAGCGATCAGGCTAAGGCGACTAACGACTCCACCGGATCAGTCCATTCAATCCCCGATACCCTCTCTACGCCTGGACTGCGATCTCATCTCGCCAGCTGAGCCTAGCCTTTTGCTCCCTTGTCGCTCCCTCCTCAGCGCGATCGCTGCCGCCCTCATAGACTTTTCCCATCGCTATCGTCCTTTATCACCACCACCTCTCCTCCACCATAGATATATAGAGAATACAACATGGACGGCTCCTCCCGCACTCTGACTCCCTTCAACCAACCTCAGTCCACTGCACACGTCTCACCAGGATACTCATCGCAACCTCAAAACACCCTGGGTCTCGCAGCCGCAGCCGCCGCTGCCGCAGTCAACAGCCAAACCGCCCAGATGCAGTTTCAATCCCAAGCTCCCACTACAAACGCCAGCGAGCAACAAAACCTCACCGATCTTTCACAAACCTCTGCTGCTGCTGCGACGATGGGCCAGCCTGCAGCGGACACCTACCCCCACCAAGTCACTGGGTCGGGCGGTCCCACGGCGACAGCACCTTTCTTACGAGACTTTAGTCTTGTTGCAGAGGCAGCCAAGCGGGCACAAATGTCTGTGATGGTGCGAGATCTGGAGAGTGTCACGCTATAAATGGCATCAGCTGGGAGAAGGGCACCTCTGACATCATTGCTTATCTCGGGGTGGGAGCACGGGACCAATATGACTGATAGATTGGATGGGACCGTTGACGAGATAGAGGATATCTATCACCTCCATATATTCAATTTCTTTTTGATTAGAGAGGAGTGCGTGGTGTATATTTGCGGTTCATTTATCTTTGGGTGGGGTTGGGTGTTGTATCTCTTTTTGGATTCGTCCCTTCAGTCTGCTTTACACCTCGGTTTACCTTCTACCTAACCACTACTCATCTCTTCTTTACAGGCTGATTTCTTTGCGTTGGGTGAACTGCAATTATTCTGATTGGCGAGCACATACACATTATATTATTTACTATTACTGTAGGTACAGGTACTTACTCCATTTCATTCTAATTATTTCCACTTTGATTGGACACTACTACCAACACCACTCCTGTCTATTAATCTATCTAATATCTACTCCAAATTAACTAATCTATCCTTCCTTTCGGGCTTAACGGTCGGCGGAAACCAAACCAAACCAAGGCAGCCACTTACCTACAACGAAGTACTAGCACTAATAATCAGTATATTAAACCCCCTCATTTCGGAAATTCCACTCCATCCATTCATCCCTTCCCCTTCTAAAAATTATTTCTCTATTCTGTCATAGTCCATTCAAAACCAAAAGCTTGACCCCTCCCAAAACGCCCGGACAGTTACTAAACTAGTCTAGTGAACTAATTCCCTGCTGTACTAAGACTAAGCCACTGAACAAGGAGGCCAAAACCGGAAATTAAACACAACTAGTACTAACCGCCCCTTTTCCAATTCCGACCAATCTGTACGACACCCACTTGTCCCACTTGCACTTCTTAGTACCTGATGCTTGGATACAGCGTACAGCGTACAGATAGGTAGATAGATTGGTTTCGAGTCCAATGTAAGTATGTATAGGTAGTTCAGAAGTAACCGGTTAGTTGGACTAACTAGTAATTAGTCTGGGGGATAGCCGAGTCATTGATTCATTTGTGCAACTAAAACCTGTCTCCTTACACACTAAAGTACTACTTACTACGTATCACCCCTGCACTTCCCGGCGCTTAGGCACAGCGTTATTGTTCTGGTACCTTCTCTTTCTTCTCCCCCTCGGTTCCCTTCATTCGCCTAGAATAGATTGAGAAGGTAGCCTACTTCGCCTGTTAGTTTGTAAGTTCAATCCCCGGAAATTCCGGAATTGCAAGGCAAAATTAATAAAAAAAACCAAGTATTGGCTTGGAATTTAAACCGTGAGGGGAAAGGGCGGGAAGGGGAGGGGAAGGGAAAACAAGGCAGAAACCCTTGTCACTTACTCTTGTTCTTGTTCGTTTTTCCCCACTTGCGCCTATTGTATGGGTTAGTTACTATTTACTTGCTCACCCACTGGGGAACTCCTTGATAGATGGACCGGTTATGGTGGTGATGATGATGATGATGGTATTTGTGTGCAACAAAATTAACGTCTACAATACTGCAATATTATGATTAGACCCCACCAGATCATATCTTAATACAACAGGATAAGATGAGACTAACTAGTTAGTACTACTTATGTCGCGATAGCGATAACGAGGGTGCAATTTACGGTTAAGCGCGGAGGGGTAACTTTACGATAATGATAAAGGATAAAGGATAACGATAAAACTAGGCAACTATTGTGATAGTGATAAGTTGGTTGCATGCAGGTACATGGATAAGCCCGTATTGGATACTGATGAACAAGTGGGTTGATTGGCTGTGCCTGGCGTGGTGTGTGGGTGGATATCATGATGAACTGTACATCTTATATTCAGGTACTATTCTTAGAGGGTCGTATACAACAGGTGATTTGACTACTACTGCAGTGGATAGTAAGTAATTCTTTCGGAACTCTTTGTTCATTGATGCAGGTGTGTATATATGAAACATGATGGTTTTTTGAGGGAACAAATATAAACAATAAGGCTATACAATGCCGCCCGCCCATGCAGTGTGAAAATATATGATCATCAATGTATGTGTATATACATGATCTATATACAGATGTATACCCGATCACCGAGAGGTGTGAAGGTGAGCATGGGTATGTATATAAATACATGTTTTGGTTGAATGTGCAATTGCGATTCTTCTTCTGCTCAAAGCATTCTGAAGAGGTTAAGCGAAACGGAAACCTGCATATCGAGGTAAAATCAAACTCAAAGCAAGATAAACTTAACACCGAACACCGAGCTAATGCGGACACCCAACCTTGTAAATGGGAATTGAAAATGAGAATTTGAAAAAATGTATTCAATTTTGAAAGAAATGGGCCCGGTAAGGAAGGTATGGATGAATGTATGATGAAGGAAAGACTTTTGACTGGTATTATAGATCAAAGGATCGAATGATGCTCGCCGCGCCGTGCTGAACTCCGATTATAATGATGCGGTTTGGGTTCGTGGGTTGCATGCTTGGGTTGGGATGGGTCGGTTATGTTGGTACTTGTGGTGATGTATGTGCGGGGGCGGCTGTCGGCGTCTATGTGTATTAACTCTCGTCGTGTCGATCAATTAGGGTAATGGCGATAGAGATGGTGACAATGATGCAATATCGAGAGTCGATGATGAGATTATATTTGAGTCGATGCCCCAATCAAATTGGGCTGTGAGATACTCCCGGCCTGACCCGGCGTCAACTTCTTCGAACGTCTCGACCCGAAGATGGAAAACCGCCGACTGAGCCTCCTGGAGGGCTCGGAGGCGAGTATCGAGAGGGGACGGGGCCTCGGGGGTTGCGGTTCGGCCGCCACAGGCACATCCATAGAAGGCGAGGAGATCGATCCGCTTGATCCGGGGATTTCATCTATCCCGAAGATGGACTGGCGACGCTTGCTCCGGATCTTCTCGCTGCTGGGTTGGAGGGTCAAGTCTTCCTTGATGTCGTCGAGGGCGTGGGAAAAGCGGCGCAGAAGCTTTGGCTTCTCAGCAATGGATGGCGCGCGCTCCTCCAATCCGTACATTTGTAGAGGGGTCGAGTCTGGGACATCTTCCCTCACGGGCGTCGAGTAGTAGCGGGGGATCTTGTAGTGTTGCGGACGGCGGCGGGGAGCAGGAGGAAACCATACTTGATGGTGAGGAGGGTGTTGCGAGACGGGGCTGCCGGAGAAGGAGGAGCGAGAGGAGTCGGTTGACGAGGAGGTCAACATATTCTACTGATTGTGGTGGGTGTATACCAGGAACGGATTGAGGGTGGGATAGGACTAGGCGGAAACGATAGTAATAGATACTCCGGGGTAAGAGGATATAGGAGGAGCAGTAGTAGCTGGGGTGGGAATGCAAGTATATTCAAGGATATGCCACGGAAGCCGAAGACGATTGAGGAAGAAAAGACTGATGATAGAGCGGCAGGGGGTGGAAAAGAAACGAGAGAATCGGGTGGTGGTTAGTCTAACTCCAGACAAGTCAGACGGTTCGTCTGATCTCGGTGTAGGGATGGGATGGGATGGGGGTTAAAAAATACTTAATACAGGACTATAATTATAGCTCCCAAGCACTAGGGGAGAAAAAGTGGGGACTCGCGGAGTATTCACTGGCTTATTACAGACACAATGGATACTTACCTTACCTGGGGACTTTTTTTTTCCTGCGGCGTATTCCCGTGTAACCCGTACCGATCGTATGTTGGCCCTTTGTTGCCATCCTTTGTTGCGATGGCGGAGACGAGGAAAAACAGCGTGTGTTTGTGTCTGTACAGTCTAGTTTGACTGAACCAGACTTTTGCATCGCTTGGTTCCATCGCTCTTCCTCTCCCCCTCCTCCCCCTCCGGTGGTGCTCCGAAAGTGCTGGAGAACTCCGTGGATGGTGGACCAGTGCCAATTTCTCTCGTCTCCTCACTAGAAAAACTACGGTACGGAAGATTTCAACTAACTCCTGATCGAGATCCTGCTAATTGCCCTTCGACTGTCTTCCATCCATATCAGATCCTTGTCCTTCCTAACCGCTCGGCTCGCCGTTTGCCGTTCCTAGGAACCCAGCCGATTGGAGTGCACCAACCGCCGTCACTTCTGGGGGATGACGCGGCGATTGAGGCGTCCACCAACGAAATCCAGCAGAGGGTTGACAGGTTGATGGCTAGCATTCAGCTGTTTCTATGGATAGATATCAAGATGAAACATGCATTGGAGCATCGCTTGTGCAGCGCCTGCGTATGGGGGGTTATGCCGTTATGGATCAATACGTACGCGGATGATGCACACGATTGCGGCCCATGGACCCATGCTCCACGACAACGACTCACTAGTAATATCATCCCACCGGACACTGCGGGTTAACCAACGCGATACAATTGGGGCTGAGCTCTCTTTTGTGTATGTTTGTATGTATGTTTGGAAAAGGCAAGTGTGTCGGTTATTGTTACTCGGTAGGCATCAATAATGAGAGACAGTCCGGTCGGAATGGCGAGATTTTGGTCCACTACTGCTTCCTGCTTGCATACTGGGAAGTACTTAAGTATGGATGGTAAAGCTTCCGTATTGGAGACCTGCAGGATACATTCGTACGAAGTGCATACATGCATAGTGACATAATTCCATGGGTTAATGGGGTCATTGAACGGGGGGGAGACCCCCTAAGAGAGTCAGAATACAACAGCCAGAGTAGGCACTGACTCTGCTTTTTTCTTTTTTTTCCCTTTTTCTTCCTCTCTCGTAAAGCAGTAAATAACAATAATAATCTGTGTAAAACCCACGGGCTGCACTATGACCCAGAAAGGGCCAGAACTAACGGGCTTAGCGTGGAGGTGCAGAGCCAGCCACATTGCCCGTTGCCTGCAAGGTGAAACACCATCCACTCCAACCATCTCCATCCACCAGCTTTGACGAATCAGATGCAGTCACTAGTGCTGAATCGGGGCTGGGACATGATCTCATCGGGTCCTCACGGCTACTGCGGGTGGGTCCGGACACGGGCATGTGCGTAGCATTGCACAGGGATTGGCCTGCGATGTAGGCGTGACTCCGTTCCGCTCGTAACTGACTTTGGCCTAGGAGGGAAGGTCTGAGGTTTCTAGCGAGCTCCCACTCCCTCGCTAACTTACTCGTATAGTGCTTACTATCCCCGAAACAGTAACATCTCAAAGCCAAGAAATTTAAGGAAATGAGCTTCAAGGGTGTGCCCCCCTGTTCATGAATCGCTCCGGGGAAATTGGCAATCTTGCATTTACCCTGAAAAACATAAAAAGTTCTTTTATACGCTTCGTGGTTGGCTGGTTTAATATCGGCTGGGGGGACGTCGTCCTGAACCCGAAGCAGCGGCTGCTGGCGTCCCATGGGAAAAGCCAACTGGGGCCATGTCTGAATGCATTTACCAATGGCAGCTGGCCAAGCTGCCACGGCAGCCAGCTGGACATTTTTTTCACCCAACTTTAATGGCCTCGATCAGCCGTGGTTCGCCGATCACGGCACCTTATTGACATGATATCTGCGGCTCAATGGAACCGCAGTACCATAGTATTGTGAAATAAGTAATTATCATTGTTACTTGTTTTGATTATACGTGGTTTCCATGGACTCCGATGGTGTGATTACCAATTTTCTGTGCCTCTGTTGCGAGAGTCGCTACAGCTTCCTTTGCTCTTTCAATTAATGCAGTCTAGAGACGGTAAGTGCCATGAGCGCTGGTCATTCCTTACTCAACTCGGAAACCAACTCCGGCTCCGATTGAGCTTGGATCGCATGCAGCACAAAATGGTGGACACTAATTCTGTTCTCTGCTTCTCACACAGCCTGCCTTTCATCGCCTCCGAGTCATGGAGTCCGCGCAAGCACCACCTCAGCCATCACGCCTTTTCCGATGTCTCACCTGCATCAATACCAAGCTTTGTCATTTTGCGAGGATCGCTGGTCAGAGTTTTTTCCAGCCAGTGGACTCGGGCAGATCAACCGAGCGGTCATGTTGGGTTCTTTTTCCCGAAAATACGGAATGATTTTTGACACGACATTGGTTTGTTGTCACCAGGCAGAAGTATACTTTACCTCCAGCCAGCCGGCCAGCTAGCCAGCTAGTCTCGTCTTACGGCTATGCAATGTGCCGTACAGCCACCGCTCCGGATCTCCACCTTAGTCAACGCTTCTAATGCGCATCTTCCGACCTCCGATGGAGTCTTGAACAAAGCGCAGGAGCGAATGACGCGTTACTTGTTTCGCATCGCACACAATCCCGTATATCAAGTGGCGAGATCACTTTTAAGTCCTGTGGGTTGTGACCGACCTCGGATCTGGCCTGGCCCGTCATGCTCCATACCCTCGCGAGTCGCAACAAGAGCTACGGGTTGTTTACAAATCTCGGATCTAGCCACGATCCCGCCTGTGTGGATCAGATGGGTCACACTGATATTGCACACTGCACAGTACCAAGCATCGATTGCGATTGATTTCGGACTGCTCCGATTGTTTTTGTGGGCTAACTAGTGAACTTAGTTCTTCTATCCTGCGGTTGAAGATGCTCTGGAATATGTCTGATCCAATATGCTCATTGTTGGCAAGAATGCAGCAATAGACCTCAAGCGCACTGAAGGCTAGTGAATGATGCAGCAACAATTGGTAACCGTTGTCTTGACTCATCGCTTCTGTTTTTGAGAGAATGCAGACCAGAAGCACATAATCTGCCGCAGCATCCAGCCACTTTCACTTCTCTACGGAGGCAGCTAGAGCTTCAATTGGGCATGTTTGACGACCCAGAGTGCATGGCATTATCAAACGAACCATTCTACGAGCCGTCATTCTAGACACGGCATACCGAATCTAAGATGAGAAGGTCGGACCCTGCGAGCCAAGTCCAGTCCGCACGAACATACTACCTCGCCAGCCAAGAGATTATATTACCCTTATCCACAAGCTAAGTACAGGAACCATTGCAGAGATTTACCGGCACACTGTACTCCACCAAACAGCCGCAAGCACAGCTCTTTCGCGAGAACTGATCTATCCTGATGAGAGAAGCTCACCGCAATCGAGATCTAAATGCATACTATTCTTGGTGGGTTTGTACTACATCGCCTAACCAAGTATTTACCCTCGATGTTACCTCTACCCCATCCTTCGTCCAACCAACAACCAACATAGCAAACAAAACCCCTCAACGCTCAGCCATCTCATCATCTCATTTCATCTGAGATTTTCTAGCGTTATACAACAGCGCAGATCACGCACCAGCCTTACTTACTCAGAAGACCCCACCCGGCCCAGCCACGGACGATATCGAGTCAGATACAGTGGAGTCCAATTTGCATCTGATAGATTAAGCAGTCGAGACTAGATACTACGTGCCGAAAATTCCGATATTTTCCAGCCCCTATAGTAGTTAATTACTAGTCAGTTAAATACTACCTAAGGTACCAGCGCGTGCAAATTCTTCACATTCCCCTATCCCGTAAATTAGACTAGATGGTTAGTTCATAGTAATTATATGAAATGAGGACCCGGAAAACCCGACCCCACCCTTCCTTCCCACTGAGTAAGACGAACATCAGCCCGACGGCAACACAACCCACTGAACAAACACCCTTTGCCAAGAGAAACAGACTGAAACAGGGGGGGCCGGGGCGGAAATTGCTGGCATTATGTATGTATGTATGTATCTTACCTCTGTAATTCTTCATACTCAAATTACCTCGTATGGAAATACACAGAGATCAATCAAGCACAGGGCAACCAAGATATACTACATAGTATATGATTGTTGATCATTAATCATCTATTTATCTAGTATTTATTCATTCATCTGTAAGGCTGTATATATATTGTCTGCCTGTACCCCAATAACTCGAAGAATTACATGTACCTTTAAATACTACAAAGGGAGTAGTAAAAGTAGGCAGATATGCATAAATTTCCGAGCGGGAGGGGATATTCTGAACCTAGTATTAACTTAACTGCTACTGCTACTGCTACTGCTGTAACGGATTTGAAGCACTATGTACGTCAACAATACATTAACAAACTGGCATATACATGCATACAAAAACACCAAATATAGAGTTTATTGCTATATATACCTGAATCAGACATGAATGTCTTAGACATTGATGATGATGATGATGGGAAGTGATACCCTGCCACAATATGCTAGTGCTTATAGTGATATAGTTGGGTAGATGGGTCAGGTGTTGAGCTGGGGGATTGATATTGTAGGCTGATATTGTTGTAGTATATAGGTTAGTGCTTAGTAGTGATTAACTTGGTAGCTAATCATTGAACGCTTACAGTACTTCTTCTTCGCTTACTATAGACACAAGTTCAGCTTGATCCATTACACCTATAACATAGTATAGTATGATATATATTGTAAAGTCTATAGTAGAATATACCACATAGTATCTCTGACATACACCACACCACACCACCACTTAAACATACAAATAAACAACGTAGTAGTATATTCCACCACTACTTCAGCACATTCCCCAACCCAACAACTACTACTAGTACAAAGAACCCCCTCCCCCTTTCTCGTAAAGTAAGCAAGTACTACTACCAACACGGCACCCCCCAAATATAACCTATCATATGAATCTCCTGACTGCGGAGTACTTTATACCCGCTTACTCAGATATTTGCACCCCAGACATGACAGATCTCAAGCAAGGCGTGCCCGAATCCCCCCTCCCCCCCCAAAAAAGGGGGTATATAGTACCTAGATCGATAATTTAATCAGGATCTGTTCATTTCTCTTAGGTAATATTATTGGCGTTTAACCAATTATTAGTTGGGGTATGGGGAATATTGACATTAATATATACCAAGTAGATATGTACGTGTGTGTGTGTATGTGATTTGAGGTTGAGTGGGGATTATTAATTGTTAGGATCATGATCTCATGGACGTGGGAGGATTGGTATGTGAATAGATGTTTGTTCATTGCTGGTATACCGGGAAGGTGAAGAGGGTGAAATAATGAAGCTGTATGGTATATGGTTGTTGTGCTGTCTAAGGGTGATACCTATCTACAACTGCCAAGGAGCTATTTCTGAGTCTGAGAAATGTGGCTTGGTATGTGTTGGTGGCGTAGCTGAAGTGTTTTGAACTTCAGACAGGTAAGGAGCACAGTAACTTTATCGCATCAATAGTGTTCGGAGTTATTTAATCCCCGTGGTTTCATTGTGTACAGTAAATATGTAATACCTCGTTCATTCAATACTGTCATGATCATAATGAAAAATTCCGAAACTCCATAGTTTGGGAATTATATATGCACATGTAAAATATGAACCAAAAAGCATCAGTCGCTATGCATCGTGTTGCGTGATCGTCTCACATCACAAAAAGCAAATTGGTATCTACCGGGCAATCAGTGAGTCAATGTCCGTCCTCGGAGGAACTAGTGATGCATTGCACCTACCTAATGGATGACTGCAGCTCAGCTGCGGCTTCTGCGAATACTTCCCCTCCAGTTCATTGCGAATCGAGTTCAGCAATTGCAGGTAGCTTTGGTTGGGTCGTTGCTGCAAGGTCTTGATGAATGCCCAGCTCAGGGCTCCCCGGGCTTCACCGTCTTGGAATGTGTCCGCACTGTAGATAAATGGTTAGTAAGAGAACTAGAATCGAATAGGATAGGTAGGGCTACTTACGAGGTTTGGGTGTCCTTGGAGCCGGAGAACATGACCACATCGGCGGGCGAGGTCTTGGTCATGACGGTCCGTTGGCGCGCGGTGTCGCCGTTGGCAGCCTTCTTGAAAAAGCCGATAGCAGTTTGCGCGACACTGCTGAGATCGCCTTTTCCGTAGGAGTTGATGGCACTGAATAGGTCCATCGCTGCTTCCTTGGCCAGGTTGGGTTCCTTCAGGATACCTTGCGTGGAATAGACATAAGGGAGATCGAGAGCGGTTCCGGAGTGGCAAGAGTCGAAAATCGCGGTTAGACGGACACCGGGGCGTAATGGACGAACCCTGAACCATCAGTATCGACAACGAAATAGAACACAAAGGGTGGCTTACATGATGGCGTGCATGTCATCGTCCACGATATGTCCTGCGGTGCGGTAGTCGAGCGGGTAGATAACATCATCGTAGCCTGAGATGTCAGTTACAGTCTTCTCAAGTCATTTGGGTGCGTCTTACCATCTTCCTCGTCACCATCAAGATCGGGTGTACGACCACCGTGTCCCGAAAAGTGGATAAATAGAGAGTCGTTGGGCTGCGCGTCCTTCACCAGCCATTGCATGGCCCTGAGGATGTTGGCCTTGTTCGGTATACTCATCGGGTTCTTCTGATCATCTGTGAGGATGACCATGTCCTCCCTGCGATATCCATACTTCTGGTTCAGGAACGTTGACATGTTCGTAACATCGTTGATACACCCGCGCAGCTGGTTCGGCTGCCCGATGTAATTGATACCAATTAGGAGGGCCTTACGCCGACCGGTACAGTTGGAATACTGGAAGCGGTAATTGGATGGGGCGCCCCTGCCAAAGTGCTGCGAATCCTGAGGCGGACGGGGCGGGAGGTTCTGACCCCATGACGGCGAGTGGTCTACATGAAGTTAGTATGGGTTGAGTCGCATTTTGTTAAGGAAGAGCTCTCTTACTGTGATAAGACCGTTGATGAGGTGAGGACGACTGAGGTGGCGGCGTAGGGGTATGGTGCTGGCCGTAGTAAGGGGAAGGTGCCGGAGACGGGTAACTACCAGGAGGAGGATAGTAGTGAGACGGCGGGGGGCCGGGGGGCGGTGAGTAATGAGAAGTCGGAGGCGGGCCTGGGGGAGGTTGGTATTGCGCGTTGGATGAGTATCTGGAGAGGCCGGTTAGGAGGTAATTCGCGCAAACAGTGTTCCTGAAAGGCTTACGGGTAAGGATAGGATGATGGTGGGGGTTGTCCCCACGATTGTTGCCGAGGGTAGTCACCAGACCAACCCTGGTGGGAGTGGTGGTAGTACATCAATTACGGCGTGGGAAATGAAACGGACGGGTGAGGGAAAGCGTGCCGTGAGCGGGAGGAGTCGCAATAGCAATTAAATATAACTTCAGCGAAGACCGAGCGTGGTATCAGAGTAAGCGACGAGGGGAAGTGGTGGTCTGTGTGTTTGTGCGGAGATACCAGACACTCGATAGGGAAACAGTGGGGGATGGTGGTCGAGAACCAGTCCACCGGGTGTACGCTGAAGAACTTGGGGCAGAATCCTGGGACTAGTCTGGAGATATGAAGAGCACGCGAGGATCCCGGATGACTCTATTGCAAGAAAAGAAAAGAAAAGGAAAGGGGAGCGAAGGGGGAGAAAAACGGTGAACGGGTGGGATTTAAAGCAGGATGAATTGGATTCCCTGGCCCGTCACAGGGCTGGCTGATGGCCCGTTCTCCACTGCCGGTGTTGGGTAGTGATTGGCTCGGTGATGGCTGTGTGGGTCGTGCACGAGGCGTAGGGCAGAAAGAAAGGTTGGAAATGGCTGTGGGAGTCGTGGCATTCGAGGGGTTCGGCTTTATCGGCATCTCCTGATGCCCCCCTTCTTGAGTCCTCGTAATCTGCTGCTTACAATATCCAAGAGGCTCTCGAGATGACAGAAGGCACTTAGCCTCCATTCTGGATGTTTCGATGCATGCACATACACATACACACCACACTCTCCTCATCGTCTTCATCTTTTTGAGGTCGTTGCACCTGACCAACCACCTGGTCGGTTTCGTTGCCGATCCATCACAATTTTAATGCGACTGAAGGCAGAAATACTAAAACCTAGTAATCATATGGGCCCTCTTACGTTGCCCTGGGCCCGATAAGGAACCCGCCAGGACGAATCTGCGGTCACAGCTCATCGTCTTCCATGGAACCACCGCCTCCAGGTCCTCCCCGCTTGTCCATTCGGGGCAACTTTCCGGAATGTTCGCTGCAGCCCTCTTTTAGGCACCAGCCAATCCCCTTGAAATGTCGCCCAGCAAGTTTGCCCGCCAATGCTGGTCATGCTGGGCGGTGTCTCCCTACATGCGTTGCTGATAGGTCTGCACTGCCCCCAGGCTATGTAGTGTTTGCAAGCGGGTAGGGCGATCAATAAATGTGCTGTGCAAACTTGACCGGGCGTTGAAGATCTGGGGTCACTTGGGCAAACGTGACCAATCCATTAGAGAAAAATTGGGGCACTGGAGTGGCGCGGGGCATTAGTGTGAAGTAGATATGCAGAGTACTAAGTAGTCGGTAACTAAGTCTCTTTGCATCATCATCATCATCATCATCATCATCATCATCATCATCATCATCATCATCATCATCATCATCATCAACTGCTCTGGTTGCACTATTGCCGATTCTTTCGGTCGGTCTTTCAGTTAGTTCTGCAGGATCATCCTGATCGGTGAGCCGTGGTGGTTAGACAAGCATGGTTTTATACATCTCTGCACCACAGTTATGCTCTGGCGGTGTCACCTGACGCCAGAGAATGCTGTCATCCGGACATGACACTCGTCAAGTCTGCATATCCCTGGCATCCTGGTGTCGCCAGTTTACGCAATCCTCACCACGGGTAGAGTACAGTCAGCTTGGCACCGCACAACCTTGAGTACCTTTGAACTGCTCACATGCGTCCCTTTTATTCTTCTGCTTGTCTCTTGGGGCATGCTCTCTTTCCCAGCAATTTGAGCCAGGTGCTTTGTTAGCCGTGTCGAAGCAATTCAGCCATTATGCATTCAACAGGGCACTAGGTGTGTAAACCTAACAGCAATACATGAGGTCGAGCCCCGCCAAATGAATTCTATCGCCAAGGCAAATGATGTCTTAACCCGACGTCAGTTCTACCGGACCAAGGAAGACTATCCCCTACGGAGCCTTTAAATAACCTGGTCGGCCTACAACTCATCGACACGCTGACTGTTGCTCTCTCTCAGCCTAACTGACCTTGACTCCGCACCTTGATCATCGGCTAGCCTTGCCTCTCGTGACCGCATCTTGGCGCTTGACCACAATCAGCATGGCGTGCGCCCTTCACAGCAACAACAACAGTCATCAAACGGAGCAAGCAGCAGCAATGCTCACCTCATTCGCCCGGACTTCCATGGATCCAGGATCCATGAGGTCCGCATGCACTGTGCCATCCCTTGGCCGGCCGATATGCGCACCGTCGGCCCCCAAGTCAAGTCTTGCGATCAGCGAGCATCGTGAGATTGTGCTTTGCGGAATAAGCCGCAGCGATCGTCCACGATGACGGCAGCAATGTATAGATCACAATCACCCCCGCAGTCACAGAGAAAACAAAAAACATGGCAAGTGCTTATCTCGACCGGCATATATCCTATTGGCAGCACAACATGCCACGGACCAGGCGTTGTTGCACGTTTGGGGCAATCGACAAGGCTATTAGCAAGCAAGCAAGTACTGCCGCATCATCTCGACCACAAGTGCTTACCCATCAAGGGTCCAGAACACCATCATTCCCTGCTTGTTTGATGTGGTCCAAACGTGCAGCTCGGGGCTCCGTGCGTTCTCCCTTGAGGGTGCTCGGTACCTGTTTCAGGCTATCCGGGCCTGTTACGCAGATTCGAGGCAGTGCAAGCGGGGTTGATGCATGCCACGGGATGCCCCGGCCTTATCACCAGAATAGCACCGGGAGCCTGCTCCCAGTATGACAACGGCCATTGGAGTGACAATTGACGCTCTGATCATCGCAAAGTGGGATTGGAGGAGGATCAGGAGTTTGCTGATGAGTGAAGGATCTTCGTACGGAAATGCAGGATGACCCTGACGTAGCTCCGAAATACGGTTATCACCCGACCAAGATGACCAATGGCCCCTATGCGCGATATACCCACCGGTGGTTGCCGACGGGGTAATGGAAGGAAGGGGCCGCACTAGTAGTTTGAGAGAATGATTAGATATCACCGCAGCCTCACGGGGGTTATCCGCCTGAGGCATCAGTTAATAAACCGATTCAGCCGCAAAGCGTTGCGACTCGCCACCATTGGGTCTTTGCCATTTGATTTGAGAGGGGGGAGGTTTCATTTCAGCCTTCATATTTCAGCCTCCTCTTTGCAGACTAATTTAGCTCAAGGTTTCGTGTTGAGATTTCAAACCCACCGAAGAAGGGAATTCCGTGACCGGGTTGGGCGATCGGGAGATGGGAGGCACGCGGCTCCGCAGGTGACTTGAGATGGAGGCTTTTGAGGCTGCGAATTGATGGCAGCCGCGCAGGTCCGATGGGATGATGGCATTTTATCCGAAATCAGTTAGTCTAGTAAGTAGTAGTACACAGCTAGTACTACTCCGTAGTCCCCAGTCGTCCCCAGTCACTTCCAGCCCGCCGCCTCCCTTGCGTAACTTCTTTCGCCTTCCAATCCCCTTCAATCATCAGGGCTCCTTTAATTAATACTACGCCTTGGCCACGGCTGCGTCTCCATCCGGCTGGGCAGTTGAGCCTCCAAATATTTTTTGTTTTGGTTTTTCTTTTGTTTTGTTTTTGTTACTGCCTGTCTGACTTGGCCTCTCTTGAGAGTCTAGTCCGATTGCCAACTCCGAAGGGGGCAAAAAGAGGTGTGCCGTTTCTACGGTCGGTCATTGCTAAAATTAGCGTGGGACCAGCTGGTAGAAGTAGTGGTAGTAGTGATAGTAGTAACAATGCCACTGCCTAAACAGTGGCAGTCAAGTTCAGTCAGTCGCACGGCTCACTCGAATGCAGCCTTGCCCAGGTTGTTCCCTGGTAACGCGCCGAAAAAGAACTTTCATTCCCACTTGAGGCTCTCCTTCCCCCAATTCAAACTAATCGTCTCATCATTCCCCGTTTTGGGTTTACCGCTTGACCGCCCCTCTCCTCGTCAAGCTAGCTGAATGTGAGTCGCTGCTGATGCCTGTCTCGCGGACTGTCGCACTGTGCCGCTTGGACTATCGAGTACGGAATAGCTAGGCTTATGATCCATTCCTCCTCCTGCCTCTCCGATGGTATGCTTCCCGCGTCCCTGAGGACCAATGATGTTGCTTCTCGGACCCAATATCCCACTTTTCTTTCCATTCTTTCGCCCCTCCGGCGTATCCAATGTAAAGCTTACTCTGGAACAACAGAGCCGCATCATGAAGTCTACTAGTTAAACCATGGCAGCTGTTCAACAGCTCCCCTATCCAGTCGCGTCCATGTGTCCAGTGCATGGCTGTTTGTTGTCTAAAGTGTTGTCCCACTAAACCTTATTTTCTTTCAATGTGGATCGCTGTATTCCCTACCAACACTCTCTGTATACTATCTGGCCGCCTCCGATCAACAGTGAATACAAGTACCAACATTCACGTTCGGGCACTAACATCTCACTGATCGACTGACGTTGTGTTTAACCATACGTGGGCTCATCTGCGCCATTATTCCTATCGATTCTCATATTCTCACCCATATTGGTGTCTCGTCGATGGTATAAGTGCGGTGTGGCAGTGCGCGCATCCTTTCCCTCTTCCTCCTCCTCCTTCTCCTCCGCTCTCCATATAGGGTGCGCAGCTCTGCCATTCGCCATGGTCACATCTGGAATGGTCAGAAATCTGGACTGCATCCCTTATGATGTATTCTATCAAGTGGCCTCTACCCTCGACTGTCACGACCTCATTCATCTTAGCCGCGTTAACCGAGCATTAAATCATTTGGTGCAAAATGAATCAATTGCGCGTAAAACGATTCAAGTAAGTGGCACCGCAGTGTTTGTAAATTGGGGTTTGTACTGACTGTTCTAGAATGATTTACTGCACACAAAGGAAGGACAAGAGGCAGACCAGGCCAAGTCTGGATATCGCAGAGCTCTTGGGCGCCTATTCGACATCAAGGAATCAGTCGCAACGGCACAGCCGTACTCTGCTTCCATTCTGGCTTATGCGAGCTCCTTCATCTACAGTGAAGGCTGTCTCAGCTACATCTACAACGATGAAATCCGTGTCCTAGATGTGCACGGTGCCGGCCAAGTTGAGCAGGTGTTGAACATCCACAATGTTCTATCCCGGGCTATCCAAGGGTGCAATCCACAGACAGATACGTTCCAGGTCTGCCTCATGTACTACAGTAACTGGGTTCTGGCATTCACAGTGGAGTTTGTAGACAGGCCTGAAGCTTGGCTTCTGGTAGTGGACATGCGCCGCAAAGTGAACAACAAGAAATGTGGTCGGCTACGTCTCCTGACAAGGCTCCAACACACACGACGATTATTCGTTCGACACAATGGCTCCTATCTATACTATGGGACGCACACCGCAGTGGGTGATCGTGGCTATTCACAATGGGCGATTCATTGTGCGGATCTCAAGATAAGCCAGCACCTGACGGAAAAGCCAACTGTGCTGGAAAACTTCGCCGGCAGCGAGATTGGTCAGACCGTATGCTTTGAAGTTCATCAGGACCATCTCTACGCAGTGTCTACACTCGTGGACTTCGAAGCGGAGGAAGTCGATTGGACTTCGTACTACGTGTGGCTTTGCATTCCCCCCAAATCTAACGCTGCCAAACGATTCATCACGCCCAACCGTACTTGGCGTCGTCAGCATCGTGAAGGCCCGATCAATGACACCTGGTCAGATCTCACGCTGCGTCAGGATGAGGCAACCAAGCGACTGATGATTCTCGAATGCCGCCGGGAATGGCGCGATGGCCGGAGTGAAAATGCACGCACATATTACATGCAGCCTTTGCCGTCCCCAGCCGAAGCCACTCAGAGTAAACAGCAAGGCTTGGATTCCACACCCAACGCAACGCCCGTCACCCTCCCTGACGAACCTCTTACCAGAACCCTCGACTCCACCAGCAAACCCAATTACGAACCCCCGCGTAAGCGTCTACGCCGACATTTCCACCAGGAATACGCACACGGTGCGGAACCGGCCCAACGACATGACTACATTCTTGCCAAAACCAAGTTTCGCAGCTACAACCTCTCCGCTTCGACGTTTGTCGATCTGGTCAATGACCCCTCCCCGGACACGCCCGGCAGCTTCATCCCGCATGACCGACTCCGTGTGCGCACGGTATCACGCAAACGCAAATGTCCCATTGACGAGAACGGGGACGAAGGCGAACCCGGCCTGCTCTTCCGTCCCGAACTCAGCGATGCGGATGGCCAGCCGATTGAGCACAGCGAAGAACGCTACGCCTCACGCGGGGTCCGTCTGTGGCCTCCCGACAACGCCCCGCGGGAATTAACTCAGCTCCTCTGCCCATCGAAGCGCTGTGGCCCCGTTCAGGCAGCCGCCGACGAACGGTCCCTCGTGTACTCGGTCGATCAGGATGGCCTGGAAGGGACCGGACATCAGGCGATCGTGCTGATCAATTTCGACCCGTCGCTACGCCTGCCTGGCTTACAGAGCATGAATCTCACCCGTGGTGGAGCAGGTGCCCTGCCAGCGGACGAGCGCGATGCCCCAGTGGCCATGGAGCGACCGGCCATCGGAGATATCGGACGCGAACGAGTGGGCGTGCACACATGTATCGGCAGTCGAAAGGCGAACCAACCGGTGCCATCTGTCCGTGAGGAACAGGCCCTGTATCTTTCTATTCGACGGGGGTATTGGCTTCGGTAAGGGTGTGATGAGTGTGAGTTGAGTTGCACTGCCCTGGCACCGGACGAGGCTGTGCAAGGGTGTTTTCTTATTACCGGTACGTGCCTAGTTAGCTAGCAAGTGGGTTTTACCTCTTGTCTGAGACAGGGGTGGAAACACACACACGCACCACCACCATCACCAAACATACCATAATATCCTAGAATAGATGATCTAAATGATAATGAATGAAAAAAAATTACTATAAGCTCACTAGTGTGGTGTGCGTGCGCGTATATCATGATTATTCTTATTGTAGGGTGGTTAGGGTCGTGTGTGCCGGGTGAGTGAGCTGATCGGATCGGATCGTCAGCTGTCAGCTTACTATCTTCTTACTTGACTGGTCTTATTCTGACCACTTGGCTGGAACTAGTCGCGTCGTGGCACGCAATTGATTCAATTCGTGTATTCGTCTAATTCCTTGGCTAGAAGGGAAAAAGAAAAATAAGAAGGTCCTGACAAAGATACCTGCAGGAAGGATCCGAGTTCGAACAGACAGACCACACAACCGAACGGATTCAAGGCCCTACTTTTTACACCTCGCACCGGTTTCTTATGAGGGACCGTTATCCATACCATTTAGAGTAATGTAAGCACTTATCTATACCACTTAAGGTAAGCTGTACGTTGAACGAATGGGGATGAGGTATTAAGTACCGGTGGGGAGTGGATACTAAACGGCTTGTCTCAGGATCCTTATGGGGTCAAATGATGGTGTGGGATGGATCTATTCGATCCTAGTGCATGTCTACTACGTAGTAGATACTATAGTAGTTTGTCATTTACCGACGGTAAAGATCTTGTTACAGATATAGTATTATTAGCTAGATGGGGTTCAGACTTGTGGATTTGTCAGGTAGCTTACTTTCCTGCGGAATTCTGTCCGTTGCATAGGGCATGTTGACTCGTATGTCTGACTCGTATGCGTCAGGTGATTGGGGCTCCTTTCGACTTTCTGCTGGGGTTTATGTCTTTCTTCCTTCTTGGCCGTCGGGGACACAGGCCCGTTGTGATTACTATCGGTCTTAGAGCGACTTCTCGTAATCTGGTCTTGAGGACTGGCTCGCTGATACATTTGAATGATGTCTCCATTGCATGAAAGAGTACTAACGAGGATGTGTCTTGTTGCAGTCTGCTAACATTCTATATCTTTTTCTTTTTTCCTAGGCTCCCTTTGAACGCCATACCTCCTATTTCCTAGCGGTTGTCATCAAGGAAGACTGTAAGTCAATCACTCCCCATCCATCCCCCGAAGCTGGGGAAACCGCTGCTCCAACTCATTTGACCGTGCTTTCCATTTAGGATATTCTTTGGTACCAACGCGACTAACTCGCCAAATGCACGCAATTCCAGTTCCCATGCCAAAAGCCCAGAACCCCAAGAACGCAATTGGGAACACGGCAGGGAACGTTCCCGTCAAGAGAGCAGATCTAGCCCCGCCAACCTATGATGCCACGCCACCAGTCCAGCTTGACAGGAACATTCTCTTGTGCGATTCGTCAATAGCAAACTCGAGGGTCTGTAGGCGAGACGCGCACACGAAAAGCAGCAGTCATCGCAGGATGTCTTTTTCATCAGGGTCTGGCAGGATCATACAGGCAAGTCGGATGGTGAAGTCGGAACAGTTCCACCAGATCGAGTCATATCTTCCCCATGCTGTTCGCAGGGGTTTATAGACTAATCGATTCGCTTTGATCAGCTCTGGTAGGTGGCATGAAGGTCAGAGGGGCGGGGTGTTGACTTACACGACTCAATTATTGCTTCGTTGTCGTAAGTGACCAACCCGATCTCAACGATTCCATCTATGCTCCGAATCTTCTCCTCTCCCCAGCAGACGCCACCACCTTCCTCGTCAGTTATATTGGGGCCGACAAGCTCGAAGAATGATCCGTGTTGGAATTTCTACAGCAGGTCCGTTGTTCCATCCATCCAAACCGCCTCTGGCACCAAGCAAACGGCAAAATGACGCATGAATCCGGGTGGTTCTGGAAGGGACCCAGTCTGGTTTCTGTTCCGGTAATTTCTGGGAGAGTCGCTTTCAATCCCTATGGCATCCTTGATTGCCTTGTAAGATCTGCCCGACTTTACTGTCACAGCGAGGACGACACGTTTGCACCAGGCATCTGTGAGAATGAGAACCATATCATCAAACTGAAGTTAGAGGGAGGAACATACTTCGCGCCTGTCCATCATGATCGTGGCTGGTCTGTTGCTCGCAGGTAAACCATTGCTTGATAGCCCTGAATGCAGCCACCACAAAGCCATAGACTTCCAAGGTGGCTTCACGAACCTCTTTCATGACAGCCACCACCAGTGGGCGGACTTTCGCAGCAATTCCAACCGTCCCTGCCCTTATAGCTTCCAAGATGACTCTGAGAAGCGTTAGGATACGTCTCCAAGAGGCTGAGCGCTGAGAAACAAACTGCCAGCACAAGGCACTGGCCTTCCCTTTCAGCCACCGAAATGTCTGTACCGAAACGTTTCTGATTAATATCCATCCAGCGATTATGGATAGTACAGCAGTAGACAAGAAGTTGAGGATGACCTTGACTCCGTCAAGCCTCACTGCGCCTGCCAAGAAGATCAGAAGGAGGATTTCAGGACGTGTGTATATCCTGGTCATTTCACTTTTTGGGTTGAACAACGACGGGTTCAGGAGGCAGGTATATCGAGTGCAACTGTCCGAGAAATATCAAGCGTGGGATGGGAAAAAAGAGGAGGAAATAGCATGCCTGTGACATGAACGGGCTATATTCAGTTGCTCACTGCAGTGATCTAACTGATTGGCATTGTTCAATTGGCGAGAATCTCGACCACCCAGAGCCTCATCGCTTTCCTCTGAGAGTCACAGCCTTCGCCACCATCGGATCTCTTCTCGGTTTTGCCTTAACTCCGATATCCGGTCGGGGGTATTGAGTCGAGGTTATGTCGAATCATAAGATAGTAAGTTTGTTGGTCATTGAGCCCTGGGGCTCAGCGCCTACGAGCGTTTACCCAGCGACGCATCCTATCCAATCAATCCGACATATGAGATGTAGCAATCCAGCTTCATTGGCCATGAAATCCCCGTTGGATTGTGTCTATATATACCGATAAAAACTCCGTCAAGATGATTCAGTTGGTTCGGTTGATCGATTGCTAGGTCGGTTGTTGAAAGTCGTCGGTCAACCGGGCCTCAAATACGCCAATGTCTGTTTTCCGGCAACCTTCCATACTTCCAAATGTATTCTAAGTCTTCTGATGCGCCTCACTTGTTATTGGGCCGTATTAATTCAATACCTCAGGTGCCGTGTTGCCGATTATCTGCTGGCTATACACCTTTTTCCATTCTACTAACTCCTGCCACCCGCGCAACAATGAAACGCCTCATCAGCACAGGAGTCTCTGTACGACAATAAAAGTGATCATCTGTACTAATAACACAAAAAATAGCTTTCTTACCGGATTATAACTTATTATATGATACTGGATACAGTAATGGTTACACCGGGACTTGGGGTTTCCGGTCATATCGGCCTTGTGGAGTATAGAATGCAACTTGCACTGCTGCGGCTGATCGAAACAGGCAAGTTGATTTATTTTATTATATTTTTTTTTACCCCTTTTCTTTATTCACTGTAATTTATCATCTAGTAATTCTCCCGTCTTTGCTTATTTTCTTCTATCTAAATTCATCCAGACATTTGTTTCGGTGACTGACAGATTGGCTGCTTACTCCCTCCCCCCCCCCCCCCCATGTAAGATATTAGACGCATTGGCGAAGTCGTGCACGTGCACGATAAGGTGATTGATTGCCGTAAAACCTCGACGTTCAGCAAAAAGGGAACGGCCAGCTCCTGTCTGGTAGAGAGAAGAGCAACCCGGCACCGGCGCAGAAGAAGTTTATCGTTCTGTGGCCGCCACCGGTGTTGCGATCCGCCAGGTTGATCCTCGTCGAATTCCATGTCGTCGTCGACGCGGCTCCTCGGTGTGGTAGGGCGACGAGGTGGAGTGACATTTGCGTCGTTGGACTCGCTAGCGGTGTCATCTGCATCGCTGTCGTTAGCAGTGTCGGTGCGAGAAGGTGGAGCGACATTCGTGTTGTGTCGGTCTCGTTAGTGGTGTCGTTCGCATAGTCGGTTTCATTCGCCGTGTCGTTGGCGTATCAAGAGCCTTGACGGGAAGTCGATGCTTCTTGGCTAAGGAAATAGCATGTAAAAGAGGGATATTTTTATAAGGAGAGTGAGGAGCTGCGCCGTCAGCTTTGGTAAAACCTGCTGCAGCTCAGGTATATATCCCTTCCTTGTTATATGCTCCCAATTGTATAGCTCAGATCACCGTCCAACTCTGCCCTGGTAAACTCTTCGAAGGTCTTGGTCAACTTGAAATTATTCCCAAGTGAAACAGTTAGCTTGGAATTCCATCTAATATCTGACTCCTTACTATGCTAGGAAGTTTGTCGTCTAGCCAGTAAGTAAGTTTGTTGCGTGTTTTAATCTCGACAAACTTGGGCGCTTGCGAAGGTAGGTTCGTCCCACGATGCGAGATGTTGTATAAGTAGCCAGTTACTTTTTGGGAGCAGGCCGCCACAGTGTCTTCTCTTCTCTCCTTCTTCGTTTGTATCCTCTGATTTTTCTTCTAACGCGAATATTGCAGAAGTTGGTTGAGAAACTGTATGTTGCTTTGTATTGTCTTTCCGCTTCCGTGAGGGTGACACCCGTCCAGTGTACCAGAAACAGGTATTGTATCGATAATTATATGACGTGCGGCATGATCATGGGCTTTTGAGGACTATGACTCTGCGATGTGAGACCTGGTCAGATATGTTTTATTTGGCGCATCTAGACTAGAATTCTGAGCCACCAGGCTCAGGTGCGCGCGTAAGACGCTAGGCCGTCACGCTGCGATTGGAAATGAGAAGAGCGTTGGTATCGGATTGATATTGCCTAGGATTATTATAACGCATTAGTTCAGTTGCAAGGACACAGTGAACAGGCAGGGATACTACTAACCTTCTCCAGAATGGTGGGAGCCACTGGCACCTCTTCTAGACTGGGGAAACCGAAGCCGAAAGTTTCCACGTGAACAAATGCCCATTGTATAGTATATATGACATGGTGTCCATGTTCTGTGAAGCGTACAGAGCAGATCTTCTAGGATGTATATAGACAGCGCTTGATTCTAGATTGCTGTCCCTCGAAGACCTTTTCAGCGCTCTTCCAGGTTTATCCGGCCAAGGCAGGTTTGGCCCAGTGAAATGCGATTACTTCTTCCCGATATGGACAACCCGTGCCACTTCTTCCTGATTGTACATACCATCCCTGTGCCAGCCGTTTTTGTCGCCAATGTGCTGGACTAGGGATATTTGCCTTTGTAAGTACGCACCCCCGTGGTGAGAACGCATAGTGGCAAGCGAGGCGCACGGCCTGTCAGGATCCTGCCTGGTGCGCTTCAGGCAATGATCCTCTGGCTGCCTAACTCATAGACTATCCAGTAAAAGACTAGAATTCTGAGTCAACAGACTCAGAACGCGCATCACTTATAAACTTCAATTCACTATCTTTCGTGGTCATGTGACAGTTCATCGCACGGCCGTCGTGTCCATTGTTCCCCCGGCGCCCTGGATGTCCTCGGCGGTTAACTTCTCCAACGCGCCCCCAACGCCCTTGAGCCGCTGGGTCAGGCCATTGTACATGAGATCATGATCCTCCTGGACGGCCGGCGGATAGCGTAGCTTCACTGTTCCGACCTTGATCGGAGGGATCTCGCCGCCGATCACACAGACCCTCTGGCCGTCTATGTCCATGCGCTCACCCATGTCCCGACGGAGACAGATGAGCGGCATGATCGCCTTCAGGACATAGTGGCCGGCGCGTGCCTCCAAGTGACCTTTTCGGATCAACTTCACAAAACGGTTTGGCGATAACAGAAAAAGAGGGGCCGGCTCTGTTGTTTCCTGGGCGGCATACTGCTGGTACTCCTCGTTTCCTGAGCCCGGTGAGGCGGCCGCAATATCGTCCCACTCTTCCTTGTAGAGGATTGTTAGGAACCCACAGATGTCTATCACTCTGTTAATCATGGGGGTCGCGGTTAGAAACCACTGTCGCGGGACCCCAAGGCGTGCTACTGACTGATGGACACGAGTGGATATTGTTTTCAACATATGGCCTTCATCAGCCACCACTCGGCCAAAGAGACCCGCAGCCATACAGTGGGAAGAATTTTGCGAGGACAACTCCTTCTTCTTCTCTTCTTCGGCGCTTTGGCAGTTTTCAGGGGCCTGAGTTCTCATAAAGGCAGAAGCCTTGACCCGTCATCTTCATCCCACCGTCACACAAGAAGGTTATCATATCTCAGTTGTTCTGGAGACTGGGCTTTTGTCTTCCTTGTGTCCGGGGAAGACCGGGCAAAGTGTCGAAAGCCATGTCAGATGGCGGGCTTGTGACTTCAATAATAGTTTCTGCGATGCCAATGTTTGGACACTCATAACAGACCTACGAAATAGGTAGTTGTTCGGTATGGAGTCGACGTTATCTCCAACTGAAGAAGGCGAGGCCGCACCCATCATTGCTGCTGGAGAAGAGTAGACCAGACAGCGTTTATAGTGGATGTGACTTTTCCACCATTATATAGGTTAAGTTCCGCGACGTTCGTGCTTCTTTAGGCTGAAGCCGAAAATTAGTATACAGAACTGACGGTTGTCAGAGACACTAGCAGCCTGGGCGAAGCAAACCACAATCGGCTGCCGTAGTTGGTACCCATCTTCGGTACCGTTCTCGTGTTGACGATGCGAATTTGTAATCTGGTTTTGTCAAGGATATTGCATGTCTTTTTGTTGGGAGCTTTTCCGTTTTCGTCAGCATTTGTGTTCCTCTAGGCTGCTTCAAGAAACGTGCTAGTTCCGACTGGTGCCATATGCAGCGGGCGGAGCCAGACCCCAAAGGACCACAATCGGCTGCCGTAGATGGTACCCTTCTGCTTGTATCTCTATATGGTGGTACAGACGGTGGCAGGTCTGGATCGATTAAGAGGGCTGTATCTCTTTCTGTTGAGAAGACTTTTAAGGTCTCTCAACATCACCGTGTCTCTCTAGGCTGAAGCCAGAGATGTATATGTATTCGTCGGGTTTTAGACGTCCTAGCATGCTGAGACAGAGAAACCGCGATTGGATGCCGCAGATAGCACCTCTCTATCCTTCCGTGTCTTTGTTAAATGATACAGACTGATATCCCAGGTCTGGATCGATCAGTGCTGCATCTCTTTGTTGAGGACTTCCTTGTGCTTTCTCAACACCTGCATCCCTCTAGGCTGAAGCTAGGCGTCTGTATAGATTTGACGGAGCTCAGATGTACTAGCGGCTTTGGTGAAGCAGCCCCGATCGGCTACCCCAGATGCCATCCCTTTTTCATCTGTATATTTTATGATGAGACAACGTTATTCCGGTTGTCTCCTGCAGCACCTCTTTCGCTAAGAGCTCTGTTGTGAAGCCAGAGATGGGATATATAAATCCGACAGGACTCAGAAGCAGTGAGCTAAGTCCGACAGACCAACCGACCACAATCGGCTGCCTTAGATGGCACCCTTTGTCATCTGCATCTTTCTATGATGATACAACGGTGGATCTGGCCATCCCAAAAGTATTGTGTGTCCCTTCGTCGAGAGTCTCTCGTGCTGGGGAATCTGGATAGTGTTAGACGTGATCTTGATGGAGTGTGGAGAAGTAGAACAAGGAATATCGACATACCATAAACGATCCAGCCCACCGCTGTTTAGCTTCCTCGCTGCCGAATTTGCAGGCCCCTGTCTGGACATATATACCTAGTATGAAGTAGGATATGCTATTGCCTACAAGCGACAAGGGTCCGTAGTACAGCTCAATCATGTTTCGAACGTGTTGCTAAGTAGATCAAAACGATATATGGATGGCCATTCAGCAGATGGACTGACTCGAATGTTTCAACATATAGTCTTAGAAGATATAGTTAAACAACATGCTATATTATAGTTGATAGTATAATATAATGTAGTAATGATGATAGTAAGACTAGTAGCTGTTTGGATATAGGAAAAAGAGAAGGAGAGAAAGGGGTTGGCACCAGGTTTATATATACCTTCTCACGTGAGCCGTCATTCAATGCTTCTTCGTGAATATAGCATCATGTTGATACCCTATCTTAAGCGAAGGCACAATTAGCAGTAATTTGAGGAGAGTGACATACAATATTCAATCTCTTAAGGGAAGTGACGGGTTCACTGTGCAATATTCCAGATGCACCCGTGAATTTGGCTGCTACTATATTGCCGGATTCACGCGTCTCGAGGACGGTGTGATTCACCACGCATGCTGGTGAATTCAGGAAGCAATGGCAAGCGAAGCTATACAAACCCTAACGCACTGCAGCATTACAATGATAATATATGTACTTCTTGCAATTTGTAGTGAAAAAATACGTTACTTGCATTGCCAGCGAAGAGTTGTATCATTCACATCGAAAGCGTCCTCCAGGCGTCCAAAACGGGAACAAAAAGCCAAACCTGATGTAGTCAAGCAAAAATGCAACCACATTGCAAGGAAATAGGCAGTTACGCTGATCGCAGTTTCGATAATCAGAAGAAAGTGATATGGAAGGACAAAAAAGAAAAAGAGAAGGTCGTGCCCGGGATCGAACCGGGATTGCTGGAATCAGAATCCAGAGTGATAACCATTACACTACACAACCGAAGTTGATGTCTGGGCAACTACTTTACCCAATATATTCTTTTGCGATATCAAGCTAGCTGTCTGTTTGGCATTGTCTACAGCGACATATTCCAACAGCAGAATGTAGGTCAGACTCTCTCTTGGATTCCTCTCCCCCACCATGATCCAATTGACCCACTTTCTCGCTCTCCTTGATCTTCCTCAGCTCCTCAAAAATTCCATGATATGTGAAATTGAACTTTCGGAACCGATAAATCTCCTTCGCTGAGTGCCTCGCCATAGCTTGCGATGTATTCAATTGAATCTGCGACGCCCGAGGCCTGCGCACACGATCAAAGTCCTCCAGGATAGTAGGAACGTTCGCCCTTGTGACATGGTCTCCAAGGAAAAGCCGAAAACCCTCTGCATCTTCAATGGCCTGGCACCCTCCTTGTCCCTGATGGGGCGTCATGGCGTGCGCAGCATCGCCGATCAGGACCGTTCGTCCTCGGATATACGTGGGTAAGGGGTCCTGCATACGGAGTTGCCAGAGCTTAATATTTTCCGCTGCGCTGTAGCCATTAACTACATGTTAGCGCACAAAGTATTGCATATTAAGGGGAAAAGAGGGCAATACCGGAAATACTTAAGTACCCAGTCCGGAAAGTCCGTAAACAACGAGATCATCTCGTCTCTGTCACCTGGCGCAGACCACGAGTCAGATGACGCTGGGGTCTTGAGCATATTGTCTGGTGCGAGCACAGCGAAGTTGAGGATCTCGTAGTTCCGACACGGGTACATGATCACTCGTCGCTCCGTAGGATCGAGGGCGTATACACCAAACAAAGTGCCTGATTTGCTTGAGTCCATTATCTCAGGTACTTCTCCGTTGTGCAGCTCGATGACCTTCTCCCGTGACATGGTGAACCGAAACGCAGAGGAGCCCGATGGTTGAGCGGTGATGTATGCGTCGTCGTTGACGACGGGGCCGCGCATGATGGATCGGATGCCGTCGGCGGCTGTTCATTGTCAGTATTGCATCAAACATATTATGCAACACCAAGTAGATCGGAGAAAAGAAAGCATAAAACGAACCAACAACAAGATCCGCCTCCACCACCTCCCCATCCTCCAATGTCAATCTCCCCTCATCAACATCCCCACCTACCACCCTCGCCCCGAATCGCACTGTCGCCGGTTCACCAGTCAACCCCAACTCTTCCGACGGCGCCGTAGCTAAGCGCAAAAGCTCATCTCGCAGATCCACCCGATGATGAAATAACCAGTCTGTCCCGAACTCCTGGACGTAATCGTGGATGGATTCGTGCGTGAGCTCGCCTTGCTTGTTGTACGACAGAACCCGAGTTACTGGGATGGAGCACGCGCGGCGACGATCAAAGTCTACACTGTTGAGGATGTGCACGGCATTGGGACCCAGGTTGATGGCGGCCCCGGCTTCGGCTTTGGCGGTTTCGCGCTCGTAGATGGTCACGGTATGTTGCTCGCGGAGGATGCGGGCGGCGAGACAGCCGGCGAGGCCGCTGCCGATTATGGCGACGTTCAAGCTGTGTGGTGTCATTATTGGGTAGTTTGTTGGAGTGAGGGATGGTTCGGGAGGGAGGGAGGAGGGGATAGTTGAAGACAGGGATGGAGAGTGAGGTCATGGGACGGTTCGGTTGGTGATGCATGCCCTTGCGGGTGTGTCTTGCATCTGAATGATCAGGGGGGTAGGGGAAGGATGCAAGGGTCTGTGAGGAACTTTCTTAGATAATGAATAGTGATTCGTTGGATGCAAGTAATCGTTCGGGTATACTTCAACGAGAAAGTCTGCTAATTGGTAAACGTCCACGCTCATTACCCCAAATCCAGCTCAGGTATACATTAACAATAAGAGTACCAACAGGATATACTATAGATAACGCCAGCGCCATCGCCCAAATAAAACACTGAATCCCAGTATCATATCTCGTAAGCTCCCTTCTTCATCAAAGCCTTCAAGACATCGACCACTCCAGTCCTCTTCTCCTCTTGCCCCAGCATCTCCAATGCCCTTCGCCCCAACGACGCTCCATCACTATCCGCCTTGTCCTCACCAACTGTAAACGTCTCCCCACTATCAGTAGTCATGTTTAGCCCCGCGAAAACATTGGTTCCATTGGGATGCAAGATGCCGCTTAGGGTGTTGCTGATCAGCGACCCTAGCGGCACTTTCGCCGTCATGGTCAGATTCTTCATGACCTCCGTGTAGTACGGGACCTGAACGCCCTCGTACTCGACGTTCGCACCGACGGTCGTGAGACTCAGGTAGCCTTCTTTGATGGAGTCGCTTTGTTCACTTAGTATAGGTCCGATGTTTTCGATGAGTTTGCCGAGATCCAATATCCCTCGTACGGGTGTGGAGTGGTTGCCTGGTCTAAGCACGAGGTTGTTGAGAGTGCAATTTCCGAGGGTGAGGTTGCCGCTGAGGAGGTTCATAGTGGTGTTGCCCTGGTAATGGGTTATAATCTGATTACAGTGCATGAAACGATAGGAAAACTCACGATTTCAAGGGTCATCACGGACGGGTTGGGGAGGGTGGCGTTGGCGATCAAGTTGGTACCGTCGGATTCGGCGGGGAGAAGTAGTTTTGGATCAGAGATGGAAAAGCCGGCAAAGGAGTTGAGGGCTGTCATGTTGAAATACGGAATTAGCAGTTGATAAATATATTGGGAGGAGTAAGAGGCGCACTGTTTTGCTTAATGTCCTTGTTCAATGTGATCTTGGACTTCAGCTTCCCGATGTAAGCAGTGACGGGAGCCTTGACGGACAATGGAGCATGAGGCTCGAAGACCACACTGCGAACATATTGCGTCCATTGGTAGACATCCAAGGGAGTAAATTGGTCATCCACGCTGAGGGTTGTGTTCCCATTGATTGTAGCGCCGTCCATGTACAGCTTTGCCCAGGTGTTGTTCTCCGGGAGAAAGCGATTGAAGAGGGAAAGTGTCAAGTTATTCATGCGCACAGGGAAACTGATGGGCAAGTCCAGGGCAGAAATGATGCTGAGCTGGATGGAATTGGGGCGTGGTTGGAGCACGTCGGCGTGAACGAGGACGAGAGTACCATTGTCCAGGACTCGCTGGGCAATGGCGGGAATAATCAAGCAAAAGCTGATAAATCGTCAGTTATCGCCCAAAACAGGATGAAGACGAAATAGAAAGAGGGGAAGCTTACAAAATGGGCAGAAAAATCGCCAGGAAGATAATGCCCCAAAATGCATAGCAGCACCAGAACCGAGCCCAATGGCGACGCAAAGTTTGCGATCGCGTACGCTTTACCGGCTCCAACGAGATGGAATGGGCCGTCTCAACATGTTCAATTTCCAGGCCTTCAGTGGGCAGAGGACCACGATGGATACCCAGGGCGTATTTGGCCTCCTTGGAGGTAAGATAGGTTTTCTTCTCGTCCATGGTGATGTGGCCCTTGCTGCTGGGACGGTCGCCGGCGAAGAGGGGCGGGAACCGGGGTACTTGATCTGATATACTAACGGCTGATAGTATGGAGTCATTGGCAAATCCACCGACTAGTTAAAAACCGTCGCTATCGTCGTGATTCTCGTATACACCTGCCGCCCTCGGAATGCAACCCTCAAGCCCCTGCCATCTCTCCGCAAGGATCGTCCCGGAACCCGTCGATCAGTGTAAGTGGGAAATTGCAGGCCCAATGATGACCCATGGATTGGGTTCACATGCGGCCTGGTCAGGGTGACGATCCGCCCGACTATTGGGAACCGCGGTTGAACGTTGTTTTTGGAGCCCGGTTTTGGTGGCCGCTTTTAGGGCATCGCTCGAATTTGGGTTGAAACGGGGGATGATCCACTGCCTTCTGGGGATTTCGGACTCTTTGCCCGATGGGGATGCGGGGATGCTTATCCGCAGTCCTTTGCAAAGTAAATCCTTGGTCAACTGATGCCCTGCTATGAGAGGTTTGTTGGTCTATCAATTCGCAGGACTGATGATTGATATGCTTTCTCGCTTGCAGGCCGCGGATGTGCCTGTGCCCGTATATTCTCGTACCCCCCTGCAATGCTGCTGCACCGGCATGTGCATCGAGCTGCTTTTATCAGCGGAGGCCATTAACCACCAATTTGATTTAATCGCACCTGTCAGACCAAAGTAGTAAACCACGCAGCTACTGAAAACCACCCATCCCCCTAATCAAACAACCAACTCACGCAAAATGGACGAAAAAGCCGCCGCCGCAGCATCAGACCGCATCTCCCCGGTCTCCTCCCAAACCACCACCGTGACCACCAACCATCTCGAAGCCCTCGATAAGCTCGAAATCCTCCCTCAAATCCTCCAAGAAGGCATCCTCTTCGCCGGCTCTGGCGCCGCTCTCCTCCTCCAAGCGGCCTACCCTAACATCAAATCCGCCTTCGAGGAGGCCAACAAAACCAAGACCGAAAGTATCACTCCAGCCAACACCAGCACCGACAGCAACCTCGCCAACGACCTCAGCAACACCCTCCAAACTGCTCTCAGCTACATTGCCTGCCTTGTCTTCGGCACCAAAGAAGAGAAGAAACTCCTTCTCGACCTCCTTCAAAAAGACAACGCCCCTCTCCCCACCAAACTTCCCTGCGACCCCTACATCCAGCTCTGGCTCACAGCCACCCTCTACGCAACCGCTACCGACTTCTACCAGCGCATCTACGGCCGCGTTGATTACCGCACCGCCGAGAAAGCCTATATCGAGTTTACTACGATCTTGTCCTGTCTCAACATCGCCAAGGACGTCTGGCCGCCCACTCGCCAGGCGTTCTGGACGTACTGGGATGACCAGATCGAGCGGTTGAATGTCAGCGGGGATGCGCATCTCTTTGCAAAGGATCTTCTGAGTCGGACGGATTTCCCTCGCTGGGTTACGACCGTGAAGCCTCTGCTGAGGGTCATTACGATTGAGATGCTCCCGCCTCGGATTCGCGAGGCGTATGGGCTCAAGTCGTCGGTCAAGACGAGGGGGTTGTATCGCGGGACAATGGGGTTCTCGGTCGCGGTGTATCCGGCGCTGCCTGCTTCGATAAGAGGATATCCGTTGAGGTATTATTTGGGGGAGTTGAAGGCGAAGTTAAACGCTTAGCTAGCTTTTCTTATTCTTTGTTTTATTTAGTTAGCTAGGATAGTTAGGTTTTTGCTATGGTTCGGGCTAGTGATTCGGAGTATTAGGAGCAATTAAAGCAATAATATCGTTATCATCATTCTCGTTCAGTTTACTATATCCTATATACTACTATTTCCACATCATGCAGTCTTCATAATAGCCGTCAATAATGCCGATACATCAGTTACCAACTATACCACATTCATTAGCGTTACACTCTCTCACGTAGTATACTCTGAAGGAAGAATAGAAGCTTACCGGCAACGCATCCCCAATCAACTCACTCGTCTCATTAACAAACGACGTCGTCAACAATAAGTCCGCGTTATCGATAATATTCTGCAACTTGTCGATATTGCTACTCGACAACAACTTTTGCAGATTCTGAGGCGTATCACCGCCCAGTAGCACTGCTGCCCCTTTGACGATCGTTTCCAGGTTATCGACTGTGTCTTGACTGAGGAGTTCCTTTAGGTTGTCGATGAGGGACGGGAGGTCGGATAGTAGGCCTGTAGATTGGGGGCTTCGGGGTGCGACCGGGTTGGGGTTGGGATTGGCGAGGGTAAGGGAGATTGGAGCGAGGGTGGTGCTGAAGAGGAGGAGGTGTTTGAGATTCATTTTGAATTTTGGTGTTTGGTTTCAAATTCGGAGTGTTAGAGTTGAGATTGGATGGATTATGAATTGGTAGGGGGTATCAGGATAGTTACTGTTGTGTGTGTAATTATTTGGACTGTGGCTTTATACTATTATAGGAGGGTTATTAGTAGTATTTCTGGGCTTGCTTATCGGGCCTAGAATTGAGTGAGACTGACTAGTACTATGTAGTACTAGTACTTAGAAGATGTTCGAGATCCCTTGCCTTGGAAGAGAGAGGGAGGCGGGTTTGTTGGCCACCATGCCAAATACTACCTCCGAGGATAATTGTGTTCCTAGTTAGGGAGTATCTGACCTACATGTGAACCGAGCAAGGAAAGGATAAGCTCTTGCGCGCTGATGTCTAGTGACTAGTGTATGATACGCTACGCCACCGTTTAGTATCAACACCCCGCATCTTAGGGCTCACTAAACTGTCGATCACCCCCGGCGTGGCCCAATAGCGGCGTGGTGCCTCCCGCAGGAGCAGGAACCAGTTAATCTATTTTACTGTGGCGGAGGGAAAGCGGGAGAGGGGAAACAGGAACATGAGGTTGTTCCTCGGACCGAATGGTACATGTGATTTTGCTTGTTCCATTTTAGCGAACGCACGATGGATGTGTTGGTATCTATCTTGCAGGACGAGGAGGAGGGGGATGAGATACTTTGATCCTGAGTGCTGGGTTGGGTACCGTGCGTCTAGATGCATGCAAGCACCTCCTCTCGTCTCGTGTCGTGCTCGGAGATATGTCTGCATTGGGGTAGTGTGGGATTTAGACTGGGATGTCCAGCAATTGTATTTGGGAAGATCTAATCTCATGTTCATCACCCAGTTCTTTGCTGGTAGCTAGCTTGTTGTTGGCGTGGTTGCGGTTCTGGCCGTTCTTGGCTTGTGCGCAAAGTGCCATGTTTTCTTTCCCTTTGGCCAATTTTGAAGTGCTACTGGCTCGATTAGTGCAATGATGATTGTCAATGGGAAATTAGCTATGTTTGGAGCTAGATTGTTGTTGGAATAAGGATGTTTTAAGTACCTGGGTTGAGGGAAGGCTCTTTTTTTGGGCCTCCTGGTGGGTTCTCATTATTGGGTTCGGGCGGCTCTTGCTATACTTAGCAACGACGGTTCTGGAAGATGAACGCGATGTGCGGTTTCAGGGTGGTCATTAGGCTGATGATACTGGATCTTTCTGGATAAGTTTCAGTTTTAGTCTTATCTTTAATGGGATTGATGGACGTGCATGGAGTGATTGATGTTATAAAGGGGAAATGCCCATGTTTGGATGGCTCGAGGTTGTTGGTTTGGTGAAACAGCAATGGTGAGACGATTAAACAATTTTCTAGCAGTGATAATCCAGCCAAAGATAACGCTAAGAAAACTTTTACTCGCAGCAAACTTTCCTTTTGGCGATTCTGAGTCTTGCGGTATTCCGCCAGCTACAGCATCTCTAAAAAGCATCCAGTCGTGAATATCGTTTTCAACAGGAACCGACACGACACACTAGGGATGAGGCCCTAATTACAGAATCGATGAATAACAGGCAGAGTTTTTAATAAAGGCAACCAGATAGGCAGATGATCTGCTTATTCCGTCCGTTTCCTCGATTTATCATGAGTGCAGCCAGCGCTGGTCCACCAAGAGATGTTATTCGACCACTCAAGTATCAGCCGTAATAGTCACAGCTGGAGCCTTGTCGCTCTCTAGCAGAATGGGAGGACGTGAGAATCAAAAAAAATTCCAAAGCTTGTTTCCTGATCACCATACTGCAACAACGACATACATTTTGGATATGCGAGGGCAGTCCCAAAAAAATCATCTTTCTCATTTGAGCTCTATCGCAAGGGGGTTAAACTGTAACATATCGTAAGACCTCAGGAAGAGGGTCTGTAACGGTATGCTGAATATATAGGATTCGAGAATAGCTGCAGGTCGCCTCTAGGCGTCACCATATCCCCGAGTTCATCTTGGTCATCTATATCTTGGAATATAGAGTTCCACCTGTCTTGCCATTTAATATGCGCCATGATATGACATAGGACAGATGTTCTGTCAGTGGGTGATAGAAGGTTAAACCACTTCTTACTGTGCATGTAGTCTTTGAAGCTGTCATTGTCTTCATTTGCAGCGAGGTCACTCTGTGCTGCTCTGTGGTGTCTATGTATTCAGTGTAGTCCAGTCCGAATCTAGAGTGGACAAAACGCAAGAATGTATTTGTCCTGGCAACGAGGAACCCACTATAACACAAATGTACATGCATACATTTGCCAATTGATCAATAGTATCAAACCAAGTGCCATTGGATCTATAGCATCTATGCACGTGACCTCGTGACATTTGGACCTGGCTTCCAGACGCATTTCATTACTGACGCGTCAAACCTCCTTCAGTCTTGGTATTACTCGCGGACGGCCAGCACATCCTAAATCTGCTGGGGTTTACAATGAAATAATGCTACGAGATGTCAGATAGACCCAAGCGCAAGGCCACTGATGATCCCCAGTATTCTTCTGTACGGCCTCCCGGTCAATTCAGGCCGCAACCAATGATAAGAAGGTCAATCGATCCCAATTCAATCATCAATCTTGCGCGACAACAGTCGAGACCGCCTATATGTCCCTCCGGTAGCCTGGACTATGAGACAACTGCGGCTCTTGGGTTGCAGGTTCACTCTGCAGACAAGCAAGAGGAAGGAGCGCCCACACTCGCAAGTTATGTTATCGGATTCGCTTGTTCACGATCTCCGAAAACCGAATCTGCCTGCAGACCTCCGTCGTGCGATGTTGCAGTTTGGAGGGCGAAGGACGTCGGAGGTCAAGAAAACGGCCATCAAAGAAATAGTTGGCGCCTATGGTTTCTCCCGCCTCAGGTAGTTTACTTGAATGCCGGCCCTCGACCGACCTTGCTAACAGCCACAGCTATGAATCTTTGTCTTTCTACTTCCGCCAGTAGCCTGTCGCCAGTGTTTGGACAGAGGGCGTATTCTCCCGCAACTCCACCGGCCCATCTCTCGCCTATGTCACATTCGATGGAATACAATCCCGTCGGAGCAAGTTCGTACACAACTCACCGGGAAAGGGATTCAATGAGCCCGTGTTTAGGACATGTGATAAGAAGCTGCGATCTCTTCAGCCAGAAAATACTATCGAAGATCCATATCTAATGGGAATTATAATCGCGCTTGCCCAAGAGCAGCGGCGGCACAGGCAGAGAAATGAGCAGCACGACGAAGAAGCTGCTGAGTGCTCAATCCCTAAACGTGACGATGGACACACAACCAACAGCACATCTTCTGGAACGCCACCTCGTTGCAGCACCGACCGAATCCCTCAATACTGTGGCCAGTGTCTCAGGTATGTAGCACATCACACGAAAACATCATCACAGCTTGCTGAAGAATTTGAAGGTCGCCGTCCTTGCCACTTCTGGAGTGAAAGACGAATGTCTATACGTCTACACCGCTTCTATCTCTGTCGCGTTTCTTAGGAAGTTTGACGAACCGTGGCGCTCTTCACCGAGCTCACCGGTTGTGATAGAACACTATCCTATCCCTCTTAGATCCCCTATAAAGTCGTTGAACAAGCTGCACCGAGTTCTCTGTGCTGGATCATGCCGCTTCTGTGCCGGCTATAGCCCACAAGCTCTGGGCTGAGCCTATGAGATCCGAAACAAGTCCTGCTACCAAATTCAACGCCAAGCATGAAAGTTAGTAGCCCGCCAAGGATACCTCCACATGCTTGACGATGTCCAAGAGCCCAAAAAGGACCAAGCTTGATCGCGGTTCCCCCGACATGCAATCCGGACTCTGGTGCTTGTTCATGCTTGAACCCTTGAAGAGCCTAGCGATCCCTCGGAGCCATATGGTCTCTTCAGGGACCCATGCATGGTACGCAAAAGAAAAGCTGTTGGGCCCGACGTCTGGATAGCCAGACTCGACTTCGTATAGTCGTCACGAGTGACATCCGCCCTGCTTCTCTCCATGCTCTTCAAATAGCACCAAAAGGGATAGAGCCAGGACCGAATTTGTCGAGGACCTAGCTCCTTGGTAGAAGGCTTGAGTGTATAGCATCGTCCCAACCCCCATATCTCTCTTACTGCAGTTGCTGTATGTCTACGTGATAACCAGTATAAATCAATTGTCAAGGCCTCTAGTGAAAGCTGCGTAGGAATGCGTTGAAATACTTCCGAAGTTCTAAAGAACCCCAAGTAATGGTAGATATGCAGTAGGAATAAACAACCTCGATATTATCAATATGTACAGCGAACGGTCATCATCATGCAACGCTCTATGGCAAGAATAAAAAAAACGACTGGCAATTCCTACTTTGTCAAGTGATACAATGGCACTCCGAAACTCCAGGTAACCAGTGATGACATTGACGAGCCAGGAATAAGAATATTATATAGCTATAGCATAATGCTAGTTCAGCTGGACGTAGTTTGCTGGGTACACAAATTAGCAAGCTAGTTGTCAATAATGACAGACGGTCATGCTTACCAGGAAATTGTCCCTCTCGTCCGTCAACACGGCCGCTCCACCACTCATTCTGGTTATCCGTTCGCTGTGTGATCTCGATGACATCACCGGCGGAAAAGCTGAGATCGCCGTGCGCCTGGGCCTCATAGTCATATAGTGCCGTGACCGTTTCGACGGGAGCGCTGAATCGAGCGGGCTTTGGCTTCGGCGGCGGAGGGGCGGGCTTGCTCTTTGCTGCGGCGGTAAAGCTGCTGCCTGCAGTGGCAGAGTAAGGCGGCGGGGGGTTCTCGACAACATCGGGATCACGCTGACGTGAGGCGTAACCACTCTTGCCCTCTTGCGCCAATTTGTCCTTGGGGGTGAGCTTCGAGCCGGGTTTACGTCCGCCCGTAGCTTTGAAGTGGACGATGCTGAGCTCCTCGGCGCGTTCCTTGACGTCTCCGCGCTTGTTCTCGAACGCTTCCTCGATGTCCAGATTCAGATCGAAGTAGCCAATATTGATGCCCTGCATTCGCTCGTGTAGTGTGTAGAAGACGTTCAGTTGCATGTAGTAGAAGGACTGGAACAGAGGCCGAATGAACTCGGCCTCCAGGGCGAACAGCTTGGGCAGCTCGTCCTTGAGCAGATCATTGTAGTAGTTGTAATCCTGTGTCGCTTGCTCCACATCATTTTCAGCCTTGTAGAGCGCCTTCTCATCCTTCAGCGACTTGTCCTTTTTATCCTGCAGCTTCTTGAGCGAGTTCTTGTGGCGGTCGTAGTCCAATTTCTTGTGGTCTCGCTTCACCGCGACTTTGCGGATCACCTTGATTACCTCCAATAGCTGCTGTGCAGGGCTGATGACGCGGGTGTCGATCATCTCTAACTCGGGCACCAGCGATTCTTGGAGGTCCCGCACAATCGCCTCGTATTCCTCACATGCCCGGATACCCTCCGGATTGCCCTCGATTGTATAGGAGCTAGGGTCGGAAGCACGACCGGAGATGGGTTTGTAGAGTTCCGTCATCGCTTTGGAGAAACCGATCTGGTGGTTCAACATGCCTAGAAAATAAGGCTCAGTCAGCAAAAAGGAGGGGTAGCTGCGAGACGGGGGGATCCGTGTGTACCATTGATGGCATCGAAGTACTTCTTGGACTCATCGTGCAGTTTCTTGGTCTCCTTTTCGAGTTCTTGAAACCGCCGCTCAGCGTCCAGGTAGACGGGGTCCTTTGTATGCTCGCCAATATTGAACTTGGCCTTGAACTGTTGTGGAGCGCGGACAATGCTCTTCTGAAAGCCCTTCAAACTCATCTCTGATTGGCCGCAGGTCGCCCAACGCCCGCGGAAGGGTTCGGTTTAGGAGAACAGGAGAGTGGTGGTGGTAGGAAGTGGTGTAAAGGGGTCGGGAGACGGTCGCAAAGGCGTAGGAGCGTCGAGAAAGTTGAATAACCAAAGCAGATCAGACCAGGGATCTCGTGGTAGGCCAGAAGTGGGGAGGAAGTGCCTTTTGTTCACGGCAAAGGGACTAGTGAGAACTAAAGAATACTGGCTGCCGGTGACGGTTAGACTGCCATGGTTCGTGGCTGAGCTATGACATAATGCTCTGCCTGCTCACCGTGGCTGAGTTTCAATGTGGCTCCCCCTTTCTTGTTCGTGTTTGGGTGTTGGTTCCAGTTGGGTTCCTGGTCAAATGGTAAGGCTGCAGAAGGGAAAAAAAATATGGAGTAGCCTGGAGACTATAATAGTAAGTAAGCAAAAAAATCTATAAGATCAGCCCCTCTCCAGGCTCCAGAACTTCTTCTTCTTCTTCTCTCCAGACCCCTGAAGAACTTCGATCCCAGATGTGGCTCAGGGTCGGATCGTAGGGCCGATTATTCAGCCGGGGGGGCTCGGAGTGTCGGAAGCAGCAGCAGCAGAGATTCTCCATGGCTTTTGCGGTGTTTGTTAGGCACCAGAGTATCCGGTTGCACTAGTGGCCACTATCGTCAACACAGACCTCGACGCCCAAGAATTCTTCCCTCGTTTTCTGCCGGTTTCTGCCACATCAATGGTCCTGTGCCCCGTGATCGGTCGAGCGTTGGTTGTCACGATGCTTTCTTCTCAGCTCGTCAGCCGTCAGCCGTCAGCGGCCAACACATAAGGCTGGGTCATCCCAGTGGGAAATCCGGGGAAATTCACCGATGACGAGGTTGTCGGCCAGCAACATCAACGGGACTCAATGATTGTCTCACAATGAATGTGGAATGTGCGCCCCATAGCTGTGTGCCTGGATTCGGCCATCCCTTTTAGGATCTTTCGTCTGATCAATCCATCCAACATGCCTTCTTACATTGGCATGCGCATTGGGCGATGGACTTCCTGGAGATTATAGACTCATCTTAGACCCGTCTTACGTTTACCTCACTACATAAGCCAACTCACTAATCAACTTCTCCGTAGTCGCAGTTGGTCTCCGCGGGAAGCTGGCGAACTCCCCTTATCAAGGGCCCAAGTAACACCGAGACCGAGACCCAATGGGGAAATGGCCGGACTATCTGATAAATCCGATCGGGCCTAGCGGGCTCGGCAATGATATAACCGGATCCAAACTTTTTCCCACCGGGCGAACTCATCGTCCCCCTGCTGTCATCTTCCCTTGGTCATCAACTGTTCATCCATCGTGTATGGTACAGTTGCAGATTTCATTCACATCATGTCTACTATGACCCCTACTGCCTTGAGACAGGCATCCCGGGCTTACGCCCGTCGGCTTTTGTCGACTCCGCATGGCTCGCTGACGGCATCCCTGCCCCGGCGGGTGGTCGCCACCAGCGCTGCTATCCCCAGACGCTCGTACGTCTCCGAAACCAAGGCTGGAAACGCCCAGGTTACGGTGGACACGGCCATCAAGCAGGACCAGAAGGCTTTTGTGAACCAGACTGGACTTAATGCACAGAAGGTTAACCTTCCTGGATCGGGCATCTCCGGCGATGCGTCCATGAGCCCTACCGCCGGCATTTTGAAGCAGGCGACGGTTATGGACCAAGGCACCCGCCCTGTCTACCTCGATATGCAGGCAACGACCCCGACGGATCCCCGTGTCCTTGACGCCATGCTTCCTTACCTTACCGGCATCTACGGAAACCCCCATTCAAGAACTCACGCCTACGGCTGGGAGTCCGAGAAAGCCGTCGAACAAGCCAGAGAACACGTCGCCAAGCTTATCGGCGCCGACCCCAAGGAAATTATCTTCACAAGCGGCGCTACTGAGAGTAACAACATGAGCATCAAGGGTGTCGCCAGATTCTTCGGTCGCTCTGGCAAGAAGAAGCACATCATCACCACCCAGACTGAGCACAAGTGTGTTTTGGACAGCTGCAGGCACTTGCAGGACGAGGGATTCGATGTGACATACCTGCCTGTGCAGAGCAATGGATTGATCCGGATGGAGGAGTTGGAGGCCGCCATTCGCCCCGATACTGCCCTTGTCAGTATCATGGCTGTCAACAACGAGATTGGTGTCATTCAGCCCATGGAGGAGATCGGAAAGCTTTGCCGCTCGAAGAAGATCTTCTTCCACACCGACGGTGCCCAGGCTGTGGGCAAGATCCCCCTGGATGTCAACAAGCTCAACATTGATTTGATGTCGATTTCCAGCCACAAGATCTATGGCCCCAAGGGTATGGGTGCGTGCTATGTTCGCCGTAGGCCCAGAGTTCGTCTCGAGCCTATCATTTCCGGAGGTGGACAGGAGAGAGGTCTCCGCAGTGGCACCATTGCCCCCCACCTTGTAGTCGGATTTGGTGAGGCTTGCCGTATTGCATATGAAGACATGGAGGTACGTTCCATTTTTCCTTAACCTCAAGATTCCTTCCCATTCAAGATGTTCCCGCGATGATTATAAGCTTTAATATGTATCGATTAACTGAGGCGCCATGGGGGTAGCGACACGCTTTGCGTGTCCCCATGGCGCTTTGACGACCGTAGCAGGGGTGATGAGTCGGGTTGTTGCATTTTTCTTATGGCGAGACAGCGAAGTCGATGAGAAATTAGCTGACCAATCTGCACAGTATGACTCCAAGCACATCGCAAGGCTCTCGAAGCGCCTGAGCGACGGCCTCTTGGCCATGGAACACACCACGCTCAACGGTGATCCTGACCGCCACTACCCCGGTTGTGTTAACATCTCCTTTGCCTACATTGAAGGCGAGTCGCTTCTGATGGCTCTGAAGGACATTGCCCTCTCATCTGGCAGTGCCTGTACGTCCGCCTCTTTGGAACCCAGCTACGTCCTGCGGGCTCTGGGCAGCAGCGACGAGAGCGCCCACAGCAGTATCCGGTTCGGTATTGGTCGGTTCACGACCGACAGTGAGATTGACTACGTGCTCAAGGCGGTGCAAGACCGCGTCCACTTCCTGCGGGAGCTGAGCCCGCTGTGGGAGATGGTTCAGGAGGGTATCGATTTGAACTCGATTGAATGGAGCCAGCACTAAAACTTTCTCTTTCTGTGTTAAAGACTGACTGCGAGGGCGGTTATATGGTCGTATACCAGGCGCATACTTGTTGTTTCTTTTCCAGATATCAGCGGTGGGATGGCGTTCATATAGTGTGTAACATTATAGGATTGATGACGATCTGTCCAGTCTGTACGAAAAAATGGATTTTAATGACCAATCAATTGATCGACCTAGAGAGATGAGTAGTAGTATGTAGACAGACGCTTCATCGGCAACGGATAGTCTGAACGATCAGATGACCTTTGGAGTGACTTTTGAGTGACTTGTGCCTGTCGTTCTCAGCAGGTTATGCATATATAGACCATGAATATGCCCCCAAGGTATTGATTCATGTGTAGGGTATTCAGAGAAAGTAATATCGACAGATACTCATGATCTAGTACTGGTATCCCGTGACCCCTTTCATGTCTGCTGACTCACGAAGGAGGCACCAATTCGGGCCAGCTGCAGGTGCTGTATGATTGGCTTGTATAGTATGTAGTAATAGTAGTCTCACGTGATTGACGTTTGACGCGGAGAACTCCCGGCGCCGAGGTAATCACTAATCAAGTCTTCAGTGGAAAAAAAGAAAGACAGACGGAAATTCTCCGGTGGATAGAACCAGTTTTGAAATGTGTTTATGTCAGAAACTAAAGATAATCATGCAGATCAGTAGTTGTCCAACCAGCGAGGTCGGAAGTCGAAATAAGATGGGCAGCTCCGCACGGGGCCGACCAACTCACCGCAGACCCGAACGGGGTGGCGTGGGTGGGAGCGAATACGCCCCCCAGCTCGCTTAACTGCCCGATTTCGCACTCGGCCTCCCCTCCCACGCAGTCCCGGTTCATTCTCTAGCACTCAGCCTACTGGAATCCGGTGGACACCCCTTTCGCTCGCACCCAGTCCTCCCGCTGGCGTTGTCCCAAGGGCCTCATCTACTCCAGATGCGCCTGCCGCCCATCAACTCTACCCATGGGATGGTTCACAGTTCACGCCTCCCTTCTCCGTCGCTGCTGATATGACGGATATCTTCATCAACCAAGATTCCCCCAACAACCAAAACTCTGTCTCTCAAACCGCCCGTCTTCCTGGCCACTGCAGAATATTCGCCTCTACTCTCTCTCCCGTCTGGCCTGCACTTAAGTTGGAACCGGCCCACTTGACCTCTGGTCACGACGGTCCATCCACGGACTAGTCAACTGTCCTACCCTTCACCATGGGTACAGAATATACTACCTCCACGATCGCTGGCTCTACCCCTGTTTCGTGTCGGTCGACGGTTTCCGGGTGACACAATCGCCGTTATTACGGAATGACTGGCCCTGGGTCGCCAGGCTGATTAATTCTCTCGTCCGGCTATTCGGTCCTCGCGGCTTTTCTGGGAACTTGTCCTGGTGGAAAATGGTCGCTGATTATTTAACTTCGGGAGAGGACCATTGTACGATGGGCTTAGTTTGAGCAAATTTTCCTTCCCCTTTCTTTTTTACCTTTCCCTCCCTCATCTCGCCATCTTTCTGTGGCCAAATCTGTCCCGGTTGTTCCCGTGACCTTCACAAACCTCACTTTTCTGACAATTACCAGACCTGGCGTTGCCTCTCGTGCCTGGTCTCCTGCTCTGAGCCTTGCTCGTCTTGCTGTGACCTGGGTCAGATCAACCGAAGCCTTGTTTTCCTGACTGCATCGCAGTTGTGAGGCGTCCGTAACAGGCCCGACACGACACTTACTTCTGTTTGTGTCCGATCTTGTCAGCTTCTTTTTGGTCGGTTGGGATCTCGCCTGCTTTGTCGCAGTGTGTGCGTCACACGACTGTTGCTTTCCTAGAGATTGTCCGGACTCACGTCCGGGCACTGGAACCTCTCCTTCCTCCGAGCTTCCATATTATTCCGCTCGACGTCAAGTCCCGGACAATCAGTGAACCTTACGCGACTGCCCTCGCTGTGAGCCCACTCGCACGTGAGCTTTTACTACATTAATATTAGGCGTCGTCGCTGGCTCTTTGGGCATTTCCATTCACCTCGACTCATATATTGTGTCGTTTAGGTTGTTTTGAGCCGTCCCATCATCATGCTTCCTCCGATTCCAGCATTGGCGGACTACGGCATCTCGGCGGACCATGGCTTCCTCCCTCCAGAGCCACCGCTTGAGATCTTGCCAGACCCTTATTATGCCAAGTGGGAGTGGGTTGTTTCCAACCTGCAGGCACTTCTGACTAGCCGGAGGATCCGGGAGGTGGTCGACCATATGTCCACGCTGTCTACATCATATCTCCAGTCGGAGAACGAGTGGCGCAGGGCCTATGTCGTACTGGTATTTATGCTACATGGGTATGTGTGGGGGGGCAGCAAGCCGGCAGAGGTAGGTGACACAAAGCTACAAAGTGGTTCCTGAGCTAATTTTAATGACCAGAAAATCCCGCCTCAGCTGACCATCCCACTATTCGACGTCTGCGAGCACCTGGGTCTGCCACCCGTGGCCACTTATGCAGGGGTGTGTTTGTGGAACTATAAGCCTATTTTCCCGGAGGAACCGATCGATGATTTACGTAATCTGGACACCATCAACACATTCACAGGGTCTTTGGATGAGAAGTGGTTCTACCTGGTCTCAGTGGCCATTGAAGCTCGTGGAGCACCCTCGATCCCGCTGGTGCTGCAAGCAATCGCGGCGGCCCGGGCTGGAAACAGTCTGGTAGTCACCGAATGCCTGCAGCGACTTGCCGAGGTGCTGGACGAGGTAGGGTCGCTGCTGGAGCGCATGTACGAGCATTGCGATCCGTACGTGTTTTACCACCGCATCCGGCCCTATCTGGCTGGCAGCAAGAACATGGCTGATGCCGGTCTCCCGCATGGTCTGTTGTACGATTATGGAAACGGGCAGCCCGAGTATCGACAGTATGGCGGCGGTAGCAACGCCCAGAGCTCGCTGATCCAGTTCTTCGACATCGCTCTGGGCATTGAGCACCGTCCGACCGGGGAGACGCGTCCGAGCAGCACTCCGATAAAGGACGAGAAAGAGGGGGTTGCTGGGGCACCTCGTCACGGGTTCATCCAGGAGATGCGTACATACATGCCTGCAGCGCACCGTCGTTTCTTGGAGCATGTCAATGCAGTGGCCAACATCCGGCAGTACGTGGAAGCACGCCGGTCGGACAAAGCACTGTGCATTGCATACGACGCATGTCTGTCGATGCTTCGGGCAATGCGCGACAAGCACATCCAAGTCGTATCCCGCTATATCATTATTCAGTCTCGGGACGCTCGGTCCAGTCGCCCAGCGCGTGCAACCAGTCCCAAGAGACCCATCAACTTGGCGACCGCCCGAAACGGCGAGAAGCCGGACAGCAAGAAATTGCGGGGCACGGGTGGAACGGCCTTGATCCCGTTCCTGAAACAAGCACGGGACGAGACAGGCGAGCCAGCGATCGATGCATGGGCCCGTCGGCTGTTGAGTACCGGACCGTCGGAGTCTAGCTTTGCGGCGCTGAGCAAAGTGGACGAGGACCACGATGGACATCTCCAGGTAGTGGGGCTGTCAGGAACATGGGCAGCGGATGACAGTGAGGGTGGCATTTGTCATTGGTAGCATTGCATGGAATAGATGCTGCATGATTTTGTTTCAATTTTTGTTTGTTCATGATTCACTAATGAGCGGGTCGGTGTTTTCACTATCAGCATTGAGACAGCCGATGACGATGACGATGACGAGGGGGGGAAGATCGATGTACATAGAGCGATTCAATACTTTTGATTATGACGAGACTGATGAACAATGCATGAGAGACTGGACGTCATTCCCACCTACCTGTTTGCCTCCTTGCCCCTTTTGTTCCTGTTGCGGATCCATTTTGGTGTCACTTCGACTCTGCCGTGCCTGGCGATGACGTCGGTGTTTGACGTCATGTACCCCGGACTCACCACCACCCATCTATCTATAAATACACCCACAACATCAACACCATCAACACAGCATTACAACAAGAAGCAAATAACCACTACTACACTACACTACAATCAATCTACTACCCTCTACCACTTTTCTTAAAAACCACTACTACATACACACCAACAACCACAATGTCCTCCACCGACTCCCCCAACAACAACAACACCACCACCAGCACCTCGACTCTTAAATCCTACGTCGACCAAG